>NC_134579.1:187874132-188624132 GCF_037038515.1 Microtus pennsylvanicus
TCTCCTAAAAAGTATAAATGAAAAAAAGAAAAAAGTTACTGTTCAGGCAATCAAATTGTAAAACTCTGAAGCCATTTCTGACAACTCTGAGGCCTCTCAGCAGTAATGCTACACCCCCTCCCCTGGGAATCAAGGACCTAACAATTGCCCACACACTTGCTGAAATGTTGAGAACTTTCCATCATCTCCCTGAGTCCATGTGAATGTTCTCCAAACAGAACTCAGTTATTGAATAGGGGCAAGATAACCCTTAGGTGTTGACTCAGTTACTGATGTTTTGACTCAGGCCCTGAGAAAGGGGCAAAGTGACCCTCAGATATCTCCCCCTTACCTCATCTGATCTGGCAACCACTCTCCAGTCAATTATTGGTAATAGCCCCTTTGAATAAGCCAATCATAATAGTTAAAGAACAACCCCCAGACACCCCCTTCCTTCTGTGGCTTTTTCCTTTAAAAGTAGCCTGTACCAGCCATTCGGGGTCTTTCAGCTTCTCAAATGCTGAGGGACCCTGTCATGACAGAATTAATAAAATCCTCACGCTTTTACATCAGTTGTGATGTGAGAGGTGGTCTCTTGGGGTGACTGCTCCTCAGTGATTGGACTCTAGGGTCCAACAAAATTATACATAGAAAACATTCAGATTGTCATTTTAGTTCTATATGCCCATTGTTTAAGTCTGAAGCCAGGGATGCTCCTACCACAGGAATGGTTTCAATGGCTCCATGTGCACCTGTCCTTTCCATATTGAAAAGAGTCCTCCTTCAGTGTCTTCTTCCTTTACCATAAGATGAATTCACTACCTATTTCCATTAAGAAACCTGACAGCTCTGGCTTAGAGATGTAGCTCAGTTGGTAGAGTGATTGCCTGCCATGCCCAAAGCCTTTGGTTCAAATCCCTACTATCACAGAACCTGGATGTGGGGAACACACCTGAAATCTCAGCATTTAGGAAGTAGAAGCAGGATAGTCAGGAGTTCAAGGTTATCCTTGACTATTTAGGGAGTCCAAAACAAGTCTTGGATAATTCTGTTTCAAACAAACAACAAAAAATAACAAGCGAAACCCACTGAAACTGACATTTCTAGCAAAAAGTTCTTAGCCAGAGGCCTATGGTATAGGCGTGTAACTGCACCTACTCAGTGGTCCAAAGCGCAGCAGGATAGTTGGTCATTCTGCTTATATATGTGGCAAGAGTCCTAGGGACAGGAAAGAAAGCAGTGCTTTCTCATGGCTAGCTACTGTGGTGTTGTAATAAGAGTAGCGGGCTGTGTTCCCAGCGCCTGGCTTCCCCCGCTAGTTTACACCCGAAATAATTACACAGAAACAGTATTCATTTAAACACTGCCTGGCCCATTATATCTAGCCTCTTATTGGCTAACTCTCACATCTTGATTAACCCATTTCTAATAATCTGTATGTCACCACAAGGTCGTGGCTTACCAGGAGAGATTCAGCATGTCTGTCCTGGCAGCTGGCTCCATGGCGGCTCTCCATCTCTGCCTCCTTTCTCCCAGCATTCTGTTCTGTCTACTCCGCCTAACTAAGCTGCTGTCCTATCAAAAGGCCAAGGCAGTCTCTTTATTTAACCAATGAAAGCAACACATAGAAAGAAGACCCTCCTACAACACCATGGAAATTCACAAAGCAAAAATGGCCATGCCATCTTCAGGGATGGAAAAGAGGATGCAAACGCTCAGACCTGGTGATAGGCCTAGGGCGAGACCATCAGGTAAACCGACAGCTGAAAACTGTCCCTCTTTGGAAGTTTCACTTGAGACAATTTTCCCCCTTCTTTTAAAAAATGAACTGAGATAATCAAGGAAAGAAAAAGATAAAGAAATCCTCCAGATAGAGTCTTAACAAGGATAGAAGTGGGTGGTGAAAGCCCAGCCTTAAGACCAAGAGGAAAATCTAGACAGGTAAACAACCTTTGCCTTGCGCTGCTGTTACCTTAGGAACAGGCAGAATCAGAGCCATTCACTACTAGGAAAAAGAAATGAAACCCAGAAGTTAAAACCAAATTTTCTGGTGTTTTTCTGATGTCAAGTTGAAATTCAAGATGAGTTATAAAGGTTTGGAAAAGCATCAGCCAATGAAGCACTAGGAGTACCATACGAGAGTCTGGGATGTGCACCACGGTCACACCGTGTTGGGGATACCAGCCTGGTCAGTGACAAAAAGAATGGGATGGGAGAACTAATATGTGTAGCACATATATAAGTAGTTACATTAAACACAGGAATGTTAAATGTAGGGACATGACAAAAGGAACGGAAGGACCCAGAAAATCTAATCATCCCGAGGTACTACATATATTTGAGGACCCGTGGCCACACATTTTAGGTAGCTTTTTGTGTCTGTGACAAAATATCTGAGAAAAATCAATCTAAAGGAGAAACTATTTCTTTTGGTTCATGGTTTTGCAGCTTTCTGGTTATGGTCAACTGGCTTGGTTGCTTTAGGGCTTGTAATGAGGCAGAACATGCAGCCTCATGGCCAGAAGTGTGCGTGAAGGAAGGCCGATGATGCTGTGGAAGCTGGGAGACACACACATACACAGAAAAAAAGAAGGAGAGGGAGGGAGATGTGGAGGGAGGGAAAGATGGAGGAAGGAAGGGAGAGAAGGAGGGAGGAGTGGATAGATGGAGGGAGAGAGGGAGGGAGAGAAGGAAGGAGGGAGGGAGGGAGGGAGAAAGAAAGGGGAGGGAGGAAGGGCGAGAAGGAAAAAGGGAGGGAAGGAGGGAGGGAGGGAGAGAGAGATTGGGGGGGTATCAGGCAGGTAGAGAATGAATGGTAATTTTGGGACCCAATGGCCCCTTCAAAGGTCCACCTCAGTGACATCACTTCCATCCATCAGACCATACCTCCCAAAGGTTAAATCACCTCCCTTTAGCGCTACTTACTACCTTGGCATAGAATCTCTGTGTCCTTGGACTTGGGGATATTTAAGACATGTTCTTGTGTTTTCCTGGTTGAATAATGTTTTATAGTGACTTTGGCAACCTTTTCCATATGGGTCTCTGGGGTCAAATCCCAATTCTGGGGTTGGGGTTGTTGCTCAGTGGTAGAGCGCCCACTGAACGTGTGGATGCCCTGAGTCTCCGCCTCAGCATCCTCCTAAATGAACACTTCTCAGCTTTGGCCCTCATGGCAATACCATAGGCAGGGAAGCTGATAGGGTGCTGCGAACTCAGGATGCGTAAGTAAGCAAGGTTTTGAGGTTTCACGCCATTACGCCACTTGCATTGTACCCTAAGTGTTTGGTTTCACCCTCTCCACTTCTTTCTCCTGCTTCTCATGAGTGTTTTAAAGCAGTTTAATGAATTGTGAGATGTGAGCACTTGAATAAAGCATAAGAGTCTTTTTAGTGGATGTGTTGTTCATGCCTGTGTTTTCAATGTTAGAAGATTGAGTCACAAAGATTGCTGTGAGTTTGAGGCTGGGCGGGGCTAGAATAAGATCCTGTTATCAAACTATCAAACAAACACAGACTAGGGAAATGGATTAACAAGTGAAGTTGCTTACAGACAAGCTCGACAGTTTCCCTTGAACCCACATGGTAAAGAGGGAGAATGAGCTCTTGAATACTGTGTGCACCCACAAATAAATAAATAAATAAATAATAAATGTAATAAAAATTAAAATAAACAAAAAAATTGTAAAGAGAAAACACTGTAAGTCATCAGAGCAAAGTTATAAAAACACTAAGTGAAATCAATATATAAAATAATAAATTATCAAGTTTTCATAAAACTGTTGTTTATAAGACAAAGAACAGCCAGATGGTGGTGGCGCACGCCTTTAATCCTAGCACTTGGGAGGCAGAGACAGGTGGATCTCTGCGAGTTTGAAGCCAGCCTGGCCTAAAAGAGCGAGTTCCAGGACAGGCTCCAAAGCTACAGAGAAACCCTGTTTAGGAAAAAAAAAAAAAAGAAGAAGAACGAAAAGAAAAGAAAAAGAGACCAAAGAACAAGTTAAAACAAAGGTTTCCTTTATATATATGACAAACTATTGAGCTGGACATGTAGCTCAGCTGGTAGATGGTTGGCCTGGTACACTAGAAGCCCTGGGTTCAATCCCCAGCACCACATAAATCAGAGGTGATGGTGCACACCTGCAGTCGTGGCACTTGGGAGGATCAAAAAAGTTCAAGGTCATCCTTAGCTAAACAGTGACTTAGAAGTTAGCATGGACTACATTAGCTCTTGTCTCTAAAAGAAAAAGATAAAAACAAACAACAGCAAAAACTCCCACAGCTTAAAATCATTAATGAATAGATTTATGAAGTAGAAGCCAAAGGTAAGTTAGAAAAAAAAACCAAGCAATTGTTTTCTATATAAAGACATGCAAGTGACTATCAAATGCATATGACTCTCTAGGAGTCGAAAAATGTCCCTTCTATCTTCTGAAGATTCTCCAACATGAAAGATAATAGACAAGTTATAAGAGCAGAGACATATATATTAATATGTAGATATTTATGGAACTTATATAAAACTCAACAAAAGGGCCTGAGCTAGGTGTCGTAGGTACAGGAACGACCTCAGCACTTGTGAGGTCAGGAGTTCAAAGTCCTTCTTTGCTTCACAGTGAGTGTGAGGCCAGCCTGGGATACACATGAGCTAGTCTAAAAACAAAATAAAAAAAATCAAAACCCAATCAAAATAAACAATAAACATTAGACTAGATAATTAGAAACACTCCTCAAAGGAGAAAGGAAGAGAACTGGGTGATGAGGCAGGTTCAAAGAGGCAGTACGTGACGTCGAGGGGTAAGGAAGAAAGGCTCAGAGAAAATTTCCTGTAGTGATGAACGCTTGGGTTCTCCATCATGATTTCAGTTTAATATTTGTTGATTAATAAAGTCGCCATTGGAAGGCTAAAGACAACCTGGCTCCTCTTTGGCAGATCTGGTTTGTAGATAAGTAGACCAGTGGAGGCGCTTCCTGACGCTTGCTGCTCCCCAGGGCCTTGCCGTTGAAGTTCAAAGTAGAACATTTTCTGAGACCCAGCAAAACAATATTCAGATTCGTTAACAATCAAATAAATAAGAGCTAAAATAACTGTTTGCACTTTGTAGATGAAAATAAGGGAAGAACATCAAAGTAGTAGAATTGAATGAACTTCCCATAGCCTGTAATTTTGGTGGGAAACGGGCAGGATCTTGCTATAGAGTTCAGGGCTAGCTTTGGACTTTCTATGCATGTAGTCTGCCCGGGTCTGAACTTGTGGCAGTCATTTTGTCTTAGCGTCTTCAGGGCTGGGCTTACAAGTGTGGGCCACTGTACTGAGCAAGCATATATGTTTGCGTGAACATTTTGGTGGTTAATTTGACAATATGGTTCAAAAACCTTATAAATAGACATGATCTTTTATCTATTAAGCCACTTTGTGGAATTTATTTTAAGAAATAAAATGCTGAAGAAAAAAGAAAAAGAAAGAAAATACTGGGGCTGGAGAGATTTTAGAAGAGTTAAGAGTGTGTATAAAATGACCTGAATTCATTTTCCAGCATCTGCATTGACTCAGATCAACAGCCTGTAACTCCAGCTCCAGGAATCTGATACCCTCTACCAGCCTCGAAGGGAAACTGTATCCATATACACACACACAGAGAGAAACATACACATAATTAAAAATAATAAAAGAGAACCTTTTAAAAAGTAATAAAATATCTTCAAAGAATGACAAAATTTATCATTGAAAGGACTGAGATGTGTTGCAAGGAAGTGGGTCACTTGTTCTTCCCAGCCGCCTGGCTAGCTTACACATGAAATAATCACACAGAAGCTGTTTTAATTAAATCACTGCTTGGCCCATTAGGTCTAACTTCTTATTGGCTAACTCTTACATCTTAATTTAACCCATCTCCATTAATCTGTGCATCACCATGAGGTCGTGGCCTACCAGCAAAGCTTCAGCACATCTATCTCTGGTGGTGGCTCCATGGCATCTCTTTGACTCCACCTTCTTCCTCCCAGCATTCAGTTCCATTTTCCCCACCTACCTAAGCTCTGCCTTATCAACAGGCCAAGGCAGTTTCTTTATTCATTAATGGTAATCACAGCACACAGAGGAGACTCCCACATCAGAGATGAAATTAAATGAGACTGAATAATTAAGTCAACAGTAAAGTGAATATATAATATAATATATTATGTATCTTATATAAAGTTGATATTGTGATATAGAAGACTACTAAATGACATGAGAAATTGTTTCTAATATGTTGTTTAATTAGAAGTCAGGCTACAATGATGTATATATGATTTTTATGAAATGTATGCAGTCATAGTACGTGTAAACATATGTTTCTACATCAGTGCATCAATAACACTCCTGAATACTTCTGATTTATATCATGTATTGTGGTATTGAGGACTGAGGACTAAACGGAGATCCTTGCAAATGCAGGTCAAATGTTCTCTACCTCAGAGCTTCATTTCTAGGCCAGGATTAATGTTTTATTTCATTCCATAAATTCTCCTGCATTGAAAGATTTTTCTATAAAACAATGCAAATGACTCACGAGAACAGGAATTCTAGATTTGTAGTTAAAACTGTTGAAAATAGTTTTAAATATTCAAATTCTAGCCAGGCGATGGTGGAACACACTGTTAATCCCAGCACATAGAAGGCAGAGTCAGGCGTATCTCTGTGAGTTTGAGGCCAGCTTGGTCTACAGAGCGAGTTCCAGGACAGGCTCCAAAGCTACAGAGAAACCCTGTCTGGAACCCACCCCTCCCCCCAAAAAATTCAAATTCTAATAGTTAATATTATCAGACTTTTCTTAACTGCATAGCTACTGAAAAAAATAGTATTAAAAAGAGATAGGAGCTGGTGGTGTAGTTTAGTAGTAGAGCAGGTGATTAGGCTATGACAAGTCCTGGGTTAAATTCTCAGCAATGAGACAAACGGGGAGGGGGTGATGGTAGGAGGCATCTTAAAATTGTTATGTTAAAAAAGAACATGTTTTATGGTTCCCTCCAACATAACGGAATGTCATCCTGAGTCACCCTTGGTTACCAAGAGACTTAGTGTGGCGTTGATACTTGACTATGTCTTGTAAAGCTGTATGACTTCACCCTCCTTTGAAAGCATTTGCATCTGTCATTATATGGAGGACAAGCAAGTTTCTAGAATAAGAATTAGAAAAACTGTTCTCGTGAATGTTCACAGGGAAAGGATGATAGCCAAAAACAGAAGCGAGGGCCTTATCTAGAGAAAGGAGTCTGGTAGAATGGATGAGCCAATTGTCACCAAGTTCCACAGGTCAATGGTGGCTCTTGCTGCAGGAACCACGTAAGAATTTGAACCCGAACCCTTCTAGTGCAGCCATCTTGAGAGTGTACTGTCCTATAGAAAGAGAAAGGCTGGGTGTGTTCCAAGGAACTTACTATCTCAACAAATTCTGTAATTCTCAGAGGCTCTAAACACCTTTGATTGTGCTATTGTAGAACACAATGTATCATGAAGAATTGATCTGGTTTGCAAAGGAGACCGGGAGAATCCATAGAGGCCCTGTGAACCAGCATGTAACAGTTTTGGTGGGGATGATTTTATGGAGTCAGCTGGATCAGGAGCACACACTGGGGCGAATTCTGGGAATGAGTGGCAGTCTGGATTAGTTCATCAACAACACCAGACACAGCTGGGGATGGCCAGATACAACTGAAAAGACCCAAGAGACTTTTATTGCAAATGCCCAATGGCAGCTCATTTTTAGCTTCTGTCTGGAGAAGCTTAAAAACATTAAGGCTTCTCATGATGTCCTTTCTTTTTCTTCCCTTCTTTCCTCCCGCCTTTCTTTCTTCCCTTGCCTTTTCCCTTTCTCCCTCTCTCCTTTTTCTCTTTCTTTCTGAAACTCATTTGGGTGTGCTGAATTAGTTACTTTTGATAAATATGAGTAGTTACAAAATAGATCTGAAGATTTTGCCCATTCCTTAAATACATACCCATAGAGTGACCTCTGTGTACTTGGTAACACAAAGACTTGAAATTGCAGTGTCTGTCTTCGGGTGGACTAACGTGGGAAACAGTAACATGGTAAGAGACATTTCCAGGGCAAGCACAGATGTACTGAAGCAGGAAGGTGGGGCACCCAGCCCAGGAGGAAGGGTTGAGTCCAGGCACTGTTCTCTTGAGGACTCATACATCTTCTCAGCATTACAGTAGCTCTGCCCCCTGGGACAGCAAGGGCCACTCTGTTCACAAGATGGTTGATCTTGGTTGCCAACTTGAATGGATCTGTAATCAACCTAAGTGAGGAATTTTCTTGATCATAATGTTTGAAGTGGGGAGACCCACCATAAAAGTGAGCTTCCTCTTCTGCTGGCAGCCCGAAATAAAGGAGATGGAAGAAGGGTATTTTTCATTTTTAGTTATTTATTTACGATCGCTCTTTGGTGGCTTGTCTTCACTCTTTCTGGCAAGTTCATCTACTTTGTTGTTGCCACTGCTGAATCCTTTGATGATATTAGGACCCAAATTTAGTCTCCCAGTGGCTCTTAGGAATCCTTCGTGTGTACCAGATTGAGACATGCATACTCGAAGACTGAGCAGCTACTGTGTTTTCAGCCTTTTTCAGACCACTGAGACTACCTAGACCTTACTATAACACATGGTGACAAAGTGCAAAGAGACTAAACAAAAGAAAAGAGGCTTTAGACTTTGGGGAGGAGGGTAGCAAGGGCAGATTGTAGGACAATGACCAGCAAATGCATGGTAAATAAAGGCATTAATTAAAGTCTGTTATACAGGGAAACTCTGCTCTCTGCTTTCTGGTATGGGAAAACAATAGTACCAAGCAACCCGGGGTTCCCTTTGGAGTCTTAGTTTATTTAACAGAATAATTTAGAGTTAGAGTTTGTTTGCAATGAAACACCATGACCCAAAAGCAAGTTGGGGCGGAAAGGGCTTCTTTGGTTTACAATTCCACATCACTGTTCATCATCAAAGGAGGTCAGGACAGGAACTTCAACAGGGCAGGGACCTGGAGGCAGGAACTGATGCAGAACCGTGGAGCGCTGCTGCTTACTGACTTGCTCAACCTACTTTCTTATAGAACCCAGGACCACCAGCCCAGGGGGGTCCTCACCCACAATGGGCTGGGCCCTCTCCCATCGTCCATGAATTAAGAAAATACCTTACAGCTGAATCGTAAGGAGGCATTATCTCAAGGAGGTTCCTCCTTTCAGATAACTCTAGTTTGTGTGCCAAGCTGATGTAAGACTAGCCACCAGAGTCTGAGAGAAAAATAACCAGAGCAGGGAAGCTGTAGATCCTGGCTGATGTTGGGAAGAGCGAAGCTGAGAGAAATCATGCCTTTTAAATTTGGCATGGAGGTCAAAGAAACAGTGGGAAAGGCCAAAGAGTCAGAGAGCATGCTTAGACCTTGGCCAGTAACTGAAAAACAGATAAAAGGAAAAGGAAAAGCACGCTTAGTGCCTGCCCTTGAATCTGAGTTCACAGGGCATTCTAATCCAGGCTCTTTTTGTTTTTGTTTTTTAAATTCTTCTCTCATACAATATACCCCAACCACAGTTTCCCCTCCCCTCTACTCCTCCCAGTTTCCTTCCCCCTCTTAGATAGGGTTTCTGTTACTCTGAAGAGACACCATAATCACAACAACTCTTTTTTTTTTTTGTTTTTTGTTTTTCGAGACAGGGTTTCTCTGTGGTTTTGGAGCCTGTCCTGGAACTAGCTCTTGTAGACCAGGCTGGTCTTGAACTCACAGAGATCCGCCTGCCTCTGCCTCCCGAGTGCTGGGATTAAAGGCATGCGCCACCACCGCCCGGCTCACAACAACTCTTATAAGGAAACATTTAATTGAGGGTGGCTTACAGTTCAGAGGTTTAGTCCATTATCATCAGGACATGAAGCATGGTGGCACACAGACAGACATGGTACTGGAGAGGTAGCTGAGAGTTCTACATTCAGATTGGCAGGCAGCAGGAAGAGAGTGAGATACTGGGCCTGGCTTGAGCATCTGAGACCTCAAAGTCCACCCCTAGTGACATACTTCTTCCAACAAAGTCACACCAACTCCAACAAGGCCACACCTCCTAATAGTACCATTCCCTATGGGCCTATGGGGCCCATTTTCATTCAACACCTCCCTCTCTTCCCCGGAAGTGTTACAGTTCTGAAGGGAAAGGTATTCGGTCAGTCAGAAGCTAAGGAATACCACAGAATCACAAGACAAAACAAACCTTACACAAGCAATTCATTGGGAAAGACAAGAGGCTGGCAGCCTCTGCTTGGGAGAGAAGCAGCAAAGAACTGAGCAGGAGGCAGGCTTTATAAAGGGTTTCTTTGGGGGGAGGGAATGGAGCTCTCTGGGTGACCTGGGATTGGTGGGATTCTGTGGCCTGATCTTGGGCTTTTTTTTCTGTAGAGTAGAACCTGGCTGCCTGGGTCTTGAGGTGCTGGAACCAGCCATTAAGACCCTTAGATAATCTGCTGCAAAACAAAACAAAACAACAAAACAAAACAAAACAAAACAAAACCCACTATCTTAAATGCAAAAAAGGAGCTGCTACCGTAAATATCCACCGTAAATAAAGAACTCTGCATTTCTTTACCAGCTTCTTGGCGCTACAAGGTATGGAAAAAAACGGAGGTCATAGTAACCCCCTTTCAGGTTTTCCAGTGTGTAATCTTCATGTCAACTTTTAATTATTGTTTTTTTTAAAGCAGGGTCTCACTATATAGGTCAAGCTGACCTGAAATTTGCTATGCACCCCCAGGTTGGTCTCAAACTCCAGCTACACAATTCTGGAGTGTGGTGACGAAGGGTGTCCCGCTAAGACTTGTGTCAGTTGCTGTAGTTATGTGGGGGTCTTCTTTGTTTCCATGTCCATTCTAGAATACATTCATGATAAGTAAAGTGTTCTCCAAGTGGGCTGGATCAATTTGTTGTTGACACTACAGCTTCCTGTTTTCTTGAATTAAAACATACAGCCCGAGTTGTTGGGGAATATTATTTCCAGGTTTGTTGCTTTTGTTTATGCTGCATTTGTTTAACTCTGTGAAGCTGTGATTCTTTGCCTGTCTAAAATACCTGGTGGTCTAATAAAGCGCAGACAGGCCAATAGCGAGGCAGGAGCAAGGGCAGGTGGGGCTGGCAGGCAGAGAGGAAAAATAAAAGGAAAATCAAGAACAGGAGGAGCAAGAGAACAAGAAGGGAGAGCAGGACATCAGGGGTCAGCTACACTGCAAGCCAAGAGAAAGAAGTAAAGAAAGGTATACAGAAACAGAGAAAGATAAAAGCCTAGAGACAAAAGGTAGTTGGAATAATATAAGTTAAGAAAAGGGGGCAAGAAATAAGCCAAGCTAAGGCCGGGCATTCAGAACTAAAAATAAGCCTCTATGTGGGATTTATTTATGAGCCGGGTAGTGGGTCCCTCAAAACACAAAAGAGGAAAACATTACACAGAACCCTGTAATGAGCATAGCAAAAAAAAAAAAAAGCCCTTTAGACATAGAAAAATTGCTTTAGAAGTTCACCTGATTTTATCCCAGGCTTTTTCAGATCCAGGCCAGCTGGCCTTGGTGAGTTCCCGATAGAACATCCCCATGTTCTCAGTGTGTGGGTGCACCCCTCGTGGTCCTGAGTTCCTTGCTCGTGCTCTCTCTCCTTCTGTTCCTGATTTGGACCTTGAGATTTCAGTCCGGTGCTCCAATATGGGTCTCTGTCTCTGTCTCCTTTCATCGCCTGATGAAGGTTAATATCCAGGAGGATGACTATATGTTTTTCTTTGGGTTCTCCTTATTTAGTTTCTCTAGGATCACTAATTAAGGCTCAATGTCCTTTGTTTATGGTAGAAACCAAATATGAGTGAGTACATCCCATGTTCCTCTTTTTGGGTCTGGCTTACCTCACTCAGGATAGTGTTTTCTATTTCCATCCATTTGCATGCAAAATTCACAAAGTCCTTGTTTTTTACTGCTGAGTAGTACTCTAATATGTATATATTCCATACTTTCTTCATCCATTCTTCCATTGAAGGGCATCTAGGTTGTTTCCAGGTTCTGGCTATTACAAACAATGCTGCTATGAACATAGTAGAGCAAGATCAATGGCAATGGGTTTTTGATCCTACTGCACGTACTGGCTTTGTGGGAGCCTAGGCAGTTTGGATGCTCACCTTACTAGACCTGGACAGAGGTGGGTGGTCCTTGGACTTCCCACAGGGCAGGGAACCCTGATAGCTCTATGGGCTGATGAGGGAGGAGGAACTGATTGGGGAAGGGGGAGGGAAATGGGAAGCGGTGGTGGGGAAGAGACAGAAATCTCTCATAAATAAATAAATTAAAAAAACAAGAAGTTCACCAGATAACTAAAGTTCAGTGATATCAAGACAACCAGACACAAGACTAGAATGCCACACCGCCCACTGGACAGTGTTTAAGCAGAGACCAAGAGCAATGCTCTGCTCTGCATATTTGGAGACACCCCACCTTGATTTGCCCTGCGGCTGGAGAGTCTCCCCCCAGGATCCTAACCCGCGAATCAGAATCTGCTAGAGATTGGATCTTACCTTCAGCTAAGACCCACAGGTGAGCAGATTTGGGGAGATAAGCTTAGGACCATAGTTAGGAATTCGGAATATGAACCTTGCGTGATGACCCTCAGCATGATAAAATATAACTTGCTGTATCAACTATGTTTAACTGCTTGCTTGCAACAACACCCAGGCGTTTGGGGGTTTGGTTTTGGTGGTGGAGGTTGATTGGTTTGTCCCTAGCTGGGAAAAGCCAGTTGTAGTTTGTAAAAAGGCAAAAAGTATTCCTATCCTACTTTTTAAAATTGCTGCCGCTTCTATTTTACTCAGATACAGAGGAACCTGTTGTGCAACACTCAGTAGATGATTTCCAGTTATCGAGTTATTCCGACTTCTAGCTATTAAACTGCTGTTTAAAAAAAAATAATTCAGACTGCGTCCCAATTTGGTTTTCCTTACCTCCTCCTTCTTTCTTTCTTTTTTTTGGGGGGGGGGGTGGGGTTAAAGCAAACTAAATAAAGCATCTCTTTATATTGGCGTACAAGACCTTGTACATTTCGCTCTTCCCACATATTTTGCAATCAGAACTGTGTTTTCAAAGCTCCAGGCTAAACCAAACACTCGGGTTCTCAAGAGACAACAGGCCAAGGAATGCTTTCAGCCGGTCCCAATCTCGCCCCTCGAAGCGTGGGACGGGAAGGGCCGCGCCGCAGGAAATCACGGAGGGCTGCCAGAGGTCGGAGCCCAGCGTGGCCCCGGGGACGGCCCCGCCTCCCGAACCGGGGCCCCAATCCGGGTTCCCGCGCCCCGCCGGGTCGGCCCCTTCCGGCTCCTCCCAAAGCGGCGGGCGCTGGGGATGCTGCGCCTTGCGGGGCTCCGCGCCTCCGCAGGCCTGGCCGCCGCGGCCAGGGTCCCCGCCGCCCCGCGCCCCCCGGGCCTCAGCCTTCGTCTCCTCCGCGCCGCGACCGTGGAGCGCCCCGCTGCGGGTGAGAGCGAGCGCACCGCCCTGCGCGCCCCGGGCCGCCTCTGCCGTGGGGCGGACTTGCCACCCTGCTCCGCCTCCCAGGCCTCCCGCTGCCCCACGCCCCTCGCGTTCCTCCCCTCCTGCACCCGACTCTGTGCTGACCCTGAAGCCCGGTGCACTCCCGTGGTCAGGGTGATGTGCTTGCCCGGCTGCGTCTGGATGCACCTCCCCACACCGCGGGTGGCGAGGGGTGTGATCCCACGAGTTGTAGTTTTTTTTTTTTTTTTATCTCTTCGGATCTCGTGACCCATGGCCCAAAGTTTTTGCAACACATCCCTTCCTACTGGGTTGGAGCAGTAAACAAAACCAAGGGGGAAAAAAACCCCCAAAATCTTCATTTTATTTTTTATGGCAAATAGAAATGTCTGAACACCTTCTTGTATCATTTAGGGTTTTATTCAAGGTTTGGAAACGAGCTCTTTAAAGCTAGCACCAATCTACTGGCGCCCAGAATGGACTTCAGCTTGGCTCAGCTTTTGCTATGTGCTGAATTTGGGTAGCAATTAGGTGGAAAAAAAGGTGCTCATCAAGATCGTTATATCCTAAACGTATACAAGGCATAAGAATATTAAAATACGTTGTACATGCTACATATGTAAATATAAATTAGGTACATAGTGTAAATGTGTTTATAACTTTCATGTGAGTGGAAAAATCCAAAGTGTCGCTGCTTGAGATGATTTTTTTTTAATGAGCTGCAGGGGCGTGGTTAATAGGGCAGATACGGAAGGAGGGAGGACTCTTCCCGCCCATTTACACAGTGTGGCTTGGCAGTTTAGGATGCTGTTAGCATGGCTTATGTCTTTTCCATATAGTAACAAAGCTTAAAGTGCTTGTCGAAGTACCTTCCTGCGCTTTAAGCTTTGTTACTGCTTTGACAATTTGCACTGCTTTGGCAATTTCTCCTTAATCATTTAGATTGTTTCCTTTTCGTGATGAGGATGGGGACGCTTGAAGTTTAAACATTTCTGGAGACCTGCTATGCTGCTGCTCTTAGCTAAATCGGAGTAGCTAGCCCACAACGAAAGACAGGCCCTTTCTATAGCTATTTAGCTCGGGGATTAGAAGAGAGCCTTGCTTACTGGGGCTGTGTATCATTGTTGAGATATGAAGCCTGTTTTGTATGACTTAGGCAGTCTGTCTTTATGTTTTCTGTCCGCCTGACTTTGATGATCCCATTGGCTGAAGTGGACTTATGAGTTGAATATTTAAGCGTAGGTGTATGGTTTTAGGAGACACTTTAAATATACATGTTCATGGTTTTTCTTATAAAAGAAATATTCAATTTAAAATTTTGTACAGCAGTTGGAAAGTGTTTAGCATTCAGAAGTACTTTTCAGCCACTGGTCTTCTTTTTTCTAACTGTAAATCCTGAGAGCATGCAGTTTTCCCTCTGCCTTTTAATTAATTTTGTTTATTTTTGGAATGCGGGGAGCAAACCTGGGGCTTTGTGCACACTAAGTCTACAAGAGCCAGACCCTTCACCACATATTTTTTTGTTTTGTTTTGTAAGATTTATTTATTTATACAGTGTTCTGCCTGCATGTAGCCTGCAGGCCAGATGAGGGCACCAGATCTCATTACAGATGGTTGTGAGCCACCATGTGGTTGCTGGGAATTGAACTCAGGACCTTTGGAAGAGCCGCCAATGCTCTTAACCTCTGAGCCAGCTCAGCAGCCCCCATATATCTGGGTTTTTTGTTTTTTTTTTTTCGAGTCACCTTTCCCCTGTTGTTACACTTGCCCCTCATAACTGTTACTGTTGGTCACCAGAGTCTCCAGAATGAGCATGCAGTGTTTCTCTTTGACATTTATGTTACCCCCCTCCCCTGCCCTTGACTTTTTTTCTTCAAGCAAGGTTGTGAGCAGTTTTATTTGAGTGTATATGATGGAAACCCAGATTTTCAACCCTCTTCTTGCCCCTGATCTATTGGCACATTGCTTTCTGAAAGATCTGCCTCAGTTTACAGTGCTGCAGCCGGTATATGATAAGGGCACAGGGCATTGTTGATTCTGGAAATTGTGGGTCATGTGACAGAGTCACTTGATCCAGATGGCAGTTCCTGAACCTATGTCCTTCTGGGCAAGTTTCTAAACCATCTGCTGGTGTAAGAATAGTCTTCCCTGATAGCATAATTGTATAAATTAAGTGAGTTACTTTCCAAAATGCTTCTAATTGAGTGTGCCTGGCCTAAAGTTCCTGTTTGAATGTTGGTTAGTATTAGTAATGCTAGTTTCCAGTTTTGATTCATGTTTGTTATTAGTGTAACATTTATCCCTGTGGTTGTTTGGATTTGTGCAAAAAAAGATAAATTTTGTTTTAATTAATGACATATTAAATTTTGGGTGACTTTTTAAAATGTTTTGTGCCATTTAGCTCAGGCTAGGATAGCTCATCCTCCTGCATTTGCCCTGCCAAGTTCTGGGGTTGCATGTGTGACTCAACATGCCTGTCCTAGGTGACTTCATTTATTTATTTATTTACTTTGTAGAGTTGAATCTCAGCCTGGTACATGGCAAACAAGGACTGTCCCATGGTGGTATATCCCAAGCTTCATTAACTTTTAATTTGAGACAGAAATCTCACGAAGTTAGTTGGATAGAGTTCTTTTGAATTTACAGTCCTCTCTCAGCCCCCCAAATACCTGGGGTTATATATATATATGTACCAAGCCCAGCATATTTAAGCAACATCATAGCTGTCAAAACAATGAATTTATTGTTTACATGCGTAAGGACCAACTGTTTTAAGGCAGTTTTTTTCCAAAGCAATTTTTGCAGTTGTAAAGAAAAATAAGTCACGACAGTTGCAGAAATATAGATGCAACTGGAAATTTTAATTATCTTAAGAGAAATAAACAAGACTCAGAAAAATACCTGTATGTTTTCTCTCATGTGTGGGAGCTGAATTAAAATTATATATGTAGATATATGCATGTATTTATATATGTGTGCTTGTAGGTCATGGAATTAGAGAGGGGGTTGTGATGGGGAGGAAGGGATTCTAAAGGTGGTAGACAGTACAGACTAATGAAACCTATGTAACAGGAAAGAGAAGGGGCTAACTGGAGGAGGATGGGGAAGCAGCTGGAGGTGGGCAGGGTGAACCACTATGAGCAAAGGGCAACAATACCTGTGGATGAAGATGCCATAGTAGAACCCAATAATTTGCTAACTCCAAAATTAAAGCTATAATTCCAGTGTCATAAAGAATAAAAGAAAAGAAAAAAAGAGTTATAGGTGACACTCTTTTTTTGGAAATAACATTGTGGTTTATTTCTTTTTAAATGATGACAAGTAGGTGTGTATTGTTGTGTACCACTGTAATTCCTAAGAGGCCGAGGTGGGGAAATTCAAGTTCAAGATCATCCTTAGCTACATGGTAAATTTGAGGCCAGCTTAGAGTTTAGGAGACTTTGTCTCAAAAAAATGCAAAACCAAAACCAAGAAAGCGAACGTACACACAGACAAAAGATAGAGAATGCTATAGAGTAAATCATATTATGTCTCCTTTTTTTTTTCTTGTATTGGTTAGTTCCTAAGTTTGGTTTTGCTGTGTGGGATTGAACACAGGGCCAGGCGTGTTAGGCAAGCTGCATCCCCCACCCCCATTTCTTAGTGTTTATTTTTGTGCCCTTTATTCATTCTGTGAAAATGAGGGCGCCTGCCATGTTCACAGGCTGCCGTTAAATACCATTGTTTTTCATGGGTATCAAGATGGCTGCTCTACAGTGGGTTAGGAACCACTCCCAGGTGTGTACTTTGTGCAGTCGTTCAGTAAAAATTTGTAGGGTACCTGCGGCGAGCTGGCTCCGTGCTCGGAGTGGAAGAATCAAAGGGGCACTGAAGGAACAGAGGACCATGTTTTCTGAAAATTGTTGGAAGTACCCACTTTCACCGAGTGTCCTGATTAAAGCGGTAGGTTGTTTCGTCACTTGGGTTTAGAATCTCAAGGAGAGGACATACAAGTGGAGAGCAATAGAGTCATGTCCTTCTTGTGTGGCCAAAGGGATCTCTAGGTTCCTGGAAGGAAACTGGATTGCTGGCACCCTTAGTGGCCTTTTTACTTTGTGATTGATCATACCTTATTGAAATCCATCATTTAGAGGAGGATCAAGGGATAGGAAAAGTGAGAGTTTTGGCAGTGGCTTTCCAACTTCCCTTGCACTGTAGAATCACCCAGAAGCTTTTAAAGAATCGTGGAGGCTGACTTGGTCTACTCCGCTGTAGACCTGGTCTGATTGGCTTGGGGTGGGATCCAGATCCTGATGGGTTTGGGGCTGCTGTGAGAGTCTTCCTTGGCTTCATCAAGTGACTCCCTTAGCACTTGCTTTGCTTGCTTGGTGGAGATGCTTAATTGATCTTACGAGATACTAAAAATTAAACCCGATTAAGGACTTCTTAAAGAATGACTTAATTCACCATGCTATTTTAATTATTCTCTTCGTTTTTAGAATGTATGACAACCCAGAAGCCAGTTTCCTCTGTTTTGTATATTGCCAAGAATCAGTGCTGTAAGTGTTCATTGTCAAGCGGCAAAGACTGTAAGGAGAAAATAGGCCTTAAAATATACCTGGCCTGCTGAACATCATTGCTTATCAACACAGTCCCCTCTAGAGTATTGGGTCTTTTATCTCAAGATCATGGGGCTACCTGGAAGTTGGGACTCCTTCCAACATCACAAGAGGGGACCATGCCTCATGTGCCTAGTCTGGGAAGAGTCAACACCTAAAATTTGAACATTTCTAATGAATGTTCACTGCTTTCCCGAATAGCTGTCAGGAAGGAAAGTTGAACAGAGAAAACGAGATTCTAACCACATCCCTCAGACTCTGTGGGTTCTGGAGACTGAACCCACCCCACACCCTGCCTCCTTGTCTCTGTGATCCTGAACCCACCCCATGCCCTGCCTCCTTGTCTCAGAGATCCTGAACTCACCCCACACCCTACCTCCTTGTCTCAGAGATCCTGAACCCACCCTACACCTTGCCTCCTTGCCTGAGATCCTGAACCCATCCTACGCCCTGCTTCCTTGGCTCTGAGATCCTGAACCAACCCCATGCCCTGCCTTTTTGGCTCTGAGATTCTGAACTCGCCCCATGCTTGGCTTCCTTGGCTCTGAGAGCCTATGCCTTGCCTTCTTATCTCTGAGATCCTAAACCCACCCCACACCCTGTTTCCTTGTCTGAGAGCCTGAACCCACCCCATGCCCTGCCCCTTGGCTCTGAGAGCCTGAACCCACCCCATGCCCTGCCTCCTTGGCTCTGAGAGCCTGAACCCGCCCCATGCCCTGCCTCCTTGGCTCTGAGAGCCTGAACCCGCCCCATGCCCTGCCTCCTTGGCTCTGAGAGCCTGAACCCACCCCATGCCCTGCCTCCTTGGCTCTGAGAGCTGCCCTTCAGTCACAGTAGTAGGAATGATGGCCAACTTTTGCACCATCATGGGGTTGAGAGATTGTACTTGAAGCCATTGTGAGTCTGGAACTTTCCGCGTGACACATGGACTAAGGAAATAGTATTGGCGTGCTAGGATCATATTGGGACTATGTCCTGTCACTGAGTGCTTGGATAGAGAAAAAATTAGGACAGTTGTAATTGGGTTTATGTACTTCTTTCATTTTAATTTCTATGCAGTCTTCAGATGTTATGGGTAGTAAGTAGTTTATAGGCGATCTGTTTAATTGTATTCTGATTTCTATTCAGTCTTCATATATGTTATGGGTAATAGTGTATAGGTAATATGTTTAGTTGTATAAGCACTTTAAAAATTCTTTACCATTGATATTGTTATTTTGAGTTGCAGTCTTAGTCTGTAGCCCAGGCTAGCTTTGAGTTCAGCGTTCTTCTGTGTGCTGGGATTAGAGGCATGTGTGTATTCCTGTGCCTGGCTTACAAGTGCTCTTTTGTTGAAAGATTTGTGTGTGTGTGTGTGTGTGTGTATGTGTGTGTGTATAAGCTGCCTGGTGGCTGATGGTCCTTTACATGGAGCTGCCTGTGAAAATTCAAGATCCATATTGATCTCTTCAAACTGTTAAGTCTAAGCTGCATTTGTGTTTCTAAAATGCTACTATATATGCAGAAAGCTAACATTCGACTTATTTTCATGATTTTCAAGTACTCTGAGCTTGTAAGGAGACCTATAGTAACCTAAAATTTGTTGAACATATATGTACCAGACACTCTGTCTTAGTTAATTTTCTGTTGCTGTAAGGAGCAGCTTATAAAAGAGGACATTTAATTGGGGACCTTCCTTGCTTGTGGTTTCATGGGCTGAATAATCCATGACCATCATCTCTCTCAGGGAGCATGGCAGCAGGCAGGCATGCATGCATGGCACCATCATCTCGGGGAGCATGGCAGCAGGCGTGCATGGCACCGTCATCTCAGGGAGCATGGCAGCAGGCAGGCATGGCACCGTCATCTCGGGGAGCATGGCAGCAGGCAGGCGTGCATGGCACCGTCATCTCGGGGAGCATGGCAGCAGGCGTGCATGGCACCGTCATCTCGGGGAGCATGGCAGCAGGCAGGCGTGCATGGCACCATCATCTCGGGGAGCATGGCAGCAGGCAGGCGTGCATGGCACCGTCATCTCAGGGAGCATGGCAGCAGGCAGGCATGGCACCGTCATCTCGGGGAGCATGGCAGCAGGCAGGCGTGCATGGCACCGTCATCTCGGGGAGCATGGCAGCAGGCAGGCGTGCATGGCACCGTCATCTCGGGGAGCATGGCAGCAGGCAGGCATGGCACCGTCATCTCGGGGAGCATGGCAGCAGGCAGGCGTGCATGGCACCATCATCTCGGGGAGCATGGCAGCAGGCGTGCATGGCACCGTCATCTCAGGGAGCATGGCAGCAGGCAGGCATGGCACCGTCATCTCGGGGAGCATGGCAGCAGGCAGGCGTGCATGGCACCGTCATCTCGGGGAGCATGGCAGCAGGCAGGCGTGCATGGCACCGTCATCTCGGGGAGCATGGCAGCAGGCAGGCGTGCATGGCACCGTCATCTCGGGGAGCATGGCAGCAGGCAGGCGTGCATGGCACCGTCATCTCGGGGAGCATGGCAGCAGGCAGGCGTGCATGGCACCGTCATCTCGGGGAGCATGGCAGCAGGCAGGCATGCATGCATGGCACCGTCATCTCGGGGAGCATGGCAGCAGGCAGGCATGCATGGCACCGTCATCTCGGGGAGCATGGCAGCAGGCAGGCGTGCATGGCACTGGAGCAGTAGCTGAGAGTTTATGTGTTCAGACAACAACCATGAGGCAGAGAGACATAGGGAAGGAGGGAGGGAGAAAGAGAGGGAGAGCAGGAGAACGAGAGAGAGCACCCTCATTGGGAATGCCATGGCGTGGGTTTTGGAACCTCAAAGCCACTCCTGGTGGCGTATCTCCTCCAGAAAGGCCACACTTTTAATCTTTCCGAAATAGTTCTACCAATGGGGATAAAGCATTCAAATGTATGAGCCTATGAGGGCCATTCTCATTCAACCTCTGCACACTCATACTTCCTAAAGTCTGAATTGTATAAATAGCATTATTAAGAAAACACTTTTAGTGTCTTTATGATATTGAACATGACTGAGAAAGGTACTATCTTTTTTTCTAAAATCCAGAAAACAGGTTGGGTGGGTATGTTTGAATAATTTTAGAAGTCACTCAAATTGTAATAAAATTTTGTATTTTAGTATGCATATTAACTATGAACTATTATGAGAATTATTATTATTTTGTAAAATATAACATATACTTCTCAGAGTACTGGGGCCTTACACTTTGCTAGGAAGGCACTGTGCCACTGATCTATGTTTCCAGCCTTCTTTTTTACTTCTTTTCTGTCTGGAGGAGGAGAAGGTAGAGGAGCTAGAGTTTATGATTTGTTTGTTTGTTTGTTTGCTTACTTTTAAAGTTTATGTTTTTAAAACCAAGACTAGTGATGTTCAGGTTGGCATTGAACTCAGGCTGTGGAAGGACTTGAAGTTGAGACCATCCTCTCTTCTAATCACTAGGATTACAGCCTGGACAGTCCCAGTTTGCAGACAATATTCTTTTTTTGTTTTATTTATTTAGATTTTTGGGATGCCAGAGATTGAAACTAGGGCCTTGTTCATATGAGGTACTATACTTCTGAACTGTTTCCCTGGGTAAGTAAGTCACTTTATATATGTGTGTGTATAAATTATATATGTATATCACATACACATATATACACACATACACATTATATATACATTTATATTTTAAAAGATTTACTTAAAATATGTGCATGTGTGTGTATATGTGCGTGTTTGTACATACACGTGACTATGTGTACAAGTGCTCCTGAATGTATGTATGATGGAGTATCCAGGTGCCTAAGGAGGCTAGAAGAGAGTGTGAAATTTCCAGAACTAGAGTTTATAGGCAGTGGGTGAGTTTCTAGATGTGGGTGCTTAGAGCTGGACACTGGGAAATGAACCCAGGTTCTCTGGAAGAGCAACAAGTGCTATTAACCACTGAGCCATGCCTCTAGCCCTGTAAGGAGCCACCTCCTCCTCCTTCAGATTTATTATTTTATTTTGTGCTTCTGCCTCATTTGCTGTGTCTTATATCTGTGTACTAGAAGTTTGCAGTGCCTTTGGAAGTCAGGAGAAGGTGTTGGATTCTCTGGAACTGGAATTAACAGATTGCTCTGAGCCATGTGGGTACTGGGAACTGAACCAGATCTTCTGGAAGAGCAGCCAGTTCTCTTAACCCCTGAGCCATCTCTCCAGGCATGTAAGCCATATTCTTAATGAAATGTGTTTTGCAATTATTGCATTTGAAAATAGAGGATTACAGCATCAGGAAATGCATGTTTTCTTTTATAGTCTTCAGGGTAGGTTGGTCTTCACTGATTACACCGGGTGAAAATTATGTAAGTATTCCTGGGTTTTCTTCAGTCCAAGTAACATTTGTGGCTATCACTAGAGGTATGGTGAATAATGGTACCGGGGAGACCACTGACAGGTAAACTTACTTGGCATTAACTTTATCAGTTGAAGTCTTCCTTTCCTTAGCCCTCCACCCACAACATTGTGGCTGTTCCACCCGTAACAAGAAGACAAAGACCAAATGTGAAGTGTGACTTAGTGCATGACATGGGAGGGCTGTTACAAAACACTGTGAAGGTGATTTGAGTCTCATAGCTGAATTTCATAAATGCATAGTTAGAACCATGTATTGAACAATCTCTTGCGTATGTGGGAGGATATGTGTGCTGTGACCTATGGATGGAGGTCAGGAAACAATCAGAATCTGTTTTCTCTACCCATTCATGGTTCTGGGGATCCAGCTCAGGTGGCCAGACCTTCCCGGCAGGAGCCTTTACCCACTAAGCAGCCTCAAGTATTTTTAACTAGATTCCCAGTGTTAAGTTTAATGGCGGAGTGGAAGAATTTATGGAAGAAAAAAAGACTAGAGCTTATAGAGATTTGAACACAAAATGTGAGTGAGAAGGGATGAGAGGGCAAAGTGTGTGTATGCGTGTGTCTATGTGTGTGTGACCATCATCAAAATACACTGTGTTCATGTATGCAAATGTCATAATGAAACCTGTAATGTGTAATTAATATATGCTAATAAAAACAGTAAACGATACATTTTAAAGTTCCCTATATAGCTAACATTACTGAAAATGAACATGAGAAGACACAATAAACAAGTGAACACTTAGTTGCCAGAAGATGTGAAAAAATGTGGCTTTTAAAAGATAGAAGATTATAGATTTTCTCTGTTGTTATCTATGCCGGATTGAACACTGCACTTCAGAAAAGTACTAAAGCTTTAGAAAGCTTACTTTTTTTTAAATTAAAGACTTATTTATTAAGTACACAGTGTTCTGCTTGTATGTACACCTGCATGACAGAAGAGGGCACTAGATCTTAGTACAAATGGCTGTAAGCCCCCATGTGGTTGCTGGGAACTGAACTCAGGACCTCTCAAGAGCAGCCAGTGCACTTAACCTCTTAACCATCCCTCCAGCCCTGAAAGCTTACTGTTTAATGTCAAAATGCACCTTTAAAAACAAGCCTGTGGCCGGGTGGTGGTAGCGCACACCTTTAATCCCAGCACTCAGGAGGCAGAGGCAGGCAGATCTCTGTGAGTTTGAGACCAGCCTGGTCTAGAAGAGCTAGTTCCAGGACAGGCTCTAAAACCACAGAGAAACCTTGTCTCGAAAAACAAACAAACAAAAAACAAGCCTGTGCTAAAAGACCAAGTCATAGCCTCTCTTCATGCAGGATGCTATATGTTGTTTGCTTAGCTGAGGTGTTTTGGTTTCTGGATAGGAGTTCAACAATTGGATAATCTTTGTTTCTTTCTCTGGTTTGTTATAGGAGAAATAAATTCCCATGAATGTGAAAGTGTGTTAAGCAAAGACAAAGTCTCAGGGGAATTAGAAGCCAGCACTGTGGACTCTCTGACGGACATGCCGTTTGCTGCTGTAGACATTCAAGATGATTGTGGAAGTAAGTACTGTATTATTTAAACAAATATTTAGAAGCAGTGGACAGTACATTTAGTCATGCACTTCATCTTTATTTCATTTTAAAAACTTGTCATGCTTTTGAGTGCTAACAGTTGTCTGATTCTTTGTTGTCAAAACTCATAGATCACAAATTGGCTAGAAACCCAGGAAACATCCAGAAAATGTTTGGTGTTGCTGTTCTTTGCGGCTGAATGGGGAATGGGAGTCATTTTGCTGATGGGAATAGCCTAGCCTGCTTCCCACAGGAGATGGGGGAGAGTTTTAGTTTCACAGATCATAGTCATCTAGATTGTCAATTCTAAACAGTCAAGCAACATTTTAAAAATTACACTTTTTTGTTTGTGTGGATATATATGTATGTCTGCATGTATGTAGGTAGATAGGTATGAGTGTGTGCATGCCAAAACACATGTGGAGGTCAGAGGACAACTTGAGGGAATCGGTTCTCTCTCTTCTCTATGTAGGTCCTGAGAATTGAACCGAGACTCTCAGGCTTCGTGGCAAGCACCCTGACCTGTTCCGCTATCTCTCCAGCCCACATTTAAATCAAGATTCATAACAAAATATTTGAGAGTTGGTTTCTAGTTACATGGCTTTCCTAAATGTGAAATTCAGCTTTATAGAAGCTGTTAATCCTTATTTTATTGTAGGAGGAGGGCCTGCTTGTTCGTCCTGGCCGCCAGGCAAGCTTAGCCCTGAAATAACCACACAAAAACTGTATTAATAAATTACTGCTTGGCCCATTAGCTCTAACTTTTACTTATTTTTATTTTTATATTTATATTTATTTATTATATTTCTTTTTATTTTTTTAACTTTTCTTTTTTAAAAAATTTTTCCATTCAATTATTTACACTTCCTCCCCTCCTCCCATTCCCCTCACACTCCCCCACACCCCCTCCTCCCTCTCCTACCCTGCTTGAGAAAGGGCAGGGAACCCTGCCCTGTGGGAAGTCCAAGGCCCTCCCCTGCTACATCCAGGCCTAGGGAGCTGTGCATCCATATAGACTAGGGTCCCCCAAAGCCAGAACATGCCGTAACAACAAGTCCCAATGCCTTTATCAATGGCTTCTCAGTCAACCCCCATTGTCAGTCACAATCAGAGAGTTCAGTTTGATCACATACTCATTCAGACCCAGCCCAGCTGGATTTGGTGAGCTCTTATAGAACAGGCACACTGCCTCAGCTGGTGCACCAACCCCTTGTGGTCCTGACTTCTTTGCTCGTCTTCTCCCTTCTTCTGCCTTTCAACTGGACTTTGGGAGCTCAACTCTTTTTTTTTTTTAAATAAAAAAATATTTTAATATTTATTTATTTATTTATTATGTATACAATATTCTGTCTGTGTGTATGCCTGTAGGCCAGAAGAGGGCACCAGACCCCAGTACAGATGGTTGTGAGCCACCATGTGGTTGCTGGGAATTGAACTCAGTACTTTTGGAAGAGCAGGCAATGCTCTTAACCTCTGAGCCATCTCTCCAGCACCGGGAGCTCAACTCTTACAACTTAATTTAACCCATCTCCATTAATCTGTGCCTTACCACGAAGTTGTGGCCTACCAGCAAAGTTTTAGCATGTCTATCTCCAGTCGTGGCAGCTCCATGGTGTCTCTTACTCCACCCTTCTTTCTGCCAGCATTCAGTTCTGTCTTCCTTGCTTACCTAAGTTCTGCCTTATCAACAGGTCAAGGCAATTTCTTTTTTCATTAATCAAGAAAAGCAACACACAGACAGAAGGACCTCCTACACCATTTTATGTCTTCAAAATTCATTTTGTTCATATGTGTGTATGTTTTGAGACTGTCTCCTGGCCTTCAGAGCAGCTGCACAGTCATTATGTAGTTAAAACTGGCCTGAACTTCTCTGATCCTCCTGCCCTAATAAGCATTGGAACATAAGCATTCATCACCATGCTGGGCTTCTTCACACAGTTCTAATATAACTTTTAAGGATTTTGAGATAAAGGAAATGACCATTTTATTATCTATTAACTAGTTAAGGCATATTTTTAAAAATTTAAAATATAAAACAAAAATCATCTAATTTTTTTGGAATAGAAAAGATTTATCTTAGTATATACAGATATCAGCGATTATGCTGTGTCAGTTAAAAAGAGATAAATTATGTTCTGTGTCCTTTATATAATTAGTTGGGAAGACAAATGCTGCATACAGTAATGTGTCCTGCATAATGAATGGCTATGCTCTGAGACTAGGCTATTTGTTTTTTATAATGTAATTCTTTATTGATTCTTTGGAGTTTCACATCATGCACCCCATTCCTGCTCACCTCCCAGTCTCTCCATACCTTCCCTTCACCCCTGCAGCATCCTCCCCAAAGAAACTCCCATTCCCAAATCAATTAAAAGCAACACACATATACAACACTACTTTCCAACACCTCTTCGCCTCTCCTAGTGGCACTGGGTGCTGCGGTGTGTCACTCAGTAGACCCTTTTGTCCAGCCAGCCCACCCACACAGTGTTCCCTGCAGTGAGTCATTGGTCTGGTTCAAGTCCTCTGGTACACCATCATCACTGGACGGTCACCAAACTCCTCTTAGGTATCCTGTTGTTGAGTCTTGAACATCCCGTGGTTCCTATTCTACAGGACCAGTCCCTTCAAGCACTGTAGATGGAGTAGATGTCAGGGTGGGCCGACCCATTAGGCTATTATTATTTGTCTGAACATCATAGAGAATGCTGCTGCCTCAGATGGTTGTGATATCACTAGGTGACTAAGGTGACTCGGTTTATTTATTTATATTTTTTAAGATAATGACTCTTAAGATAGTAGCCCCGGTTGGCCTTGAACTCAGTAGCTTTCCCGCCTTTGCCTTCCCGAGTCCCGAGACTTGCAGGTGAACAGAGTCACTCCCAGCCTACTTGAAAGATTTTTATCTGCTTAAGTAACAAGAAAGGAAACATCAAAACAAACTCTAATTTATTCTCAGCATTTTAATTAAGAGCAAGTGTGGAAACAATCAACCCACAATAACAGATGGAGTACTTAGTTAAATTAAATTAATTTCTCTTCTAATTCACTCCTTTGTAGTTTTTGAATGAATAAATAGAATTGAGGAGAAATTAGATAATTTACATAAGATGACACGTGGTGCTTTGGTTAAAAAAAAATCTGCGGTTGAGAAAGTAACGGCCCTTGTCACTGACATCAAGTTTATCAGTGTACAATAAAAGGCTACTAAAGTCATTATGAAAATTAACAAGTATAATAAATTAAGTTTATGAGTTTGCAAGCTGTATTTCCACAGATGACTTTTTGCTAACCAGTAAAATCACTATAAATAATCTGGTGAAAGATTCAGGGCAGACAGCCAAAGCTTTTTGCACTTTGTGACCTCAAGTCACCGATTTTATCGGTAAACTAGATGATTATATAAATATTTGCTTTTTATCTTTTCATGTGAAAGCAAGCAAATGGAATAACAGCAAATTGTGCTTTGGAACACAGACCGTATTCCCAAAGTTGGGGGAAAATGAAGTCAGGGAGTGAGAAAGCAGAGAGATGCTGTGTTTTGGTTCTACAGATAAACTTGGTAAATATCAAGAAGATCCTATAAACAAGAGAAAACGTGACAGTGGCTCACAGTGTCACAGGTGGAGTGTGTCAAAGGGCACTGGATTAAAGGCAGAAAACCCCAAACACACTATATGGGCATAAAATTGTACCATGTGCACATGAGTGATTATTTTTTAGAATAATGTTTCTCTCACTTCTGCAGAGGTAACTGAATTCTGGTTTTAATTTTTTCTTTTTAGAATCATTATGAAATGGTGGGTTTGATCATATCTGATAAAATTCACACTACCAAATTTTTTATTCAATTTTATGCTCACATTGTCTCCTCTTTAGCCTGTGGAAAGATTTGTAAATTGACATTAGAGCCTGTCTGACATGATCCACCTGCTACAGTTTGGATCATGAATATCCTCAGTGGCCTGAGTACTAGGTCACCAGTTTTCCTGGGAAGTGGTAGGACATTGTGCTAGGAGGAAGTGGGCTAGCAGAAGGAAGTTAGGTCACAGGGAATGGGTGAAATAATCAAATACAAACCAACCAACCAACAGTCCACTTTCTTAGTGGTAGAAACACCATGATGCCAGACGTAATGGCTCATGCTCATAGTCCTGAACTTGGTGGCCTAAGAAGGGGTATTGGTTTTTATAGCAAGACCCTTCCTCAAAAAACAAAACAAAAACAATGAGAAAAAAAAAACCCAACCCTTTGGCATGTAGTAGAGAATGCTTGTTAGTGTTGCCCTACCTAAGGTATAAATCTGCCTGACCCCCTTTTGTAAATAAAGCTTTATTGGGACACAGCTATATCCTTTGATTTGTTTTGTCAGAGTTAGGTAGCTGCAAGACAGACCCTGTGGTCTGCAAAGCTCAAACCATTTATAATTTTGTTCTTTATGGAAATTCTTGCTGACTCTTGCTTTACATTTGAAAATGACAATTATATATGATTATACACACTGCATGACTTCTTCCTTTTTCAACCAGGTTATCTTTGTTTTCCTCTAGTCACTGACGTACCTCAAGCAAATTCAAAGAGAAGTAAAGAAAATGAAGGCATCAAGAATGAGCCCATAAAGAAGAGGAAAAAACCCTCGAAAGATTATCAACCCAACTATTTCTTGTCTGTTCCGATCATCAACAAAAAGGTGATAGTCTCTTAAGAACCTTTTACTATGAAGTTTTATTCTAAACTATCTTTAAAGTGTACTAAATGTTTGTCAGCCCAGTTGCTTTGAGAGTCTAACAGTCTTTGATAACATTTTAGTAATTAGCATAATTTAAATGTTTAATTTAAATTTTAAAATCTCCTAGTTCTGCCAGGCAGTGGTTGTATGCCTTTAATCCCAGTAGGGAAATTTCACATTTAAGTTATAGCAAGTTGTTTACATAATAGTTGTAATTATTTAATTTTTTTTTTCAAATTTAATGATAACATGGCCAGGTGGAAGTCAGACACTTGGCGACCAAATGGTAGACAGAAGACAGTGACTTCCCTGAAGACATGACTTGTGTCCAGAAGAGAAATCAGGTTTTTTTAAAATTATTATTTGTTGCTTAGAGATTATTTCATTAAAGCCTCCTAATGTGTTCAGATACAGGAGAGATAAGAGGGTAATCAGGTTGTGATACCTGCAAGCCCACTGCTTGCCAGGGTTGATTTGGTTGAACTAAAAGCCATACTCACAGGTCCCTGTCAAGATCATTTCCAAAGTCTTGCTTAGTGGAGGAGGCCCTGAGAGGCAGAGAGCAGCGAGCATGTGGGAGGAGAGGACTCTGAAGCCTTTGGAAAGATAGGAAATGGGGCATCTTACTTCACGGGCCTTCATGTGATGGGTATCTTTGCAGTGTTGTTTCTTTATAAACATTCTTCGTTGCTGAGTAGGTTGAGTATCCCTTGCTCAAAATGCCAGAGACCAGGAATGTGACATGTTTTGGACTCGTCGGGTATTTGTATGTACATAATGAATCATGGGGTGAGATCCAAGCCTAAACAGGGAGCATCTGTTCCTCATACTACCTTCTTCACATATCCTGAAGGGAATTTAATGCATGGTTCCCAGTGCTTCTGGGTCTTGACTACACCCGGATGATATCAGATATGAAAAATTTCTTGCATTATGTTTTGGATTTGAATCATTTTAGATTTTAAGTTTTTGGATAAGGAATACTCAACCTATACTAACGTAAGATTGCATATCAAACTCAGTATAAATCTATTAAAATCTGAAAAATCAGTGTTGTATAAATACAATGGAACCAGTCAGTGATTTCATACTGAGATTTTTTTTTTCTTTCCTGTATAGCTTTTGGAGCCTGTCTTAGAACACGCTCTGTAGATCAGGCTGACCTAGAACTCATAGAGATTCATCTACCTCTGCCTCCCAAGTGCTTGGATTAAAGGCATGTGCCACCACCACTTAGCGAGATAGTCTTAAGATAGAAAAAAAAATACTGTATCTAACTGGAACTAATGCTGTGACGTGGGAATGAGAACACCTGGGAAGAATGCGTCCTCCACAAGGCTGACTGCCTTTACATTTTAGCCTAAGGGCACGGCCAGATCCGAATCTCACTCTGACTCCACAGACTCTCTTTGGCCAGTGGTTCTCAACCCGGGTTTGCAACCTCTTTGGGTGTCAAATGGCCCTTTCACAGAAATCACCTTAAGACCAGTAGAGAACATATATATTTACAAAATTCATAACTAGCAAAATTATAGTTATAAAGTAGCAATGAATAATTTTATGGCTGGGGGTCGCCACAATGTGAGGAACCGTAGTAAAGGGTTGCAGCATGAGGAAGGTTGGGGACCACTGGACTAGGCAGTCTTTTAGTCTTTTAGTGTTGCTGAGGATTCAATCCAGGGTCGTATATTTGCTAGGTTCGTGCTCTACCACTAAGCTATAATCTGAGACCTGCAAAGAATTTTAAGTCAAATAAATAAACACCAGAGTAAAACCAGCTAAGTTTTGTTGGCTCATTCTAAGAAGTACCCCATCTTTGACATAGAGTTTAACTAGAGAGACGACACCTTAAGGAGAGAAAAATGACCTCAGGCACACGTGATGGGTTTTCTAGCAGTAAGGTAGTCCTCGGAAGTGGTTAGGTGACACCCAGCTCAGAGTATGAGCTGTGGCACATCGTCTTTAGCTGCTCATCCGTTGTTTGCCTTGGTTTCCTCTTGCTTTAGCCCTGTGTACACATGGACAGTAGGCCAGAGCAGGAAGCGAAGCTCTGTTGCTTTAGTGGGCAGATAGAAGCCAGGCCGCAGGAGGAAACCAAGTGGTAGACAGCTGGAGTGACTTCCCTGAAGACACATGACTTCTTGCTAGCGGAGAAGCCAGGTTTTGTTTTGATTCGTTGCTTAGCGACCATTCCACTAAAGAGTCTCCCAGGGTGTTTAGATATGAGTGAGGGTAATCAGCTTGTGATACCTCTCAGCCCATCGATCACCAGGATTGATTTGATTGATCTAGATGGCTAGGCAGGTGCCTCTTCCTCCCTCACCACCCTGACTGCATTCCTTCCTAAGCTGTGTGGTTGGTAAAAATGAAAGACCTTCCCTAATAGGGGAGGGCTGGTCTTTGTCAAGGGTCTATGAGTGGCCGCAACCCTGCTAGAACCTCCAAGTAAGCTCTCAACATTTGATTTGCACTTCTTCGCCTTAACTAGGTAGTTCATTTTGTTGGTTGATTGTACCTGTGGTTGCATCAAGAGGGCCTCATAATGTTAGGAATATGCTGTGCCACTAAACTGTATCCCCAGCTTTCTTACTTTCCTGTTGGGAGAGGACCTCTCTTCATTGTCTGTGCTGGCCTTGGACCTGTGACCTCCCTGCTTCAGCCTCCTGGGGAGCTGAGATTCCATGCCTAGACGCAGGAGGCCATTGGACTCATATTTCTCCCTTCATGCTTCTCTGTTCTTTGTATCCATCCTTGGGTGTCTCCCCCCTCGCTGTCAGTGCTTGACTCCTCTGCTTTTCCAGTGAGGGCTGGTGGGGGGATGGGTGGGATACAGTGCAGGGAGAAGGGGCCAAGCAAAATAAGGCAAAGGAACTCTTCCAGTTTTCCACAAAATGTGGTCCACAGGGCAGGAGGGAGGAAGGATGATGGAGTCCTGTGTGGCTTAGAGTTCACAGACCTGGTAGCCTGCCACCAGTCTTACAAACTCTTCTGGTTCAGGTGACTAGATTCTGAGTTTCAGTTTGGTCAGGGGATAGGTCTAACCTTAAATGCTTCTTTTTCCAGGCCCCATGTTGCATACCCCACCTGCTTGCTTACTTCAGGCTTTCCCCATTGACACCGGGATAGAGATGTACTCCGAACCTTCTTTAAAGACGCTGTTCTCATCTTCTCCACTTCAGTCCCTCTTTCTCTTTGAGCCTCTCGTCTTCTTGACCAGGTCACCTCCCCTCTTCTCATTCCATTCTTAGTTAGAGGTTGTTATAGTTTCTGATGGTCACTTATCATTCTTGCATTTTAATTTTTTTCCTTACAAGATGTTTTATTGTGTTCTCAGTGCCTAGATGGGTGCTTTCCAGGAAAGAGTAGGTGCTGGCATTTACAGACACAGCTTCCCTTCCTACTGTATTTCAGGGACCTAAGAACATTTCCACTATACCAAGCTAAATTCAAAACTCTTTTTTTTTTAAAGTGTGGTGCTAAGGTTTGAACTCAGGTCCTCACATATACTAGACAAATGTTTTCAGTTCTAGACCCCAAAGTCTTAAAAGTAATAAATACAAATGCTGATTTTGTAATGTAATATGAATAACAACTGATTTTAGGGGGGTAGAGTACCTTATAGCCACGGGCAGTGCAGCTTAATTTAATGCTGCTGTCTTGGGAGACTTACTTTCTGGAGGATAAGTTTATCATGCTTACATGTGAATACGGGGAGAAGACGTAAGAACTGGACAAGAGGAGACATATGTATCAATTCTTTTGCAGAGTTTTTCATTTGTCTGTTTTAAAGTATCTAATGTTCACTTTCTTTTTAAACGACTTAGGAGGCTGGGTAGGAAGGCCTGGGAAAGAAGGCCTGTTTGTCACATTGTTTCAATGGAAGAATGTATTCCAAGTTCCAGTTTAGTGACCTGCAAACAGGCTCTTGGGAGCCAGTACATTCACAATGAGTTGCTCTACTTTTGGCCTCAGCTTCTTGGCACCCAGTTTTAAAGAAAAAAAGAGAGAGAAAGCATTCAGAATTACATGGCTCTTTGATTTCAAACATGTTTTTAGTAGTTTAGAATTCTTCGTTTTTCATTTCATGTTTTTAAGAAGTAGGATTGGTAAATACATTAGAATTGAAGTGAGATAATATCCTAACTGGTAGTGTAGGAGTGTGTGTTTTGCGGTTAACATGTAATTACGTTTTAGTTTAAGAGAAGGAAAAGATTTGATGGCTTGTAATAAAGCTTGTTCTTTAATGGCTATGGCTGTATAATTACTCATCTGGCTGTTGCCCGTGTGTGGTTTTATGTGCTTTCATATGAGAGGTAATATGTTGTCTCCGCAACAAAGTAGCTGAGATTACTGATTCATAAAGAGAAATGCTATTTTGGCTCCCAGCTTTGGAAGTTGCAGTCCTTGATGGATTGGCATTACTTTGGGGCTTAAGGCAAAAATAACACCACAGCTTGGAGCTTGTGGTGGAACGAAACTTCTTTCTTGGCAAAAGATAGAGGATTGAACTTGGATACGGAAATCTCTTCAAGGACACTCCGCCAGTGACCCACTGACCTCTTTACTAGGCTCTTAAGGGGTCACATTTCAAAAGTGCCACCCTGGGAACTAAGGCTGACACATGGGCCTTTGGGGGGCGGTCATGATCAGGACTATCGCAAACAAATCAGCAATGAAAGGCAGGCAAGAACTCATCAGGAGCTGCTGAAATCAGGAGTATACTAATTTTAGAATGATTTTTTGTATGCTAACAGACAAATTTTCTTCAGGACTTTTAAAAGCATTTAATGTCATGTTTCTTCATTTTTGTAATGTGAAAGTTGCTAGTCTTAATGAACTATGGGAGATTAGTGAATTCAGTCTTAAAAATAGAAAAGTATTTGGAACAGAACACTTTTCTGTTTAAGGCTGATCTTTTTACTTTTATTCCACTATTGCTATAGTATTAGTTCTTCAAATACTTTTCATGGTTGTTGACAGGCAATGAGAGTATTTAGCTCTCTCTGTGTATTTTGCTTGCATTTATGTCTGTGTATCACATGCATGTCCAGTGCCTGTAGAAGCCAGAAGAGGGCATCAGACCCCTGGGCCTGGAGTTAACAGATGGCTGTGAGCTGCCATGTGGGTGCTGAGAATCTGATTCAGGTCCTCTGGAAGAGCAGCCAGTGCTCTTAATCTCTGAGGCATCTCTCTAGCTTCTGAGAGTATTTAGCTATGAAGAAAAGTTGGGTGGCATGCATATCACATGCATTTTCCCTCTTGTCTCAGAAATTAAACCTAGGTCATCGTGTATGCTAGGCAATACACTACCAGTGAGTTATCCCCAACGTCCTAGATAGCATCCTGACAAAATTCTAACAACTCTTAACAAGGCAACAGACTCAGCAGTGATACGCTAGCAACTTGGAAGACTTCTAAAACCAGGGTCACAAGGTGAGGTCAAAGATAGTCTTCTACGGTGTACTAGAATATAGTATGTCTCTTTTGTAGAAGCATGCTAATTTATGCCATTTTTAAAACTTACATATACATTGAGTTAATTAGAAGGTTTCAAAGATGTAAAGATGGCTTTTCTAATTGCGTCAGTGTAGGCTTTTGAACTATGACGTAGTGGTGATATTTACCAGATGAGGATGTGCTTTCCAGTTAACTCAGTGAGTAGAATGTGTAAGATTTCAGTCAAGTTTTTATTTGTAGACATTTCTTTAGTGTCACATCTAAGTTACACTGTTAGGATTGGTTTAGAGATGTACTTTGCGCAGTTACGCCAGTGGCGGGGGATTAGGATGATGGATAAGGTTTAATGGTGTTGGAGAATTTTAAACAGTGACTATAAAAATTAGTTTCTTTTAATAACATGCAGTTAAGATTCTGGAGTGTTTTTCTTGTCTTTTAAAGATTGTAATTAGGAATAAAAAGCATTTAAAAAGTCTTAAGATGATATCAGTGAATCTATAAATTAATTGGAAAAATCAAAGCATGGTTAGAAATATGTGACTTGATTAGATTAACTTTTACATTTTCATAGATTTGAGGTTAATCCTATATTACAAGTATTATGTAGCTTCATGGAAATAATAGTCTTCAAAGCATTTTACAGTTTTTGATTTTTAAGTTTTACAATTACTAGACAATTCAAAGACACACAGGGTCTAAAACCATCTCACCATGCAAGACGTTGCACTAAAATGCTGAAGATGAGCATGAGGCCAACTTTCTTTGACCTAAAACTTGTTCCTAGTTATCTTCTCATCGAGAGTGCTCTGGCAGAATTTTTATAAGTTGATATAAAGGGAAAACTGTCAGGAAGAAATTTGGACCGAGACCTGGAGTACTCTCCAAGTCCACAGAAACCTCTCTGTGACCTCTAAGATGTCAGTCAAAGGAACACTTGGACTGTCTTTACTCTTCCACGTGAGGGGGAAATTCCTACAGTCAAGATTGGGACCTAAGCAATGGACCATTTCTTGATAGATCTGAAGTTTCTCTATGGCGGCCTTTCAATGCTGGTAGAGTACATGCTGTAGGAGAAGAAATGAGTTATTTCAGATTCTATTTTGGTAGGGAACATAGTATCAGATTCTCTGCATGTTAAGTGAGTGAGTTTTCCCATGAATTGCAAGACTGACAGTGTAATGCTTGAGACAGATAAGATGGGCCTTTAGTGAACCCATAGAGTATATAGTCTGTGTGTACAGCTGATCATTAAAGGCAAAAAATACTGGCTTTCATCTACTGGAATACCACAGAAGGAAACGCAGAGGTCCACTGCTGTGAACTGGTTCAAACCTGCAGAGACACATCAGATAACAGTGTTAGAGTTCAGAACCACCAGAATCCTAGAATTATAATTTCATTTATTGCAGGTAAGTAGACAGAAACCTGATTCCTCTTAGGTTTTTACTTAGTAGGATTGGAGTACCCCAGGCATCAGTTGGTAGGAGCTATTACTTGACCTTGTTTTGACACCCACCCCACCCCCATGCAATCAGTGATAGTCTCTGGACTGTCTACAGTTTTAGGGAGTGGGGCAATTGAAGCAATGGCCAATCTACTTAATATTTTATACCTCAACTTTTTCCTATGCTGGTTGAAGAGGAAACCCATAAGTGCCTGGGGTTTTAGAGAGGTCTGGGTTTCTATTTTATCAGCTTCTGTTTTTGAAGAACAGAGAAGTCCTCAGACTTCAGAGAGTCAGGGAACTCTGGAAAGTTTTCTTCCTCCAAAGAGAATGTTATGTGTCCCAGCCTGGTCTACAGAGCTAGTTCCAGGACAGGCTCCAAAGCCACAGAGAAACCCTGTCTCGAAAAACCAAAAAAAAAAAAAAAGCTCTTTTCAACCCACTGTCACACAATGTACTTTACTGAGGGGGTGCAGAAGACCTGGGAACTGGTCACACAGAGATTCTCTGGATTTGATTTGAACCCCATCCTCTCCCACTTTTTTTTTATACGGAGGGGTTTGTTGATTTACTATAGCAGAGTGTAAAGCAGGGCGGGTGGCTTTGTTTTCTTCCAGTAGTATGTGCATGATTTCTTCACTGATTTTGGTTTGCCCATGCTTATGAAAGTGTGTGTTACTGGAGTAATGTAGTAGTCCCATCAGCATGGACCTTTCTTTTAACAGTCGAGCCCCCGAGGGTTCCCCTGATGGCGATGTGTCCATACCAAAAGGAATAGTTTCTCTGGGAGACTGGTAGCGTAATGGACAGTGTTTTTTCTTTTAGTGTGACTGTATAATGGTGACAGAAATCTATAGGTTCAGGGTTTCTTGGCTTAAGACCTCTTGAGGTAAGACTTGAGGCGAAACCTCTTGGTCTTTTTCCCTATAGCTTTTTTCAGTCACAAGGACAGGAGGCTCTGCATACTTTTTCTTATTTATTTTTGTTATATTTTATTTAGCTTGTGTGACCAGAGGAAGCTTGTAGGAGTCATTCTCTTCTTGCAGCTCGTGGGTCATGGGGAATGAACTCAGATCCTCAGGGCTGGTGACAGGTGCCTTCACTCATGGCTGGCGCTGGTCCTCATCTTGTTCTTATTCTTTTAGACTGTTTGGCTGCGGTTCAGTCTTTCTCTGCAGGTCACCAAGCCCTCTGACGAACATCCATAGAAGTCATTTCAGTGCTAGTAAGAAATGCTACTGCTGTGGGTCTGGTTAACTTTGGTGTGTGAAGTTTTTATTTATTTGTAAGATATTCTTCTTTGTCATAGCAAGGTTTATAGAATTAAAAAGAGAAACACTCAAGCTGTGTTTTTAATGAAAATGTTTAACGAGAAGAGTTGTAATCTAGCACTGCGATCGGAGTGAGTCATCTGTTTTCCTGCTTTACATGATTGAATAATGACCGTTCAGTCTTCTGAGGGATGACAATGGGAACAGCCCACGTAGGCTTTTGGCTGTTGTCAGCCTAGAAGCACCTTTGGAAGAGCAGTCGGTATTTTGCTCAGGCGTATGCTACCTGCTGGAGCTATAATGGGCCTGGTGCCTTCCTTAGTTTGGTGCCTCAATGTCCCTCGAGGTCCCTGGGGTTTTCCTTTGAGGTCTGCTTCTGCCACTAAACTCTTAGAGAAAAATCTTGGGCCCAATATCATTTTTTAAAAGTTTGAGTAAGGAACAGTTTGTTAATCGGGGACACCAGACTTAAAAGAGGTTTAGTCAGAGGCAGGTATTTATAGGAAAAACGTGGGGGTAAAATAAAGAAGTTGATTGCGTGTATGGAGTTGCCTTTTATGGGTCACCTTGTCAGAACACCCCTACTCACATCATCATCATATGTTCGTTGGGCGCTTGTGATTGGCTGAGCTTAGCTTGTGTTTCTAACAAAACCAGAAATGACTAGAAATGACTCGAGTCAATTTTTGCTGATTTTTTTTCTTTTTCAGTTTAAGCAGAGTTGAGGCTATTTTTAATCTCCTTGGACAATTTTCAAGTTTCAGTTTACCATGGTCTATGGAGATGGGTATAGGAGCTAGGAGCTAGGAGCTAGGAAATGGCCTCACGGAGAGAGATGGACGTTGTTCTGACTAAAGAAAGTACAGTGGGAATTTGTAACACGGAACAGGGATAAAGTCAGTGGATAGAACATTGCTAAGAAGAAACATGGCTTGACAGAATCACAAAGGCAGGCCACAGGGAAGGTGGTCAGGATACCAACGATGGGAGATTTTCTCCCGAAGTGACTTAACAAAATTCTTACTCAGAATGGGTTCTACAAGAACAAAGGAGAACCAGTGGGGCCCCATTAAGCAGTGGACTTGGAGCCTGGTTCAAGGGAAAGTCTAGGTCCCAGGACAGTGTCTTATGATTTGCTCAGTACATTCCACAAATAATGGGGCCATTGTTGAGGCTAACACAGCGGCTCCAGAATCAGAGCAGCCTGCTATGCTCGGGCCCTGAGCTCTCCTCACCCCTCCCTTTCTGTTTTGTTTTACTGGATGCTGTCTCTATTGCCTGCCCAGCGTTTCCTTTTCTCTTAATAATTCTGCTGTCCCAAGGCTTTTACGAGTTCTCTCAGGCCTCTCTCTGGGCTTGCTATTATACTTTAGTTTGCTCTCCAGTGCACTGACATTTACAGCTGGGCTAGCCTCTGTGGCTCTAACAGGAAATGGAGGAGGGAGATACATCCTGCCTCTTCCTGTTCCAGAGGAATCGGTACTGAGAGGGAAGACAGATGAGCAGCCCGCCTGCAGACTTTCTCCTGGATGCACACTGTCATAGTTTGGGCTTCCTTCAGTTTTGTCTCCATGGTTATGCCCCACCCCTCCCAAGTCAGGAAAAAAACGCCAGCAGTCGTTCTTACTGGAATTCCTCCTATCCTAGAGGATCTTAAAAGCGCGAGGAATAGGTCCAGCAATTCACTGTGGGACAAATAAATATTACTTCTAACAGAAATGGAATGTTGTCTGCTGATTTGGCCTTTCTCTGGAAGAATAAAGCTTTTTTTCTTAGGAATGGTCATGATTAGTGAGTCAGACGCTTAGTACAAGGGCACATTTCTAAAAGGAGGTGCTGCCATGGCGATTTTTCCCACTCAGTCTGCGAAATAAGAGTGTTGCGCTCAGGGCCCGTCAGATGGACACACATCTCGTGATTGTCTAAATGTATGTAGTGTTTCCGGCCATGCCAGTCAACTCTCTAGCAAGTATGAGAACAAGCAGAGGTTATGTGTTTGATTGCGGAATTTTGTTGTCATTTTAATTTTGTTAATTGCTTGCTTATGCTTCGTTCTTTTTGTTTGTTTTTGTTTTTCAAGGCAGGGTTTCTCTGTGCAACAGCCCTAGCTGTCCTGGAAATCGCTCTGTAGACCAGGCTGGCCTTGAACTCACAGAGATCTGCCTGCCTCTGCCTCCCGAGTGCTGGGATTAAAGGCATTTGCCACCACCGTCCAACTATTTTTTCTTATTAATTTAAAATTTGCCTTATAAAAATTTTGCTTACTTATATATTTTTTCTTTGTAATTAGATTACAGCAGGGATTAAGGTCTTGCAAAATACGATACTACAACAGGATAAACGACTGGCCAAAGCCATGGTTGGTGATGGTTCCTTTCATATCACCTTGCTGGTGATGCAGTTATTAAATGAAGATGAAGTAAACACGTGAGTAATGTGTCTTTCTTGAATATTATTTTCCAAATTATTACTCTACTGTGAGTAAATATAGTCGAGCCCAAGGCGGCTTTGAGATTCTAAAGAAATATTCTTTATCCTGATTATCCTGGTAGTCATTGTACAGAGGTTTTTTTTTTTGTTGTTGTTTTTGTTTTTAATTTATGTAACATAGGCTAGCCTCAAACTTGATGTATCAAGTGTGGTCTAGGACTTGTGATTCTCTGGCCTCAGCTGTCTCAGTGCTGAGGTTTCAGACACATTCCACTATAGTCTGTTTACATTTTTATTTTTTTGAGACAAATGTAGCCTTGACTGCCCTGGAGCTTACCTTATAGACCAGGCTGGCCTCAAACTCTTAAGAGATGTTCCTGCCTCTGGTCCCTGCCCCAGTGCTAGGGCTAAGGTGTGCACTACACTGCCCTGCTTGTATAAATATTCTCTTTCTTTAATTTTTAATTTTTTTTATTGTTTTTGTATAAATATTCTTAATTCAGATTTTTTTCACTTCATTGTTATCAGTGGTATTCCTTGGTTACACAGATGTGTTGCCTATGTTAATTATGCAAACTCCTCTGGAGTCTGATTCTAGAGTCTAGATTGAGACTCTAGGTGATGATTCTGGAATTATGGCATAACTACCTTTTATTAGCAGTCTGAATTAAACTTGCTGTCCCAGTAAATAGTGCTAACGCCAAGCAAGAGCCCTTAGCATGTTGCCCAGCATGTAGTAGGTACTTACTCTTGGCTGTCTGACATCAGAGCTGTCATTTTCCTGGGGCGAGGTGGACAATTTCCACTTCAGCTCGCCTTGGTCATTCCTCGTGCCATGGTATTCCATTCCACACCTCCCATCCCCAATTTTCCCCACTCCCTAAAGGTTGACTAGAAGTTACTGATTACAAGAGTGCAGAATTCCTTGCTGTCTCCTATCGAGTTTGGGGGCCTTAAATTCAAGCTTGGGCTCTTTGTAAACAAAAGCAGGGAGGAAATGTAGATTATTTGTGTTTCTGCCTTGGCCCAGATGGCTCCTGGGGGAATGAAAAGCAAGGCTTGGGTTGGAAGAGAGTGAGAAAAAGATAGACTAAGAGAGGGAAAACATAGCAGCCATTCGCAACTGGCCACAGACGATGACTCTTGACCCTCCCACGGAAAGCCACCAGGCTTCAAGGACAGAGGGAAAGAGAGATTTTGTTTTGTTTCAGTTTACCACTCAACCAATCATATAAAACAAATGCTTTCATGGTTTTCAGAGAAGACAAACCAAGGGATGGGGGATAGGTGAGGAAGAGGAGTCACAGCTTGTGTGATGAATCAGGGTCCTCTAAAAGCACAACAGGTGGGGTGTGTCTTCTCTGTCCATGTAGTTGTATCTGTGTATGTAGAGGTTTATTTGCAGAACTGGCTATGGCCCTGAATACAGTTAGGGGCATTGGACTTAGGATGTGGGTGCGGAGGTACAGGGAGAAATGCTGGCATCTCCAGAGTGCTTCTGCAGTTCTGTGTTGTCCTCAGAACATGACCGTGAAATACGCGCATGGAATCGGCTCAGAGCCGTGTGGAGATTAATTGAGAAATATGAAAGCGCTACAAAAATCTATTTTTTACCTATTTGATGGGGGAACAGGATAATTCAATGATAGTTTTGTTAGAAGGAAGTTTGAAAATCCTCTCCGTACTGCCCATGCTCATTTCTTTCTTAAGTAACTGCTGCCCTCTAGTGAGTTTAAGTTTTTTCATAATAAGGTATATCCACTAGAATGCTTTTCAAGATGTAATTGATCATAAATTTAAAACCAGGGAAAACTTGATAATGTCTAACTCAAAGAGAAATAAAGATTTGAAACACAAAGTGGTCATAAGTGAACATAGGCTAAACAGTTATAACAAGCATTTAGTGTTAGTTGGGAAGTACAATTAAACTTATACTTTGAGTCTAAGTACAATAAATCGTGTTAATAAAGACACTGTATTTTAAGAGATCATGCCTGATTAAGTTTTTGTAGAATCTATTAGAAACAGTAAGTCCTATTTGAGTAAGAATTAGTACTTTTATTTTTAAAAATATGAGACTTTGGGCTGGGGACATGGTTTAGCTGGTAGAATGCTTACCTACTCTGTCATCCTAACACCTGGGAGGTGGAGGCAGGGTGACCAGAAGTGCAGAGTCATCCTTCTCCACATAAGAGCCTGCCTCAAAATGCTACCCCAGAAACAAACCAAAACAAACTCAGTTTTGAAACTCCGTACAACCTAACAAAGCTCTTGTGTGTGGTAAATTGTTCTGGAATGTATCATTATTTTAAAAAAAAATTAGTAAAAATTGGAGTTTTTTTGAGTTGTAGCCCTCTTTTTTTTCCTGAGGTCCTGGAGGTCGAATCTAGGACCTCATACATAGCAGGCAAGTGAGTAGCCCCAGCACTTTGAGTTACACAGGTAAATTTTTTTCGGTCAGCAATTTCTTTTTGTTTGTTTGTTTTAATTTTTATTTTTTGAGACAAGGTCTTATAGTACTCTAGGTCTTATGTAGTCCAGGCTGGCTTCACATTTGCCATCCTCCAGTGAATCTCCAGAGTACATTGTTTACAGAAGTTTCTTGATGATTAATGATCGTGACCACAGCAACATTTTTTTTTTTCCGAGACAGGATTTTTCTGTAGCTTTGGAGCCTGTCCTGGAACTAGCTCTTGAAGACCAGGCTGGCCTTGAACTCACAGAGATCTGCTTGCCTCTGCCTCCAGAGTGCTGAGATTAAAAGGCATTGCCTCACAGTAACACTTATAAAGGAAAATATTTAATTGGGACTGGCTTACAATTTTAGAGGTTTAGTCCATTATCATCATGGCAGGAAACATGTGGCATACAGGCAGAAATGGTGCTAGAAAAGGAGCTGAGAGTTACATCCTGATCAGTAGGAAACAGGAAGTGGTCCGAGACACTAGGCATGGCTTGGACATATGAGAACTCAAAGTTCGCTTTCCTAGTGACACACTTACTCCAGCAAAGCCACATTTACTCCAAGGCCATACCTCCTAATAGTGCCACTCCCTGTGGACCAAGCATTCACATATATGAGTCTGTGGGGGCCATTCGTATTCAAACCACCACAAGTATCTGCTTTAATAGTAATTATAATTAGGAAAAGACTTAATTCACCTCTTCTATAGTTATTTAAAAATTAATATTGGTTTTAACCACAGGTTAAATCTGAAAGATATTTTGAACTTTGAAATAATTAGTGTATATACATATGTATATATATATGTATATATATGTATATATATATATATATAAAATTTCTTTTAAAAACTGGATTTGTAGCCAGGCGATGGTGGCGCACACCTTTAATCCCAGCACTCGGGAGGCAGAGGCAGGCGAATCTCTGTGAGTTTGAGACCAGCCTGGTCTACAGAGCTAGTTCCAGGACAGGCTCCAAAGCCACAGAGAAACCCTGTCTCGAAAAACCAAAACCAAAACAAACAAACAAACAAAACTGAATTTGTTTCTTATTTGGTTTTGTCTATTACTTACCATGTTGTTGAAAAATATTGTCTCTCACTAGTGGTATTGATGCACTTTTGGAACTGAAGCCATTCATTGAGGAAATCCTTCAAGGGAGGCACCTGACTTTGCCCTTCCAGGGCGTTGACACTTTCCGAAGTCAGGTTGGCTTTGTGAAGTTAGCAGATGGAGATCATGTTAATACCCTTACGGAGATAGCAGGTAAGACAGACAGTGCTGTACTCAGGAAATCTCCTGTGTGTTTTTCTAGTGGTTGTCATAGAGATTTGGTGTCCTTGAATTTGGAGAGCCAGCATAAACTCACTTTGCACACAAACTGCTTTGGGTTGGTTATTTAAGTAGCTGCTAAAAGTGGGGTAAGTTCTCTTGAGGACACTTAATTCTGGAGCTTTCTAGAGAAGAAGACACTAGACTGGCTTCAAGTATGAACTGTAAGTCCAAAGGGTCCCTTTGCTTTTCATGAGATTTGAGATATAATTGATAAGTATTGAACAAATGAGTGACCATCGCTGTGGGAATTGTCATCTCTGTTACAGAGAGCCAATCAATGGATCAGCCACGTTTTCATTTCTGTAGCTCCCTCGTCCACTCTGGCTGTTATTTGCTGAGGAGGCAATTATTTGACCCCTCTGAGTGCCGAAGGCCTCACATTTATTGGGGGTGGGTGAATTTTGAGTTTGATTCATAGATAATAAAACTACAAACAATGCTGGTGGAGTGACCTTGTGCCATCATATCTAGGGCCTCTCATTCTTGGTCCAAACACACTTTCAGTGTTTGGTCTGTGCTTGGTTTACTTTTATCTTTGAGTTTGCCTTTCCTCTCCCCTCTTTTCTTTCCTCTCCCTCTTAACTGCGCTCCCTACTTTGTTCCCTCTCCTTTTAACTATCTATTTAAGAAATAATTTAGTAACTGAACATCTGGTGCCAAAATGAAAGCCCAGGTGTCAATGAACCGTTGTTGTCTTTACAGTCTCTCCCTTGCTCTGTCTCCGTTTAATTTGGCTATCCCCCTGAAGTTGTGTCTATTATTTCCCTGTATTCTCTCTCTCTATATGCATATTTATTTAGGTTGGTTTTAGCATAGTAAAAAGAATACCAAGTTGTCTGTGACTTTTTAAGGATAGTCTTTCATTCTTCATGTTATATGACATCTGTGTCTTAATATTCAAAAGCGCACTGTTAGTGGAAGGGTAGGTGGAGTGGGAGCCAGTTTTCACTGTTGGTTTTCCTTTTGTGTTTTACAGTATTTAAGATTAGTATTCTGTGATGGCCGTGTTTTCAGAGGATTCTCACCGTTCATTATCTGTTAAAGGAGAAAGGCATTAGCCGCGCTGCCATTAGTACCGTCTAGTATAGCCTAAGTTCATCTAGTGCTATCCATTCAGGTGTCTTAAGCAAAAGGCTGTTTATTTTTCAGTAAAAGCTTTCTATTATTTTCTTGGAAAATATCTTACATAAGACAATTTTATCGGAGTTATGAATATAAAATTTGCTATTGATTTTACTGGTCAAACAGCCACATTCATCTTAACTAAGGTTTTGATAAATTTATAGTTTCTAAATTTATTTCTTTTGCATAATGTCAGGCTCAAGGAATTGTACTTTAGTGGGAACTTCAAGTACAAAGCAGGTGCCTGGGATAGTCAACGGAAATGAAATTCTTGCTCTTCCGAGAAGCAGTCTTATTCAGGAACAAATGGATGAGCGGGTGCGATGGGACATAGTAATGTCTGTCCCGAGAGGTGGGTGCGGCGTGCTGAGGGCACATAGGAGCAGCTTACGGAGTGAGGATGTTTTCACAGGAGCCATATAGCACTGAGCTCAGGTTTGAAGGTACGCAAAAGGCATTCTGGTTAAGCAAACTGGAGGAGGGCATTCCAGGCAGAGGAAGAATATGTGCAAAGAAATCAAGACATGTTTAGGGACTCTCAAGTAGTTCTGTTTTTATCTTTAAGTTTATTTATTGTTATTTTCTGTATGTGGGGCATGTGTGTCTGTTTGTCTGTCTCTATCGGAGTGTGGGACTGCTTGTGCCATGCCCCATGTGTGGAGGTCAAAGGACAGCTTTGTGGAGTCGCTTTTCTCCCCTCACTTTTACATGGGCTCTGGGAATTGAATCAGGCCACCAGCAAGGGCCTTCCTGCTAAGCCATTCCCCCAGCCTGAAGTTCAGTTTTATCTGAGTTTAAATTGCAAGCCTAGGACTATTGGTAGAAGGAGAGTCATATAATAAGGGAACAAAGAAAGTGAAAAATCATTTTAGGAAGATGGTGCAAGTTTTAAATAGTGGTTAAGGGAAGGAGAGGGGACTTTATGAAGCACTGTGTGATGGGATGGCAGATCAGTGCAGGGTGTTTAGGATGGATTCCAGGGGCTCATAGTTTTTTTTATCTTGGGTACTTTTCTGAGCATGGAATGTAGCAAGGAAGCTGAATTAATGTATGCTTGACCCTTACACGCAGATGTATTGAAGGACCAAGAAAGTACAGACACTGGCGAGAGAGAGCTGGACAGTGTCTGATGGTGTTTCCTAATTTCTGAGTGTATGAAATAAAGCGGGATGGGATTGGTGTGCATTCCGAGCAGTGTCTGATGCTGCATGATTTGAATATGGTGGGATGAGATTGATAGTGGAAGAACGGGGCAAGGGGGCTGAAGATTAGTGTTAAGCCTAATTAATCTTAAGCTGAAGATTAGTGAGTGGATCTCTGTGAGTTCGAGACCAGCCTGGTCTACAAGAGCTAGTTCCCGGACAGGCTCCAAAGCTACAGAGAAACCCTGTTTCCAAAAAACAAAACAAAAATGAAAATGAAAACAAATACCAAACAAATACAAACAAAAAAAGAAGCCTATAAATGAGAAAGCTGTAAGGGTTAGTGATGTCCAGATAACACTATATTGAATTTTGAGAATTCAGAGGAGTTGTTCTTAATAGAGGCTAATGGAATATTCTTTCTTTACTTTAACAAAGAGGAGCAAGTGATATATAGAAATTCAAAGACAGAAAATGTTTAAAGCTCACTGTAGAGTTCAGTAAGGTTACTAGATAAAGTATCAGTATGAAAATATGGTAGATGATTGAGGTCAGTAAGGTGGCTCTGCGGGTAAAGGCACTTGCCACCAAGCCTGAGTTGGAGCCTCTTAGCTCACATGGTGGGGAAGAACCGATTCCTGCAAGTTGTCCTGTGACCGCCATAATCACTGCGCCTGTGGTTACATTTAATGGTTACATTTAATTACCTAATTTTCGTAAGAATGCAAACAGCCTACCCAAGGATGTGCTAGTCTTTTGTGGAGAGAATATTGTAACTATATCTTTGTTAGGCGCATTTATCAAATGCTTTTCTCATTTTCTTTCTTTTTTCTTTTCATTTTTTTTTATGAGAGAATCTCTTCCACTCCGTGAGAAATACATTCTAGACTAAGCCAGACCATCAGCAAATTGCCTGCTTGCGTACGTTAAACCGTGTTTCTGTGGAAGTGATGTGGCAAAGTTGCTTTCAAATGTTTTGCCTTCTTTTTAAGACTTTGTAAGTTCATGATTTATAGAAAGTTTATTTATGTATTTAAAAATAAATCTTAAATAAACTAAAAAACAGACTGTAAAAGTTTATTTTTATTTTTTTCCTATGTTCTTGTTTTAAGACAAAGCCTCATGTAGTCCAGACTGGCCTCGTACTTACTAAGTAGTTGAGAATGACCTTGAACTTATTATCTTGACTTTATATGTACTACCGTGCCTGGGGTATGTAAATTGAATTTAGGGCTTTGTGTGTGCTAGTCAAATTCTCTACTAACAGAGCTATAGCCCTGCCCCAATGATTTTTTTTTTTTAATTTCAGTATCATAGCTGTTTTAACATTTTTTTATTTTTAAAGAACAGGCTGTTTGATTTTTGCTTTTTGTATCTTTTTTAAATTCTTACTCCATATGCATTGGTGTTTTGCTTGCATGTATGTCTATGTGAGGATGTTGGATCCCCTGGAACCTGAAATATAGACCATTGTGAGCTGCCATGTGTGTGCTGGGAATTGAACCGTGGTCCTCCAGAAGAATGGTCAGTGCTCTTAACTGTTGAGTCACCTCTCTTACCCCAACAGATGGCTTTGATGTGATGATATTGGATGGTTAAGTTGTGCTTCCTGGGATAGAAAGGCTTTGCTGGCAGAAGGCTGAAGTGTTAATTTTATTCAGACTAGAGGACACTTCATTATCTGTCTTGTTTTAGTCTTCCTTTGTCTCATTTTCCTTATTTTCTTATCATTTACCATGCTATGCAGTTCTTTGGTGATATCTTAAGTCCTGTTCTGGGGCCAGGTAAATTGAAGTACATATAAGCAGCTATTCAGACAGTAACATTTAGAAGCCAAGTAGGATGGAAAAAGCATTAGCTGGCCAAAGGGGAGGCAGCTCTCAGAGCTTGGAGGGCAGATCATTCCAGAATTGATGCCCACGGTTAACAAACCTAGTCTATTTTTTTCTGACTACTCAAGAGAAAATGCTAGACTTAAATCTTTTCTTTTGTAATATAAATATCACTGAAACATTTCTAATTAGTCATTCAGTCATTGTCCTTTTAAATAATTCAATGGGCGCTTGCAACATTAAGAATTCCATTCATTCTCTGCAAATCTTCTCACAAAAATATTTTCCAGCATTGGTGAAAGCTCCATTGTGTGGTGAAGAATGTGGACTCTCACCAGCTTTAATGGGAACAGGAACCGATGGATAGTCTTTTGTCATTTTAGCAAAGGCCACTGCCCTGGTGTTTTCTATCTTTCTTCCAGATGCATTAGAGACTCCTGCTTAGAAACATTTATATTCTGAAAATTTCAGTGAAACATTACAAAAAAATGAAAGATGTAGGGAAAATATCAGTGCATGGTAAACTTACTTTTAACTTGTTGTGTGAGTATTGTATTGTTGCCTTTGTTTATAGTTTTCACATCGACTTATAAGAAATCTAGATTTTTTTAATAGTCATGGGAGATTTTCATTTATCTACACATTGAAGCACAGATTTTTGATAATTTATGTTTTTTTTGGGGGGGAAAGAATTTAGTCTGTATCCCCTACTGGCTTGATACTATGTCGCCCAGGCTGACCTTGAACTCAAAGCAATCCTAGTGTCTTAGCTTTCCAACTGCTAACATTATATATGTATACCACCATGCCAGTTGTTAAAGATTAAGCAGTGCACTGAGAACCCCAGGCACTGGAATTTAGTTGGCTTCTCCATTAATGGTAGTGTTCGTGTAGTCAGAGTTTAGACATTTTTCAGTATTTTATTTCTTTATATTCATTGGATTATTTTTTTGATACTGAGAATCGAATGCAAGGCCTTGGTATTTCCTTTTTTTTTTTTGGCCTTGGGAATTCTTAGTATATATTCTATTATCGGGTTCCATTCCTAGTCTCTAGATTTAGTTTTAAAGGGATTCTTCAGGATCAGATTATGTCGGTCCAACAGTATCACTACCAGGATCTCTCTCTGATCTCCCCTCAGTTCCTTGATCTTTGAAAGGAGCCAAGGAAGACACACATATAGGTAAGACTTCTCACAGAGTAATGTGAGGCCCTCTGGAGATGAGAGTGGGCAGTGGCCAAAGGGACTGTTGTCCTGTCTGCACATTCAGTGGTTTCTAAGGTCTCTGCACCAGCTAGCTTCCCGGCTGATTTTTCTGTCTAGGTGATTGACCCTTTTAGGTAGAGTCAATGGTAAATCCTTCTTTTTAACAGATAAAAAGTGCCAGATAGTACCCTTATAAGGGTTAGGGCTCATGATACCATCTTTAGATAGTTATCCATGACCTTCAGGGCAGTTCAGGATATCATATTTCCTCCTAGGGCCAAAGATATGACTCAGGTCTCATTCTTCTATCAGTAATGGAGTCCTATAGTTCTGGTCTTTGTTTATACAGGCTGTTGATTATGAGACAAGGATCTGCCCCCTAATAGCCTCTAAGCCTGCAAATATCTGACTAGCTACCTAATGGTATCAGTGTAATAATTTATTGTTTTTATATTATATCATAATTGTTTGTTTAAATGGTACATTCTAACTTTCAGAAGAATATGTTTCATCTATCAGGATATCATTAAAAAACTTTGTTATAAACTGTGTGTGTGTGTGTGTGTGCGCGCGCGCCTACATAGGAATATTAAATTTTCTTTGTTCAGAACAATGGAGGTAGAGCTGGTCAGACTTTATAGAAAGCAGGAGAATTTGGAAAGGGTATACATAGTGTGATTTATCTAATTTTAATCGAGAGAAGTTTTAGTGCTTAAATTCTTAAAGAATTGCACAGTTATTATAAAAAGGAAATGCCTTAAGATGCTATTTGTACTTGTTACTGAAGATTATCAGAATAAAGAATATTAAGAAACTGGGTGCAAGCCTGACTCCAGAATTAGGGAGGCTGTGTCTGAAGGGCTTGAGTTAGAAGCCTGGTCAACACAGTGGGACCTTTTCCAAGAAAGAAGTAATTAGGAATTTTAGTGTATAAAATTGGGGAAAAGTCTTGTGTGCATTTAAACATAGAGTCTAAAGTAATGAGCTTTATACATTGATGGGATTTAGCATATTATGCCCTAAAATATTTTGTGTGTGAATATTCTTAGGGTGCATACACGTGTGTATGGTGTGTGTGTGTGTGTGTGTGGGGGGGGGTGATGTTCCATGTCTTGTCTTCTTTAGTTGTTCTTCACTTTGTTTTTTGAGGCAGGATCACTCATTGAACCTAGAATTCATTAATTTGACCAGGCATGTTGGCCAGTGAGCTCTCTAGGGCTCTGCCTGTCTTTGCTTTTAATAAATGCATGATTACTGAATTGGCCTTTTCTGAGCTCAAGGCAGTTGTGTGGTACCATAGCTGACTTTTTACATAGGTCCTAGGGATCTGAACTCAGGTCCTTCTTCTTGTGGAACAGGCTTTTTACCCACTGAGCCATCTCTCCAGTTTATACCCTAAGACATTTTAATTATTTTAATGATTAATTTGTTGATGGCAGAAGTTACAAAATAATCCCACACTAGTTTAGAATTATGTATAATAAAGAGTTGTTTATTTAGGGGAGACTTACAGATCACTGTCCTAGATCACAGTCCTCTTCACGAACAGAGAACAGGAACTGAGTCTAGCAGCTGGAAGTGAGAGCCAGAAGCAAGAGAGCAAGTACATGCTTTACAGCTTCATTTATAGTATAAGGGACCACGTCCAAGTAGGCTGGTATCTTAAAGACTATTGGCTGAAGGAGCTCCCACAGCACCTCTCCCTTTTATTTAAATAACCTAACATAAACTATAGACACTAGGAACAGATATCAAGTATAAGATTAGAAATACAACCAGCATAAACAGTATTAAGCAAGAAACATATGCTAAATGTTTTAATTAACATTCTATCCTAAGGAGTCTTAAGTCTTGTATTGGAAATGACTTGGCTAGGTCATAAGAGGATGGTAATATGACTATCAAATCTTCAACCCCATCAAAAGCCTGAGAAGGGAGATAATATTGCTTGAGTAGGCAGGAATTGCAATCAAGGTGCTTCCAAAATGTGCAATAGATGACAGAGACAACTGGCTGCCTGAGCAAACACCCAAAGTCTCATTTGCAATGTTGAAGCAACCAACTTTGACTAAGGCCTAGAGTGACTGACAGACCATTTTCAAAGGCAGGAAAAATTTCAGAACCATCTTACCCTGTCTTGGCAAGGTTTAGCAGTCTTTTTTCTTGTATCCTGCTTGTCCAGTCTGGACATTGTACACTTTGTTAGTGGTTGAGGCATGGCCAAAGGCCATGTTACCCAAAGGCCAGTTGTGCCAAGAAGAAAACAAACTCCAAGTGGAGTGTCTTTGGTGCTCAGTACTCTCTCAGGAATAGATCGGTGCTACCCAGGAGCAATTGTGTCTCACTTCAACAGAACCCTAAATTATTTAAATGCCATCTACAGATCTTTGAAGTATTTGAAGGTTATCTGTCTATGCAGAATACAATCTTTATGTATCTAAAGAACCTAATTAGTCTGACTAAAAGTATAACAAACATGAATGACTATTGACCTATAATACTTAATACCTATATAACTTAAAGATTAAGACTTCATATCAGAATATTAAACAATCTTTAAACAACTGTTCAGTAAAGGAGAATAATGACCTCAAAATGTAAACAATGTATAAATATCTTGATCAGAGGTAGAAATATGTAATGTGATATGATAAATATATCCTAAAAATTGTATCATTATATAAAATGTCTTAAACAGAGGTAGGAACATGCATGCATACAATCTGACAAAATAACTTTGAATAGGTATAAAAATATTGTAAACAGAAAAAGGCACATAATCTATATAGCATAGTTTGAACTTGTATCAATCAATAAAAATCTATACCAATATAAACTGTCCATAAATAATAGCTCATAAATATTCACTGTATTACTCACTATTATTATTAGTGTGAGTAAGTTCACACTAATATACCTATTATCCCATTCAATTTTCCCTACTTATTTTGTGATCTCTGGGCCTACATAATTTCCACATTAACTCCCATCCCTATACAAGTAATAATCAACCTGGAAATGGTGTCCCTAACCCTGAGGAAGAACTTTGTTTGGAGAGGGGAATGTCATCTTCTAGAATTGCTTTAGCTGTCATGGGGGTGATGTTCTTTCTATGATGGTTAAGTTTCAAGATTGCTGTTTTGTATAATTTCAAATGGTCTCTGAGTAGTCAATAGGGGTTTTGTTTTGAAGTTCTTATTTAGAGTTCTGTCCAGAACACTGTAAAAAGGTGCACCATTTCTGAAGATGGTACCCAAAAACCAGTCTCATAGTAGCACTGCCAGCATCATGACGTCATATCAACCAGTTGGAGTCATTGTTGTGGGGCCCCATCTTCTTCCTGGAAGCTTCAAAGATCAATGCAGGAAAATCTACTGTTCATTGTTGAAAACTTAAACATTATTCATTATTTATATGGACACATATTCAATGAAAGATACAGTATAGACAAAATGGGCATGGATAAAAGTTAAATATTTCATTAAAATCTATCTTCTTTCTGTCCCATACTAGATGGCTCCTGAAATGAAACAGAAATTCTGAATTTTTCTTTTAACAACATGCTTGGATTTAGAGGATAGCCATCGTCCAACTCTAAAGCCAGCTCTGATTTTTACTTAGAGATGTCCAGATAATCAAATGTCCAGATAATCAATTTTTTTTTTTTTGATTTTCGAGACAGGGTTTCTCTGTAGTTTTTGGTGCCTGTCCTGGAACTAGCTGTTGTAGACCAGGTTGGCCTCGAACTCACAGAGATCCGCCTGCCTCTGCCTCCCGAGTGCTGGGATTAAAGGTGTGCGCCACCACCGTCCGGCCAGATAATCAAATTTTACTATGCAGATAATACAACATTATAAGTCAGATTTCTCTTTGCTTGTTGGTTCTTTCTGGATAGATAGATCTTTTCACCTTTAGGCATCTAGATGTCCAAGGTCTCTCGACTCTTTGAAGATGAATATTTTCCTGCAAAGACAAGAACAGAACCTGCCCCAACCAAACCTTATGAGGTTTTCTTACCACTTGTATGGTTTTCACCTTTGTGGATGAGCTGTCATTTCTCTTTCTCAAGAAGTTTCCCTTTTTCAAACCAAATCTTTATTTTCATGGAATCCATAGTTTTCTTCTCATGGAAACAAGAGCGAAACCCCTTCCCCAATGTAGCACATCTCCTGGTTTCCACTGTGAGGTCAGCACATCCTTGAAATACATCAGCTGATTTAACTCAGAAGACTTTTCCATTATCCAATGTTTCTCTGCTGCTGTTTTTACTTTCTGTCCTGCCTGGTTTCTGTCCTCCCACCAGGTCCCACAGCCCCAAAGAAATCACACAGAGGTCCACAAAGGTATAAACTGATTGATCCATTAGTTCAGGCTTCTTATTAACTCTTATAAATTATATAGCCTATTATCAGCACATTATTTTTATCTGTGTTAGCCATGTGGCTCAGTACCTTATTCAGTGGGGCAGGTCACATCTTGCTTCTTCGGTGTCTGGGCAGGACTAGGGAGGAATGGGCTTCTTCTCAGAATTCTCCTGTTCTCATTGACCCACCTCTACTTCTTGTCTGGTTGTCCTGCCTTACTGGCCAGTCAATGTTTATTTAAAACATAATTGACAGAATATAGAATTGTCACACACCAGCCGCCTCCCCATCTCCAAAAACATTTTTAACTAAGGACTCAATTTGAGAAGCTGACAGGTCTCTGACCTCCTACCCACTCTCTGAAGAAGGTTATAAACTCAGGAAGAGTTTCCTTACCATCCCTGGATGCAGGTTGTCTGGCTTATGTTTGAGAGGTTGTTGTCCTTGTACAATGTCCTCTTTTCTGAAGGTGTGGGGGACACATAAAGGCTTTGCCAAGTTCTCCCAGCCTGACACCACCAGTCACACTTTCCATCTGATTGTACTTCTCTGTAACTGTCCACTTAACTAAACCCACCTTAAAAGTCACACAGGTGAAGAGCATTCGCTGTTCCTCCAGGGGTCCTGAGTTCAATTCCCAGCAGCTACATGGTGGCTCACATAATGAGGTCTGATGCCCTCTTCTGTTATGTAGGCATGCATGCAGGCAGAACACTATATACATAAAATGCATGAAACTCCCCACTCCCAAAAGAGGTTTAGCTGCTTTTGGGGGGCGGGTGTTGGGAAGAGTGTGGTCTTCAATTTCTTATGAAGAGTCTCAAGTCACATAAAACTTCTACTAAATAAAATTGTGTGTGTTTCTCATTACTTTGTCTTTTGTTATAGAATTCTGAGCCCTCTCAGTATAACAGAGTAAATGATGGTCCTGGGTTTCCTTGCCCCCCCCCCCACTCCAATTATGCAAGCAGATATGCTGTTAGTAATTCTTTCTCTTTTTCTGATCTGAGGGCTTATTTTGTACTGGAGCAATGACCAGGCCGAGTCCATCTTTGTGTTCTCATAACTGTGGGTTGTAAAAGACTATTGGACAGACGTCAGTTATTTGACCTATGGGGCCCTGATTCACATCTTCTTACCTTGATACTCAGAGTAAAACAACACCGACTTCTTTTCTAACAGGATCCTGTATAGCCTGAGGGATTATGAAGATACAGTCAACTGAATTTATATGACATTTCTTTACATTTGCAATGAGGAAATTTCTCTGAAAAGCTTTTTGCATAGAAATAGATATAGAATTTTGTTCATTTTTATAAGCTGAATGTGATTTTGTTAAGAAGGTTATTAGATTGAGAGATTGCTAAAACTTTAGCTGTTGGAATTGTAATGGTCTTCGCATATTTTTGTTCAAAATGAGAAAAGTGCCCTTGGTTAGCATGATAAATGATTCCAAGTACATTTTTCTCATAAAAGAGAAAATGAAAGGCTTTGGAATGCTCATTTGAGCATTATGCTCTCTCTTATTTTGACTGTCATTTTCCCCCAAGATGGAGAAGAATTTGTAAGGAATTTGTTCCATTCCTAGCATTTCTGGGCCTGCCTAGGCCGGTGTGCATGAAGATTTGGACTTCCAAATACAATCTGCTGGTGTCTCAGGAGCTTGCTGACCCTTCACCCAATGGCCTGGGTTAGGCTCTCTCTGGACACGTCAGAACAACTTTGCCACACTTCCTTCACGTACCAGAGACCAGGCTGTCTGTGTTCCCTGCCCTGAGACAGCAGATTCATTTCCGCCTGTTTGCATGCATCATTCTGCATGCTTTCTTTCTCTTCTTATTTCTCTCTTGACCCTTTCACCTGTCCACTCTTCCATTTACTTGTTTTTTTCAGGCAGACATATAAATGAACTTGTTTTGTGGCTGTTTTTAAAATCATTTTACAGTTTTTTTTTTGCAAATTTTAAAAAGATCTATTGTATTTCACTTTGTGTTGTATGCGTGTATGCTTTGAATGTATGTATGTGTACCATATGTCCAAGTCCCTATGGAGGCCGGAAGAGGGCACTACACCAACTGAATGATGGAGTCTGCACCCGGTCCCTCTGCAAGAGCAGTAAGAACTCTTAGCCCAGCCCTTACTGTCATCTCACAAAGATGAATTCCTTTAGTTGCAGTACAGCTGTGTGGTGGGGCTCATCATCGCCCTTGCTTACTTGATAGAGAAAATAAGATTAAGTAACTTGTTGGTAAGTGGCAAAGCTATCATATAAATCCAGGCAGTTTGACTCCAGATCTGTGCTGGGTAATCGTATGGTAATCTGTCAGTTTGTAAATTAGCCGCTGGGCTCCCCAGACATTTTCTGAGAATACACCTTTGCCTTCTTGGCTTAGCTGAAAGCCAGCTTCTGTTGGGGAGACTGCTCATTTCCTCAAATCCGTCATACTTAAGGCCCAGAGATGTCATCCCCAGGCTCCTGGTACTTTGTAGTAGGTCTTTCTTTGGATCACCAGCTCCCAAATAACTACCCGGAGACTTTTATTAATTATGCAAGTGTGGCCTTATCTTAGGCTTGTTTCCAACTAGCTCTTAAAACTTAAATTAAACCATTTATAGTAATCTGTGTTTTTCAATGTGACTCCTTATCTCTCTGACTTCCTCTGTGTCTGGCTGGCAAATCTCCCACCTCAAAACCTTTTTTTTTTTTTTTTTTTTTTTTTGTCACAGGGTTTCTTTGTAGCTTTGGAGCCTGTCCTGGAACTAGCTCTCTAGACCAGGCTGGCCTCGAACTCATAGAGATCCGTCTGCCTCTGCCTCCCAAGTGCTGGGCTTAAAGGCGTGCACCACCCCTGCCCTGCACTTTTACTTCTTTTTAGGTGACTGAAGAGTGATTCTAAAATTTTATTCATTTTTTTGTATTATATGTGACGTAATTGTATAGTAACTTACACTGATATTAGAAAGAATCTTCCAACTGAAAATCATGGAAAGAAATCACTTGGTGTTGTAAGACATACTACTGCAGCACAGGTCAGTTTTTAAAAAGATGATGACCTCAGTTATCATTCTTGTTATAACCACATAGTAAAACAGAGTGTGCCATAGGCCATCTAGTTTACTTTTGTGAGCTTGGTTTAGATAATGTTTGCAATTGTCGATTCTGGATCTGAATGTCACCATATGAAGAGAAAAAGGCATTAACGTATTTATAAAAATGAAAAAATAAATTTATTTACATTTCGACCAAACTGGCAAGATAAAAATTTTAATCTGCCTGTCTTGCCCACAGCTGTGTGTGACAGCCAGAGAGAAATTGAGACAAAGGGTGGAATTTTGTGTGTGTGTAAATTTGGCTTAGGCTTCAATTACTTCCCCGAACAGAGAGGAAGGTGAGTGTTCTGAGCTAGAAGCTGGGATTTCTGAGGTTGACCATTTTTACTTCCAGCATGCTATTCCCGTGGGTCCTTTGTTTTATCACCCCTATTATAATTTTTCCTTATTTTGGCGCCATTCCTCAGTCTTGAGGGATTAAAGGACCTGTGCCATCTGGCTGTCTGCTCTTGATTTATGTGTGGGTCCTATCACCACCACTTGAAGTGAGAAGGTAAACATGTAATTTATGGTTGTGGCTGAAGGAAATACTCTGAGAAGAAACTGGAGCCAAGGTTGGATGCTGTCTGATAGCGCCTGTAGTGGAAGGGTGGGGAACATCCTTAAGAACTGCCCTTTTGTGACCCTGCTTTTGGGAGGCCATCCTGATAATCTTCCTGTCTCTGAATGAACGTGTGTGTGTGTGTGTGTGTGTGTGTGTGTGTGCTGCACAAACTGTGAGTACACATGCCTGTGCAGGGGCATGTAGAGGCCAGAGCAGGCTGTTAGTGCAATTACATTTTAGGAAAATTAAAGCTTACTTCAGCATTTGCCTGCTTTTAAGTTCTCTTTTTAAAATTAATTTTTAATTTTTTAAAATTCTTTTTGAGTAAAGTTCAATTTATAACTCAGATTAAATAAGATATTATTTTTAGAATATAAGTTTTACTGACCCAACTTTCATAAAAATGTTATGATTCTGGCAATCCTAAGTAGTGTCTGTTGTTTTAGCATATTCTACAAATAACAAAAACTGGTTCCCGAGTTACTGAACTCTGTGTGCACACAGTAATAATAATTCTGTAATCGTCACTCATCCGTCACTCTCTGCCTTACTGCCATGACACAGGTCTCACTGGAGCTCACCCTTTCAGTGGGATTGGCTAGCCATTGAGTTCGTGGACTCTGCTTCCTTCTGCTGCTGCTGGGATTGCAGGCCCAGGCAGCCATGCTAGGCCTGTGCTTGAGGCTGGCATTTACACCCTGGTCCTCACATTTGCTGAGGAAGAGTTTACTCACAGAGCCATCTCCCTAGCCCTGGATGAACTTTGTTCTTTGAAGTCATTGATCATTGGGTCCCTTGTGAGGGTTTGGTGTGGTTCCTGTGGACAGTCTGTTCTACATAGGAGGAAAAAGAGCCGTTGCTACTCCCTTATTTTTATTTTATTATTATATATTTTTGCCAAATTGGAACAACAAAAGATGTTTTTTCAAAATTTTCGATAGAGTGGTCCTTAAGTTAACCTGTAGTCCATTCTCCATTATTAAAATGATCACGAGCATCTGGGTGTTTCTCTCTCTCTCTCTCTCTCTCTCTCTCTCTCTCTCTCTTTCTTTTTTTTTTTTTTTTTGTGTTGCCCTGGCTGTTCTAGACCAGGCTGGTCTAGAACTCAAGATCCTCCTGCTTCTCTGCATCCCATGTGCCACCAAGCATCTTGGAACAGGTGTACTTTCACACAGTTTTGACAGTGTATAGTGACAGTGAAACCAGGTTATCTGTAAAACATGTGTAGTTCTATCAGAAGATCTCAGCTAAGAGCCACTATTGGAACAGCATCTAGGAAGAAAGCTCATGCTTACGGTTAACAAATTATAAAAACAAGTAGAAATACGGAAGGGGTTATCTAAAAAGTTCTGAGTTTAGCCTTTCCCTAGAATTTAATCATACAGAATATGAGGAATTAAATTTTAATAACTAAGCTGCAGCTGCCCTTGTGTTTATATTGATGACATTTTTAGAATTCCTTGTCACATGCCACAGGACTGTGGACTCTGAACACAGAATGGAAGAATTATTGTTTATTCACGAAGAGCACACATATAACAAAAAAATTAAAAAGACATGAAGCTTAGAGGGAGATGGGGTGGGGCCTTGAGAGAAAATTGGAGAGAGGAAATGGTAGATGGACAGGATCCATACACATTGTATAAACAGATTAACTTTCAAGAGTACAAAATATATTAAAAAGCATACATATCAAAACTACCACATTTTAAATATATTTCGCAGTATAAGTTAATTTTCAGTGCTTATAAATGAGAGCTGAGGAAAATTTAAAAAATAGTTATTCTTATAAATCTTATATTAAAATTATAATTTTAAACTTACTTGAATAAAGCATGATTATTGACTTAACAGAGACATGACTCACGCTATTTTAAAGTTATTATAACTGTGTGTATATATAGTGCTTGGTAACTCAGCAACCCCATTTTAGTTATTTTTAGAGCCCATTAAGACAGTAATTAGACACTGTTAGATTAGGAATATTACGATCTTAAAGATTTTATAAAAGTTATGTTAATAAAATATATACTCTAAAAATAGTAGCTATTTAGTCTGAGTTATAAAACTGCACTTCATTCAGAAGACCTTATAAAGAGACAGATGCCTAAGTAAGCTCTGACTTTGTTCTTTAAATAGAGCTCTTCTGTAAATGTATTAAAACAGCCAGTATTATTAAACATAAAGGTCTAGTCTGTGCTGCAGAGATGGTGCAGTGGCTGCAGAGGACCTGAGTTTGGCTCCTACAGCACACTGGGTGGTTCATAACTGCTTTGACACCAGCTCCAAGGGATCTGATGTCCCTTTCCAGTCTTTACAGACACATGCACACACATGCATGCGGGCACACACACACACACGCACACGCACACGCACACGCACAGAGAAACATAAAATAATTTTTTTTACTGACCAGTGCGCTCACATGTTTTCTCCAAACTGTGCCTGTTATTTATGGATATGGGACCCGCATGTTCATGAGAAACAGTGTAAAAAGCATGAGGTTTTTCTTTGCCTTACAAAGCTTTTCCGTAAAGACACTTAAAGATGGCATTTTTAAGAATTTAGGGCTCAGGATGTAGCCCTGTCACAGGGTACTTGCCCAGCACTCATAGAACCCTGGTCTAATCCCCAGTATTTGATAGGAGAAAGTCAAAAAGCAGGGAAGCAGCAGCAGCTCACGTATTTCAGAAAAGCAGGCAAATCTCTGTAGTCTTTGCTAAGACGGTTAGTAATGTGGGAGTCCCCTCTGTGTGCTAAGATTACCATTAATGAATAAAGAAACTGCCTTGGCCTGTTGATAGGGCAGAACGTAGGCAGGCGGGGAAGACAGAACTGAATGCTGGGAGAAAGAAGGATGGAGTTGTTGGAGAAGCCATGGACAGATGCTGGGAATTTTACCCGGTAAGCCACAGCCTCGTGGTGATGCACAGATTAATGAAGATGGGTTAAATAAAGATGTAAGAGTTAGCCAATAAGAAGTTAGAGCTAATGGATCAAGCAGTGTTTTAAATAATACAGTTTCTGTGTGGTTATTTTGGTTCTGGGCAGCCAGGACGAACAAGTGGCCTGCTCCTACAAATTGGCGTCAATCATACTAATAGATCTGATTGATAGGCTAAGAAAGCTGCAGTTGCCAGTTCTATTTGGAGTAGTTTTCCTTTTTTGGAGAGCCTTGCTATGTAGGTCAAGCTGACTTGACCCTCAGATTTTTCTGCCTCAGCATCCTAAGTGACCGGACTACATGTGCCACTCTGCCCACTGAACTCCTCTTTGAGTTGGAGTAGCTTTTGCAGCAAAACAGAGAGCTATCTGTAAAAAACTCACTACAATTGATGATGGCTGTTTTATAGCTCATTTATCAAGTACAGTTGCCTTATGTAAATTACAAACTCCAGTTATTTAATGTAACATTAAAAAATAATTTTATTTTAGCTGGGCAGCAGTGGTATATGCCTTTAATCCCAGCACTCAAGAAGCAGAGGTGGGTGAATCTCAGTGAGTTCCAGGACAGACTGGTCTACAGAATGAGTTCCAGGACAGCCAGGGCTACACAGAGAAACCCTGTCATGAAAAACAAAAACAAACAAGTAAAAATTGTAATGTGTATGGGTGTTTTGCCTGCACGTAGCCTGCTTCTTTCAGAGGCTAGAAGAGGGCAACAGATCCCCTTGAACTGGAGCCATAGATGGTTGTTGACTGCTATGTGGATGGTGGTAATAATGGAAAATAATATCTGTAATCATCTTAAGTCTTTATTGTTTGGTAGTGTTCTTTGGAGGAAATAGACCATAAACTCGTCTTCTGAATCCAGCATTATTACCTGAGATCAAAACCAGATAGACACAACAAAAAAGAAAAATTTATAGACCAGTTGTTCTGTTGGACATGAACATAGAAGTATCAATCAAATACTTTGCAAACTGAATTCAGGAGTGCACTAAGAAGATCATATACCATGAACAAGTTGGTTTCATTATGTGGGATACAAGCTGATTGAATATAAGCAAATAAATTAATATAATATAGTGCATTACTAGGCTTAGAGACAGAAATCACACGTTCATTTTAATTGATTCAGAAAAATCCCAGAATGATAGAAGCCTTAAAATGGAATAAATGTGCCTCAGCATAATAAAGACTATATATGACGAGCCCATAGCCAGCATTATACTATGGAGAAAATCTGAAAGCATTTCCTCTAAGGTCAGAAATGGGGCAGAGGTGCTAACTTTGATATATTTAATATAGTCTGGAAGTCTTACCTGAAGCAACAAGACAGAGAGCAAAGTAGAAAGGATAAGAGCAGGAAATAGTGAGGAAATAAAAGTATCCCTACTTGTAAATAACACAAACCTACAACCTAAGTAATCCAGATGCTGCTAAGAAATTTATAGATTAGAAAACTACTTTCAGCAATATGCCAGGTGCAAATCAATAAACAGAAATCAGTGGTTTTAGTGAGGCATAATAGCATATATCTGAAGCATGATGGCATGTACCTAAGGCATGGTGGCATGTACCTGAGGCATGGCGGCATGTATCTGAGGCATGGCGGCATGTACCTGAGGCATGGCGGCATGTACCTGAGGCATGGTGACATGTACCTGAGGCATGGTGACATGTACCTGAGGCATGGCGGCATGTACCTGAGGCATGGCGGCATGTACCTGAGGCATGGCGGCATGTATCTGAGGCATGGTGGCATGTTTCTGTAAAGCCAGCACTCCATGATCTTCCTGCAGATGTCCAGGCCAGCCTGATCTACACAATACTTGGTCACAACAGCAGTAATGGTTCTGTAACTAAAACAAAAATGATCAGAAGCTTTTTATTTTTATTTTTTAAAAAATATTTATTTATTATGTATAGAATATTCTGCCTGCTTGTATGCCTGCAGGCCAGAAGAGGGCACCAGACCTCATTACAGATGGTTGTGAGCCACCATGTGGTTGCTGGGAATTGAACTCAGGACCTTTGGAAGAGCAGGCAATGCTCTTAACCGCTGAGCCATCTCTCCAGCCCGATCAGAAGCTTTTTAGAAATGTATAATCTAATAATCAACTTGCAGAGAAAGAAATCAGGAAAAAAAAACCACATTCATAATAGCTTTACACAATTAAACAACAATGAAAACAAAATAAAACACACACACACATACACACACAAAACTAATTCCCAACCTAGAAGTAAACCTGAGGAGTGAAGATACTAGAAGATTCAAAGACTTCTTATGCTCATGGATCAGCAAAATTAATATTGTATGGCTTTTTAAAAATGAATGCTTAGCTGTAGATTCAGCACAATCCTCATCAAAATTCCAATGATATTCTTCACAGAACTAGAAAAAACCCTGAAATTCACAAAAACACAAAAGACCTCCCCCCACAACCAAAGCAATCCTTAGCAGAAACAACACTGGTGGTGGCATTGCAATACTGATCTTAAAATCACTACAGAGTCATAGTAGCAGAAACAGCAAGATCCACGCATAGAACGGACTCATAGTTTAGTAGCATGGAATAGAGGATCAAGGAATCAAAACACACATAGGTATAACCACCTAATCTTTGAAAAGGCACCAAAAACATATATTTGGGGAAAAGAGTGCTTCTTAAATATCTGGTGTTGGGAAAACTAGATAGGCACACATGAAAGAGTACAGCTATATTCCTGATATGCTGTGCCAAATCAAAATGGATCAAAGGCTTTAGAGAAGACCTGGAATTCTGAAAGACTAGAGGAAAATAAAGCATAGCATTTCAAGGTCAACACATAGATCAGGGCTTTCTGAAAAGCGTTGCAGTAGCACAGAAAACAATCCTAAGAACTGACAAGTGGCATTGAGTGAAATTAAAAAGCTTTTGTAGCTGGGCGGTGGTGGCGCACGCCTTTAATCCCAGCACTTGGGAGACGGAAACAGACAGATCTCTGTGAGTTCGAGGCCAGCCTGATCTACAAGAGCTAGTTCCAGGACAGGCTCCAAAGCTACAGAGAAACTCTGTCTTGAAAAACCAAAAAAGAAAAAAAAAAGCTTTTGTCTAACAGGAACAGAAGTGAGTAATTGCACTTAGTAGGCATCTTATAGAAGACAGAGTTTATTTGGACACATGGTTCTGGAGGGATGAGAGTCCTTCATGACAAGGAGAAATGGCAGCAGCTGGCATAGTTGCTAAAGCAGGAAGCTGCATGCTCATATTTTCAATGGCAAACGTAGCAGAGAGAGAACTGGAAAGGGCCAAGTCTTTAAACTCTGAAAGTGCACTCTAGCAACACACTCTCTCCATGGAGGCTGTATCTCCTAAACCTCCCCAAACAGTGGCACCAGTTAAGGACTAACTGTTGAAATAGATGAGCCTGTGGGAGACATGCTCATTCAGACTACCACAGGAATAGAATTTGTGTGACTGGAAGACACCATCAGATAATATCCTATGTGCTGTGTGTGTGTATTTTTATTAGACCTGTGGCTGTAAAGTTTGGCAGTAGGCTCCAAGCAGGCCTATATTAATAGGAAGAGACATTGTGTCTGCATATATACATATAACTGTATGTATACCTACACGCAGATGCACCTACTTAAGCATATGTGTATAAAATTGAGTGTATTTGCAATTTTGCACAAAATTGGGGAGAGGAATTCTTTACCTATCTTAGCTGCCTCCTCGCAGAAGTGTTGTAATATATAGGAGAGGTGGAAGAAGAGCTAGGAAGTGAGTGCCGGTCAGCGATACTGACAGTTAGGCTTCCCCTAAGAGAGGAGTTGTTTTCCTGATGCTCGGACTATTGGGCTGGCCTCCTGTCATTCTTAGTGTGGTGTTTCTGTCAGGAACTCTAATTCCTAAGGTTACACTGTTGTCATGAAAACAGCCTTAGGAAATGTTCAAAGAGAAGAAAGGGAAATATGTGGTTTGCAAAAAAAAAAAAAGGTATATAATTCAGAATATAGGATTCTGTTAAAATCAGTTTAATAGTTTCCTTTGAAATAATGTTTATGGGCTGGAGAGGTGCTCCCCCAAAGGTCCTGAATTCAATTCCCAGCAACCACCTGCTTGCTCAAGTCATCTATAGGGAGATCTGGCGCCCTCTTTTGGCCTGCAGGCAGAACACTGTATGTGCAATAAGTAATAAATCTTAAAAAAAAAGTTTAGTGACTTTATTTTTAAGTACGAGTTTATTTTTGCCACACTTTTAAAGAATTCATTTTAATAAAACCTATATGAAGATAAATACGTAAAATCTAAAAAAGAAGCTCTTCTTAGGTTCATCAAAGTGTTTATTAAATTATTTTAATTTTAGCAAGGGCTTCTAGTCTTTTAAAAATGCATTTAAACATTTGATTGCGTTTGTTTTTGTGTGTATGTGCATGTGGAGGACAACCTGCAGGAGTCTGTTGTCGCTTTCCACCACATGGCTCCATGGTTGGACTCTGGTTGTCAACACTTCGCACAAATGCCTTCAGGTCCACTGAGACATCTTACCACCCCACGAAACATATTTCAAACGAATTGTTTTTAGGCAACCTTTTTACCTTTATCTCTGAGATAAATTATATTATTTAGGAAGCACCCAGAGTTGACGTTTGAAGGATGCCTGATGTATTTGTTGTGTGATTTCCAATTTAGTGCTTGAGGGAATTTCTGTGTTACATAGGGGGAATTGACAGCCTCTTTAATTATTCATGAGCTCCCCTCCAGAGTAAAAGTTAACACAGATGAAAATTGACATGCAATTTTTACATGAGTGGAAACTTTTATCTCAAAAGTGATGTATGTATAATCACTGCCCAAAACTATTTTAAGGCTCAGCTGATTGACTTCCTTTTCTGGTTGACCCTCTTGCTTCTGCTCCCACCCCATAGCAAAGGTGAAAGCTTTGCTGGACTCCTGTGGGTGCGGGGATCCAAGCTTGGGTCTTTACGCTTGGGAATCAAGTGCTCTTGCCCACTGAACTATCTCCTCTGCACTGCTTTTTGGATTTCAGTTTTATTCTTTGAATTTACTTAGTTGTATCAACCCTCCCTCAAGCCACTTTTGGATAAAGATAAACTGGAAAGGTGTTTATGAACGATCTTTCAAGAGTATGAGTTTTCCATACATGGGGCAAGGAATTCCAGGTTCCTGTTTGCATGTTCTAGCATGTGACTTGTCAGTGTGGGAAACTCTAATTAATTCTTTTTGTTAGCTGTGTAATAGTCTTTCCAGTATGGTTGTATGGTAATTTACCAGCCATATCTTTATTGGTAGGGATTATATCCAGTCTGTGCTCATTCAGGATACTGTTTCAGTATTTTCTATGTAGAATTTTATGTACCAATATTTTCTTTTTTCCTTTGTGTTCTTAAAGTGGAATTGCTAGTTCCGGATGCTATGCAGTTCATGTCTTCATAGTCACTGGACAAATCAGTGTTGTGGTACTTCCACCACCTCTGCCCTCCTCATCTCTCTCTCTTGGTAGTTGACCCCTTCCCTCCGAGTCTCCCTTCTGCTTTCAAGACACATCCATTTCGTTACTATCCTCTTTGTCCCCTCACAGTCCCGTTTCTGCTTTCATGTCTAGTGAGCTCCTCCTTGAGGATAGCCCATCAGACGAATGGAAGAGGAAGCATTTCTGACTCTTGTAAACACTGCCGCTGCTCCCTCCAGTGCTCAGGAATGCATGCTTCCCAGCGCCAGGCATTTTCCTGGCACAAAGGTCCAGTACAGCTTTAGACTGAGTATTCCGGGGAATGCTCTGCAGGTCCCCAGAGTGTGGCCTTGATGAGGGTCTCACACCCAAATGCTCTGCTCTCTGAACTCAGCTGTCTTGATCTCTCCTTGTGGTTCTTTTTTTTTAAATATTTTTTTTATTTATTTTGCATACAATATTCTGTCTGTGTATATGTCTGCAGGCCAGAAGAGGGCACCAGACCTCATTACAGATGGTTGTGAGCCACCATGTGGTTGCCGGGAATTGAACTCAGGACCTTTGGAAGAGCAGGCAATGCTCTTAACCACTGAGCCATCTCTCCAGCCACCTCCTTGTGATTCTTTTTGCTCACCCTGGAAAACTGATGGGCCAGCTCCATCTGGGGTTCTCCTCCTGTATACCCAAGGGTTTAAACTGGAACAATCAAAAGGCTTAGCCCACAGTGTTTGTTCTTTATTTTATAGTGTGTGTGTGTGTGTGTGTGTGTGTGTGTGTGTGTGTGTGTGTGTAGTGCATGGTGTGAGTACGTGGCTGCACAGGTGAGGCCAGAGCAGGATGTCCGATGTCTTTCTCTATTACCTTCCATTTTATTGCCCTGCAACATGGTTTCTCACTGGTGTATTTCAGCTGGAGTAGCTGGCTGGCAGCTTCTCAGCCCTTCAATAACTAACGATAACTGCGTTACAGGAGCATTTGTGCTTTATTTTCTTCAGAGACTGCACAAAGAATATTTCAAGAAAAAGGCATCCTGGCAGGAGAAAGCAGAAGTTTTAAGCCTCACTTGACCTTTATGAAACTGTCAAAAGCACCAGTGCTCAGGAAGCAGGTGAGTGCACATTTGTATCGTTGGACTTATTTTCCGGGGCACCCAGGCTTTAGCATGGTTGGGAGTGTGACTTTTGTATTTTTGGCACCCTAGCCTCCTTGTTCCTGGGACTTCAGGTCATTTCATTTCCAATCCAAGGGTGCTAAAGATCTCAGTGTTCCTAGGAGGCTATTACAGCCGTGCCTGATTTGCTGCCTGGCTGTGGTTTGCACACTGACACCCCTGACGGCTGCTGCTTCTTTTGCGATTCCTCCCAGGAGGAGCCTGTAGATGGCGCCAGAGGTCAGTTGTTCGGCTCTCTTGCTTCTGCCTCCTTCAGCTCCCAGGGTTTCCTGCGCCAGCCTCTATTCACTTACTCATTGCAGTCCTCTGTTCTAGCCCGCGTTGAGGGATGCTATGGGCTCTACTTTTTGTAGGCTTTTCAGGGATTCCAAAAGACAGTTTTGCGCTTCCATAATCCCTTCCACTCAGGGCCTGGAACAAGGATACCACAGACTGGATGTTAAAGTATCCGTGGGACACCCCTACCCCACCCCTGAGTACTTTTCCATAAGGTTGGGTAACAGTGACAAGCTAAGACTAGTTGTCTTTTAACTTCCTTTAGCTATGGTGATTTTACCCCTACACGCACGCACGCACGCATGCATTCACGTTTTCTTGATTTCTCCGTTTCAGCCCAGGGTTTCTTATGTCACTTGCTGGCCTCTGTTATACCAGACTATCTGAGATAAGCATGCAGATCAGTGTCCACTGCCTGCTCCTCATTCTTTCTGCTCCTCTTAAGGCTCATTCGCAGCTCTATAAATGAAGGCCGTGCTTGTTACTAAGTATAACCTGCTCCCTGCCAGTTTAGCTCTCAGAGTTCTTTTTGTTCTTTAAAACGTGTTTGGCTGATCTATCCTGTGCTTCCAAGCTTTCTACGCACTATTGTTAAAGATGCCCTCAAAGAGATATCTTGCGCATTTTTGATATCTATTTTTAAAAAGTCGCCAGTATCTATCTCCATGAGGCCTGGTTGTAAGATGTGCCAGGGGAAATGATTATTGTACGTGACAGTGTTTGAAGCCTGCGGAGCTTGTAGACTGACCGTTCACTTCTTCACTCGTCTCTCTCGTTTTGCTTGCAATGGATTGCCTTCTCCCAAGTGGCTTCCCATTTAATCCCAGAGTGGCAAATCAGTGGTGAAGGTAATTCCCCTATTTCGCAATGTTATTTTGCCTTGACGATATTAGTTTACGACGGGAGCACCCAGTGACACTTACCAAAGGGATGCGGAAATGTTCCAGGATCTCGATTTCACCTTCCAGACTGTTCTTGTGTGCTTTCTGGGCGCTTCGCTGCACAGAACTGAGTTCCTCTCACTAGAGGACAGGGACTTGAGACTCAGAAGGCTTACCTGCCTTCAGGGAGGTCACATCCTTGAGTTTCAAAGTCCGACTCTGTGTCTAAGAACCTATCTCATTCTCAGCCTCCTGTCCGTCCTGCCCACCAGCCAACTTCCATTCACTCACATTCATTTCTATATACGAGGAGCATCTGTTACAGATTATGATTCCATAAATATTTATTTGGTATCTGTTGCATGCCAGGGACTGGCTGCTTAAGTCTGAATTGGTAATCAAAATGGAAAGTTCCTGCTGGAATGGTATACAGACTTGAAATCAAATTGCATTCTGTAGAGATTAGAAGATTTAATCTATTGAAAGATTTTTATTAAATCTATCTAAAAAAAAATCACAATAGACTCTGTCTTCTCCACCCAGGAGATATAACAAGATCCCCAGTAAATGCCTGAAGCCACAGATAATATTAATCACGCTATATGTTGTTTCCCCATATGTGTGTTTATTCACTTAAATGATAAGTGTACTATGGCTTATCTTTGGCCTAGCAAATGCCAGCATTGCTATGCACTTTGGGGCCATTATTATGTAAAGGTATGAATTAAATGTGAGCACTGTGCTGTCTGGCCTGATAGCTGATATGGTTACCAGTGGCTAACAGGAGGGTCCTGTGGTCTAATAGCTGATATGGTTACCAATGGCTAACAGGAGGGTCCTGTGGTCTGATAGCTGATGTGGTTACCAGTGGCTAACTGGATGGTCCTGTGGTCTGATAGCTATTGGGAGGGTCCTGTATGCAATGTGGCTGCGCTGGCAAAGGGATGATTCGCATCCTGGGTGGGGCAGGGTAGCACAGGGTCTTTTGCTGCTCTGAAGGGTGCACAACAAAAAGACTTGTGCTTTATCTCTCTGGAATATTTGTCTTCCCTCTCCCCCTCAGCTCTAGTGCCAGTCCTCCCTTTCCTCACACTAAGTTGCCCAGGTTGGCTTTGAATTCATGGCCCTCCTCCTCTAACCTCCCAGGTATTAGAATTACAGGTCTATACCATCAGGGAAGCTCTTCTTCATATTTTCTATTTAATACTTTTAAACTGGTTGACCGCAGAGAATTGAAAACTTACATAAAAGGTGAGACTTCTGATTGTCTTTCTGGTGTCCGTCTATACATCCCATCTATTCCATGCTGACTTGCATGCTACTTTTCTCTGGAAACTCCTTCCTATGCAGCAATGGGATGATGTCAGCAGCTTCTGAGGTGTCCTGTAATCCAATCAAGTAGAATCTAAACTGAACTCTCCTTGGCTTTAGTTACGTAGGCAGAAGAGAAAGTAAAAGAGGGAGAAGCAGGTAATAGTTGCCTTTCCTACTTGCATATGGGATACAGTGCACTTCAAGCACTTTATTATTTTTTTATTTTAAAAGTTATTTTAATTGTAAAGTAATTGTATACTATAAACAGTTCAATATATATAATGCTATAGAATGAAGGTAATGAAACTTGGTTCATCTTTGCACAAATGTGTAGCCCAGGCTGGCCTCAAACTCCAGGTCTTACCTGAGTTTCCTGATTGAACTATGTAACCTTACCTAGCTGTTTTGCCCAGATTTCTGGGTGCCCCCCAAAACACCATGGGTTCACACTCACATATAAAAGCAAAGAGCCTTTATTCATTACAGTGGGTACCATAGTTTGGGCAGTTGCTTTGCACAACACTTAATGTGTCTTTTAATGCATTTCAGAGGTAAAGGTTGAGATTCTGATATTCTTTTAGCCAGTGGTTTTTCAGAAAGGTTTCTGAATAGAGCTGATGTTGCTATCTCTAGGATGGAGTGAACTTTCCTTGACATATCAGGGATTTTTACTCAGCTGGTTAGGATTTTGCTGGGGTCCAGTGAAAGGTCGCCTTAGTGAACTGAATTTAGTAAGAAGTGGTGATGAGCATGTCAGATGCCCATGGCAAGTCAGGAGTGAGGGGAAGCCTCTGGCTTCTGAGGCCCTGAAGCTTTCTATGACTTTGGAGTGTGCTTATTTAGTGTCTAGGAGAAACCTAATAAGGTGTTATTTAAAATTGTTTTTATTATGCTTATATATATTATATATACATGTAAGTACACAAACATCATGGTGCACATACATGGAGATGGGAGGACAATTTATAGGAGTCCATCATCTCCTTCTACCTTGTGGGTTCCAGGTATCAAACTCAGGTCATCAGGCTTGGCAGCAAGTGGCCCTGAGTCATCTCACCGCCTGTCTTTTATATTTCACTTGACATTCTAGGAGGACATCTGCAAGTAATTCTGGGTGTGATATAGAAACACTCCCAAGATACTAGTAGTGCTATTGTTGGGACTGGTGACTATTGTTTTTTTAAGAAAGCCATGCACTAGGCAGAGAACAGTTGTAGATCAGCACAGGCAAGCATCTAAGACCACAGGATGGATAGACAGTCCACCTGCTGCTGACCAGAGGAGATGCCGTCATAGAGGTTAGTGTTTCCTCCTTTCATCTAGTCACCAGCATCTTTAATAACCCAAAAAACTATTATCCGTGTTAAACTAAAAGAAAAATTCAAAGTTGGAGCTGTAACAATATATTTAGGAAGTTAAATATCTCATTAAGATCATGGGCAGAACCTGGTGCTGGCCCTGAGTGCTCTGGGAGTGCTCCAGGGTGCTCCAGGAGTGCCCCTCAAGAGCTCCCATGAAGATTCTCAGTGGTGGTCAGTGTGGGGTAGAGAAGTCCCTAGGGCTCTGGGGTCCGTTCCCAGAAGGATACGTGTTTATAGGTTGCATGCACTAAAAGTCACCAACACCAAATGGGGAGCCGGAAGTTCTGTGTGTTAGGTTTGGAAGTTTGGAAATACAGAAACTCTCCCTTGAATCTCCTGGTGTGGAGATTCCCCTGCACCAACAGAGCTGAGTGAGGTGAAGGACAGATCTGGGAAGCCTAAGGCTTTCCCTGGAAATTGCATACTTTACTAACAAGAGGAGAAATTTATTCAGTATACATGTGAGTTTTGCTTATTTTTTATTTCACGATATTGTACCGGGTATATTGATACTATTAAAATGAACTGTTCTGATGGTCACTGTGCTGTGTAATTAAAAAAAAAATCAAACAAATTTGGCCTCAGAAAATCTGAGTAAATTACTCTGTGACCTCGTAAGTGCAGGGTGTTGTGTTTTCCCCGCTGCTGTCTGACATGCTTAGACTGTAGTATGTGTATCTCTGTGCATTTCATAATGAGTCCTGTTGGATTTAAATTTCTCATAAATGACCTCCTACTTCTGTGAATTAAACTGGGAAACCTGCAGGGTTAGACGTGTATGCTAACACTTGGTGGCAGAAGAAGATCACTTTCAATCACACAGGGAGGGTCTCAGTGCACATCTGGATTCCTCGAGGCATAAATATGATCTCCTCAAGCATGGATCCATTGTTTTTAAATACACCTTCTTTTCTGAGCTCCAAAGTCCCTGGATTTATGGCTTTTCTAATTTACTAATACAGCATTTACTCTAATGCAGGTTTGGCTTATTTAACTGGTACTGAGGAAGGTACGTACCAGATGTTTGACTAAAAACCATGGATTCCTCTTTAGCCTCACACTCTATCTAAAGCAGAAGGCCTGAAATCTGACCCTCCTTGCGAGTCGACCTGTCTCCTTTGCTGTGTCTAAGGGCACAGAGGTAAATTAATATTTTCTCTCAAGTCACCATTAATTTTTACAGAGCCTTCATGGCCTCCATGACGGCCAGGCCCTCACCCACAAGTGGCAGAAGTAAACATCTCAGGGACAACTACCTTGTCTCCTCAAATAGTAAGGACCACTTTGTAGAACTTGAGCTGGGACAGTAACTTTGACGAAGACTGCTTGATTATGCATACCTCTTACCTCCTGCCCCAAATACTTTATTTATTTAAAACTAAAGCACATGTCAGTACTCCAAGAAAGACCTTGGATTAGCGGATGCCTTTATCTGTTCCTCTTTCCCTGTGACCACATTGAAGAAAGCTCTCAGGTCTTCAACATTACTTGTCTATTAATTACAGCCCATGGGTCTTTGCCCTAAAAACTAATTACAGCACCTTCCTGCAGCAGCTTTTCACAGAATCAGAGAGTGTCTGACATTAGAATGAAAGCATGAAAGAAACAGCCCTCCTGTGGTGGCTCTGTGCACAGGAATGGGTGAGGCACATGGGTGTAGTAATATGGACGGCGGCGGGGCTGCATCCCCAACACCCCAGCCACCTGCCCGGCTAGCTTATGCCCCGAAATAATTACACAGACACTGTATTCTTTTAATCACTGCTTGGCCCTTAGCTCTAGCCCTTACTGGCTAATTCTGATATCCCAATCAACCCATCTCTAACAATCTGTGAGCACCGGTCTTACCGGGAAGATTCTAGTTCAGAACTTCATCGCGTGTGTCTGCCCAGGAGCCTGGTAGCATGGCGTCTCTCCTGAGGCATCTGCTCCCGAGAGGAGAGCTGTCGAGTCTGACCTTACTTCCTCTTCCTCCCAGCGTTTTGTTCTGTTTACTCCTCCCACCTATCTCCTAACCAATGAGAGCCAAGCAGTTTCTTTTAATTTAACCAATGACCTTCCTCCATCACATGGGGGTCACGATCGGGAGGACAGCAGTGAAGATGTGGGACAGCCGTGGTTTCCTTGCCAGTGAGCAGTAGAGGAGTGTAGAGGAGCGAAAGTGGATGGAGAAACCCCAGTCCTTGAGCCAGGATCAGAACAAAGATGTTGTATAGCACACTGGCTGAACCAGACACTTCCTCTCCGTGCCTCCCTCGCTGTAACCACGGACACCATCTTGCTTCTCCTTCCACCCTTTCTGACCCATCATATTTTTGTATCTTTCCATGTTATCGGTCTATCTGATTGCACATTTTCTCAAAATTTTGTAGTTTTCCTGGTGTGATTTGATTGCTGTGTGTGTGTGTGTGTGTCTGTGTGTGATATGTTTCTGGCAGGGTTATGCAGCCTGCTCAGCTTTTCACAGAGCTGAGGATGATCTTGAACTTCTGAGCATTTTGCCATGGCCCTGAGTGTTGGGACTATAGGTTTCTACCAGCCTTCCTGAGCTGTGGTGTCAGGGCTAGAACTCAGGACCTTGTGTATGCTAGGAAAGCACTCCAACCAAGCTTCAGCCCCGCCCAGTGGTGGCTGTCCGTAACCGTTTATAAATAAGACACCAAAACTACTACTCTTTGAGGGAAAATCTCTGTAATAAATTTGAAGGAGCATGAATTATCTTGTTATATCTCTGTCATATAGCCCCAGAAAAATCACATTGTCTTTTCTGTGTTTAGTCATAGGGGAAAGTGAGTCTTTGCTCTAATTCTGAAATATCTACTTGGTAAGCATTTTTGCAAATGGTCTGATTTCATTTTATAGAGAATGGTTTTTGTTTTGGTTTGAACCTCCAGCTGGCTTCCTTGTATGTATAGAAGGAGACAGGAAATGCCTTCAAGTTCTAGAAGGTAGAGGTGATTTAGAAACCTCCTGACAACACACATAACAATGGGGACCATGGGGAAGTAGCACACACAACAACACAGAATCTCTTTGGTATTCCTGGCTGGCTGAGAACTCACTGTGTAGATCAGGCTGGCTGAGAACTCACTGTGTAGATCAGGCTGGCTTCGAACTTGTAAGGACCTCCCATTTCTGCCTTTGCAGTGTTGGAGTTATAGGCGTATGCTGCCTTGGCCACTGTATACACTGCATTCTTACTAAAGCTAAGAGGTGGAGAATTAGTAGATTCCAAATCACGTGCATGTCTGCTGAGAAGCAGCGAGGACCGGCAGGATCTGTGTGTGAAGCCTCTTTTGGGTGGGGAAGCAACCCTGATGGTAGAGGATGAGGGTCACTACAAATTCCCACTGCAGAGGAAGAAGGCATGAAGAGTGTGGGAGGAGCCCAGAAGCCTCCTAGAGCCATCATCACCTCCAGAAAGGGAGGAAGCCCCTCCAGCCACAGCTGCGGGACTCACAGTGGTCGGGTTGGGAGGGTAGATTTTCTAATATGGGGAACAGGATGGGTAAGCTTCCCAGATCTGTAGTAGAGGAGGAGGAAGTTCTCCATCAGAAAACCGAGAGACAGCACAGCTACAGCTCCACCCAGTTCCTGAGAGACCAGACATAAACTGTCTGATAACTGTCCATGAAACAAGATGGATAGAATAGCCCACTTTGTTCTTTTCTTTTTTCTTTTTTCGTGGTCTACAGATTAACTTTGTTAAGCTTTCCTGCAAGCATCCACTCCAGACAAACTCCTCAAGACTCTGAATCCTTGAAGCTAATGCTAATGGCTTACTTATGTACCATTCTTAGTTGTTTTTGAGCCATTTTTACATCACTAAGTAGGTTAAAAACAAATCTTGATGACCTTTTAACTCTAAACATCCAATGAAGTCCAATGCCATGTGGAATCATGATTTCTCATGACGTGCTCTGCATGCCCTGTGTCAGAATGTCACTGACTCGGCACCAAGTGCACTGCTGTGTTCTCTTCACTTGTGTTTCTAATGCAGTTTTACACATTGGGCTGCCGTGTTTGTTTCCATATAAATGTCTAATGATTGGAAGTGGTATGTGAAAAAGTAAACCTACCAGAATGCAAATTTTGAACCTCTCTGTACATCTTTAGGAATTATGAAACTGTTGACAACGTCAAAATTCACTGAATAGCAATAAATTCACAGGCTTTGCAGGTTTCATTGGATACAGTTTGTCACATGATCTCAATTTCCCTTGTCAGCTAGTTGTTGGAAAATGGGTTTTAGTATGAAAGACCTGGTTAAATCCAGACCCCTCTAGCAGAAAAAATAGAGCCAAAAATCTAAGCAGGAAGAGAAGAGCCAAAAATCTAGGTTAGCCGGTTCAGTGACTCTGTTTTAGGAACTAGCTGAAGATAAAGTTGAGAATAATCTTGAGAAACAGGGAGTTACCCCCTTGTGATTATCACTGGTATTTTCGGAATTTTCCAATGACGCCCTCCGTACCCCCTTTGGATTACTGGGTTGTGGTTTTTTTTCCCTTGACTATCCCTTCTCCCAGGTACTTGGGGTCGAACTCTCTACCCCTGTGTGGGAAATGAGTTTCTGCCCCAATGCACTGGTTGCTGTCCTGTCAATAAACCTCATGTGATTGCAGCAAGGACAGTCAGTCTCTCATGAGTTCCTGGTGGGTCGTGTTATCCCGAGACTTGAGTGAGAGTCTCCCCACTCCAGAGGTCTTTCAAGTGCAATCTTAATTACTGATATTAACACTTAATTCACACATATCAAATTCTATCTGTATATTGTAGAATAATGTTTTATACACTGTAAATATTTGTCACTAGGATTGGTTTAATAAAAAACTGAATGGCTGCCAGGTGGTGGTGGTGCATACCTTTATTCCCAGTACTTGGGAGGCAGAGGCAGGTGGATCTCTGTGAGTTTGAGGCCAGCCTGGTCTACAAGAGCTAGTTCCAGGATAGGCTCCAAAGCTACAGAGAAACTCTGTCTCAAAAAACAAAACAAAACAAAACAAAAAACACAAAAAACCCAAACAAATAAACAAAAATAATGGCCAGTATCTAGGGGGAGAGAAGCAGGGAGCCGATATAGAGGCAGATACAGGTCTCCTTAGTGATTAGGTTGATGAACCCAATTGAATTGTTGAAAACTCAGCCAGAGTGTAAAGTCATGCTGGAGCTGGGTGTCAGAGTCGTGTTGAACTGCAAAGGTGAGATGTAGGACTGGGGAGGCAACAGAGATGAAGGGCAGAATGGGAGAATGGGAGGGATGAGCAACAGCATCAGTAGTGGGGCTGACCTGAGCTGTAGCCTGGAGGACAGTTGGAAGCTCTTTGCCAGTCAGTCCCTTGACACACCCCAGGTGGTCACATGACTTCTCAGCCTTAGATCTTTTCATGGAGTCTAGGTGAGGGTCTGATGTTTGATAAATTCTGTTAGGATAATGCTGGCCTTCCCTGTCACCTGGCAAGATGAACCCAGACAGTAGCCTGTCCCTGTAAGAGACAAGCTCCGCCCACCCTCAATTACTCCCTTCCTTTCCAGGCAAGGTTTTTCTCTCTCCTTGCCTGTGTTCTGAAGAGACTGCTCTCTGTCTCTCTCCTCCCTTTCCTCCTCTTCCCTTCCTCCTCTCTCTTTCTCTCCCTTCCTCTCCTCTAGATCCCATTTTAATAAAACTTCACGCCCCATCTCCCTTCGCATGACATGTTCTGTTTTTTGCACAAGGTCTCCCACCCATAGTGGGACCTGCTAGGGTCACTCGAGCTGAATCTTTCAAATTTCTCTTCTATTTTTCTGATATGGTTTTAATATGTCCGTTTGCTCATACTGTCTCAATCTACTGAGCTGTGGGTGATGGCTTCTTACTTTTGGACTATGTGGACTATGTCGTATGTCAGTGAGTGTCTCATGGGTGGTACTGGGTGGGTGTTTGTTGGTGTCTAGAAAATGCTGCTTGTCAAATGAAGTTGCCCTGGGCGTGATATAACTTGAAACCAGTGTCTCACACAATGTGGAGTAAGTTAGAGCAGGGCATAGCCTGATCGCCACAGAAGCATGGGGGATGGTAGATGGAAAGCTAACTTATTTTAAGAGTCTAAGAATTGGCTAATCAGTACTAGGATTATGACTGACTCCTTGTTGGTCCTGATTAGATTAGAGAGAAATAACACTATTGATCTAATATTAAATCTTCAGAGTGGAGTGGAGATGTAAAACAAGTGTTTTCATAGCATTTTTCTGGAAATTTCCCTCAGGATGTCTTCTAGTTTTGAAGAATTATGTGACAGAGCAGATATCAACAATGATGTGTTAAATAAAGTAAATCTACTCTTAGGAGCTTGCCGGTCAGCCATTTATTGACTGTCACGTGTTTACAACAGGTTCGTTAGCACATGTCATGGGTTAAGATGGCTCTGCTCTTTGTCTTTACATAGCACCTCCACTGAGCTCCCTTCAGCTGGGGCTTTGTTGTTGTCTTGTGCAGAAAGAAGATAATTGAAGGATTCTTAACCTCTGAACGATTCTTAAACCTCTAACTGCGTCATTCCTGGTCACATTTTATTGTCCCAAGCAAATCTCGTGGTGTTTCGTGAGTTCACAGAGCTTGATGGCTCACCTTGCAGGGAATATTTTGAGCAACTGTAAAGTCATTTTCAAATTATTCCTTAAATCTGTTTGACCATCAAGTCCTGTTTTCTCTGATCATTTTATAGCTCTAGTGTTTGGTAAAATGTCATTTAAGAATTTAAAAAGTATGGTGTTTATGTGTGCATGTGTGTGCATGCAGTTCTGTTAAACAAGGCAGCTCAGTTTCTGTGGTTTCATTTGGCTTACAGTTGCAGAGGAAGAGCCCATGACTGTCACAGAGGGGAGCGTAGCAGCAGGCACGAAGCAAGCATGGTGAATCACGGTGTCGAGGTAGTAGCTGAAAGCTTATATCTTGATCTACAAGCACAAGGCAGAGAGAAGAGGTAGCTGGGAATAGTGCCAGCTTTTGAAATCTCAGAGCCTGCCTTTCCCCAGGGATATAACTCTTCGAACAAGGCCACACCTCCTACTGTTTCTCAAATAGTTACACCAACTTGGGAGCAAGCATTTAAATATATGAGCCTATGGGGGCCATTCTCACTGACACCACTATCACTTGTGTGCATGTGTGTTTATGTGCGTATGTGGCGGGGAGCATGCATATTTGTGTACGTGCATGAGGAGGCCAGAGTATAGGCTTGGGTGTTATCTTAGTCTGAAAAAGCATGGGATAAATCCAGACTAGCTGAACATAGCGGACAATGAGGAATACTGAGAACTCAAGAACAATCGCAGTGGGTTTTTGATCCTACTGCACGTACTGGCTTTGGGGGAGCCTAGGCAGTTTGGATGCTCACCTTAGGAGATCTGGATAGAGGTGGGCAGTCCTTGGGCTTCCCACAGGTCAGGGATCCCTGATTGCTCTTCCAGCAGATGAGGGAGGGGGACTTGATCGGGGGAGGGGGAGGGAAATGGGAGGCGGTTGCAGGGAGGAGGCAGAAATCCTTAATAAATAAATAAATTAAATAAAAAAAAAAGAAATGCCATTCACCTCCCTTGAGACAGAGTCTCTCATTGGTCTGGAACTTACCATTAGGTTAGACTGACTGGCCACTGAGCCCGAGGAGAGCCTAACCCAACTGGAAAAACAATTCAAGCGCAGACATAATGCAACTGGGGATGGAAGTTAGTATAAATCCGAATTTTAGGAGAAATTAGTTACCATGAATTCTAGAGTCCAGCATAGTTTCCATGCAGTCCTGAAGGGAGGAGGCTTCATGCCACAAAACGTGCGCTCACGGCAGCAAAGGGCATACACAGCATTAGGGAAGAAATCAATGTCAAAAAGTATTTTTTTTCCCAGAATTTTGCCATGATTCAGTGAGCCTTTGGCAGTGATTAGTTTTAGATTTTTCCTAATAGGCTGAGACTTTCTGGAAGTCTCTGAACTCAAACATCATAGAATAGCAGAGAGCTGTGTCCATAGGGATAAATGCCAGAGACACTTGCTGGCCAGGTCCTGCAAGAGGAAGTAAGGCAGTGAGCAGGGTGCATTTGTGCTGGGGATCAGCTAGCCCAGCGTTCTCTGGCTTGGAGTTTGCTCTGGCATCTCCAGCTCGTGTTCACCAACAGCATCCCTCTGAGGCCACGCTGCTGGTGATGTCCACAATGCTTTGGGTCAAGAGTCTAAATGTGCTTTGAACTTCTTGTGCCTGGAGCTCCTGTGCCTCCCTGGTCACCTTCTGGAGTCACCTTCCCAACTGTGGCCCTTCAGGATTCTCTGTGCATGGCTACTGCTGTACTGAAGGGTTCTCTATTGTGTCACGTGTCACGGAGCAGAGGAATGCTTCAAACCCAAGCATCCCCAGAGTGCCACCACTCAGGGCGTCAGGTTAAGGCAGGTCACCTGCTTAGTCTGGGAGGCAAGAGTGACGGTAGGTTAGGCTTAGCTGAGATGGTGTTTCTGAACGATTTGGTCAGTAATATTTGAAACCATAGACAGTTCTAGTTTAAATCTAATTTCTAAAATAGAATTTTAGAACTTGCATTAAAAAGATATAATAGCAAAGTATTCAAGCTAATTAGAATTGCCTATGTTTGCTTTAACTTTTTAAAATCTAAATGTTCTGCTTCAGATTTTACCATGTGTGACAGGAAACATTTTTTTCCCCATGAAAAGCCATTTCAGGGATTTTGGGATGAGCATCATCTGGGAGTTAATTCCATTTTCCTAATCAAGGATAAAAGACCAAATGGATTCTTAAAATCTTGTAGGGAACTGGCAAGCCTCTACAGTAAGTGAATGGTGGGTGGAGAAAGAAGAGCACCTATGGCCAGAAAGCTAATAGAAGTCCCATGTAAGCCAAGCAGCTGAAGTTATTTGTGTGGTAGTCAGTTTATCACTGGAGTGATTGGGCAGCCTCATCAGTCAGCCAACTGCTGTTAATTATAATTATCCACACAATGAAAGAAACACTGCTTTTCTTGAGAGCCCCCTCCCGATAGGAGCAGAAATGAACATGGAAGTATAATTAGTTTACCTTGGCATTATACTTCCGTTCCTAAATATATGAGCCAATTTATTGTCATGATTCACTGGAGTCTTATTCTCATGAAAAGTGATACCATAAAAACAGAACAATAGGTCCTGGGGAGATAGCTTAGTCACATGCTTGTGCAAGTGTGAGGACCCGAGTTAGGTCCCCATTGCTGTGTAAGAAGGCCTGGCCTGGCACAGCTGTGATCCTGGCACTAGATAACAACTCTTGGCTACCAGAGTCCTAGTTTTGTTCTTGAAACCAACCTGATGACCGCATTTTTAACTGGTGGTAAAATCTATGACACCATGTTGAAGGCCTGAACATAACGTAATTTTCACACTGTCCTCAGGCCGATGGCCAGAACATAAACTGTCTTCTCTCCTCCCAGCTGAATTTGATGTTTAATGGCTGTTCCATATTTAACTACTGTTTTCTCCCCATACCAAACTTCATTTTGTTTACTGTGCTATTTAGGGGATATTTCCAACCAAATGTGATCATAAAGCCCAATGCATCAAGTGCTTTGGCTCCTGGCTCTTAGGTCAGGCAGTGTACATCTGCACGCCAACAGTTAGCCAGATCTTGGAGAGCTAGGCTGCTGGAGCCCTTCCTCTGCCAGACTGGGGCTTCTGACCTAAGTGCACAGAGAGAATTCTCCTGCAGAATTGGAGCAGGATGCTTTAGCTGCAGTAAGATGTTCTGCTGAGACGGATGCTGATGAAGGGAGTGGTGGGGAGGAGAGGAATGGTGATGGGTGCGAGTCTGGGAAGCTGATAGTTCCTAAGAGGGGAAGAGGGGGAGAGAGCACTGAGTACACAGAACAGGATGTGCTGCCATTTGTTTCTGATCTTTCTTGTGTAATTACAAGGTATCAAGAGTGATGTCGGTAGATGCATTTGAATTATCTGTCAGTGTGCACTGCTTTCTGTGTGCACTCTGGATACTCCCCTCTCATTTAAACTGTGTCTGCTAAAGTTAGGCCTGTGCTATGGTTTCTGTCTATAGGAATCTAATTTGAATGAATGGTTCTGTACTCTGAACTTCTGACCTATAAATACAGAATGCATTTTGTCACCATATAGCTATATTGCAATATGTAGGCCACTGTCACAGTACCAGATAAATATGATGTGTTGGGATTTTTTGCATTACCTATTTCTAGTCTTCTGTAGATCACTTACTTGTTCAGGTCCTGGAAATTTTTCAGTTAATGTTGGAAATGTTGGAAAGCAGATTAGCAGGGAATGCTATCATACTGGAAGAGGGACACATTAGATCGGGTTATAAGTCTACAGAGCATCCATGCTGAGGACTTTTGATGGAGGCATATTATTTTTAGCATTTAGAAATGAATGGGTAAGTTGGTCACTGCAGAACACGCACCAAAGAGCAAGCAAAGCCTTAGGGAGACGAATATGAGGTGGGTGTTAAGAAAAATCTTAATACGAGCTGCTCTGCCTACACAAAGAACTCCAATTAAACCAGATTAGACTAAATTAAATGCCCGTGTTTAATAAACGGCTCCTGGGTGGCCAGGAGCATGGCAAGGGGAAGACAGAGGGAGCGCATGTGCAAACCCCAAACCACGTGCCCTTCCACTCCCCACAATCCTAAATACTCTGTGGGCAAAGTCAGTGCTCGGCAGGCTGGGTGCTGGAGTGCAAGAGCTTGGCAGGCCTGGGTGACACTTCCAACTCAATATTACAGCAGGGAAGAGACTGCAGCATGCGTCCATCCAGGCGACCACAGGGCTGCTCCAACCCGAGAAAACAGCTGGACGTTCATCCTGGGAAGTGGAGATTCCAGCTGTCCTATGGCAGTCGTTCTTGGGTGCCTACATTATAGGGCCTCTGCTTTGTTTTTTGGTTTACAAAGCTATGTGAAAACATAATCCCCAGGCATCTGGCCTATAGCATATGGTCTGTCTTGGTAGGGGAAACTGAGATCGGCGAAGAGGATGAAGCATAAGCACGCATGAGAAGAAAATGTGCAGGAGATGAGGGCACTTTAGTGTTCGGTCATGGATTGTGTCATGCCTGCAATGGTGAGAATGTGCACCCCAGTGACCTGTTAACCCCGTGACTAACATGGCCAGGCCCATATAAAAGAGCCTCAGTCACTATAAATGTGAGTGACAGCCAAGCACCTCCCTTCTGATTGATGCTGGGACCAGGAAGCATGGTGTTTTTTTCCTAGTGATTTTGTAGTGGCTTTTCCCATTAGGATTTGTATAACCTTCCTTCAGGGACTGTTTTCCTTGCCACTGGATGCCGCCGAGGAGCACTGGGCTCCTCTCAGGGTGTTAGGACAGAGAACAGGAGATGCCAGTAGTGGGTCAAGACACTACCTCTAAGCAGCTGTTTCTGCTGTTACTTCCCGAATGTGTGATATTGTATATAATATAGGTGGAGGTGGTCTGTGTTTCTTTCCTTAAAGAGCTGAGATCAGACAATCAGGAGAGCTAAAAGCAAGTTGGTAAATAGAGGGATCGTGTAGAAGGCATGCCTGAAGAACCCCAACTATGTAAATACTCAGGCTTAAAATTAAGTAAGCAATTGAGAACTATTATGTGTTCAAGAAACCTTTACTCTGAACTCTGGCAATCTCTGCTGGCATTTTACTTATTTGGATATTTACAACAAGAAAGGGGTTCTCTTAAGGGACTCGATCATTTGCATATCTTTTCTATGCTTAAACAACATCTGAGTTCTTTTAAAAATATGTATTTTTATAATTTTTACTTACATGTGTGTACATGTGATGTGGGAGTGTCATATATCAATCTGTTGATTTCATTGGTTAAGTAATAAACAAACTGCTTTGGCTCATAGCTTAGAACATAGGTGGGTGGAGTAAACAGAACAGAATTCTGGGAGGAAGAGGAAGTGAGCTCAGACTCGACAGCTCTTCTCTCGGGAGCAGACGCCTCAGAGAGACACCATGTTCCCAGCTCCTGGGCAGACACACGCGATGAAGCTTCGACCCAGGATGGAAGTAGGCTAGAATCTTCTTGGTAAGCGCACCTAGCTGTGCTACATAGAATATTAGAAATGGGCTAGTCCAGGTGCGAGAGTTAGCCTAGAAGAGGCTAGATAGAAATGGGCCAAGCAGTGTTTAAAAGAATACAGTGTCCGTGTAATTATTCGGGCATAAGCTAGCAGGCGGCTGGGGTGTTGGGGACGCAGCCCCGCCGCTCCTATTACTACATACATGCATGTGTGTGTCCATGTGCATAAATGCGAATGTATGTGACTGTCCACAGCAGCCAGAAAAGGGAGACAAATCCCTTGGAATGGTAATTACTAGAGGTCAGGAGTCATCAACATGGGTGCTGGGAACCAAACTAGGTTCTCTGGAAGAAGGAGCAAGTGGTCTTAAGCGCTGATCTATCTCTCCAGCCCCTAGAAGTTCTTTCATTTTCTTGTTCCTATTTATAGTGAGTGAGAATCATTACTGCGTGCATATAGTTATCACTTGATGTACTAATATCAATGCAGCGTATTAAAGGCTTCCACTTTAGAATGCTAGAGGCTCCCAAACTAATTTTGTCATTGTCTTGATTGCATACAGCTGTTTCTCAAGAATGATTAACAGTCTTAGGATTTTAATGTCTTGAATGAATAGCATAGAGCTCAGGCATCATTCTGTTCTTTTTAGTTTGTCTGTGTTTTTTACTTGTCCTGATGGCTGGCTCTGTGTGTCCCTCGTAAGTGACTAGTTCTCTGTGATGTAGCTTCCTTATCTGGGATAATAATTGTTCTAATGTCAAAGGCTACTTTTTCTTCGTTTGTTTGTTATGTAGTTTTAAACTTTCTTTTTTGTGTGTCTTTCACATCGTGCATCACAATCCCCCCATCTCCTGTCCCCTTGCATCTGCCCTGTGCCCCGCAATGCCTCCCACCCCCAATAAAATTTAAGATATAAAAGGAAAAAAGAAAAAAAGGAAATCTCATCCAGAAGCTGCAGTGTGACACAATGAGTCACAAAGCAAATCCCTTTATCTATACATCTTTACATGCAGGTGTTCATCTTGAAGAGTCATTGGTTTGGTTCAAGACCGCTGGTCTCTGCTACACTGTCAACACTGGGCCCTCACTGGGTCTCTTCCTGGACATCCTGTTGTTGCCATGTTTTGGGGAGATCCTATAGTGCTGCGTCCACAGGACTGTGCCTCCCCCCGAAACCTGTGTTCTAGCAGATCACAGATGGGGTGGCTGCTGGGCTGGGCTGACATATAACCCTGGCTTTGGGCCTAGGTAGTTGCGGGTGAGCCTGCCAGCTCTCCCCTGTATTCACCATGAGGGTGAGCTCTCCAGCAGTATCCTGGCTAGTTCACCCCTTGCAGCCATGTATAATGGATGGGGCCAATTCTGCCCCTTTCACACCCTCAGGGTGAGCTCTCCCGCACCTACACCTTCAGGGCCAGCTCTACTGTGTAGCCCAGTCTAGGTGGAGGGGCCTCTCTTCTGAGTACAGCAACTGAGGAAAGACAGGGATAGCTCCCCTGCTCTTATGACCTTAGGGCCAACTCTGCCATCTGAGGGTGGGGGGTCTCTCCTCCATTCATGTCCCCTCCTGACAGGTGAATAATGGGACAGCTTTCCCACTTGCCTTCTCAGGCTTTGGTGAGGGGAGAATCTCTCTGCCGCCCACGCTGCCACTGACAGAGGAGTAATGGGGACAGCTCTCCCCTTTGCCTCAAGTGTTGATGGTTGGGGGAGGGGAATAGATAGGTGGGGAGTACTCTCCCTACCCATGTCAAAGGCTACTTTTTGAGTTCATATTTTCTACTACTGCTAGGTGACGGGAGGCACCATTGTTTGCAGATTGATCTAAAATAATAAAGCAGCAGCATTTTGTCTGTTTTCATCACTCCTTCTGCTTTTACTTGTAAATTTATTGACAGGTACTAGTAGGCAGGATGTCAGGGCCTTAGTCAAGCAGGAAATGGGAATGGTCAGTGGAGGACTAACTACATTGCCTGACCCAGAGCGACAGGAAGAAAAGACATCAAGGCCATTTTTGCCCAGGGTGGTTGTGTTTGTTGGATCCAGAATTCCCTCACTGGTCCTGAGCCAGTAACTGGGGCCATGAAGACACATGTCTTCTCATGGCAGTCACAAGCCAGGGTGAACCTAAGCTTGCTCGAATGTTCTGAATGGAAGAAGTTGAGGAGGTACAAGAGACGAGCAAGTGGTTCCTCTCAAGGTGCAGATGCAACAGAGGGGGTTGCATCAGAAACTGTAGCTATAGTAAGAGGGGTGGGGTGATGGGGAATTTTAAACTGATGTTTTCTTCAAATCCTTATGGCAATTTCAATGTCTTTATAATTTGGAGTGATATACCATATATATATATGTAGTAATATGGAGCGGCAGCGGGGCTGCGTCCCCAACACCCCAGCCGCCTGTCCGGCTCGTTTATGCCCCGAAATAATTACACACAAACTGTATTCTTTTAATCACTGCTTGGCCCTTAGCTCTAGCCCTTACTGGCTAATTCTGATATCCCAATCAACCCATCTCTAACAATCTGTGAGCACTGGTCTTACCGGGAAGATTCTAGTTCAGAGCTTCATCGTGTGTGTCTGCCCAGGAGCCGGTAGCATGGCATCTGCTCCCGAGAGGAGAGCTGTCGGGTCTGAGCTCACTTCCTCTTCCTCCCCGCATTCTGTTCTGTTTACTCCACCTACCTATGTCCTAACCAATAACATGGGCCAAGGCAGTTCCTTTATTAGCCAATGACCTTCCTCCATCATTTCCCCTTTTTCAGTTTAAACAAACAAACAAAAAAAGGCTTTAACTTTAACATAGCAAAATTACATATAACGAAACAGTTATCAAGTAAAAGTTACAATAATCTTTATCATAACTAAGGAAAACTATAACTATAACTAACTATTCTTAACTCCATCACAGACTCCAGAAAGATACAATACTACATAAACAAACAAGAAAAAAGCAACTTTTAAAACTCTAGAAATGACAGAGACATTTCGCTGCCTGGACAGTCACCCAAAGTTCCTCTGTACCGTTGGGGCATCCATCTTCAGCCTTCAGGCCCATGGTATCCAGCAGACATTTCCATAAAGCAGGAAAATTCAAAGTCATTTCAGTCACTATCTGTTGTGTCCTGCAGAATGTCTCGCAGACTCTTTCGTGAATCAGGAACCCCAAAAGATCATCTCACCTTAGGCAAGTTCAGTAGTCCTCTCTCTGTGGGTTCTCTGTGTCCAGTTTATGCAATAGTCCAGGCAAGAGCAGTTTCTTGCCCAAATGGCTATCAAACTCCATAAGGATCCTCTTCGATGCCCATCTTCTTCTTGAAGTAGATTGGTGCTGCCAGGAGCAGAGTGTCTCATTGTCATGAAAAGTCCTAAGTTATTAAAACATTAAATGTCTTATTCTGTAATCTTTGAAAGACATGAAGAATGTCTATCTAAAATATATCTCTATATATCTAGAAAATCTAACCAACATGACTACAAGCTTTACTATTATCGATGATTATCCATTAACAACCTATACTTCTTAATTATACAGTACATATTTAAATGAACTACACAATCACAATACCTTAATCAAAATCAGAAACATTTATACATATAACAAAATTGACCTTAAAATCCATACCAATGCAAATTATTCATACCTATATCATTTCCCCCTTTAAGTGTAAAAGAACATTTATAAACAATATTTTGGGAACATGGGCGCAGTTTTTTCTCTTCAAACTGCTTCCTGCTGAATGGGGGCGTCATTAATTAGGTCTTTCATGGTATAACCTGTGTGCCAGGGTCATCTCAGTTGGCAGTTGAGCGAAGTAATTTTTTGAGGGTGTTCACAGGAACTTTTCGGGAGGTCGTGGTCTATCATACCAAATCAGGATAGAAGAAATCCATAGAGTCTCATCCTCTGTGAAAACAAAATAAGACTCTCTCCAAAGCATCATATCCTTAGACCCAAATTCTGAAGTCATACCCTCATGATATCCGTTTTGGTTCCACTTGGCAGCCCATATAATGAAATGTCTCTCTGTACTTATCTCCTTCACAGTCAAAAATTTTAAAGAAAACACAATGTACATAATCCAGACTCTCTGTGAATTTTTCATTTTTACGTAGCTTATTTTTCTTTATTTCTTTTAATCTCTTAACTATCTGTACTCTGTCTCTTTAAAGACTTTACCTTTTTTTTAACATTAACTTTATTTTCTATATTCTTTTTCTTCTCTCTCCCAAGCCTACGTATATTCATCCAACAGTGTGAATCATTTAGTGGTCTGAATCTGTCCTATTGTGAATCTGCAATTTTTTACTATCCAGGAGCACTTTTGATTTGCGCCTTTAAATCACTAGGCACTTAAGAATCTAAGCTGTGACATTCCTAGGTTAACTTTTTGCTTTTTAAGCGTACATCTTTGACCTGGAATAACTCTTTAGACCAGGCTGTCTTTGAACTCTCAGAGATCCGCCTGTCTCTGCCTCCCAGGCATTGGGATTAAAGGTGTTTGCTACTACACCTTGAACTCACAGAGATCTGTTTGTCTCTGCCTTTTAGGCACTGGGATTAAAGGCGTGTGCTACCACACCTTGAAGTCACAGAGGTTTACTTTAAGAATTTTAACTTTTAGTCTGCATATATTTTTAACACACTTTAAACCATTTAGAAATTTTCTTTGTCTTTGAATCTCTCTTTATTGTATATCTCTCTTTTTCTGACCACAAGAGCCTTTAATTTACCACGCAATCTCAGTAGGACTAAAGGCGTGGCTTTGCCGGCTAGATGTAGCCCATTCCTTAGCTTTCCAGCCTCATGGCTGAAGTACTGGCTGTAGCCATGTTTATAGCCACACCTCTATGGCGTTTCAAGGTCCCTGCCAGCCAGCAAGCTACAACAGACAACACTCAAGTCCTCTCTCTGTAGCCGGCCCTCCTGTCTCAAACAGTCAGAGTTTGCCCTGGCAGGATGGCCCAGAAAGCTGGCATTTTTAAACGGCGCAGCTTTTTTCCTGCTACGGCTGTAAACCGAAAAGCATGTGTTCAGCTTTTCGTCAACACGGTTTAAGTGTTTCGTGGCAGGACCTCTTAATGAGCTGCAGGCTTTGCAGCTAAAGCTGAGTCAGGAAGCCTCTCTTAGATGAGGCGCTTGCTTGCCTCTGACAAGCAGAGTAGACCAGAGAAATTGTCACAATCAAGAAAACATGCTTTACTCTTTCCCAAGCTTTCTCAGGCTTTCTGTGGACTCAGTTAGCCACACGTCTGGGCGTCATTTATAGTAATAAGGACGGCAGGGCTGCGTCCCTAACACCCCAGCCGCCTGCCCGGCTCGTTTATGCCCTGAAATAATTACACACAAACTGTATTCTTTTAATCACTGCTTGGCCCTTAGCTCTAGCCCTTACTGGCTAATTCTGATATCCCAATCAACCCATCTCTAACAATCTGTGAGCACTGGTCTTACCGGGAAGATTCTAGTTCAGAGCTTCATCGCGTGTGTCTGCCCAGGAGCCGGTAGCATGGCGTCTGCTCCCGAGAGGAGAGCTGTCGGGTCTGAGCTCACTTCCTCTTCCTCCCGGCATTCTGTTCTGTTTACTCCACCTACCTATGTCCTAACCAATAACATGGGCCAAGGCAGTTCCTTTATTAGCCAATGACCTTTCTCCATCATATATATATATATATATATATATATATATATATATCAAACCAAAAATTTTCAAGGCTATCTTAATTATCAGAGATGACTCAAGTTTGCTTCCCTTTAGCCTCCTTTGAGCCACAGTTGGAGACGATCAGTGATGGTCAAAGCCATTTGACATATATATATATATATATATATATATATATATATATATATATATATATATATCAATCCAGCCTTCTTCTCCCACTTCTGATAAGTAGAAGTATAGCTGCTATGGTTGCCTTTTAACCAGCCGATGCCAAAGGACTAGACTGGTTTCATTTGACCTCTTAATTTACATTTTTAGCTTTGGTTTGTGTCATTCTTAACAGGATTTTTTTTAATTGTCACATGTATTTCTATGAAAGCTCATTTTATCCAGGAATAAACTGTTGAAAAACATAGCAGAGACCCTGAAGGTTAAGCTTGTTGTCAGTAGGACAAAGCCCTCCTTTGTTTTATCGCAGACTGTTTGTGTAAATTGTGATTATTATAACAAAGAACAATAAGAAGTTACCATCTGTGACAAACAATCTCTTAACCTTCCTAATAAAGTGACTGTTTCGTTGTTCTGAACACAGTCACTTTGTCACAGATTGTGAGCTAATGTGAATTTTCACATTCCACGTCCCTAACTGCATTAAAGACAGATCTAGACTCTCGGTAATCTGAGTCTGAACACCCTGTGGCACATTTAAATTATGCATATCATTGAGTTGATGTAAATGATGTTGTACGTGCTTCCAGAGTAAATAATCTCCATTATTTATCTTCAGATTTAGCCATCAGATAATTCTAAATGCACTTGCCAGGCTCTCTTGGCATCTCTGAGGAGGTGGCTGTTTGGGTGCCAAGCTGCAATCCAGTGAAATGGCTCACAGCTTCATGGCAGGCTGCACCAAAGGCCAACCAATGGCTTTGACCATCACTGATCGTCTCCAACTGTGGCTCAAAGGAGGCTAAAGGGAAGCAAACTTGAGTCATCTCTGATAATTAAGATAGCCTTGAAAATTTTTGGTTTGATATCTATTTCCACTAGGTAACTGCTTCAAAATATAATATCCGGCATGTACTTTTAATAGAATATTTTTTTATTTTGACAACTTCATACATGTAAACAATGCATGTTGGTCATATCTACCTCAAAACATCTGTATTTAACTTCAATTATTCCTTTCAGTGTTATAGTGCATAACCAATGTGGTGCTTATACTGAGCACAACTGCATATCTGAAGTCCTTAAAACATCACTGTCTCTGTTAATTTCTAGGAAAATACCCTTAACATGAAATGTTAGACTATCATCTAGCCGACTTAAAGCACCAAGTTCACAGCACCCTTTGCATGGAATTGTTAGAGATAGCCTCATAGAGACTTTCTGCATTTGAAGCAGTCTCCACTCAGATTTTTGTCGTAGGCTGCGTTTTCCTGGATTAGCAATTTGAGGCTTTTCTTCGAGCTTTCCTGACATGTTTGCACATCTTCTACCTTAGACATCAGGGTGCCTTGGGGAGGGGGAGATCGGCCTGTGGCAGTGAAAGCTGAGTTAGTTGGCGGTCCTGAGCCTGCATAGAATGACATCACCCCTGTCACTTCAACTTGAAGCTGCAGCCTTGAATGGTGGTGCCTCTGAGGCTATTTTGGAAATCCTATAGGTTCCTTACAAAAATAGGATCCTTCTTAGCCTTACCTCGAGTGATGCCTGATTTTGATATAGTCACCAATTTCCTCAGAATGATGACTTTCCTTTACTTACTTATTTAGTTTTTTGAGATGGGGTCTTCTTATATGGCACAGACCAGTCCATTTATTATAAAAGAAAAACATCATTTGCTTTAGCTAGATGGTGAGATGAATTCCGTGTTTATTAGAAATGAGAGGCCACCCAATACAGTCTCTGGAGAGCAAAGATTATGCTAATATTCATATATATATATATAAAGATTAAGCATATTCTCATCTCTTTCTAGATTCTTTATTGAATTTTTTATTTTGATAGAGATAGAGCTTCAAGCTCTCCCAAGGCATCATGCATTTTGAACTGTACTTTCTGTGTAAGTTATGAGTTATGGAATTAATTCCATGTTATTTGTTAATAAAACCCAACACCTTAGAATGTATATCAGAAGTCAGCTGTGAATAATTTTTGCAAAATAATTGCTGCTTGTCACTTGTAAAATTGATTAGCCAAGGAAATTAGTTTATGGGCACTTTTATATTTTTCTTATTTCTTTTGGGTCAGTGAGATGAATCAGTGGCTAAAGGTGCTTTCAAAACCTTGAGTTCAGTTCCCGGACACACATGGGGAAGGAGAAGACAAACTCCTCAGAGCTGCCCTCTGACCTCCAAATGTACACTAGGGCGTGCCCCTCCAAATGAATGAATAAATGTAAATAAAATAATAAAATGACACTTTATAAAAATGAAAATGAGAACCTAACAGTTGTTCAGTGATGACATTGTGGTCCTGGTACTGAAGAACCTGTGCTAAGCTGTCTTTGTCTGCTGTTGTCTGCAAAGGAACCATTGCCCCTCCCTTTCCACCTTCCGAAGTACCCATGCACATGCATACACACACACACGTGCGCACACACACACACACATGCATACACACACACGTGCGCACACACACATGCATACACACACGTGCGCACACACACATGCATACACACACACGTGCGCACACACACACACATGCATACACACACGTGCGCACACACACATGCATACACACACACGTGCGCACACACACACATGCATACACACACACGTGCGCACACACACATGCATACACACACGTGCGCACACACACATGCATACACACACACGTGCGCACACACACACACATGCATACACACACACGTGCGCACACACATGCATACACACACGTGCGCACACACACATGCAAACACACACACACACGTGCGCACACACACATGCATACACACACACGTGCGCGCACACACACATGCAAACACACACATACACGTGCGCGCACACACACATGCAAACACACACACGCACTTGCAAACACATACACACATGAATGCATACACACACAGAAAAACGCATTTAGGACATAAAATTGGTTTCATTTACTCATAACTTTTTTAGAAATAGGGACACCCAATTTTACTTATAAACAAACAAAGAAAACCACTGTTAGCTTTAAAGCCACACGCAGTGATAGTGAGTAACTTCAATACCTGACTCTAACCTCTACATAGGTCAACTGGAAAAAAAAATCTAACCAGAGAAAGTCTGGAGTTAAATCTCATCGTAAACCCGATGGACTTAATACATATCAACAGAGTGTTCCACCAAAACTAAGGGTATTGGATTTTATCAAGGATATCCTCCAAAGCTTTCAGCCTGTGCAGGTAGAGTAGACTCACCAAGCTGAGTTGGGAAGAGCGGTTAAGAACAGGAGGCCCGTGTAGACACAGAACTCAAGCATGTTTTAAATATTAAGGGCAGCAGTCTATTGGGTAAATAATATGATACAGTAGAGTACAGAGGCAAAAGCATTTTGCAAATCTGTGTGTTATTTTTGACTTGGCATACTTGTTGAAATAATGGAACTGGTTTTCAAGAAGTACTGAGGATAAAACCATATTCAGGTGAAAAGCAAAATGTCATTTTCATTTGCATAGGAAAAATGAAACAGAACCAAAATCGCATGATTTCCTGACCTGACTTAAAATTTTCTATAAATTTTTATTAGCAAACGAAACGGGGAAATTTTTATTAGTTAAAAAGTAAAAACTAGTGAAAAGGTGAAACTCGTAGACTGTCTTGGGCGTCAGGCTGGGGTCTCAGACCCTGCATGGTGATGGGGAGGGCTCTTATTTCCTGCTGGGAGACTATGGTAGTTCCCAGAGCCCCTCCTACAGTTCAGCATCCAGCTGCCTCTGCTGTATTGATGAGGAAAGGCAGGTGGAGGAAGATGCAGAAAAGCTGCTGGCTTTACTGTCCCAGCTCAAATCAGGCTTGTAAGGGCTCAAATAATACGAGTTAGCGTTATTAGAGCTTCATCCTCACTAGAAATTTCAAGACACGCATCATTCTAAAACCATTCACTCACATCTCCGTCATTGCAGACGTTCGCTCTGGGGACCGAATCATCACACATGTTCTTAGTTCTCAAACTCAAAGATGTATGAGGTCCCGATTGCTGCCACATCCGATGACACTCTTAATTGATGGCTCTAAATCAGCCCATCCCAGGCATGGAGACTTTAAAAACAACTTGTCAGAAATTCTGTGGCATCTGTTTTCAGGAGCCAGGGGCAGTCCTGAATCCACAATGTAATCTCGGGTTCTGAGAGACTGATAGATATATGAACTGGCTGCCCCAGAGAGATGATTGATTGACGTGATTTTGTTTTGTCATTTCAAGGGAGTGAAAAAAATAGAGCCCGAATTGTATGAACAATTCATCAACCACAGATTTGGAGAAGAAATTCTGTACCGGGTAGATCTGTGCTCCATGCTGAAGAAAAAGCAAAGTAATGGTTATTACCACTGTGAGGCTTCCATTGTGGTTGGTAAGTGCCGTTGAAAACACCGTTCAACGTCTTTAGTTTTTATTTCTTAATGTCACTTTTTAAAATAAATATTTCAGGTTATTTGTTTTCCAGAATTCTGTGTTTTTCCCATTTACTGTAGTGGCAAAGTAGAAAATGTGTAGAGAATTGTCCTCTGTCAGCTTCTATACTTCTTTGCTTTCAACATGATCATAATGAGGTCTTGAAATGTTGGCCGAAAATTTGTTTCAGTTTAATTTTATTTTATGAACACAAGGAAAGCACTTTCTTTAGGGAGGGCCACATGGCCACACGCTCCCCAGTGGCACTGTTACGGTATCTGGCTACCATCATGGGTAGTGACCCTACTCTGGCAGCTTCACTAAAGGAAGGTGAAGTGTGGGTGGCCTGTGATGTTCAAGAGTTTGGTTCTTCTGTAAAGAAAACATACTTGGAGAGGAAACAGAGGTCCACACCCAGGTAGCTCTGTGCTTGTGCGTGAATGCTGTCATCTTAACCAGTCAGGCCATCTCCCACCTTCTGGAAGGGGGATGCGTTTCACAGGAGCCTGCTCTGTTGGACCCAAATGTACTATCCCAGCGAGACACCATTGCAAAGAACTGAACTTGAAGACAGCCCGATTTATATGCTTTTAAAGTAGCATCGAAGCGAGAAGATAAATGTGTGTAAATATTTCAAGTTCTTCAGCCAAAGTAATTTCTCTCCACATCAGTTCTGGGGAAAAAAATACAAAAAACCTGTATTGGACCTACCTACATCCTGAAAGAATCCTTATGTACTGAAGCTTTTTGAAAGATTTAAAAAATGTTTAAGAGGCAATTTTATTTGGAAATCCTCATTACAGATCTTTAGGGGAGTCATCATTTACCTACCGAAGATAATTTGGACCAGCAGGTTCAGATGTAGTTTTGTATTCTGAAACACTCCAATCCTGTTTTGGGGAGGATTTTCATGCTTTCATCAGGTTTTGTTGAGGTTCAAACGCTTGCCCACAGGGGAAATGCAGATCCTTCTGTGTAGTGTGGATTTTGTCTGGCGCTCCCAGTCTCCTGTGAAACTGCTAGACCAGGCTCGAATGGGGGAACAGCGCTTCATTCCCTTCCCTGCTCCATTAAGAAAAATTAGGGGATGTAGATTTTACTGAAGATCCTGTGAGATTTGCATTATAAAACTAGTCGTGTGCATTGGCTCAGTTGCCAGTAGGGGGCGCTGTTTCACCAGCCCTCCTTCAACCGGCTCCAGCAGGTTTCTGCTTTCATGGACTTCCCCTGCTGTAGGGAATGTTCATCCAATCTGCCCCACATAGCGCAGCCCATCATCTCCTGATGCAGAGCAACTCTTTTATTCTGTCTCAACAAATTTTGAATTCTTGTACTTTTATTTTTATTTTTGGTTTTTCGAGGCAGGGTTTCTCTGTGTAACAGCCCTGGCTGTCCTGGAACTCTTGTAGACCAGACTGGCCTCGAACTCATGGAGATCCGCCTGCCTTTGCCTCCTGAGTGTTGGGATTAAAGGCATGCGCCACCACCGCCCCCTTAAAGTGTTCTTTACTTATTACAAACACTTTAATTTTCCCATCACCTTTAGTGATGCCAACATGAATTTTAAAACGATACCTGTCTGTAATGTCATTTATTATAATTGAGTCTAATATAAATGAGTTTTTTTTCCTTTTCCTTTGAGTATGTGCATGCACGGAGGCCTGACATCAGGGCTAGGTTTCTTCCTCTGTTGCTCTCCACCTTACTCTTTTGAGGCAGGGTTTCTCACCGAAGCTGGCGTTCACTGATTGGCTAGAGTGGCTGGTATGTGGGCTCCGACAATTTCCCCCTAGAGCTGCAAACACTCTCCACTATGCCTGGCTTTCCCGTGGGTGCTGCAGATAGAAACTCAGGTCTTGTGCCCTGAGCACCGCCAGCCTCTTCCCAGTTTACATCTGAGCTGGTCATCCTCACGCCATTATTATTATTCAGGTGAAGGAGATTAATGCGGAAATCTGGTGACTAGAAGTTGTGAAGCAGGGATTTGGTTTTAGGAATATTTTATTGTTTTAAAGATCTTTGAATATTCCTCCAGCTTGGTACGGTATATGCTAGAAATCACAAATTGGCAGCCCTTCATGCTCTATTTGATTGGCAAAGAGTTTTTGTTTGCTTCATAATTTGAACCAATTGTTATGATTTGAATATAAAATATCCCTTAGAGGTGTGTGTGTGTGTGTGTGTGTGTGTGTGTGTTTGAACACTTCATCCCCTGCTGATGACACTGTCTGGAGAGACTATGCAGCCTTTAGGAGGTGGGGCTTAGCTAGAGGAGGTAGGTTACCAGGGGTGGAATTTGAGGCTCTCTGTTTCCTGAATTGTAAGAATGTGGACAGGCTCCCTCCTATCCCCACAGTCCCGTCCAAGCTGCTGTCTTGCTGTGGACAGACTGTAGCCCCAACTGTGAGCTAAAGCAAGCTTTCTTCCTCCTGTGCCTTCCTTCTTATCCAGACATGACAAAAGCAGCTGAAACACTTGCCAACATTGGGGGGGGGTTGTATTAAAAACTTTAGATTTCTGCTTTCTTGTTAGCTCTTCAAATGTGGCTGCATTGTTCCGGTGTCCTTCAGAGTGCTACCGCTTCCTGCAGGGAGTAGCAAGTGACATTGGATGTAGCTACTTTTATCACCGTGCTCATTCTCCTCTCCCACAAATCTGCTTAACTTCCCCACTCCCTGCGAGGCTCTGGAGCATGTCTGGATATTCATCCTGTCCACTGTACATCGCCACCGCTGCCACCACCGCCACCAGAGGCCGTTTCTTCTTCCTCTCCTCTGTACCTTCCCAGGGAGTAAATGTTACAGGAATTTGAACAGATGTGTTGTTGTCCCGCCCAGGCCAGTGAGGCTCCGTCTCCCAGGATGGAAGGAAATGTCAAAGATCTGTGTACGGTTAAGCATTTGAACTCCAGAGTAATGCAAACAAAGCGCATTTTATTTTTATTATTAATGCAAGCAAACATGAGGTGACTTTTCTAGTTCACGTAAGCAAATACAAGTCCAGTAAGGAATACACCTGGTGCTGTGCCTTACCATCTTTGGTCACATGAAAAGAGCCAAGGTCTTTGTCTTCTTTTACAGAGATAATATGTGGGCATGTCAGACTATTTCCTATATGTCTTTGTTTTTAAGCATCTTCACTTAGCATAGTTTATGAGATTCTTTCTAGAAGGCCTTTCTGTGGGAAGAACAGTCTGCACTCTGTCTCATCCATAGTCCACAGGAGATTTACAGCTTTCTTTCGCAGGATCCCTTGTGTGCAGGCAGTGCTCTCCAATGTTAGAAAAGATACATTTTAGTTGTCTCATAAATACAGCTTTGCATAATAATATGCCTATTTATCATTGAGCGCCTTGCAAACCTAACTTCAGTTATCAGCTAAAATTTAAATCGAAGAAAAAGTAAGAAACCCATTTTCCTCATGTAGGCAGGAATGAAATTCAGCCCACGGACCCTAGGGCTGTGTGGGCGCTTACTGTGAGGTGGGCGTGTTGGTAATGTTCAGCAGCAAGGGTGCCTGCTGCATTCACACTTCCTCAGGGAGGGCAACTGACCCCTTTGTAAGACCAGTGAGCAGTTTAGGGCTTTCAAAGACTAGTTTGCTGTCCGTGCCAGACATACTTTATGGGTAGCAGTGGTGAAACTGGAAAGGTCTAGAAGTTTTATTTCTAGATAGTATTTATTATGTATGACTTCTCTAAGCAGAGATAGAAACAATGATTTTGGGGTGACTCCACATTTTTTGCTTAATAATTTATTAAACACTAATTTGGTGAACTAGTACAGTGTGTTACTCTTCTCTTGGATGTCACGATAGAAAGAAGAATAAGACCCAGCCCTGAAGAATGATACAGTGTTACTGGCAGCTAAGATAACTTCCGAGAAATGGGGAGGAAAAAGAGTAGAGGAAGAGAGTGTGCGCCTGACAACAAGGGCTTTGTTATGGGGCACTGCGGAGGAAGTTTACTTTTGGGAGAGTGTGGGGATGAGGTAGAGGAGACTTTAAATGGGCGGGGTGACAATGAGCGAAAGGGATGGCTGGTGGAGTGTGGGGACTTTGAGAGCAGTCGGAGGAAAGCGCTGGCGGGAGCCACTGTGACTGCCGGAAACACCTTGAGTGATACCAACAGTGTCAGTATTGCTGAAGCTGTAGACTTAGAGCTTTCTGGGCTTCCATGTCTGAGCTAGTTGCACGGGTAGGACTATCCATGCTGAGGCGGTGAATGGATTCTGAAGAGAACGGAGAAAATAGTTGAGGAGTACATTGAGTTTAATACTCCAAGTCATGCAGATGCCTCTCATTTTGTGATGGGGTTGCAGCCTGATAAACCCATGGTAAGCTGAAAATATTGGAAGTAGAAAATGCATTTGTAGATATAATCTAATGAACATCATAGCTTAGGCTAGCCTCCCTTGGCATGCAGGTTAACCTATAATTGGGTAAAATCATCCAACACAAAGGCTTGTGTTGTATGTGTGCTTGTGTTTGTGTGAAGGTCATAGGCCAACCTTGGCTATCATTTTCAAGAGTGGTTCACCTTCTTTTCAGGCAGGGCTTTTTTACTGACCTGGAACTCAGTGAGTAGGTTGAGCTGGCTGGCCAGCAAACCTAGGGATCAGCTTGACTCTCTCCCCAGAGATGTTTTTAGTCTTAATTTTTAAAAAAGTTTTAAAATATATTTTGATCATGCTTTCCCTCTTCCCCAACTCTCCCAGCCCCTTTGCACCTTCCTATCCACCCAATTCCATGCCCTTTCTTCTTTTCCTCAAGAAAACCTCCAAGAAACACCCCCCCCCCCACATACATGCATAATCAGAAACTAAAGTATATATAAGCAAAGTAATATGAGATCCGGAAGGTCGGCTGTCTTACCCACCGAGACTCATTGGAGAGACTAATTTTTGCTTTCTAACTTTTCATCCGATTTTTATGTGGGCTCTGGTGACTGAGTCCAGGTTCTCAGGCTTACTCTGTTCAGCAGGCACTTTACCAACTGAGCTATCTGTCCAGCCTCCCATCCCACCCACTTTGAGACAGTCTCTGAAGTCATTAAATAATAGCGAAGATGACCCTGAACTTCTGATCCTCTTACCTTTCGCTCCCAAGGGTTGAGATCTATTAATAAAATTTTGAATGTCTCATGTAATGTATTAAATGTGTGTGTCCGAAAGGCACTGGCCACCCAGCAGTGTGTGTAGGGTGCTGATTGTTTGTGCTTATGATCATGTGACCTCCAGACAGCTGCAGCTCCACCTAGTGTCTGGAGACAAGCCATACTGCACATTGCTAGCCCAGGAAGGGATCATAATTCAGATATAAAAGTATATTTCCTGCTGAGTGCCTATTGCTTTTGCTCCATTGTTAAGTTGAGACTTGGAGTTGAACCATCATTGTAAAGCAGGGTAGAATACAGTGTGTTGAGTCTGGTTGGTGCTTGTGGACCAACAGAGTACCAGGTCCAGACTGTAGGCTTGAACGCCTAGCAGGATTCTGCGTGAGTCAGTGAATTAATGCAGAGGTACTGCTGGTTGAGAATCTCCTCCTGGAGACCTGGTTGTTCACTGTTAGTAACAGTTCACAGTTACTGTTAGTAGCCCGACACCTGTTTGTCAAAGGGCTGGCTGTGTTCTACCTAGGCTTTTCTAGTACTTGAACCAGGTGACGGTTCAGCTAAAGGGAAGGGCTTTTGTTTTGCATGTGGAGTTGGACCTTTCTGACTGGGGACCCTTCTCTCCGACTTGTTTGACTTGGGGGCTAGGATAGAACTCTGGAGATGGGAGCTGCCCTGTTGGGCTTGTATCCAGTTACAGAGTGCTGGGAGGGTGTGCGCTCCTTCTCGAAAGGTGTACTGCCAGGGGTGGAGAGATGGCTCAGCAGTTAAGAGCATTTGCTGTTCTTTCAGACCTGAGTTCAGTCCCCATACCCATGGGGCTTGCAACTGTGGATAACTCCAGTTCCCCAGCAGGAGATTTGATGCCCTCTTCTGTCTGCACTCTCCCTCTTCTCCCCTTCCCTCCCCACACTGCCCACCCTCAGCCCTGCAAATGATCTTAAAAAAATTTAAAAATAAATCTTCAAATAAAAAAAAAAAGCCTGTCATGCTGCCAGTGTGGCTCACCGCTGGTTTGTACTTCAGGAAGGAGGAGAGGAAGAGGATCAGTGGGTTTTGTTTAGCCCTATTGGGTAAAAAAAATAGAGGAAAACTATGGAAGCTTTCTAGAATCCTCGAGACTAGACCGTTGTTTGATAAACAACACATTTAGCATGCTCAGCTTGTCAGTGTTTGTATGACTCATATCCATATGCCTGCTGACGGTCTACTCAGTGGAGAGAAGAGTTCCCTGATAGATACTACCTTAGCAGACTCTCTTCATTTTCTTACTGCAGGAGAAAATACACTTCATTGTGTTTATCTTATGGATGAGTCACTGTTTTAATAACTTGCCAGGCTAAATGCCTTTGTGGGTTTTAAATTCTTTATAAAAATATTTTTGGTTTACCAGCTCTTTACAGTTGGTCTCTTAGATACTCTAAAGGTGTCCTTGAAGGCAAAGTTATTTTATAAGAATGTAAGACACCGTTTCCCCTTCTCACTGGGTCAACAGCTACACTGGTTATGCTACAGCTGTGGTGGGTAAGAGTGCAGTGACTAGGAGGAACCAGGATAGCTGTAGTTAAAAACACTTTAAGATTTATTAGTTTTTGGAAATCTCTCTCCTCTCCTTTGTGTGTGTGTGTGTGTGGGTGTGTGTGTGCGCGCGCGCACGCGCATGTGCATGTCTCTGTGTCTGTGTCCATGTCTGCGTGTGAGATGCAAGGGTGTGGGACATGCACTGAGTGTTCTAGCACACACGCATGCATGCAGAGACCAGGGCAGGGCACCCACTGTCCTCTGCTGTTTTTTTGCCGTGTTACCTCAAGGAAGGTCTCACTGAGCTAGAAGCTTACTACGTTGGCCAGGCTTGAAGCCCATCTCTGCCCACAGCACTGAGTTATATTCATACTCCCTCATGCCCAGCTTTTCATATGAGTGTTGGCCATCTGAATTCAGGTTCTCATGCTTGCAGAGAAAGAACTTTTATCCACGGAAACATCTTTCCAGCCACCCCAAGTCCAGTTGTTTTTAAAAGGCATGTTCATATAAGAATACTCTTGCTGAGTAGTTAAAAATTAATACTTCATCTCAATCTTTGTCATTTTAATACTTCATGTAACAAAAATTGCAAGTTCACATGAAGCATTTCTGATGAGTATTGAATCAGATTGGCTTGACGAAAATTTCTTGAGTGATTGTGGATGTTACAATCTGCAGAAGCCATTTTCCTCCCAAATGTTTCTTTTGAACAATTGACAAACTGTGGTATTGACAGACGCTTTCTTGAAAATAAAGAAGCAGACTTGTCACGGTATGTACAACAATTGGCCTGACTTACTATGGATGATAAAACTCAGACTTTGACGCAAAATTTGGGAAACTAGCTTTGATGAGATGACTCGGCGAGTCAGGGTGCGTGCTGCCACGCCTGATGTCCTGAGTTCCATCCCCGGATCCCACTCATCTCCTGACTTCGCAGATGCCATGCTGTGGCACAGTCGTCTTCCAGTAGAAGAATATTGGAAATCTCACCTGTATTGCCATGAGCTTGCTGGCATCCTAAAACTTAATAGATTCTCCCAATTTTTATTAAAGGAAATTGTGCAAGATTGAGATGGTAGCGTGTGATAATGAGCTGTTTCCCCAGTTTGTTTTTATCTACCACATCATATATAACTTAGAAAACCGTGTTTCTTGATGTGTAATGTAAAGCCCACACATTCTAGGAATGCAGCTGAGGAGGTCTTACCTGTAGATTCCCTGTGAGAGGACCATCACAGTCAAGATACAGAACAGTTTTGAGTCCCAGACTTTACCCTGTCACTTGCCAGTTACGGCCTTTCTAGCAAGTTGGGTGTGGGTTTTGATGTCATAAATGAAGGTGTCCAAACTCAGTGGATCAGTATTCTCAAATGACCAGCTGCTCACACAGGGAGCAAAGATCCCCTGGGGGACTGAGACAGCTGCGAGGATCCGAATGGCAAGGGGAAGTCCACTGAGGCACAACTTGAAGAAATCACTTGTCAGGTTTGGGAAGAGCATGAAGGGCTCTTCATGACTGTCGGGATCCAGTAAATATTTATAAATACAGCCTGTATAAAAGCTCTTTGGAAGGAGGGACTGTCAAACATCTTCTATTGCCCAAGACTCCTTAGGGCAAAGCATTTTAAAGGCCCTGCAGCAGTGCATGGGTCTAAAAGCCTTGAAGACTGTAGTCTTTAGACAACTGTCAGAATTTTGGTCAATGTTTCCAGCATAAATAAACTAATTTTAATGGCTACTTGCTACTCTGTATCAGAATATAAACTACTTTGGTTTTCTGTCTTTTTTTTGTAGCTGGAATTCTTTTCTTTATCTGGTCCAGCTGGCCTGGTTTCTCTCCTGCCCGCCAGTCCCTGCAGCCGCTTAGAAATAATCATTCGGAGGCTTAATAGTAATTATAATTGTTTGGCCGATGGCTCTGGCTTCTTACTGGCTAGCTCTACATATAAATTATCCCATTTCTAATAATCTGTATATTGCCACGTACCCCATGGCTTACTGGTAATGCTGTGGTGTTGTATTCCTCTAGTGGCTTCTGGTGTCTCCTCAACTCTGCCTTTTTTCCTTCCTGTATCTGTTTGGACTTCCTGCCTAGCTATATTCTGCCCTGCCATAGGCCAAAGCAGCTTCTTTATTAACCAATGGTAATAAAACATATTCACAGCATATAGAGGGGAATCCTACAGTACTTTTTTCTCTTCTCCATTTAATTTTCACCTGAAGGTACTGAGGTAGAAATGTCACACCTCAAAATACAGCATACTCTTAGAGACCAATCTCTAGGACATAAGTATTTTGTGAGATTTATAGTCTGTAATCTAAGAATGTCTGTTTTGTGATTTTTTACAGAGGCTGATAGGGCAGTGGCTAAGAGCCTTCTACATCTTCTTAGACTGAATAAGATGAACCCATCGTAAGCATGTTAGAAGAGAGAAGAGTTAGGAAACTGTATTCCAATTTTTGTTTGATAACTTTAGTTAACTGGATATTTTCTTTGTTTAAAATTATCAAATAGTTTAATGACAAAAATACAAGATAGCTATTTCCTTTGTAACACAAATTGATTGGCTGTATTATTTAGCATCTGCATGGTATATTGTGCAAATGAAAAAGAAGGATCTTTTACTATTGTACTGTGATAAAAGAAGAAAACCAAGACTCTCCTGGCTTGGCTGGGACTTGCATCACTTTATTTTTAGCAAGTACAATGTTGTTGAAAAAGCCAACCTTTGGCATGTTAAACACTACCATTCCAATTGTCCTCACATACTTTTTGATGAAATATGTTTCCTTTCTTTCTTTCTTCCTTTCTTTCCTTGGGAGGCGGGGTTTGAGACAGGGTTTCTCTGTAGCTTTGGAGCCTGTCCTGGAACTAGCGCTTGTAGATCAGGCTGGCCTCGAACTCACAGAGATCCGCCTGCCTCTGCCTCCCGAGTGCTGGGATTAAAGGTGTGCACCACCACCACCCAGCTGGACTGTGTTTTCTAAGAAGAGAAAATTCGAGATTCCATTGTTACATGCCCCACATCCATATGAAAAGCATCTGAAAGTTGGAACTCTTGGTTCTTTCTTTTTATTTGTACATAAGACAAAGGTTCAAGACAAGTGACTGAGAAGATACTCCTAATGAGGCTCCTGGTATTTTAGCTGTGTCAGATGTTAATCTGGATGCTGGCACAAAATGGCAGCTGTGGTCCAGGCCATCCTGAAAATCCATTCATCTGTTAACTGGAGTCAAACCTCATGGTTTATTGGATATCTTGGGGGGGGGCCTATGTTAAAAATCCAGTGTTAAGTGGGAATTCTCTTCTGATAGAGTAAGCACCATGACCGGAAGGATGCAGTATTAAATTACCTTGTGAGTTATTTGTAGAGTCTTCCATTTTTAGTGTGTTTTCAAACAGTTAAATATTGAACTCCCAGTTAAAAAAAATTAAACTATGTGAATAGCATTCTGGTCGAGGGAAGTAAGTTTTTTTTTTTTGTGGTCACAGGTAGGCTGACCACACTGTATGGGATGGCTGTGTGTCCAAGGGTGTATGGGCAGCGCAAACTGGAGTTGGCGGACTTAAAAAACCAAAACAACAAGAACACAATTTAGGTGGCTTTGGAAAGGGGTGGGCGTAGTTGGTAAATGTAATCAAAATACAATCAATGTATAAAATTCTCAAAGAAGGAATAATAAAAAAAAACAATACAGGGAATTATGTAAGTACCAGGAGATAAACTGAGGGGCTGTAAAAGAGCATTCCTTAGACTTGGCAAAATGAATGTAATCATTAACTCACATCGATTGTGGTAACCTGCATGGAGCCCACACAAAATGAGCCTTGGCAACACTCAGTCAGAGAAGGCAGGGAGGGGCTCACAGGGCTCTACTCTTTGCCTCCACACTCTTGGCTTTCCATAGACTCTGGACAGGGGAAATGACCTTCTATAGTTGTGCACCCTACGACCCTATGCTGAGCCAACCAGGCTCCAGTGGAGGCGCCAACCCCACAGGCACATGGATGATCCTGGTTAAACTTGGGTCAGAAAGAGAAACAAATAGACATGAGTGCCAGAGAGAGATTTGTGGGGCGGGGGAGGGGAGGCTGTATGCAGGGCATACATATGTGAAACTGTAAAAGTATTTAAAAATATAAAAAGAATATAGAAAATTAGTATTGCCACCAGTTAGTGCGAGCTAGCCCATTGTATCACCATGGTGCCTATGAATAAAATTTTTTACTATCCTAACTACTGTTTGTTAATATTTTCTAAATGCTTGGCATATAGTTTCCGACATCTGGTATTAAAAAGACTGTGTTGTCATAGTGGATTGCTTACTGCAAACATATCCTTAGTTTTCTAATAACAGAGCACCTTTTTAAAGACTTGCATTATTCCTGAACTCACTTAGATTGGTTCACGATCACCCTGCATTTCAGAAGCAATGATGCACATATGGGTTTCTGTGCAACGTTTGATGTTGCATATACGTATTAGTTACCCTTTTCATTGCTCTGTCTAGCTTCTAGCAGGTGGGGGAAGGATTTAGTTTGGACCACAGTTTGAGGACATATACATCTCCATGGCTGGAAAGGCATGGTGGCAGGCATGGCAGCTGTGGCGATAGATTGTGAGATGGTTTGCTCACATCCCGACAGCCAAGAAACAGAGAAAGTCTGGACTATCTGGCTTTCTATTTTTCTTCTAAGGAAAACCCAAACAACTAATTTTCTTGTGTGTGCATGCACACAGAGGCCAAAGGCTGATGTTAGGGTCTTCTGCAGTCGCTCACTTAATATTTTGAGACAGTCTTTTGCTAAATCCTGATCTTGCAGATTCAACTAGATCGACTGGCTGACAAGCCTCAAGAATCTTCCTGTTTCTGTCTCCTCAATGCTGTGATTACAGTTGTGCGCCACTGCACCCTGCTCCTTTACATGGGGGCTGGGGATGAAATTCAGGTCTTTATGTTTGTGTAGCCAGCACTTTATAAGAACACCATCTCCCTAAGCCTCCTTTCTTCCCCTTTCATTCCATCAAGGTCCCTAGCCTATGGGATGGTACTCTTTCAGGGTGGGTCTTCTTTCCTCAGTTGATCCTCTCTGGAATCACCTGTCAGAGATACCCAGAAATACATCTCCTAGGATATTGTAAACCAAGTTAAGCTGACAAAGATGGGTAACCATCATGATGCATGTGTGTGTACACACACGGAGGAAGAGTGTTTTTAAACCATGATACAGCTGACGAATTTATATATTGTTGAAAATAATCTGACGATGGGATGAAATCACAGGAGACATGGTTGTGAAGCTAAACTAGTCCTCTTCCACCTCAGTGAGGTGTGGTAGAACCTAAGAGCAGAGAGACGGCTAGGGAGCCAGTGAACTGCAGAGGGGAGGACCCAGTGAGGGTTTCGAGACTCGGACCTTTCACATTGCTTACGGACTCCAAACCATCTATAGGATTAGGAGAGTAGTGTGACCTCCCGAGTCTCCTGTAAGGTCATGGAGATGCTGTTAGCACTTGGCCTGACCACACTGTGCTTGCTGACTGGTGCTTACGGCTGCTGCTTTGTGACAAGTGTGTGTGGCTTTCCTAAGCCCAGAGAGGACTTGAGGAAAGGGTTAGTGAGAGAAAAAGAAGCCTGGGTTCTTCTTAGTCTCTCTTTGGAGGACACACTACAGGGATGACGTCAGATGCTGAGAGGAGGGTCAGGGTACTGAAACAGTGCATTGAGGGATTTGTAAAATGTCTTTGCTGACCATCTTTTCCTATGGGAGAGAGCACCATTGGTGTTTAAGCCGAGGCCTGAATCACCCTATCAAGTTCTGTCTATGATTAGGATCTAAACTTCAACTGGTGGCTTGCTTCATCGCGTGTGTCTGCCCGGGAGCGAGGCATGGTGTCTCTCTCTGAGGTGTCTGCTCCCGAGAGGAGAGCTGTGGAGTCTGAGCTCACTTCCTCTTCCTCCCAGCGTTCTGTTCTGTTTACTCCTCCCACCTATCTTCTAACCAATGAGGACCAAGCAGTTTCTTTTTATTTAACCAATAACCTTCCTCCATCACAACTGTTCTGGGCAAAACTGCAGCTTTTGTTACAGCTAGACTTCGGTTATTACTGCATGTCTCATTAAATGCTAGCAAAATAAAATTATCATTCTCCAGCTCCGGGTGAAAATCCAGTTTCCAGTCTTTTTTCTTGCATTGCTATCCTTAAAGCAGGAGTGGGCCGAGGCACTGTGGTGGAGAGTAAATGGCTCTGGTTGCCACTCTAGTAGACTGTGTTCAGTACTCATTGATTCCGCCTGCATTAATGGTTCATTCATAGCTCCCTGTAGGCAGCGGAAACACTGCAAACTATTGTGTATATAAAGACTCCTTCAATTTAGAACATCTTCAGTCCGGTTTGGATTGTTATAACTTCTCATTCAGCTTATTAAGCAGATAAATTGGAGCGTGTTGTGTGCCAGGCATTATGTTGTGTATTGAATATCAAAGATGGGCCAATAGGAGCTGTGCTCTCAAGTCGCCTTGCTAGTGGGAAGTCAGGCAGTCAGTTACGGTTTAAAGTGGCGGTGGCTGTAATGGAGTTCATGGGAACTAAGCAAGGGAACGTCTTCTTGGGCTTTGTCTAAGAAGTACTAGCCTACAGATTGAGTATACTTGATGCCTTTTCTTTCTTTTTAAAGAAAGTTTTAACACCCAACCATTTAGCCTGCCCTTGAATTAGTAACATATCTTGCAATTGCATTGTTAAGACTCGCAAAGGACAGACTGTAGACCGCATGACTGGACAGATAGTCACTGCTGGGAATGCTTCATCCCTTGGGAATTCTGGGTTTCCCTTTGCTCTTCTAGGTCTATGTCTGAAAGTGTAGAACTCACCCACCTTTGGACCTGACTTTCTCACTTGCTCTGTGCCCCTCGCATTAGCACATAGAATGTGTTCAGTGTGCTGCGCTGTTGACTGCGTGCTAGAAATGCTGAGTGTTGCAGGCCTGCTGTGATTGCCAGTCGCCTTCTGCCTCCTCACTCTACTGCTCCGTGCTGTCCGTCCCCTGAGCTGGGAAGTAAATTTCCCCGTGTAATTTATTTCTCAACAAAGAAAAAGACTTTGGCCACAGGTGTTGGCTGAAGTTGGGCATCACTTGCAGAAAAGAACAGACTGCTGGTAACCACGGAGGAGACATTTGGAAATTGACACCAAGCGGAACTTCATTAGCTGAGATTTGGAAACCTGTTGTGCATTGATGGGAAAAGAATGAGCTGGCTGTGGTGGCCCATGCCTACAATCCAGTCACTTGGTAGGTTAAGGCAGGAGAATTGCTGGGAGTTTAAGGCTGGCCTGCATTACAGATTGAGACTTTGTATCAAAAACACAAACCAAAAGCCAAATAAAGGGATTTATTTTATAGCCTTAGTTTTCTACTTCTCTCCCTTCCCATAATGCACATATGCTTTGCATGGTATGTTCTATTTTCCTTCCCTATGCTTTACAAGAAAAAAAAATCCCTTTCCGATTACTGCTAAAATTACACAGTGGATGGCAATTACTGCTACACATTTCTATCTCTTTTTAGCTTTTGAGAAGGAGAGTGCTGCAGGGTGTGTGTATGCTGGGTCACACCCATGGGAGTTATGATGAGACAGTGAGTCCCAGACATCAGTGTCGGTCAGACTGTACAGAGCCACTAGAAGAAGCTCCTGGAGCATTTAGAGCCTTTCTGTTCCACTACCGACAGACCCAGAGAAGGACAGTGTTTGCATATCAGTTTCCAGTGATGTCGATTCAGAACCTTTCTTTGGTGTCAAATTGACTGCAAAGCGGCATCTTTTAGGTCTGGGCAACAGACAAACGTTCCTTGTGAGTTTTTTTTTCCCATGTACTTAGAGAAATCAAGCTCTGGATGTAGCTCAGTTGGTAGCATGCTTGCCTAGCATGAACAAAGACTTGGGTTTCATTCCCAGCACCATATAAACCAGGCATTATGGCACGTGGCCATAATTAAAGCCTTAGAGAGGTGGAGGCAGGAGGATCAAAAGCTCAGCATCATGGTTAGCTCTGTAGCTATTTGGAGACAGGCTTGGCCTAGTGATCCTGTCTCTAAACAAACAAACACAAAGAAATAAAATACAATATTGAATATAGTTACCCAATATTCTTCAGGCCCAATAACTTGTCTTTTGAGATCTTAGTGTTTATGATTTTTTTCAATAAATTATCAAGCATTTATGTGTGTGTGTACATGTTTGTATATATGTATGTGTTCGTGTGTGTGCAGGCACATGGGCACATATGGTATGTGTGTGTGTGTGTTTGTGTATAGACTAGAGGTCAAGTCAAGGTAGGATGTCATCCTCATTTTTTGAGGCAAGGTCTGCCACAGATCTACAGCTTACCAGTTTGGCCAGACTGACCAGCAGTGGACCCCAGGGGACATGCCTTTCTCTGCCTTGCCACACCGGGACCGCTGCAGGCACATGCCGCCATGCCCGACTCTTCCATGACACTAGGGATCTGAGCTCAGGTCTCTTGCTTGCACAGCAAGCGCTTTGCTAATTGAACCGTCGCCCAGCCCTCCAAGCCTCCTGGCTTACATTTCCTTCGAAACTAGCAAGTTTTTCTTAATGGTTTCCGTGCCTGCTACCTGCTGTGTCATGCCGTCTTCCTGAAGTGTCCCTTGTTTTAAAGGCATGCATGTTTCTCAAGGCTCTGTTTTTGTTTTCTCAGAATTTAGATGGATAAAGCAGGCCTTCTTTCTCTTTAAGCTTTGTGGTCTAATTAATATCTTTTTTTTCTCACCACTATTTTGAATAAAAGACACTTCTTACTTTCTTTTTTACATGTTTCCATAAGTTACTAAACTCACATTTCCTTTAACCAATGAATTAGCAAAAAGGCCGAGAATAATAAATAATAATAAAATAATGGTAATAATAATAACAATAATTTTCCTAGCCTTATAATCATATTATTAATTAAAGTTTTGTTTTATGTAGCCTCTATGTAGCCCAGGCTGGCCTGGAACTTGCAGCCCTTCTCCCTCAACCTCCTGAATGCTGAGATTGCACGTGCTCACCAGTGACTCTGGCTTTAGGGTCAGAATCATACAGAAACATTTTCCTCTTTATTTTGAATAGAACTTTTCTTTGCCCTGAAATCCAATCACACACACACACACACACACACACACACACACACACACTTAGTTGTTGTTGGAAAAGATGGTCAACTACTGACGCAGAGAATAGTCTCTTCATAGTTAGGCATTATATTTTTCTATTAGCGATAGTAACTGGACCCAATACTTCAGATTACAGGTAGATGAGGCAGTTGCCACCTCCCATAGGTTTTGGTTTTATTCCTGCCATTTTAACAGTTATAAGAAAAATGCAAAACCGTAATCAGCTATCAAGTGTCCTAACTATCATTTGCTTGCGCAAGCCCGGCTCCCGAGAAAGCAAGCAGGAAAGGCTGAGGCTTTGAGATTATACCAGCTGTCTCGTGTTATAAGTGTCAGACGCATCTCCTCATGGAGTCAGCCTTCTCCATCTTGATTTTTTAAGATAGTCCAGACTGGTCTTCAGCCTCCTCAGTGTGAGGTTAACCTTTGAAAAATCTTCTGGTCATAGTGTTCCTCCATATTTGGCTAACGTGAGGATGTTGTTCCTTCATAAGACACAGTGGGGTGGCTCAGGAATGGCATAGGTGGTTGTTTCTCCTGCAGGTTTGCACCTTTCTGGGATGTTCTTGCTCTTGACCGAATCATCTTCCCATGAGTGGGAGGCAACATTTCTAGACTTTGTCTCCAAAGGAATCTTTTGTTAAGCCCTCTATCTTGAAATGGGATTAAATCATGGTAGCAGTGCTAATAAAGGCATTTGGTGGTAAAACTTAAGGAACGAAGTTAAGATTTTAAGTGTACTATTGTGAAGGCCAGTTAAATTTTATAGTGTAATTACACACATTTTGATCAAAAGCCAGACAAATTGAGATCACGCCCCACTCTAACTACCCCCAGATTCCCCTCCCACCCCGACTTACCATTCTGAGCCTCAGTTGGAGAGTGTGTTAACTCTTGCTTCCCAGAGCTTTTTTGAGGATTAATTGGATGAGTAAAATATTTTACAAAGGACTTTGCAAGTGCCTGCCATGTAGTAGTGCCAGTGGGGGTTAGATCTTTAAATTGCTACTTTCAGTTTCTCCATTGTTTTCTACCTTTTCATTGTGGTTTGATGCCTGGGCTACACAAAAGATGCCTTTTTTGTGTTTATTTGGGTTGGGGGTCCACCTGTGTTGCTTAGATTTGCTTTAAATTCAAGATCCTCTTGCCTCCGCCTCTGAAGTACGGGATCACAGGCCTGTGCCACCATAGCCAAGGAGCTTAGCTTATGCTGGGTGTGTGTGGAGAAGTCTATAACATTATATAGCCCTCCTTAGAATATCCTTATGAATACTGACACTTAGCTATGGACACATTTTTATACTTTATGCATAATTTTGTGTTTTCGGAAGCAGCAGCAGTGGGGGGTATTTAAAAAGGTTGAGCTGACAACATCCATCATAGGCTATCCCCCCCATTGGATACTGTGTGTCAGGGGCCTTTTATTTGGAGATCTGGATCAACCTGGCACACTGGCAGGGCGGAAAGCTGCCAGAGGTGTAGGCAGGATTGCTAGCTGGGGCTACAATATCTGAGGTGCATATAGATAGAGACATTCTGTTTTCTCCTTCCTTATTCCCAAGTACTTTCTACTCTGCAATGACGTTTTAGAACTTTATAATGAATTGACCAGTGAAGGTATTCAGATTCTCACAGGTTAATCTTCCATAGTTGTGAACACCTGATAGATCTTAGATCCAAACTTAGAGATTTATAATTCTAAAGGTCATGTCAGGTCAGTTAGTAAAGTACTTGCCACTCAACATGAGGACATGAGTTCTTATCACTAGAACTCACAAGTTTGCTTGCTAGTCTTAAGAGGTTCATATATACTATCATTTTATGAGTATTTTATAGTCACACACAAAATCTTATTTTGTAGTTTAAAGTTTTAGCCTCATGTATTGGTGAATTTGAAAGGAACTAGTTGGAATAGTGCAAACTGGTTCTGACAATGAAATTTGACTTAAACAATGGCTATGTTCATTATATAATCAACAGAGTGCTGCCTTAAAATACACACAAACTAAGCGTTCTATTTACAGTTAAAGTGCTCCAAACGGAAAATCCAATTAAGAATGTGTAATGTTTCAAATATTAGTTTTAACTATGTAGACAGATGTGGGAATTTCACTTTGTCAAATAATGTTTTTATTTATTTATTTATTTATTTATTTTTACTTTATTAAAATACTGAGTTTATTTCACATGTATATTTGTCTCCCTACCATTTCCACATCTGACCACCACTATTATTATGTCCTATCATAACATTCCATACATACTTAAAACCAAGTAAAGGGTGGAGCTCCATCCTTGAAAACTAAACAGGCATTTTAGACAACATTCTTGGCAATGGAACCTGGACAACATTTATCAAAAGTTTTTATTACAGTATTTAGAATCTTGAGAAACTGAAGTACTTATTAATGTACCCCACGAGCCATGGAAATAGCTTACATCACTTGATACATGCTAAAGTGTCCTCAAGATGCTTGTGAAACCCTTAAGTATGAGAATTCTAATATATATGTCGCGGTTCACACCTCCAGTCCCAGCTACAGCTACTAGAGTGGCTGAAGCAGGAGGATAACAAGTGTTGCCTGGGCTACAAAGTGTGTTCAAGGCCTGCCTGTCTAATAGGGAGACTTTCTCTCTTATGGGGGTGGTGACTCGGGATGTAGCGTCATGGTGTGTAAACTACACAAGCTAGCATGCCCAAGGCTCTAGGTTCAGTCACAAGTGCCATCAAAATTCTTTGGGAGAAGGCTGTTGAAATTGTACTCTACTGCAGGTCAGCTTTTTTTTTTAAATGCAACACCTAGAATTTTTAAGATTAATGAATTTATTTTTCTAAAGTGTACACTCTCCTGGGTTGCGTGGCTATGAAGGTAGTTGTGCTGTGTTCAGATCCACTGGGAATTTTCACTGTGTTTCCCTCTTCCTGGAAGCTCGGCAGATTGATGTGTATGGCTAGCCAGGTCATGTAGGAGCGAAGGAAGAAGCTTCCCAGAGACCCTGGCACTAAGAGTCTTTCATTCCTGCCCTGACAACACACATGGCCACACCCTGAAGGAGACAACAGCTTTTAGATAGCTACAGGAAGTCTATTATTATCTTATAAATCTCAAATGATATCGTGCCTTTGAAATTAGTAGTTTTGCTGCCCTTGAATTTGGCAGTCACCTTGTGGCTTCTTTCAGAATGATGCCCTTATTTGTTCCGGATCTGTTTCTCAGTCGTACATCAAGATTTGTGGTTATTTTTCTGGGCTACAGTTTCCGATTTCTTTCATATTGACCAGTGCTTTAGTAGGAGAATAAGGGAGTGTTTCGACAAACAGATAAGGAACTTTGAAGATCCATGTTAAGTGCAAATAATAGTTGATTCCCACCTCCCCCACCCATCTCTATTGTTTATACAGTTTGTTAGGTATTTAATGGTACTTGAGACAAGTGGAATTTCCAGTGTTCTGCTGTGCTGGGTTTCTCTGTACAAGGACGACAAACAAAAGTCTCTTGGGCATTAAAGAAAGCTCTTCCTCTTTAAATAGCAGACAGAAATGATGGTTTAGTTTTTTTCTTAAACCCCGGTTTGAATTGCATGTGTAATTGCTGTATTGATCTGTATGAATAAGGACGCGGTCTTTCTCCTTTACCTTTTTAAAGACACATGCTGACAACCTGGCTTTCACATGTGTCCTTATCTCCGGGTACTGGGAAAATTAGGCGAGCATATGGCCACTTCGCTCGCCAGTGCGTCCCAGAGCAGTCGCTGGAGCTGGAGGGCCGGGAGGAGGAGCCTTTTTGCAAGGCAGAGTTCCCTTCCTTTCTCTCCTCCGAGGTGCTGAGCGCAGGCTCTCACTCAGCACTCCCGTGCTCCAGCTGCAGGCTGCCGCCAAACAGACGCGGATTAGCCGCAGCCTTCCGGTGGGGTGCCCTCCAGGACAGCCGGGGCCATGGGCCAGCTTTGCTGCTTCCCCTTCGCCAGAGACGAGGGCAAAATCTGTAAGTACCGCTTGCGCCTGGGTGAAGCCCTGGTGCTCGCCTCTAATGTGGAGGTAGCCTTAGGGTTAGCTTTGGGCTTTTCCCGTGGGAATCAGCAGGGAAATGAGCTGTGGTTCTCAAATATGCATATAATGCAGTCGTGAAAGTACAGTGGCAGGCTAACACTGGAAACTCATTCCTGATTCTCCTCTGCTGATATTCTTACAGCCCTGTTCCATGGCACTATCTAGCCAGAGTTTAGTTTTGAGTTTCTTTAAATCACTGCATTCGGTTCGTACATTATACAAGTCAGAGCCCCTTCCTGGGGGCTGAAACTGGCCAGCTTTGGGAGCAGCATTCAGTCATAGCATGCCGGGGTGCTGTTAGTTCCAAAATGATGGGGACTGGACATTTGCAGATACTTTCACGTGTCCTCTGCTTTGTTCTTGCGGGAGGGTTCAGGTGTAACCAGAAAGCCATATCAAAGGAATGGTGCTGCTTTGCCCCTCGCTAAAATCTGGGTGAAAAAAATATGCTAAATATTGTATAATACATTTTAGCAAGTGTAAGATAGATTCTGTATCTGCTTCTGGCCCATGAGGAATTCAGGTAGTGGTGTGTGGATCTGAAGAACCCCCACTCCCCAGGCTTGCATGCATTCACTTACGTTCTAGCTAGTGTGTAGGCTGCTGGCTTCAGAATTAGTGTGAACAAGCTGTCTTATGTTACTTACCCCGAAATAGGGAATTTTACTTCCCTTCGAATGAAGTCTTTCCAGTCATACCTCTGAATTTGCAGCGTCTATCTGTCACACCAGTGTGAATCTCAAGTAGGTTCACAGAATTTCCTATCTAGCTCAGCTATTCTGAAGATCCCCATCTGGTTTGTGTTTCCTGCCATTCGTTCTTTAGAAAACCAAGCAAGGGCAGGTTTAAGAAGTTCATAGACCTTCCATGCCCATTATTCCCACGGGAGTCCAGTCAGTTTTCCTAGGAAACCCTTTGGGAGGACTTTGGAATAAACGTTGAGAGACTTTGGAGCATTCAGCTTTTAACAAGGGCCAATAAATGTCTCTGAATTTACTTAAGAAAGTGACGCTGAGCAGTGTGACAGACCTGCTTTTATAACCCAAGACACACAAGTCACTTTCTAAGAGTAAGCATAAGCATGGACTGGACAGCTGGACACTTTCCAGTGTGTCAGGATGGCTTATCTCTAGTTCTGGAGATCCAAATGCATGGAGTCACTTGCTGGAGGCCATCCCTGTCTAAAAAGCCTTGGTGTGGACAGATACAAGGACAGGAGTTCCTGTCTGATCCTCTCTCTGTTCCTTTGTGTGGGCTTTCCGCCTGCATGGATTTGCTTTTGCTTCTGTCTGTGAGCAGTCTTCTTGATCTCAGTGCAGTGACTGTGTCCCTTGCCGCTCTTATCCGGAACCACTGGCGTGGTTTTGCGTTTTAGACACAGTACTTCTAAAACTGATTCATAGGAAGTTCTCTTTAATGCTTTTTGGGTTCCCTTTCTCAAGTTCCATCCTTTCTAAAGGAAAATGGAAATAGCACTCTGTGTCGGAAGAACTTGAAGCCCAGTGCGTTCACGCCCCGCTTCCTCTCCACTCTCACCCAAGCTGACCCCTGACCTTGCACATCCTTCCACATCGTTCTTTCTCCTTCCTATCTTTGGTTTTTGTCTTGATTTCATCGTTTTATTCCCCCACACTCACTTACACATCTCATGCACAATGTGTGTGTATTGTAGACCAGCTTCTGAAGCTGTATTTTATTTCTACAGGGTGGTCTAAAGAGAAAGCATATTGGGCATGGCTATGCTGTCAATAATACATGCCTAATGGGACTTACCAAGTAGGGGTGGGTGTGAAAATATGGAAGAGGTTTCATTGCCCAGTGCATCTCAAGACGAGTATAAGTCAGCTCTGATTGGACATATCCAGTCCTTAAGTTGTGTTGGTAATGCATGGGGAAAAAAATCTACAAAAGGCATTCGAGAGGGCCCAGAGTAATTTTGCTCTTGTGACTGGGTTGTACAGTCACATCTGAAGGCACAGGCACAGTTTCTTGCTGTGTTCCTAGATACTGAGTAGTGTTGGCAGCCTGCTCCAAGGCAGCTGCTCTTTGAGCGTCTACAGGGGGCAGAGCACAAAAGTGCTCATGACCATGGCCCTCTCCTGCTTCTGTCATAAAGGGTCGTGGCCCTGCACTGTTTTTCCAGAGGGTAGCTCAAATTAGAGATCTATGGGATTTTGGTGAAAACTTCAATTTGTGGGTATCATTCTCAAAACACAGGTGAGTTGGGAAGCCCATCCTCCGCAGTCCTCCAGAGATACAGCGAGGATAGACCCAACGGGCCGAGTGGTAAGAGTCAAGTGGTACCTCTCTCCTCTTCCTGTTTTACCTTGCTCTGGTCCTTTGGTGGTGATGCTGATGGAGGAAAGGGATTCTGATTTAATCGATTCATTAGTGCTACCATTTTAATCAATTAATAGCAAGCAAAATGATTCTCTAATCAACCAGCTGTACAAGGGCCCAAGTTCGTACTGAAAGTTGTCTGTTCATACCTGGAACTCTTGTAAATGGGGTAATAGCAGAAATCATCATGGTTCGTGTACCAGGTGATCAACTACAAGCAGCAACACCATTTTTGTCTGAATCCCAGTGGTTGAACACACACACACACATACACACACACACACATATTATTTTAAATCACAGTAAATAGAATATATTGAAAAATTAGTTGATGATAATTCTATTTATATATTTTATATAGGAATATTCCTGACATTAAAATAATTTCAGATGTGGTAGCAATAACAAATGTTTTAGCTATTTTTTAACATAGCTTTTTTCACAATTCAAAAAATTTCATAGATTTTTTTTTTCTAGGACTTGTTTCCCCCTTAAATTACCCAGTTGTCAGTAGTCTGAGGAGCAGTCACTTTTGCCTGAACGAAAGTGGCATGGCATAGGTGTACCTACGACCACTCAATTCCTCATTAAGGAAACCTCGATGGAAGCTCGACAATTAGACACCTCTCTAAGTAATTAGGCACCTCGATAACTTATTGCTCAGCGTTCTCATTGCTCTTCTCCCACTGCGCATGTTTCTGTTTGGAAGTACTCTGCCTTTGTGTAGAATTAGTAGGTGAATAGCCATAGATGGCGTGAACTGCCAATGGAGGCAGGTATTCTCTTACTGCACGTGTGCAAGCAGAAGGGGGCCAACCACTCATTACTAGGGATTTTACAAGGGCAACGGCCAACGAAGCAATAGACCGACAACTCGGTTACTCTCCCGCATTGGGGTTCTGTGACGCTGCTCTTCTGTTTTCTACGTTACATGGCTTCATGGTTATATTTCACATGTCTGCTCCATCTTAGCACATGGGTTTCCAGCACCTCACATTCAGGACTTGGTATGGGTTCCTGTGGTTGTGCCAGACTCTGAAAATGTCTTACCCCCAGGAGCCATATTGTGAGTGCTTGTCGATGAAGAGGATGGTATGACTTTCCTCTCAGGCTACAAGTCTGGGAGAACCTGGGATGCCTCTGTTTAAAAACTGTGGATGGTTGTTGTGGTGGTAGAGATGAATTAAGAGTTAAGAGCGCATGCTGTTCTTTTTTATTTTACTTTTATTGAAAACAGATCTTTTCCTACACAATATATTCTGATTATCATTTCCCTTCCCCAGCTCCTCCCAGGTCCTCTCCACTTCCACATTCTTCCTGTCTCTCCTCAGAAGGCAAACAGGCATCTAAGGACCAATAATGAAATAAAATAAGATAAACCCCAAACAATTTGTAATAGGACGAAGAATAAAAAAAGAAAAAAGAGCCAAAAAAAAAAAAGCACAAGGAGCACGTATAGATGTAAAGACATAATGTATTCTCACACAATGAATCCTATAAAAGTACAAAACCGGAAGCCATAATATATACACAGAGGACCTGTAAGGTTAAAAGAAAAATGCCCTGACACAACATTATGAGACAAAGATCCAAAGATGCCATTGAGTTCGTTTTGTGTTGGCATCCACGGCTGGGCATGGGGCCCGCCCTTAAGAGTGGTTTGTTTCCCCAGTGAGACTCTCTTGGAGAAAAGTAGTTTTTAATTCACAAGTGGTTATCAATTGGAGATAGCTTCTGGGTTGGGGTTGGGAGTGTGTGCCCACTTCTCTCAGCCCTGGGACCCCATCTGGTGCAGACCCTACCTCAGTCTCTGTGAGCTCATGTACGAGCACATACTGTTCCTCCAGAGGACCCCAGTTCGGATCCCAGGACCCACCCTGGGAAACTTATGACTGCCTGTAACCCCGGGTCCAGGGGACTCTAATAGCTGTGGCCTCTGAAAGCGCTTGTCCTCGTGCCCACACACCCAGCCCTCTCTCACACACTTAAAAATAAATTATAAACAACAACAATAAAACCCACAATACCCCAAACTCCTAAGACATACTAATGACAAGATAATAGGTTTTTAACCAACCAATCAGTCAATCAATCAAAAACTACTATGGAGCTGGAGAGATGGCTCAGCAGTTAAAATCACTAGCTGCTTTTCTAGAGGATCAGAGTTCGAATCCTAGAACCAAGCTCACAACTGCCTGTAACTCTAGCTCCAAGGAATTCAATACCCTCAGTTGACCTCAATGGGCACAAACGCACTTGTGGCATGCATTCATGCAGACACAAAACATAAAAGTCTTTTTTAAAAGTATTAGGATTTTGAAAGTTTATTCATTCCCCCATTTGCTTCTTAGTGCTAAAAGGCTAGGGACTACAGGACTCATGCAGATACAGCTTTTTAAAAACTCTCTCCTTTCTCTTTTTTTTTTTTACCTCCACTTTGGTTTTTTTTTATTGGATGCCGATCATCTGCCAGGTACTGTGCCAGGATTATTTTCAAAATGTTCATGAGCTACAATTATTAGATATATGCTCCCCGGCTGCCTTGTTTCCGAGGGAAAGTTATTGGCAGCCAGAGAAGTGGGGAATTTCTCAGTTATAGTCCTCTGGGATATTGGGACTAACGCTGGCAGAAAGCCTGGATCCCAGGCTGCTCAGTATCTATTACCCCTTCTGACGCAGAGAAACCGGTGTGTGGTGTAACCCGAGACTGCACTGTGCATAAAGTCTCTTTGGGTAATGTAGTGGTGGCGGCCATCATGGCATACACTGTAAAACATTTAGCCATAGTCAATACTGATTAGATTTCCCCTTGCTAAGTGATGTCTGCCCAGGAGGTTTGTTTCTAAACTTGAGTATGGGAACGTGAGAGCAAAGGCCAGCAGTTGCTGCTCTTGTTCCACCTCTCTGCTTGTGTTAGTTCTGCAGGCTGCAACACCACTGGATTTCCTTTCCTTGGTCTCAGGGCTTTTGAACGTTGCAGGAAATGCTGGATAATTTTCCTTGGGAGAATCTGGGTTGTAGGATTATTCCCAGTCTTCAGGGCAGCCATCAGCTGCTGTTAGCCACACACAGATGTCCCATTCTCCAGCAGTGTGCTGTGACCTGTCCTTTGGTTCCCTTTCCTGGAGGCACAACAGAAAGGAGTCAGGACTTCTGATGGATCGCGTTTTCCGACAGTGTGCTACGACCTCTCAGTCTCAGAGGAGTTTCAGGAGCTAGTCTAAACCTTACAACCTTTGAAGGCTTGTGGGAAAGCATTTCCCATAGATTGTTTAATTGTGGCTGTTTTACCCACAGTAAGGAGACTCGGAAGAGCTTCTAAGTGTTTTGTGTCATGTGGTAGACCATGCAGGTTTTTGGGAACAGACTGACCCAGTTTGTAATTTTTGTTCTGATATTTACTGTTTAACTTCTTTACTTTGTATCCTGATATTAAGTAGTATATACCTATCATGAAAATTAAATAACCAAGATTTGGCAAATATTTATAACATGCCTGTCTGCTAGCTGTCCTTCTTTAGTATACTTGGTGAGTGTGGATTTTCTACAATAAATAAGGACTATGTTAATGGCAACTCAGTTTGGCACAATAGTGGCTTTATTTTTCCTTTGCCACAGACAGGGAATTGGGATTTAGAATTTCAACCTCATGCAATATCCTTTCTTTGGAAAATTCCCTACCTGTGTTCCCTAGGTCCTGTCTATCATAATGTTTTGTTTCCTGCCCTGGGAGAAAGGTGTGGTCCATACATTGTCAACCCAAGTTTTCTTAAGATTCCATAGAGAGCCATTTTAAAACAAACTCTCAAAGATAATAGAAGAGCCGGGGGGAAGAAAGGCCACGTATGAGACCTTCTCCACTCCCTCCATAAAGCAGTATATACTTTCCCGTTCTTTGTTGAACTTAGTTCACTAAACTTTTATCACCCGCAGCCAAGACTTTGGACGTATTCTAGTGGACTTTCCATGTGTATAGTAGGTATGACTCCCTAGTTCTGCCAAGCTGACTTAAAATATAGCTGTGATTATACAATTAACACATTCTCTTTGTTGCCAAGAAGTTATATTTACCAAGTTTATTATGTGCCAACCTCCAGTGTGTATTCTGGTAGAAAGATCATTAACCCCAGTAAAAAGCGACAACTCTCTGATCACTACCCCTCCCCCTCCCCGCCCCCAGACAGGGTTTCTCTGTGCAGCCCTGGCTGTCCTGGAACTTACTCTGTAGACCAGGCTGGCCTCAAGCTGACAGAATCCACCTGCCTCTGCCTCTGCCTCTGCCTCTGCCTCTGCCTCTGCCTCTGGAGTGCTGGGATTAAAGGCGTGCGCCACCACTGCCTGGCCATTCCCTGTCTTCTTATAAACGTCAATTCTGCATTTGGCTGCAGTGAGATCTGGCCTTTTGTGAGAGGTGCTCAGCAGAGCATGTCCTGTTTCAGCTCACACGGCTGAGCATTCCCCGTCTGGAAAGCTCTGACCAGGTGTTCAGAGGACCCGAGGATGAGTGATGCAAAGTTATTATTGTTGGGGGTTTCTTTTTAAATTTACATGACTTTTTAAAGCCGAAAGCTGATGGATTTATTTTATTGTCCTCTCAGTAGTACAAATCTTTTCTGTCTAGCAGGTGATGCCACGCCCTTCCTAGGCCAGGAAGGTTGCAGAACCAAGTCAGCCAAGGCCAGGCAGGGCAGGTTAATTGCCACAGAGACTGGCAGTTGCTTTAAGCCGTTCTTATAGGTGGCTTTTTACAACCTGACATAAACAAACACAGCTTCTACAAAACACATTTTAGGAAATTAATTGCCCCATGACGAACATTCATAATGTCAGAGTTAGAAGTTAACAGACCTTGGAACTATTAAAATAAATCTTTCAGTTGGGAAACAGTCAGAGACAAAACCTGAAAAAAGGAGTAAGTGTAACTTGCATTTAAATACTGTAGTAACTGGGGTGCAAATGCTAGTTTCATTATAAGTCAAATAAAATATATTTGAAACATATTTTTTTTCTTTTCGTGTAGTGTTTCTCAACTTATTAATTTAGCTAAGGATGTTTATAAACATATGATACATGTATGAAAAACCAGGGAAGAAGTAATATGTGAACAGGATGCTTGGGATAGAGGTAAGTAAGGATTTTTTATCACCCAGACATTAAGTGAGGGCGTTCACCGCTGATGCTGCTGGAGAAGGAAGAAGGACCCTGTGAAATATAATGGTCCACACTTGCTTTCCTGCCCCATAGCTCCACCCCCATGTGACTTTGTGGTCAGAGAGTTGTCGTTGGCATTTGCCATGTGAATGATATCAAGCTTTAGTTGTATGTCTAACATATGTCAGTTAGAGCAGAAATAAAAAACTCACACTTTCTAAGCATTTTAAATGCATTTAAAGCATTTTAATTTAGAGTAAAAGTTAGCTATAAAGTCAGCATTTTCAGAACTTTGAATGCTATAATTTATGGTTGCATATAAACCGGCAAATGGATGGTTTGTTAACCTAATGCTTTATGTCTAACTTTATTGTATCAAGCCTTCCTTAAAGTCCTGTCAAACGGGAATCCATCCTAAGGGAGACCAGGATGGGGAGGAGGCTGCAAACAGACCCCAGGAGGCTAGCCGATTCCAACTCCAAAATGGAATGAGAGAAGGCAGGATTATCTGTTTTAGAGTGTGTGAAAGTTGGAAATGCAGAAAGGTCCTTTATGGTTCTTTTGAGACAGACTTAGGAACAGTGGATGTTTTAGTAAGCCCATAGACTTATGGTCTTAGCAGGTGGTTGGCTGCTGAGATGGCTCAGTCAGCACCCATGCTTACTGCCGAGTCTAATCATTTCATTTTATCCTACATGGTAGAAGGTGAGACCTAATTCCTACAGATTATCCTCTGACTTCCACATATGTGCTGTGGTATGTACATACACACACACACGTACACATGTCCACACACACATACACATAAACACACAAATAAATGAAACAAAGCCAAATGGTAATGGCAAATTAAGTCCAGAAACATTCTAGTTATGTTTACAGTAAGTTTTATATTAAACAATAAAAATATGTAAATGGTTGTTAATAGAGACATCCAAGTAGAGTTTGTATTAATATCTTACAATATATTGTGTGGTAGAAGGTTTTAAAGGCAGAATTTCTAAACTGTTTTGTCACCAAATGTTAAGTAGAGGACCAGAATTTTTATGACTGTATGTACTTTTAAATTAGTTTCCAGTGACTATTGAGTGGCGTTCCAATTAATGTCTTTGAGATCAGCAAACTTGCTTTAAACTAGAGGCTAATAACAGTTTGGCAATCATGTAGGCACTTCATTATCTAATCTGTGTTGTGTTATAAATGTGGGTTATGAACTCACTGATTATAAGCAAGTCCTGGTGCTAGCAAGCCTGTGTGTGTTGCCTGCTGTGTGATTGTCTTTATAATGAAGTTGTTTTGAAGTGTTAGATTTATTCTGAGATACTTTTTAAATTGGCATATTAAATCCAAGCTAAGAATTCACTGAGTGGTAATATATATTTACTATTGTATATAATAGTCTACTTAACTTCTAATGTAAAGTTAGACCTTTTTTTTTTCACAGAACCTAAAATGTGTACAACTGCATGAAGTTTGATGTTAAAAGACTATAATAGATTAATTTATGAGGAAGTTTATTCATGAAATATCCAGTTGTAGCTGCTTTAGCTTTGCAGCTGTCTTTATCTTTGTACCCTTTGTTTCTGTACATGTTTGAATCATCTATGGATGCAAAATTGAGTGAGGGGAAATTAAAGAGAATTGCAGATATTAGTTAGGGCACAGCTAAGAAAACAGGGGCTATACCAGGTATTTTAATAGAGAGAATTAAAACTAGTTGAATGGATTTTGGAGTAATGAGTGTAAAGTCCAGACTGACTTAAACATATAGTAATTCTCGGGCTTGGGCTTGTGGAAAGGAGGGTCCTGCGTAGCTAAGAGCTTTTAGGAGGGGTTGTTGTCCCTAGGAAGGGGCCTCTGGGACTTGAAAGAGGGGCCACTAAAGCTGGGGTTTTGGCCCATGTGAATAAGACATCAGTCAACTTTACTGGCACCTTAAAGGGAATCATAGAGGCCACCTTCAGGAGTAAAGAGAAGAAATGAAGACCGGAACCAGGTGCTTCTGGAACCTGTTGCCACCTCTGGAGGGGAGCAGTGAGGAACAGTGGCAGGTGGTTGGAGCAGCAGGGCCAGGGCAGTGAGCAAATGGCAAAGGGATAGTTCTGCCTCCTTAGTGCAGTTTCCATTTAACCTCCAGCCATCCTCCTGGGAGAACCTCGCAGGTACATCTGGCCAAGGGATGACTTTGGCACTCTCAGGCCTGGTGTCTTCAGTCTCGGAGAGGAGGGTGGGGTTGAAGCTCAGAGACCAATAGTTGTTGGCTGTGTTTTAATAATGTCTATATTTTCCATTGTTTCAAGATAAACTTTTAGTTTGTGCCAATTTGTAGTTCTTATTTATTTATTTATTTATTTATTTATTTATTTATTTATTTATTTATTTATTTATTTTTTGAGACAGGGTTTCTCTGTAACTTTAGAACCTGTCCTGGAACTAGCTCTTGTAGACCAGGCTGGTCTTGAACTCACAGAGATCCGCCTACCTCTGCCTCCCAAGTGCTAGGATTAAAGGTGTGCACTATCACCACCCAGCTATGTAGTTCGTATTTCTTGGTGACAAAAGTATCAACCATATTTAACAAGGATGTAGCTTTTTTTTGTTGTTTATTTTATTTTTTTTTAGTTGTTGCAAAAAAAATTTCCCATTTCTCTCCCCCTCCTTGCACACATCGCCCCTCCCCCTACTCCTCTCCCCCTTTCTCCCTGCCCCCCACTCCATTCCCCCTCCCTCTCGAGAATGAAGAGCACTCCAGATTCCCTGCCCTGCGGGAAGTCCAAGGTCCTCCCACTTCTATCCAGGACCAGGAAGGTGAGCATCCAAACAGGCTAGGCTCCCACAAAGCCAGTTCATGTATTAGGATCGAAACCTAGTGCCATTGTCCTTGGCTTCTCATCAGCCTTCATTGTCCACCACATTCAGAAAGTCCTGTTTCATCCCAGTCCCAGTCCCAGTCCCAGTCCCGCTGGCCTTGGTGAGCTCCCAATAGATCAGTAAGGATGTAGCTTTTTAAAAACTATCACATTTATAATTTAGACCAAAAAATTAACTCTATAAAATGTCTATTTCAAAATAGATATTATATATGATAATTCAAATTAGTTAATATTTTTAAGGAAAATCCTTACATAAAATTAACAAACTAAAGATAGCCAGATTATCGTTTACTTTCTAGTTGGTATACTGAATTCTCGGTTTAATTATGGCATCCGCGTACATGTGTATGGATGTTGCTCATGTTCACCCCTTTACTCTCTCTTGCCCATTCCTCCCTCCTTGGTCATCTCATCTGGTCATTTTTCTTCCACTGTGTATTTCTCCTGTGTTCATGAAAGAGAACAAATTATTTAAAAACTATTTTTTTCATCAGTTTTTAAATATTATTTTTAAATGCCTTATTTAGTTAGATACATGTTCTGCATTGTCGTTTATGCTGTTTGTAGGGGATAGTGGCTGTCCTTCATTCTGTGTTGAAGATACTCACTGCCAGTCCCTGTTGTGGGGACAGCCCAGTGACTACGTGGGGAGTTAGGCCTGCAGCCAGTGCAGATCAGCACTGACAGTAAAAGATGGTTTTGCTCATCATCAGAGTTAAAGGGAACCAAAGGCCCAAGTCAGGGCCTAAGGCAGCAGAAAGTCTGAGGAATTCTGAGAAGTATCTGGGGATTGATCACAGTAAAAATAGAAAGGACAATAAAATGTATTGAGGCAGTGACAGGAATCAATATATCAAGACAGAGTCTTAATGAAAAGGGAGGATCTATGAGAGAGGATGCATGGGCTCCTGAGTGCAAACAAGACAGCCTGCTGCACACTCTCAGCCTCCACCTCTCCGTCTCTTATCTCATCATGCACACACTCGTGTCCATGTGTGTGCACACGTGTGTGTGTTGGGGGGAGGCTTTTATTTGTTTGTTTAGAGACAGAATTCCTGGCCTGGCTCTTCCTCAGTTTGGCTAGGCTGTCAGTCCAGCCAGCCCCAAGGATCCTGCCTGTCTGTTTCTGCCTCCCCGGTGCTGAGATCATGAAAATGTGTCACTGCCTTGGTATTTTTGTGTGGCTTCTGGGGGTTGAACTCAGCTCCTTGTGCTTGCCTGGCAACCACTTACAGTAGAATGGGCTCCTCCCCAGCCCTCTTTTCAGCTTTTGTGATCCAGCTTCTCAGCTTCTGCTGAGTGGTGGGGGCAGTGGCTTCGAACAGCTTCTGTTGTACTGGCCTCAGTTGTGGAGGTAGGACTTCCTTCAGCTCCGGGAAACAATGAGTTTCTCTCCTTCCCACATGTGAAATCAGGAACTGCACTGAATAGCCTGTATGCCACTGCTCCCTCACTTTGTACAGGGCTCCCGGAGAGCTATTGAGCTGGGCTGCCAGGGTCCACAGGGTAACCTAGGTGAAGTTTAAACAGCTCTGCAGGAGCCTCAGGGGAAGTGGGGGAAGCTGGGACACCCAGGGAAAAGTGAGTGAGTGGTCCGTTAATCTTGTTTGCTTGGGGAAAAGGTGGAAGGAAGATATGGAAGGGGAGGAGGGTGTGGGATAGATGCAGCCCCAAGGTCTGTGTAGCAACAAGCAGGCTGGTCCAGAGAGATCTTTGGGCTCCTCACATGGGGAATCACCATGCAGCTGCTTTCCCCTCAAGTTGAGGACATTGGGAGTCCAGTGGCTCTATGATCCACCCCTCTGTGACCTGGGGTCTTTACTTGCTTATTAAAATTACTTTTTAGCCAGGCGATAGTGGTGCATGCCTTTAATCCCAGCACTCGGGAGGCAGAGGCAGGCGGATCTCTGTGAGTTCGAGACTAGCCTGGTCTACAGAGCTAGTTCCAGGACAGGCTCCAAAGCCACAGAGAAACCCTGTCTCAAAAAACCAAAAATATAAATAAAATTGGTCCTGTTTTATTTTTCTCCTAGCTTAACTCTGCTGCTATGTTTTTAAGCTAATAACTGTATCAGCCCTTTTGGGACTTTAGCAAAAAGGAATGAATGACTGTAAGGAAGCCCTGTGATGGAAGGTTTGTCATGATTACCAGGAAGATGAGAGCAGCAAAGTTGAGATGTGAATGGCTGTGACATCTATCACAGATGTGTGACACACGTTCTGTAGTAGGTGTGTTCTTGGAGGGGTTGCATACAAATGGAACTTGAGTTTTACAATGCTACACATTTCAATTGAGTGTATCTAGAAACCCAAGACCATCTGTATCATGCTATTTCTGGTGTAGTCTGTTTATATATCTGCTGGACATCTTTTGCAAGACTAATTAACATACAGTAGTTTTTCTCTATATCAAAATGGTACATCATGTGATTGTAAAAGAGTGTAGTTTACGCTGTACAGAACAATATATGACCTTGCTAGAAGGCATCTCCACATCCTACTACACCACCTGCACATGCAATATAAACTCCTTGTTTGCAGTCATGTCCACACTATTTCAAGAAACCGTGGTGGTGCTGGAGAGATGCTCAGGATGCTGGGTAGGAGGGAGTATTGCTCTTGTGCAGGACCCAGGTTTGGCTCCTAGTACTCAGACTAGAGAGCTCACAATCAGCTCCTGTAGATCCGACACTGTTTTCTGGGCACTATAGGCACCTGCATGCACACACGCATGTACCTACAGTCGGGAGACTGCTTGTTCTTTCCCGGCTGCCCAGACCCAAAATCATCCTACAGAAACTATATTAATTATACCACTTGGCCATAGCTTAGGCTTCTTATTAAGTAATTCTTACATCTTAAATTAACCCATTTCTATTAATCAGTGTATCACCATGTGGCTATGGCCTACCAGTAAAGTTCTGTCCGGCATCTGTCTGTCTCCTTTTGGTGGCTACATGTGTCTCTCTTGACTCTGCCTTTTTTCCTCCCAGCAGTCAGTTTAGTTTTCCCACCTAGCTCTATTCTTCCCTGCTACAAGCCAAAGCAGCTTCTTTATTACCCAATGATAATAAAACATATTCACAGCATACAGAGAGGAATCCCTCATCACATAGCCTGCCCCTTCACAAGTATTTACAATTAGAACGGAATATCTTTAAAAAGAAAGGAAAAATGAAAGTGCTTACTTTTAAGTCATCTGCTTCTGCCAGAGCTTTGTATTGTCTTATTTTTTACAATAGCCGTGGACTGTAGAATTGCTGTTATCTGTATTTTATGAATAAAAATAGTGAGACACAGGAAGGCTGATTTCTACAGGGACACAGGTATGACATTCTGACTTTATAACTTGAGAAGAGGCAGTAAAATATTTTATGATTGTCAGTCTCATTGTAAAGAGAGATTAGCATTGTGGTACAGTGTCAAAAGTATGATGTGTTAGGGCCACACTGATTGCACATTTGAGTTACAGTTTTGGCAGGTTTTAGCCAAGTGGACCTAGTCAAGCCTCCTGGTTTCCATATCCTCAATTTGACATATGTAGACATTGAATTGAGCTTTGGATTAACATGTGTGGGAGAAGGTCCGCATTACAGGGGCTTAATGTGAGGCAGGTTTATTATTATTAAGAGATTCCTAAACATAGTTACCAGGAGCAGGTAGTTGGAAAACTGCAGAAGTGGGGACTCAGTGTGTAGGACAGTAGGCCCCACAGCATGTGGTGATGGACTCCATTCTTCACACTTAGCACTTCAAGGAAGGCTCCAAACCAGCAGTTCTCAACCTGTGGGTCGCCACCCGCATTGGGATTACATATCAGATATCCTGCATATAAGATATTTATATTACAATTCAAAACAGTAACCAAAGTACAGTTATGAATTAGCAATGAAATAACTTTAGGTTGGGGGTCACCAAAACATGAAGAATTGTATTAAAGGGCTGCAGCATTAGGGTGGGTGAGAGCCACTGCTAAGCAGCTGCAGGGAGGCCTGATTCTGACCCTTCAAGAAGGGGGAGCAATAGGATTAATTCAGGTCATCTCTTGTCTCCTTCTACCCATGTTTCCCACACCCCTTTCCCTGTGGGAACCAAGCTCATGGTCTGCAGAGGAAGCCTAGCATAGCGGTGACTGTCCCCTGTCTCTTTCAGTCATTGGCTGGTGGCAGTTCTTCTGTACACGGAGCTTGAGTACTGCTGATGGACCGTGTGCATGTCCATTTACACACCACCTGTGCAGTGTTCAGCAAACATACATACTAGCTTACTTTTCTGTGGAAGGTTTCTGATAGAAGTTTCTAGTAAACTGGTACTCATAGACACTGAGAAAAGAAAACTTCACCCTACATTACTTTCTTCAATTGTTATTTTCCCTGAATGTTAAACACATAAAGAGGTCACTAGGCTTCAGTTTTTCTAGGAAGGTGGTGCTGTGTTTCCTTATTCATTTTTACTGTATATGCTCAGAAAAGGTGGCTAAGGATGGCGCTTGTCTTGACTTTGTTTTGCTGTCACCTTATCTTTCATGCTAACTATCTCACCCATTGTGATTGCTTTGTAGATGTGGACTTTGTCCACAGTTAGCCAGGGTTCACAAGCAAGTGTGCTGACCAAACACTTTTGTTTACCCTGGTTCTCATGCTCAGATTTTAAAAGGGGTTTACTAGCCATCAAAGCAAAACAGGGGCATGTGACCTATTTTATGTGTTTATACCCGAGAAATTAGAAAAGTTTGCAGTCAGAAGCCCATTCGTCTCACCCACCAGACATTTAGTTTAGGGTTAGGTGGTTTAGTTAAAGACAGATAAAGTGGAATAACTTAAAATATTTCATTTTTTGTTTAAATATGTATTTTCAGGTTCGGGGTGTAGATCAGTTGGTAGAATGCTTGCCTAGAATGCATGAAACTCTGGAGTTGATACCCAGTGTTGTATAAGCTGAATGTGATTGGCACATGCATGCTGTCCCAGTACTCCTGAGGTAAGGTATGAAAGATCAATTCAAGGTTTTCTGCAGATATATAGGGAGTTTGAAGTCAACCAATATGCTAGAGACTTTTTAAAAAACAGAAACAAACCCGTGTGTGCGCACACACACATAATCACACACCTGTAACATGTGGGCCTGCTTTTCGCCCTGGTAGCTAGCCGAAATAATCACACAGAAACTGTATTAATTAAAACACTGCCTGGCCCATTAGCTCAGGCTTCTTATTAACTCTTGTAACGTATATTAACCCATTATTCTTATCTATGTTAGCCACATGACTTAGTACCTTTTTTATTGGTGCAGGTCATATCCTGCTTCTTCAGTGCCTGGACAGGACTGGGGAAAAAGCTTCCTCCTTCCCAGAATTCTCCTGTTCTCATTGCCCTGCCTATACTTCCTGCCTGACTACTGGCCAATAGGCGTTTATTTAAAACATAATTGACAGAATACAGAATTGTCCCACACCACACATAATACACATGTGAAATATTCATGATGTCCTCAGCTACTTTGTAGTTATCCTGATAGTTTAGTTCTCTCCTAACAAGGTGATTACTTATTTACAACAAAATTAAGACAAATGAAGAGAAATCACTTAGTCAATAGCAAATGTAGTATTTTTTTTTTTTAAGTAAGAGGACTGTGTGAACCAAACCAGACTTACACACATTGCAGTGTTCTGAGAATTGATGTTATACCTTAGTCGCTGGTGCAAGTCACCATTCCTTGCAGAAAAGCCTTACAAATTTGTGTATATTTTAGAATATGAAAGTTTAGTTTGGTCCTGTAAGGGAATGTTCGCTGACACCCTCCTCAGCATGGTCTCAAGCTTCCAAGCCTTGCCACTCTCCTTCTCACTTCATCTGCCACCAGGCACTAGAGCAAGATGCCATTAGCCACACAGGCCACACTCGTGGTGTGCCAGGCCCTGTTATGTCCTGCCAAGCTTTTCTACTTGGTCTACCTGAGAAGCATTGACTCAGGTGTGACCCCCCTTCCTTCTCCATGAGGACATGAGGTGTGGAGTACTTTGTCTTTGATTTGACCAGTCTTCTTTTTATTTTATTTTATTTTTTAAGATAGGGCACTTGGCCTGGAATTTGAGATATGTGTATAGGCCAGACCTTGAGCTTACTGATCTCCATGCTCCTGCCTCTTAATTGCTAGCTAGGATTAGAGATATGCCCCAGGACTTGCAGTTTATGACCAGGGCTTTGGGCATATTAGACAAGCACTCCACCAGCTGAGCCACACCCCAGCCCTTGTCTATAGTCTTTCAAATTTTTGGGTGTATTCAACATGTACAGGTGTTTTGTCTACATCTGTGTAGGTACCCCATGTGGATGCCTGGTATCTACAGAGTTATAGGAGGGTGTCAGATGCCCTGAGGCTGGAGCTACAGATGGTTGTGAACTGCCATGTAGGTGGTGGGAATTGAACCTTGGTTCTTTGGATGAGCAGCCTGTGTTCTTCCCTGCTTAGTAACCTCCTCAGCCTGCCAGTTTTTATTTGTGTATCCAGTCTGTATTGTTCCTTTTTTCTGCAGAGCATCTGTGACCTTTTATTTTTTTACTGTCATGCGTTTCTATTGAATTGCAGGTTTTCTGAAGGTAGGTCTAGATTGGGTTCAGTTCTGTATTCATAATGCAGCTGCTTATCACAGGGAGGGTATGTAGTGGATGTTTCTGGAAGGAAAGATGGAAGTATGGACGAGAGAAGGTAGAGAGAGGAGGGAGGAAAGAGACAAAGACAGAAGGAGGGACAAAAGAAGGAAGGGAGGAAAACATGCAAGGGGAGGAGGGAAGGAAGGAACGGAAGGAGGAAATATGTGTACGCAGGCCTGAGAATTTACAGTGGAGAATGATGTCCTGGGAGTGAAACCCAATTTTCCATTCTCCAGTCAATCATCTGGTCATTGGCATTTCTCACATTTACCTGCTTTGTCCTCGGATGAAAGTTCTACAGTCTACCTACCTGGGGTAGGTGTTCTGGGCGGGCTAAGTTTCATAGTCAGAGAACTCCAGATTTCTATTTCTGTGACTGTGGAATCCTACACAGGTTTTGTAAACTTGTGGTGTCGTTCTTTATTAACACCTATGAGAAGCTGGTGAAAACAAAGTGGGATAATGTTTCTGACCCTCCTTTGCAAAGCAGGAATCCCTCTAGGTGGATAGAGGAAGGAAGCTGTCCCTGTTATTGGTGTTGTGACTTATTGTCCTCCGTTGGTATTTTGTCTGACCTGGGTGTGCCCGTGTTGCTTATAAAGAGCCAAAGAAGAATATGGCATATGTTACCTGATTAGATTGTTTGGCAGTATTTTCTCGGCTGACCGACCTTGCTGAGCATTGCGCTCAGCAATGGGAAAGTACCCTTTGTTTCTGCTCCAACTGAGCCCTAGTTTAGAATACAAGCTTAGAAAGAAAGGTGTGTGTTATCAGAAATAACCGAGAAATCAAAAGCTGGCTCTTCTGTCCAGCTCTCTTGAAATAGATGGCTAATCAGATAGATGTGTGCAGTAGTTAAGATTCTAAGCATACTGTCATCTTCAGGCTCCATGTTTTCTGCTGGCCAAGAGACAATTACATGGAGATTTCTACTTATGACGTGTTTCTTTGTCCTAAAAATATTTTTTTCAATGGCATTCATCCTTTTCCTGATACTCCTGTGGACCTGGATTTGTAGTGATAATACCTACCTAGTTTTTTTGATTCAGAATTGTCCATCTCAGTCTGTTTTGCACTAGGTGACTCAAGAGTGGCCTTAGTGACCAGTTAGGGACCTTGAAAGCCCCCACATTCCAACTGGAAAAAATGCAGGGACTGATATTCAGGGAGGAAACTCCGTGGTTTCTGTATGATAATAATTTGTAATGTGGACTCATGGGTAGAGTCTGCAAACAACACGGAGCGAATCCCGAGGAAGACCAACTGCAGAGAGTCCTGCTCCCTCCTGAAGCAGATTCCAACAACAGATCGTGGTCACCTGCCACTCCCACACAGGGAGCCGGTTTTGTTTTCAGTCTTGAGCAGATTGCAGTAGATGATGCGTCTGATACACAGAAGGGAAGAAGAAAAACAATTTAGTTCCCATTTACAGTCACAAGTCACTCCAGTCAATTTTACAGAAAATATTTTGATATTGAACACCACAGCAAACTGTGACTCACAAGGAAAGCAGCCGAGAAGCAGGCCTGCAGCTGTGAGGTTACACACGTTGCAGTTGAGGTGTGTCTTAAAATAGTGAGAAGTCAGGAAGTCCTACTCAGGGGCAGCCATAGGCTGATGTCAGAGTGACAAGCGTGAGGCTGGTCAGCAAGCCCTGTTTGACCCTATAGAGGCTACACTGGGTGCTCATCATTGGGAAGAAGCTGTTCCCAATCGCATTGTGAAAAGCAAAGTCCGGTCTACATTCGGTCAGTCTGCTCTTGCTCGTGTTTAGTTCTATGAGTTTTAATGAACGTAAGATTCATAGTAACCACCGCAAGTGAGAGCCTAGACAGCTCCACCACCCTCCAGAATGGTTTCGTTCCTTCCTGTTGATCTCCCAGCTCCCAAGAACTGCTGGTCTGTTTCCCATCTAGCTCTTCGTCTCACCTGTTTTCAGGTCAAGCTAGAGGTGAGAGAGATTGCTGGAGAGCGTGGTAAGAGATAGTCAACTTTTATAAGAATTACCCAAACTCCCCAAAATGGGATTTTGTGTTTCTTTGTTTAACATGTACAGGTGTACTAGTAATAGTAGCGCTGCTTGCTTGCTTCATGGCCTTAGCAATCCTTCATGTTGTGTGTGCCTTTAACTAAGTCCTTTGAGTGGGTGAGTAGCGTCATTTTATTGTGACCATAATTTGCCTTTCGCTGTTGACTATTGATGTTGACTGTCTTTTGCCCTGCTTCTTGGTCATCCATACATTTTTGTTGTTGTTTTGTTTTTGAGACAGGGTCATTCTATATAGCTCTGACTGTCATACAGCTCACGATATAGACCAGGCTGGCCTTGAACTCGGAGATCTTCCTGCCTCTGCATCCTAACTGTGGGGATTAAAGGCATGTACCATCACATCCGGCCTCCATGCATACATCTTCAACTTTTGGGGATAACTTTTATATTTGCTTGTTTTTTTTATTCCATTTAAAATTATTTTGGGGGGAGTTTTCAAGACAGTGTCTGTGTAGCTCTGGCCGTCCTAGAACTCACTCTGTAGACCAGGCGGCCCTTGAACTCACAGGTTCCTCCTGAGTGCTGGGATCAAAGGTGTGCACCTCTACCACCCAGCTGCTGTTTGGCTTTATGGTCAAATTCTTTAAAGGCTTCACTTTGCAGATATTTTTTATCACTCTGTGGTTTACATTTTATTTTCTTAGTCATATTGTGAGGGGAATAAAAGTTTTATATTTTGATGAAGTCAGGAGTATCTTTTTCTTCTTTTTTGTAGTCTATACTTTTGATGTCCTAGTTAAGAAACTCATGGCTACTAAGAAGTTCTTGGGTAATCTCATCTACATTCTTTGTGTTTGAGCCCTTACAGTCACCTGTGTTCCTACTTGAGTTAATTTGTATGTGTGGTCTGCAATGCAGGATAAGAGGTGTGTTTACTTGTTTATTTGGCATGAGTATCTAGTGATTCTAGTACCGCTTCCTAAGATCACCCTAGTATATTTAATTGCCTCCGCACCTGTGTTGACAATCACTTGGCTTCAATGGCCTTGGATCTGGCTTTTATTTTGAGACTTACTTTGAATTTACAGCAGCAAACGTGGTATGGTATTGTGTGAAGGTAGACACATGCATCAATGAAAATAAAGAGGCATTTCAAAGATAGGCAGAAATCTGTAAGATCGCCCCGGAAAACCAATTATAGTAAGGAGTATTGGTCTATAAAGGTTTTGTTTGCTTTTCACAGTGTGGTCTGGCTAATCAGGACGGGTGTGTGTTTGTTTGCACAAAACTGAATTGCTACAGTTTCTTCCTAAAATGTTTGGTAGTTTCTTCTTTCTGCAGTGTAGCCAGCTTTCTGGTCTCTTTTCCTGATTTTCAATAATGGCTTCTTTCGCAGGTGCGGACCGTTCAGCTCATCAGTTTTCTTTCCCCTCGGAAATGCTGGGGGCAGCTTGTGTCCTTCAGGGACATGCTTGTTCGTGGTGTCACTGGGATGAAATTGCTCATAGTATTTAAATATTGATCTCAACGTCTTGTAGTTCATGGTAATGTGCTCCATCCCAATTCTGATATTAATGCATGCTTACTAATTTTTGTTCCTGAAGAAGATCTATACAAGCTTTATCAATTCCACTGATTTCTGTTCCCCAAACCAGCTCCCCATTTAGTGTTACTGATTTTTTATGGAGCGTGGGATCAAACCTAGCTCAGCATCCTTCCTGTAGCTGGCCTTGGGGTTAAATAGCTCCCGTTCTCTGTGTTCTTAATGTGGCAGCTCATTTAGTGGATCTTTATGTCTTCTCATTTTTTACCAAAATTCTTAGTAGTATAACCTTTGTTATAAATTGGGGTAAGTTTCATTTTTGTTTTTCACATACACTCTCCCCTTTAGATAGTCTATTCATATCTATCTCTATCTCATATCTATCCTTAGTGCTGAGGACTGAACCCAAGACCTAACTTACATTTGCTAGGCGAGCACCCTACCATGAGCTAAAATCTTCAGAGCATATGAGTTATTTTGAGTATCTTCATTTCTTGAGTTATTTTGAGGGGTGCTGTTTTACTTCTACATTATTGAAGGATTCTCGAGATATCTGTTATGAATTTCTTATTTAATTCCATTGTAACTTGAGACTGTGGGTTGGGTGTAGTCATTACTTCTTCATTTTTCAGCTTATTTTATGACTGAGAGATGATCTCTCTTTGGTAAAAGTTTCCTATGCACTAAAAATAATTTTTATTCTTCTGTTATGGAGTGGTGTCTCATATAATTTTTATTAAGGTGGATTTTTTGTTAGTGCGGTTCACATAATCTGTATTTTCATGAAATTTGTTCATGTTTATTTCTGTTCTTGAAAGTGGTGCTGAATTTTAAAACTGCAGGAAAGAATTATTAACTTCTTAATTCTGTCAGTTTGCCACAAGTCTGTCAGTGCCGTAGTTTGAGGAGGCTCCTCCAGCTCAGGTGTTGCCAGTGTGAGGGATGGAGAGGTGAGGTGTTCACCTGTGGCAGGAGATGAGGTGCTTTCATAAAGGGGCTTCACCAAGGGCCTTGGTGCCTGTGTGCCTTCCTGCCCTTTACCATGTCAGGACATAGGAGGGGACCCCCAGAAGTGCAAATTCCAGAGCCTTCATTTTGGAACTCCCTCCAGAGCTATGAGAAATTGAATTCAGTTACTTGTGGGTTGCTCAGTATTCTAGAACAGCAGTATGGACAGACAACACAGTCCTCTTCAGGGATTTTATTTCCTCTTGAATTGATTCCTGTGTGTTACATGATTGTGCGCTCTCTCTCTCTCTCTTCCGAGATGTGCATTGTCTGGTATGGATTATCTGGCCTTCTTTTGGTCATAGTCCCTGGCTGTGGCGAATCTTCCATCTTTTACCTTTGATTTGTTTTGTATATGTGTGTTTTTATATTTGATTGAATAATTTTGGTAGATTTTATAGTTAACTCTTGGTTTTACCCAAATTAAAAATCTCTGACCTTCAGTTGGTGAGTGTGAGCCATTTGCAGAGGCTGCAAAAAGAGACACAGAAACATCTCTTAGAAAAATGAAGTCAAGAGACTCCTTAGGGAGACTGGCTTACAAATATAACTTTGTCTTTTTCCATCTTTGATATGACTACATGAACCATTGTCTATAAAGCCCAGGTGATAGGAGTCATCCTAAGTCATGTGACTTGGAAGCTCCTATGAGGATGTGTGGCTCGGGAACCTGGCTCCATACTGCAGTTCAGGGATAATGGGACAAAGTGCAGGCACAGGCGGGCTGATAAGTGTGGATGAGAAGTCCCTTCTCCCTCCAAAAAGAAACCCAAAGGGCTCCTAGCTTTGTCCTTATTGACAGCTTTGGCTGTGGTTGCCTGGACAACTGCCGCAGCCCCTCAGACTGCAGGCTGTGTGCTTTTGAGACCTCATCTGCTCCTTACTTTTCTGAAGACAACAGTTGATACTCAGTTTAGTTGCTCTCCAGTCCCCTATCACAATTTAAAATTGACAAGGGTGTGGTAAATGGAGGGACATACTACATGTGGCCCCTACCCTTGGGTGCTCTTTGTACCCGAAGCACAGTGCCTTTCCCACGTACACCTTTTTACAGAATCCAGAATAAAACGTACCAGTATGAACCTGTGCTCTAAGGGGTTTAGCGTTTTGCTTGTGTGTTGTGGGGAAAGCCTGGGTGCTGACCAAGAGCAGCTTTATTTATTGTAGTGAGGGGCGCCACTTGTTGAGGCGAGCAGGCCTGCTTTTCGTCCCGCCCGGCTCCCGCCTGGCTAGCTTTACACCCGAAATAACAGCACACAAATTGTATTCTTTTAAACACTGCTTGGCCCATTAGCTCAAGCCTCTTATTGGCTAACTCTCACATCTTGATTAACTCATTTCTAATAATCTGTGTAGCACCACTAGGTGGTGGCTTACGGGGAAAGATTCAGCATGTCTGACCTGGTGGCTGGCTCCATGGCGGCTGACCTCACTTCCCTTCTTCCCGGTATTCTGTTCTGTCTACTCCTCCCACCTATGTTCTGACCTATCAGGCCAAGCAGTTTCTTTATTAATTAACCAATGAAAGCAACAGATAGACAGACGACCCTCCTCCATCAGTTTATGTAAATGGTTTCCTAGGATGTACAGCCAAATCCTTCCACAGACAAGGGTCTAAGGACAGTGTCAGTTTAACGTTGAGAATGTGGAGAGAGGAGCCTTGCCTGTCTTAGCACACTTCATTGAAGGGGATGTGTAGGGTTGATGTGAGTGCTGTGATAGCTTTGTGAGTAGCCCACAGGCCTGTAGTTAGTGCTTCCTGTAACTCAGCAGACGCAAGACAAGATGGCCACAGTTCAGAACAGGAGTCCTCTTCTAAGGCAGACATAATTAGGATTCTTGAGTGTAAAATTATGCAGGTGTAAAATTATGCAAGTAGTGGGAAGATGTCGAGGTAGCCTCCTTTCAGACCCAAGTGAAGTTGTTTTTTTATTTCATTTCCTCCTTTTTTTTCAGCCCCCAGTCCTTACTGTGTAACCCACAGTATCACCTAACTTTTAGTTCTCCAACCTCCATCTTCCTAGTTCTGTGATTCCGGCACGGGACAGCGATGCCTGGCCATTTTAACTGAAGAACTGCGAGGCCGTCTGTGAGAGTTCAGAAGCATCACAAAGGTGGCTTTCCCACTGCTTTGCGGTTCTTAGTGGCTCTGAACAGTTGTGTGGGGAACCGTTGTCACGCATTACAGGCTACACACACACACACACACACACACACACACACACACACACCCCGTCACTCTCAGGTTTGTTGGCCACCTGGCACATTTTCCTCGCGCAGTCTTGTCTCCTCGTGTCCCAAGGCCTACCTTGCCCACACTTGCCTCACTGACTTCACCTTTGTTGGGAACTCTCAGGAGTTTTTCCTAGTGGAGGGGAGGGAGTCTTTTTACTCTCAGTGTTGATGAGCCACAGGTGACTTCAGTTTAGTGTGAGATACAGGCTTATGGAGCATAAAGCCCATTCGGCTACTGAGCCTCTTCGTGTGGGGTTTCTCCCCAGATCTTTCCAGAAAAGCTTGCATCAGTAACAGCTTCTCCCACACCTTCCTTTTCTCCAGTGCTGTTCCAGTAACTGGTTCTGTGCTGTTTTTGTTTGTTTTGAATTTTGATACAATATGTCTTGAACTTACTGTATAGCCAGTGATAACCTTGAACTCTGGCTCCTCCAGTCCCTGTCCTCCAAGTACTAGGATTATAGGCATGTTCGCCATAAGTATCAGTGGCTTTTAATACTTATATTTCTCCCTGGGTGCAGCGTTTCAGTTGAGAGACTTCCTTCCCATTTTCTGACTTTCCTTTCTTGCTATTATTATTTTAATCACATTGGAGAGCCCCTTAGGTCAGGTGCTGCTTTCTGGGGAACCTTGTCCTCTTCTCTTGCTGCTCGTCTTTCCATGCATTCTTTTGTAGGTTTTCAGCATGGCATGGTGTGATAGAGCCCAGACTTCCTACCAGCTTCCCTTTTGTGTGTATGCCTCTGAACACTCATAAACCTTTCAGCTTTTCTTCTTTTGTGTTTTGTCATGATAATGCAAACAGTATCCATAGGGCTTATGGTATAGTACAATATGCTCTTTTTGTGGCATGGTGACAGCCACAGAGCTGCTGTAGGGTGTCAGAGGAAATTTGCTCTCCTAAATAAGGCTTTTGAGGCTTGGTGTGTAGGGACAACTGCTAGTGTTCTCGGTGTGAATGCTCTCATTTTGATGTCTCCTCACTGTGTGGGTGAGTGTGTGTGTGTGTTTCCCCCTCCCTTCATCCTCCACCTCTCTCTCTCCCTCTTCGATTTGTATGGTTTATTTTCTGCTTTTTAAAAAATCAAATTGCTGTCTATTGATTTATTCCTGTCAGTACAAATAGACACTTAGATGTTGTCAGTAGGCAGTGGCAATCTCTAGAGCCTTTCATTTGACATCAACCCAGCTTTTGTTGGGTCAGCTCAGCTAGCTTGTTAAGATCAATGGAGCTACACTAAGACTCACTTTAAATTATCCTAGAAGTTCTAAAATTTTCTTTCTGCCCCTGAGGAGCTACTTCCTTTTTATGATCACAAAAAATAACCCTTTTCACTGGCTTGTATTGGTACCAAAGTTCTCAGGTAAATATAAACAGAGCCAGAGCAATGGGTGAAGTCCATGAATAAATGGCGCCACACTCTTATTGACTTGCTTACTCCTAAGTACTCACGTAAAGTTTGCTGAAAAATACCCTAACTTTGTGCCTTTCGGGACATACCGTGTTGAATGGGTTATTCTCCTCAAGTGAATGATATTTTTGGCTATGTTCATTTTCTAGTCTAGAGCGGTCCAAACTCGCTATAAAAGATAGACTAGACTTCAGCTTATCCTCCGGTCATGGTCCCCCACGTGCTGGGGTTATTGGCATGAGCCACCACCTTTGATGGTATTGTGTTGTTTTAAAAGATTTTTCACTACTTTTATATTACTCAGGATTTTCACGGAAATAATGTAGCTGGGTGTAGTGGGTTATGCCTGTAATTCCTGCATTTCAAAGGTTGAGACGGGGATTGTTGTCTTTTCTAGCCATTCTAGGCTATCTAATGAGTTCCATGTCTCAAACACTACCACTAAACATATGTCAGGGAGATTTCACAAATGCAGTATCGAAGGCAAACGGTAATCTGTTAAGTAGGTATGAGAGTCAGTAAACCAAGAAAGGATATTTTTGATCATGATTTTGATGCTTTTGTTAGGAATATTGTTGTAAGTATCTTGCTGGAATTAAAAGAGTTGTGTATGTTGCCATCCTGTGGTGAGCTGCCATTGTTAAGGAGGCATGCAGGAGTGACCTGTATCTGGGAGGTTAGGCTGAGAGACTGCTGTCCTTCTGCAAGTATGAAGCAGAGGAAAAATATAGCAGAACTTTAATCTGAAAATGTCTCTTATGTTGAATTAGCTGTAAGTTCTTGCTGGAATGAAGATTCTGGCTTCTTGGACAAGTGCATTCTTATAGAGCTCTGCCTTCCCAGGACACATGTGTATGCGTGCATACACAAGTAAAAACGTTTACAGGGTGCATGTATCCTAGTTTGGCCCTAAGCTCCCTATGTAGCGCAGGATGGGCTTGCATTTCTCATCCTCCTGCCTGACCCTCCCCAAGTGCTAAGATTATCGTCATGTGCACCATGGCCAGTTTGCTGTGAGACAATATTAACAGCCTGAGTGGGTTTGCAGAAACTATGTGGGGAAGCTTGAGTCAGGTCTGATCTGGAAGATTTGCTAATTTTGGGGTTGGTTAGTGAGATAATTTGTTATTGTGAATTGTTAATTTCTGATCATCATTTGGAGAAATATTTTGTCTTATTGATCAAGTTCATTGGGTAAAACTAATGCATATTTTTCACGTAGATATTTGAGTTATTCTGTAATTCTCTGCTCTTGTTTAGATTTAATTTTGCAATTAAATTTCTGGCCATGTAAATTCCTGGCCATGGTGTGCTATTTATATAGGGCAATAATAATATTCAAAACTGTTGCTACTGCTTTCAAGGATTTCAATAAAAATTCACTAGGCAGAACCCCAAAAAACATTTATTGAGCTCTTATTGTGATGGATAAACTGTGCCATCTGTTAGCACAGAGGAAGGGAACAGACTTACCACATTTTCTGTCCTCAAGCCTGCGTATGTGTGTGGGGTACATGTACATGTAGGTGGATGCATGTGTACATGCAGGTGTACATGCATGTATGAATGCATGCATGAGAGGCCAGAGATAGATGTCAGCTGTTTCCGTGGCCATACCGCAACCTTATGTTCATAAGGTTTCTCTGTGAATCTGGAGTTTACCAATGGGTAGAATAGTTGGCCAGTGAGCTCCAGGCTCCTCCTTTCTCTGCTTTCCTAGTGCCAGGGTTACAGATGGGTACTACTGTGCCCAGTTTTTTATGTGGGTGCCTACCATCCAAACTCAGATTCCATGCTTGCATGCAGGCATGTTCCTGACTGGACCATCTTCCCGGGCATCAGACTATCCCTTTGTGAATGAATTCATAAAGAATGCCCATAATTTATAAAAGAATTAAGAAGAAAGCCAATAGGATCTCATTTTGTTTTGTTCTCTGTTGTATTTCTATAGGCTGAGAAAATATAGGCTATATTTTATAGGCACTTGGTAGAAACTTTAGGCATATTTGTTGAATAAATGACCGAATAGCCAAATGGCGATGCACTGCATACGCAGAGACCCTGGAATCTAGAAGCAGTTTGCTGTCCAGCCAGCAAGGCAAGGGACATTTCATGGAGTAAGTAAAATTTTAATTAGAAGGAAGAGGGTAGGGTCGTCTGGTAGTGGAGAATGATCTGGAAGCTTCTGTGGGTGTTGGAATTCGATCACAGAACTGAGGCAATAGCAGCTGTTTAGGCAGATTTTGGGAAATCTTGAAGTGCCAGCTTGTTTCCCTGGTAAATGGAGACTGAAAGGGATATTTTTATATTTTATCTTATTTTTCATTAACAAATTAACTTCTTTTCTTTTTCCTTTTTTTGTTTTTGTTTTTTGAGACAGGGTCTCACTGTGTAGCCCTGACTGACCTGGAGCTCGATCTGTAGATCAGGCTGTAGATCAAATTCATCGAGATCCTCCTGCCTCTGCCTCCTAAGCACTGGGGTAAAAGGTGTGTGCCACCACCCCCAGTCTGAAAGGGACATTTTAGAAAAGTTAATCTAGAGGCATTTTGTCGGGTGACTTGTAGGCAGGCGAGATTATGAAGCACATATTGACAGTGTTCTGCAATTAAGTGTGCTCATGAAGGGCAGGAAAGTCAGAGATAATCATTTTTTAAGTTTGATTGACTTGGATAATAGTAAAAGCATGAACAAAAATAGGACAGCCAGAAGGGAAATTAGCATTCTATGGAAAGGCTTTTATATTCCAGACTTCTCTGTTCGGGAAAGGTGCTGAGGCAGGGTCTCCTCTGTAAATCATGCTAGCCTTGAACTTTTGTCCTGAGTATGGGAATACAAGTCTGTACCACACACTCAGGGTATTTCAAATAACTGGAACATTTAAAGCCACAGAGACACTTCACTGACAGAAATAACAAGCTTCATAATATTAGACCTGAGAGGGATTTTGGAGGATGAGTTATTGATTAATTAAATCCAACCTTGTTATCTTACCAGTGAGAAAGCTGACTAGGGTTCTGGAATGGTCCACAAAAGTAGTCACTGGCCTGGGTGAGAGATTTCAAAAGTCCTTTCCAGGGCTGTGACAGGCACTTAAATAGCATCTCTTCATTTGCATCTCATTTTCCGTTTTAAATTTGAAGAGCCGCTATACAAATAGTTGCATGTAATGCGTGTAGAAATATCATCTGCACAGGGTAAATGCTGTGCTTTAAGATTGAGAGCAAATAATTTAAATACTAGGCAACATTTCCTTGCCTAGTACTTACTAGTAAAATCTGAACTTTTACCAAAAGTTGTATTAGTTAATGATTGCTTTCTTCTTTACACAATATCATGATGTATCTGGTTAGAGATTCCTTATAATTATCACCAAATCAAAGCTCAGTTAATTCTGAACATGTTTTGCACTGTGCATGTGCTTAAACTTCTGCTCTTTGTTACCATATTGCCAGGTTTGAGGGGGAAGCAGTTGCTAAGGCATTTCTCTAGGTTGATCCTAACCCATCCTTGCTTTCCTTTGCGATGTCTGTCCCTCGGCATTGGGGATGGATATTTAGCAGTCCCGCATGCGTGTTGTAGACAAATAACAGGACTCGGAAGTCCATCTGGGGCCAGGCTTTACCTTGGTACCTTTTCTTTTGTTCTCCAAGCCCTGTTATATATGAGGGTGGAAAATAACATCTGTCTTCCTGCTTACACTCATGGTATCCTCCTGTCCCAGGCCCCAGCATGCAGGTGTCGCACTGACTTTGTCATCATGAGCCCTTGGGTGATTGTCCCACACTGAGCTTGTCTTACTGTGGGTGGTGTGATGAGTTTTCCAACACCATCCCTCTGCTTTCCAACCTACATCAATGGAGGGAGGGAGTGCACTTAGCGAGAGTTCCTTTGCTTTTCCCCAATAAAGAGAGGATTTGCATGGGTGGCAGGGTGACGTAGAGCAATAGGACATGGAAGAAGTAACTCTTTTACACAACAGTAAAGTGAATATTTACTTACACCTGGATCATCACTAGCGGGTTGGCGGAATGATCAGAAGACAGTGACATCTAGGAAGTTACCATAAGGGTCTTAACTCTTCTTGGGAGAATTTCCTGCCTCTTGAGTTACAGTGAGAGCAATGAGATTCTAAACACAGAATGCTGGTCTTGCAGTCCTATTTTAAACCACGGCTACTGGCACTGGTTACTGCATTTGCCTTGGTGTGAGTGCTGGGAGCTTATGGACAGCCAATCTCCATGCCAAGCATTTTAGAATGAGTGGTCCCAAGTTGTGAGATAAGAGGGGACTCTTGATTCCCTGGTAATTAGAATTGGCGAGGGAGCTGCAGATCCGGATCTCCTTGGTGAATTCCTGTGCCTGAGACCTCAGGTGTGGGCCAGAAGTAGCTGAACAGCAGCTATTAATTAGCCTTGGGCGAGAGAGGAGCACGAAAACCTTGTAGAAATGGGAAGGCCACAGGCAAGGGCATGCCTAATGGACTGTCTTCAGCAATAGGCAGGCTCATACTTGGACAAATGTCATAAGAAAAGGCAACCCACTCTTGTTGGATTTATAGATCCCATTTGCCAGAGTGAAGGACACTTGCTCTTTTAACTAGCTGAACTAGCTGGGCCCCAGTGGCCTCGTTGCTATGGCAATATGAGCTCAGTGACCTCTCTTCTCTTGTGGAATGTAGGTGAGAAGGACCGAGGGGAGCCTGAGGATGCTGAACTGGTCAGGCTCAGTAAGAGGCTGGTGGAGAACGCCGTGCTCAAGGCTGTCCAGCAGTATTTGGAAGAAACGCAGAACAAAAAGCAGCTGGGGGAGGGGAACTCCACCAAAGCTGAAGAGGCCAATCAGAATGGCAAAGGCAGTGATAATAACAGGAAGTGAGAGTGGAATCTGTTCCCGCTGCTCTGTGAAAAGCATCCCTGCTCCTCTGCTAGGTCGCAGACTGACTTACGATGTGCTATCTAAGTGTCTTGTTCAAGCCCCGGAGATCGCCTAACTCGTTTATGATTGATGCGTTGGCGTTGCTGCGACACGACAGAAGAGAATGGGGCCCTGGGGCCTGCAGGAGAAATTAATTCACAGAAGAGCAATCCCAAGTTCATGTATCATCAAGCGTGCACAAGGGAGAGTGGGCACTTTGGGAAGGCGTGCCAGGCTGAGGGAGAGGACTGGCCACCGCTGGAATACTGCCGTTTGTTTACATCGCTTAGAACATTTGACTACTTCATCTGAGGCCAAAACTTGCACACAGCTGTCCAGTACTGAGTTCAGTTTGTCGCTGTTGAGACGATCATGAGTGTACTGAGTTCACAATGTTTTACGTTTGTCCCCAGGGTGTTGTTACCATGCCATGATCTTTATTTACAGTAAATTAAGTTTCACATAAATTATATATTTTTGGCAAAATGCAACCTTTTCTATGAAACGTGGGTAACATTTTAAAGGTTTTTTCAGCCTTATTTTGATAACTCAGTGTGCCATATTTAATGTATTTCATTGATATTTGTACTTTAAATGTGTTATATAATCTTTTCCCTGTAGGCAAGAAGCCAGTTGGGATCCAAGACTTAATCAATGAAGCTTTGCAGCGAGAAAGGATGGAGCTGAAGTCCAAAGTGAAACAGATCAAGGAACTTTTGCTAAAGCCTGAGACTCAGGCCATGATTAGGAAGGAGCTATTTGAAGGAAGAGTTCTTAATGACGGTAATCACACAAGCGATGCTGATTCCAGCATGACTTTGCTGTAGCTCTCTGCTGCGGTTCCTGCTGTGGAAAGTTTCTGACTCTCAGCCCAGTCCATAGATAGCCCTTTGGTAAATAACCAAAGTGTTCTTACAGTGTCTACAAAGCCCACGAACCAACATTTGGTAAGGAATTAACAACTTCTTGCCAAAGAAAACATATTTTTGCCTTATCATCATCATCAGCTAAAGTTGAGTTTTTGAATGTTTGTTTAGGTGTTGTTGACTCATTTTATAGAAATAACTTTTTAATTAGCTGTTGTGAGATGTTCCATGGGTCCTCGCAGATAAAAAACAAAAAACGTTGACCATGAAAGATCCTTTATAGTCAAAACCAAAATGAAACCAACTACAGTATTCTAAGGGTCGCCTGCCTCCTGTTGATATGGCCCTTTTCTTACTAGCCTTGTCCTGGCTTGTCCAGTCTCACATCACGTTCGATGACAATTTGAATGCTTATTGAGTATCAGTACTTGAATGAACATTTGTAAATGTAATCATTGCAGTCGCTGGTTAAGAATGTTTTTTTAAATAATATCCACATGTATTATTTTTCACTGATGAAAATGTAGTTTGCATTTTCATTTCTTAGTTAGCAAATGTTCAGTGTTTTTATTTTCTCCTTCTGTGAAGATGAGCCCCGAGTCTCACGGCGGTCTTCACAGTTTGGATAGTTTGCACTGGTTCATTTTCAAAAGAGCATTCTTAAAATGTTTCTCCCCATGTGATGTTTATTTGTAACAGCTTTTTCAGTCATCATTTAAAAATTGCTGCTACTAATAGAGGATGGGGGAAGGAAATGATTAGAGATCAAATGTATAATCATCTCACTTATACAATACAGTTTGCTCATGGATTTTTGGCTATTTTTTCCACTGGGTAAATGATACTACATTAATTCATAATGTAATACTTTATGAGTTCCTGCATTTTCATGCCTCTTAATAAATGTACTGCTTCCCCTGTTGCTTTTCCTTTTCTTTCTTCTGGAAATCACTGGGTCCTTGTTGGTGTCCCAAAGTCATGATCAGGGTCACTGCAGTTTGACTGCTTCCTGTCTTTGTGCCAAGGAAACAAGCACACTGTTACTTCATAACCGACTGTTTCATGGTTTCAAATCAGTCAACTTCATACACAAGTAACCGCAGAACAGAAAATTCAAAGACAGACTAAGTGACATCTTCAAAATAACTAATCCCCTGCCACTAGAGTTTTTATCACAATGATGAAGAGAGCAAATTCATCTGAATATACAGATCTGCTAGCTACTGGCTGTGAACCCCTTCCCAGAAGCCAGCCATGAACCCTGTGAGAGGGGCTATCCATGAACCCCCCATAGTAGCTGCCAATAAACCCCTTGAGCAGTTGGCCATGAACCCCCACCCCAACAGCTGGTCATGAACACCCCAGTGGCTGGCTGTGAAGCCCTCCAGCAGTTGGCCATGAACCCTTTCTGAGGGACTGACCATGAATCCCCTCCGTTGCCTACTGGGAATCGTCACTTAGCAGTGAAGGTCATTACAGATCTCCTTGAGTAACCCTAAAGGAAGGAAGCAAAGATGCTTAGGCCTTTCCTTGTTTTCCTAATGAGGACACAGAGTCCGAACAGAGTTCTGAGGTTGGGCTCTCTAGCCAAAGCCACAAGGATGTTAGGAATTTGGACCTGAGCCACAACCCGGTAGCCCCAGTGTCTCATTGCTGCTTTGGTAAAATCCCATAATACACATGAACAATATCAGACTGGCATTTTTTAGAATAATCTATATCTTTTCCTCAAGGAGTTATTCCCAGTCTGAGTAGAAAAGTATTGTTTTCAGCCCCGATTCCATGTCTTTCTGTTAGCTTTAGTTGCCCGTCTATTTCCATTGTTAAATACCCATGAAGACCTGGGCTATGTGCCAGGTGATTTGGGCACATGGTTAAATTCCTTCCCTTAAGTGATCCTAATAGGAAGTAATTAGTACTTTCTAGATTAGGAAAACTGGAGACCTATATGCTAAAATGGCCCAAGGACATAAAACGAACAAAAGGTAGGGCTAAATTTAAACTCAAATCCATTCTGCTTCAAAGGTGACACTTTCTACAGTGGAGTATTTCATCTTTTTACCAAATATTTCAAAAGTTAAAGATGAGTAATAAAGGCCCTGAAATGCACGCGCGTGCGCACACACACACTGGAATCCCCATGTGAACTTGTTCACAAAATCACTGGACCAGGCATCAACTGTTGCTGCTCGACTTGGATTCAACACTGATGCACACAATGTGTTCTTGAGCAAGCCCGTTCACTTTCTAAGCCTTCCTTCGCAGGCCAGGTGGTTTCAAGGAGCCTAGGGCTGTTTGCTTTGGGACTTGCCTTGATGCTGCCAGTCCACTAACTGCTCAACTGGGTCACATCCTTCTACCTTGTGACATTAATGCTTGACTTCCTGGAGAATGTCCCCTTCTATTTTGCGTTTTGGTTGTCAGTTTCATGAAGGGAACCCCTCAGGGGAATATTCTCAGTTAGAACCACATTCCAACGTTTTAAGAGTTAGTCACTAGAAAAATAGGTCTCCTGAGAGTAAAAAGACATCAAAAGTAAAACTTTAAACGGAAGGACAATATTTTGTCAGCTTTGAACTTGGCCTCACTTGTACAATCTTAGGTTTTTTCTTTTTTTTTTTTTTGGTTTTTCTTTTTTTATTTTTATTTTTTTTTACTTTTTTATTTTATTATTTATTTATTTATTTATTAAGGATTTCTGCCTCCTCCCCGCAACCGCCTCCCATTTCCCTCCCCCTCCCCCAATCAAGTCACCCTCCCTCATCTGCTCTAAGAGCAATAAGGGTTCCCTGACCTGTGGGAAGCCCAAGGACCGCCCACCTCTATCCAGGTCTCCTAAGGTGAGCATCCAGACTGCCTAGGCTCCCCCAAAGCCAGTACGTGCAGTAGGATCAAAAACCCACTGCGATTGTTCTTGAGTTCTCAGTATTCCTCATTGTCCTCTATGTTCAGCTAGGGTGCGCTTGCCCTGTGTTCATTCGGGCCGGAGGCCTAAGCCGCGCCAGGCGAGGGACGGACATTCATGGCGAATCTTAGGTTTTTTCAATCCTCTTCTCAGCGTCCTTTGTCCTGTGGGCACTCAGGTTATGTGGGATTTCTGACTGTAGATTTTTTTCAGATTTTGGAGTATTTGTAACATTTTAGGTATGGGTCCATGTCTGAACATGCACTTCATATGTTTCATATAACATATTATATGTTATACTTAATTCTCAAGGACATTTTGTGCAGCTTTTAGTATTGCCTGCATTTTCAATGCAGCTCATCCCGTGAGGCCAGGTGAAGAATTTTCCGATGTTATGTCAGCATTCAAAACATTTTGAATTTTGGAGCCTTTAGATTTCCTCTACATGTCCTAGGTTTGCATCTAGAATATAGTTAGAATTCAAATGATTCTTTACAATACCACAAATGTGTCAGTTCCTGGAAATCTCATGTTCTAATAAGGAAGTAGTGACCACAGTTAGACTTTGTGTCATTTCAGGCATTCAACCAGTCAGACATGTTTTGTCTTCTGTGTACCTAGTCACACATGGAGAAACTAGCCATCACCTTATAGAGCACATTAACAGTTTCATGCCATTGTCCAAACCATGACAGATATAACTTCTTTAAGTGTAACTTGGTGTGTAGATAACCTATTGTAAGTTATTGTTCTGATTATTTTTTCAAGTTTTTGAGATTATTTTTGGTTTTGAACCTAGCCTTTTTATTAGCCGAGTCATCTTTCCAACCCAGGTTTTTGAGATCATAATTGCATCATTTCATTCCCTTTCTTCCTTCTAAATCCTTCCCATGTTACCCTGCTTCCTTTATTATCTTTCAAATTCATGGCCTCTTTTTCTTTAATTGTAATTATGCATATATGTGATAAATCTCTTTCACACACATACATTCATATCTATACATATATATGTATATTTCTAAGTACATAATGTAACCTGTTCAGTCTGTATAATGTTACTTGTGTGTATACATTTTCAGGGCTGACCGCTTGCTGTTGATAGCTAATTGAAATGTTCTTCCCTAGGGAAGACTGTTTCTCCTGTTCTCAGCATTTCTTAATTGCCTGTATCTCTTTTTTTTTTAAGCTATACATTTATCTCCACTCCCCTCCCTTCCTCCCTCTCCCCTGCTTACTCTTTCCCATGACCTCCATGCTCCCAATTTATGCAGGAAATCTTGTCTTTTTCTCCTTCCTATAGATGTATGTCTTTCTTAAGGTCCTCTTCGTTGTCTAGGTTGTCTGGGGTTGTGAATTACAAGCTGTTTTTTTTTTTTTTTGCTTTGTGTCTAAAAGTCATTTATGAGTGAGTAATACGATTATTTGTCTTTCTGGGTCTGGGTTACCTCACTCAATATGTTTTTTTTCTAGATCTATCCATTTGCCTGCAAATTTCAAGATGTTATTATTTTTTTTACTGCTGTGTAGTACTCTATTGTGTAAATGTAACACATTTTCTTTATCAATTTTTCAGTTGAGTGGCATCTAGATTGTTTCCAGGCTCTTGCTATTACAAATAATGCTGCTATGAACATAGTTGAGCAAATGTCCTTGTAGTATGATTGAGCATCCTTTGGGTGTATATACCTAAAAGTGGTATTGCAGGGTCTTGAGGAAGGTTGTTTCCTAATTTTCTGAGAAATTGCCATACTGATCTCCAAAGGGGCTGTACCAGTTTGCACTCCCACCAGCAATGAAGGAGTGTTCCCTTTACCCCACATCCTCTCCAGTGTAAGTTTTCATCAGTGGTTTTGATCGCGGCCATTCTGACATGTGTAAGAAGGAATCTCAGAGTTGTTTTGATTAGCATTTCTCTGATGGCTAACGATGTTGAGAATTTCCTTAAGTGTCTTTCAGACATTTTAGATTCTTCTGTCGAGAGTTCTCTGTTTAGGTCTGTACCCCATTTTTATTGGATTATTTGTTCTTTTGATGCCAAGTTTCTTGAGTTCTTTGTCCGAGGTTGAGGCTGCCTGAGCTTTCCCCCTTCTGTGTTAGCATGTCTGCTGGTGTCATCCTTGTTTAGGTCATGTTTAGGTGGTCATGTTGATGAGATTTCATGGGTACAGCTTCTGACATTCATAGGAGACACAATCTCATAGCAAACACTGTCTTCCTCTGGCTTTCAATCTTTCTGTTCCTTCTTCTATGACCCCTGCGTCTTAGATGTGGGAATTTTGATGTAGATGCATCAGGTACAACTGGGCTCACACTCCTGCCTTTTAACTGGTTGTGGTTTGCTTCGATGGTCTCTGTCTGTTTCTGTGATGAGGAGCGAGGAGTGCAGTGTGTGTAGGTATAAGGACAAATATTTAGAATCTCTTCCCAGCATTTTTAAACATCATCTGTAATTTTATCTTTAAAAATGCTACACATGCATTCACGAATTCTAGATTTTCCAGATAGATTTAAAAAGATCTAAAAAATAAAAAGCAAACTCAGAATACATCCCAAACATTTCCCAGTCCCTACATTCATTTGATAGTTGTGCACACACTAACAATATAAAACCTTAGATAATTTCATTCACAGTTAAAATGAGGATTAGCGCCATTATAAAATTATGATGGTAATCCACAGCTACTCTTCCCTGGATCACTGTATCGGGGATGGTGAGGCTCATTTGGAAGGTAGTTTGAGAACTTCTGAAGGCAGGCACTCCTATTTCCCACAGTGTGATATACTCTAAACCACTAATTGGTGTTTATTTAAATGCAGCGGATCAGTTCAGGTGATGGTTTTAAGATGGAAACTGTACCATCTAGACCTCTGTAAATCTCATTACTAGGCATGTGTTGGAAGACCATGAAATTTTCTTGTAGCAGGAAAGCTAGGGATAATACACTAGAGACCGGACAGCAGAGCGGAGAAAGTCATTTGAGGTTCCCTGGAGACCTATGCTGCTTTCCCTCAAATGGTCCAAATTATTTGTAATGCTGCTGTCATATGGTAGTACCCCATATCGCATGTGTTACTTTCTTTGACTCATGCTGGAAAAGTTTCAGAGTCCTTTTTGGGCTCCTTCCAGCTCAACTAGCTATGCGGCTTCCACTGCTCTTGCTCTTTAATAACTGTATTGTAGGCTCGTACAGCAGTCCAGAATGTCTCCCTACAGTTCCTGCCCCAACCCACCTGGGTACAGCGTCTCCATGGTGTCTTTGTACTAGTGGAAGCTATAATTTCCTCACTGATTTTTTTCCCTGGCATATATTTCACCTCACCTATAACTTCAGAAAATATTTTTATATATGCTTATGTGAGATCTAAAAAGTTGTGGGAGGTGAGAGGACAAAGACACAAGACTCCTACAGCCAGGCAGAAATGGCACATGTGCACCAATGCGAATATCTGATGTGGTAACGGAAGCGGAGGAAATCGCATGAATATGAACTAGCAGGGAGAGGTTAAGTTTATCCTTCTGCGATCCTGGAGGACAAATTTGGAAGCTGTTCTTGCTGCCTTCAGGGAAAGACTTGAAATGAGGGCTTTCAGTGACTTGGTGGACATTTGTCACAGTGACTGCTTGGCAGTTTTAGAATACCTTTCCTATGTCTATTAAGCTTCTACCTGTAAGCCCTGTTTTCCCAGGGAGAGGCTACAGGGAGAATCCTGGAATTGAGCATCTCATTGGTGCGCTGAGATTTCTATATGGGATCCAGGTTTCACCAAGAACTGAGACAGCCCAGTCTGGATGAAGATAGTGGCTGAAAGCAGCAGCACTGGGGGCTGAGAGTGTGGCTCGTCGGTAAAGTTCCCACCATGCAATCATGAGGACTTGAGTTCAAATCTCTAGCACTCACATTAAACACTGGAGGCATTTATCTGTAACCCCGGTGCCGGGGTTGGTTGTAGAGATAAGTAGATCCTTGCAGTTCACTGACTATCCAGTCCTGTCAATCAGTGAGTCCCAGGTCCATTGTGAGACCCTTTCTCAAAACATAAGGTGGAAACATTGGGGGAAACAGTGACATCACCAGACATCCTCATGCTCATGCATACACACACATGTGCCTCTGCAGGTGCATGTGAACACAAGAACATGAATATGCGTCACTCCCACAGACATCCTCATGCACATGCACACACACATGTGCCTCTGCAGGTGCATGTGAACACAAGAACATGAATATGCGTCACTCCCACAGACATCCTCATGCTCATGCACACACACATGTGCCTCTGCATGTGCATGTGAACACAAGAACATGAATATGCGTCACTCCCACAGACATCCATAGCTTGGGTAGGCCTGATAAACTAACAGTGGGTAGTGACATAGTGTTGCTCGGAGTAGCTGGCAATGTCAGCAGCCAAGACGTTCATACTCATGAAATAAATGAGTTAAAGAAAAAAAAAAAGAAAACTGGCTAAAGCTGGTTTTAGTATTTGCAATTAAATATCCAAGCTAGCATAGTTTTCCTCCAGCACTTCATTACAGCGTCTAGTGGACCCTTTGTATCTGATTCTTCTGTGCATTATAGGAACGCTGTGTCCATTACAGGAAGCCTCTATTCCTGATCTGTAGGCACTAAATGCCAGCAGCAGACTCCAAGAATTATGACAATTAAAGAGTCCCATGCATTTCCCAAATCCCCTCAAATGAAGGTCACCCATGCCCCAGTTGAGGACATACTATTAAATTGCTCCCCCAATAGCACAAGAGACATCTTTCTTCATTTCCATCCTATCAAGAAGTAATTTAGCGTCCAAGAGCACAAGCTCACTGGGACACTCTACACATTAGCAGGTACCTAGATAGAAATGGGAAATAAAACCACTTGCATATTTTGTGTAACAAGGTCTTGGGGGCCTCTGAGTACCAGCCTCAGTGTCCCCTCAGGGTCCCAGTATATATTCTATATATGAGAACTATATAGCTAAATATAAGAGAACTCACAACAGCACGGGACTTACAAGGATCTGAGGGCCAAACTCTCCACTACATGCTTTTCTGCATCAGTTTCTTTATTCTTCTCCATCAACTCTCTTCTCTTTCCTGTGAAGTTTCCAGTTTATACACATAAACAAAACAAAGGCAGTTCTCTGAGCTTTGGATGTCCTGTTATCTTTGAAGTTCCCAAATGTGATCTGTATGGAATATGTTTTTCCTGACTGCATGTCCTGCCAGATGGAAGAAAGTTGCAGGAAAGTGGCTGCTAATGTATATCATAGAACAGAACGGAGATATGGCTGTGGGAACCAAAGTTTCTGGCTATGTGACTAAATTTTCTCATTGTCAGTCTCATGGGGTGGGGAAAGCCATCCGCTAAGCAAAAGGAGAATGTAACATGGAGGGCCTGTTTGTTTGTTGTTGGAGTTTTGTCCTGCCCATACCCCACAACTGTTTAGCCCCAAAGAAAATCACACAAAGATCTCTGTAAGTTATAAAGCTGATTGGCCCATTAGCACTAGCCTCTCACTGGCTAACTCTCACATACTTGATTAACCCATTTTTCTGATCTATGTTAGCCAAGTGGCTCAGTACCTTTTTTCAGTGGTTGCAGATCACATCCTGCTGCTTCGGTGGTCTGGACAGGAGTGGGAGGAATCAACTTCCTCCTTCCCAGAATTCTCTTGTTCTCATTACATCATTTTTACTTCCTGTCTGGTTTTGCCACCTATATTTCCTGCCTGGCCAATCAGTGTTTATTTAAAACATGATTGACAGAATACAGACAATTCTCCTGCACCAGGAGAAGGCAGCCTTTTAAATGTCCACAGTCCTTGTGGGACAAACAGATCAAGTTATGAAGCTTGTCCCAATACATATTCTATATATCAGAACTATATAGCTAAATTAAAAGTCATCTACCTGACCACCCACAGATACATGTGCCCATAAGATTGAGATGCAATCATGAGATTACACACTACAATGCCTACAATGCAGGTATTGGGGACACACCAGGCTGTTTCAGCAAAAGTGAGCAACAGCTTTCAGAGTCCGTGGTGCTGCAGACCCTGTCTGGATAGGATTAATCCTCCATCAGATAACCATGCCTCTGGTGGGTTGACATCTGAAAACTAGTTGCTTCTCATGACCTGTGACAAAAAGACCAAAACACTTAAATTTGTACACTAAAAATATTGAATAAATTAATTATAATTATTATGAAGTCATCATTGTATCCATTTTCTTAGTTTACGTGATTGGGAAGCAGACTTACATACTGAGAGAAGAAGGCAATCTCCAAATGCTAGCACTGTGTAGCCTGCTGAAGGTACTATTATTATGTAATTATAACAACAGGGCTACTTCTTGTTCAACTTCATCAAAACATTTAAAATATTATGTGCCAAATGAAAAAAGTCTAATTTTCCAATAATGATAGAACTGTGTAAGAAATATGAGTATTTTAATATAAGAAAAATATTAATTTTCTCTGAGTGGCAGAGTAGAAAGATTTTTAGATAAAAAAAAATGAGAAAACTTTTCTGTAGGTGTTCCTTAAACTTGAAGGGTATCTCCCAGGTTAAATGACATACGGAGAGGCAGAGGTGAGGTGAGCGGAGAGTGCCGTGTCATGGCGAGGCCTCTGAAAAGTCTGATGGAGCGTTCAGATGTTCAGATCAAAGGCGTGGAACAGAACAGAGTGCACGTGCATCACCTTGAGCAGATTGTGGGGACTTTAGACTTTAAAACAGAATCCGGATGTTTTCAGTGCATTCAGAATGTCATACTTAAAAAAAAAATCTGTGTAGTTTGTTTCTCCCCATAATGGATTATTTTAAGAAGTCAGTGAACGTCTGACACTTACCTAAAGGAAACAGTTTGAAGGGGGGGGGGTGCTGGTCGTGGGACAGCCTAATCCCTGTTTCCAGTTCTTCTTCTCTCTAAAGGCTCATTTTCTGGTGACTTCTCATGGATGGCCTTTTCTGTGTAATTTCATAATAAATTCCTCTGTCCTGTTGATAATGTCACGTGACCATGTGACTTATCTTGAACAGTGGGATGTTAGTAGATGAGGAACAAGTCAAGGCTTAAACTCTAGAGATACGTGAGACAGACTGAACCAAACCTCTATCCTGGGAAAGACCTATTGCCTAAGGATGTGACTAGTGGCCCTTGCCCTGAATGCATAGGACTGAAGAACAAAAAGGTGGTTCATTATTCTGGCAAAGACCAATGCTGTAGGACCTATAAGTCAAACTGAAACACAAAAGCAAGCTTATGAATGAATGAAAAAGAAGCCCACAGTGTGGCACGACCATTTTGGAAGTAACTAAATCTCTTCTGATTGGAATGAGCGCCTGTAACACAAGGAGTAACCCGTGCTTGGTACTTTAAACTGTGTTCAAAAGCCATGGCTAGGGCTGGAGAGATGGATAGCTCAGTAGTGCAGACCACTTATTCTTGCAGAGGATCAGGAGTTGATTCCCAGCCCCCACAGGGCAACTTACAACCATCCATACTTCCAGTTTCAGGGGATCTGGTGTCCTCTTTTGACCTCCGTGGGCACCAGGGATACACATGCAGTAGGGGCATACTTGCATGCAAAATACTCATACACATAAAAATATCTAAAAAATGTTAAAGAAAAACAATCCTATGGCTGTGGAGGTCATAGGCCCTAGTGGGGAACTTACAATTATTGTTGAGGTAACAGTGTGTGTCAGACTGTCTTCTAAATATCTTCGTATGTATCCATAGACAAATGCTACTCTCACTCTTATTCAGACAAGATTCTTGGTAGTGAAGGGCGGAGACTCACGGCTGCCCAAGGTGCTAAGAACAAATGAAGGCTGAGCCCTAAACAATGCAATCCTACCACCCTTCTAAGGCTCAGGGAGCATCATGGAGGAGGGAATGGGAAGAGTGGTAGCAGCAGCTGATGTGGAGATCTTGGAAATGCCTTCTGGCTGTTTGCAAACACAAACACGCAGCAGCTGTGGTTCCCTGTGCTGAGCCTGCATACACGGGACCCAACCTCCCTCCTGCTGAGTTATTAGCTATTGTATAATAATAATTATAATAAATATTATATATTATTTATAATAATTATAATCTATTGTATAGATTCTGGGAGAGGGCCAGTCCTTGTGACACAGTCAGCTCTGGATAACCTCAGTAGTCACAAAACGAAAAGATTTGACTGTGGAAAAGGGATCTGTAGGGAAGAGGGGAATTGTTATGTATTGGGGTGAAAGTTATCAGAATGCATTATATATGAATTATAAAATTATCAAAACAAAATTGAACTAATAAAAAAGAGCTCTCTCTAGGGCAGTAGTTCCTAACCTTTCTAATGGGGTGTGACCCTTTAATACAGTTCCTCATGTTGTAGTGACCCCCAACCATAAAATTATTTCTGTTGCTACTTCAAAACTAATTTTGCTACTGTTATGAATCACAATGTAAATATCTTACATGCAACCCCAGTGAAATGGCTGTTCAACCCCAAAGGAGCTGTGTCCCACAGGTTCAGAACTGCTATTCTCAGGCATATTTACTACTGAAGAGAGTGAAGTTTCTTTGTTCCTGAAAAGAACAAAACTCATAACATTCGGTGTGGACATACTGGCTATATCAACGAAGTGTTATATAACTTAATTTGACATTTAAAATTTTTAAGTAATATATTTTAACATGCAAAACCAAAGTAATAACAGCCATGATTTTGCAGTGATTTTATTAAAGGTGTGTTTACTTCTTAGTTTATATAATTGCGGATTTTTGAAAATGTAATACAAAATATTATTATAAACTAATTCGTAAAGACAAACTCTTCTTTAAAAAAAGAGCATGTAGTCATATAATAGATAATTCATTTCATTTCAGACACGAATGTATGCTGTGTGAAGACCACATAGTCTGTTCTTTCCTTCACTCAGGCATTTATCGAACATTTGTAGGGCCAGGTGTGGCCCTGGGTGCTTAGTATGCAAAAGAGCCATCTGTTGGGATGAGGCAATGAGTATTGACATGGGTGTGTTTTATTCCTTTCTCTGCAATCTCTTTGTTTCTCCATTACTCATTTTATTTAGAATAATATTGCGTCTTCAGTGAGAGGCTCCGAACAGATGAGAAATGAAGGAGGCTAATTTAAAAGACTTGACATGTGATCACTTAGTGCCCCAATTATTAATATGGACAGTGCAATGAGATGTTGTCTGCTGCTGTGACCACAGATGCTTCGGAGACTCCGGTACAGACTCTAGGTACAGAATATCTGTGTGCGTGAGAGACAGTTCCTTGCCCATAGTTGCATGAGCAGAGAGAGTCACCCAAGAACACAAGAAGGGCAACAGAACTTGTGAAGATGAGGTATGTGGAGCAAGCTGTATTTTTACTTTGTCTTCTGTATTGTGGGGATCACCTGCTGAGAATGACAAAACCCTTAAAAGGATTCATCTAAGCCCTCTGCATCATGTGACCCGACAAACTCTTCTATAGACTTCTAGAAGCTGAAGCCTTCTATAGACTTCTAGAAGCTTAAGCCTGTGTCCCTATGATGCCGTGGCCACTCTTTGGGTTCCTGTCTGGGAAAGGACAGACCTGCTAAAAAAAAAAATGGCTATTTGTTTTATCCAACAACAGGCCATGAGCCATTGCCTTCTTTTATTGGAGCGTTCACTAAAACTAAGTAACTAAATGAATATTAACTAAACCTTATGAGAACTCTTTCATTTACCCCTTTGTGTTTGTACTCATACGACTCTAGAGTGTCTCCCTCAAGGGTCTGGAAGCATTCCTTTGAAATATATCATCAGAAAGGTAGAATGTTTATTTGTGTTCTCTCTGGGAGAGTAGGAATCTATATCGGTAGATGTCCATGGGCAGGACAGAGATGGTGGCCTACATGTTTTCTTTGGAAAATCTTCTTTCTTAAATATTTTTTTTTGGCAGTCCTGGGATTGATTTATAATTCCGGGCCTGCTATCTAAATGCTCTGCGACTTAGTTATGCTCCAAGTCTTTTTTGCTTTGGGAGACAGGCTCTTTCTAGGTTGCCCATGCTGGCCTTGAACTCCCTTCGTAGCCTTGGCAGGCTTTATATTTGTGACCTTGTTTCAGCCTCCTAAGTCTCAGGTCTGCCACCACCGAGCCTGGCCAACTGGAAAACTGTATCCCTCTCGAACTCTAAGCCAAAATAGGCACTTCATGTTTAAATGGCTTTTTGTCAGGTATCTGAAGGACAAGAAAATAGCCAGTACAGCTATGTTCAGGGGTGGGTACATAAGACACCGCATGACAGGAGAAAGGTGCACAGGTTCATTTAACATGTTTCCTGTGACTGATTCTGCACCAGGACTTGCTGCCCATCACACATAGAAACTGATGCTATGTCAAGGGTGTTTGCAAAAAGAAGCAAGCTTAATGAAGGCCTACAGACACGGAGACTGGAAGCAGCCTTAAATAGCCTTTCTGACTGGCCAATGATCATTTCAAGGTCTTTGAGGATAGTTAGTGCTTCTGATGTTTTGATCTCAATTGAGCAGAGATGCATTTTGCTGTTTTAATGTGAATTCAAGGTCAGCTCTCTGAACTCTTCAGCCCATGAAACTTCCAGTTCTTAATCTATGATTCTGTGGTCTTGGCCTTTTAATCCCACCCAGCTCTAGATCATTCTTAGGTCGTTTAAGGTGTCTGCCAGCAACTACTCTATAAAACATCTTATTGACAGTTAGAAATGCGGGAATTTTAAAATACCATTGACCGCAGAGAGAGGGGGTAGCTCCAAGTTAATTTGGGGGTTCAAATGAGGGCAGAATACGGGGGCTCAGTAGCGTGAAAGAAGACAGAAGAGCAGAGCTGATTACTGTAAATGACAGAAATGAAGCCAGCTGTGTTTGCTGACTGGGAAGTTAGGATTCTGTTGTCCCAGAATTCTGAATACAGAGGCTTTATTCATTGGATGTTTATGTTCTTAGGAACCGTTCTTTGGGTCCCCAGGGGCAATTCTGGGTTACAAGAGATAGACTCACAATTTTAAATAAGCCTTTTTTAGTGAGTGCCAGCTGACAGTGCTGGCCTGTTGAAGAATTCAGTTTCAACAAACCCTTCAGTAGCGGAGCCATAGGAATGCCAAGTTTGAAGAAGGGGATAGCTGTGGGGTCACTGGGTTGGACAAAGGGAAAGACTTGCTAATGATCCTAAGTGGAGGCATGCAGCCTTTGCATTCAGATTCTTCTCTGATCTCCGAGACTTCAGAGACTGCCACGCCCCCCTCCTCTGTGTGTCTCAGCGCATCTCTCAGGTGAGAACCTTATGATCACCACCTGAAGGAAGGTCAAAGCCTTCACCTGTGGCTTGCTTTAGGGGACAGGAGTGCCAGAAGACCATGGTATCTTCCTGATTTTGTGGTTTTCTGATCTATTAGTGTGTCTTGGCCCGCAGCGTCTGTTTATTCTCACTTTAACTGACACCCAGAGTATGACACTTTTTTCATCCTCTCTGCCCCCTTCAGCTCAAGCTTGTCTTGGTGGAAGCTTCCTGAAGATCACATGGACAGCCTGAGTCTCTAATTCCAGTAGTTAGGATACAGCAGGATAAAGAAGGTTGATGCCTGAGGCTTCAGAAAAATAGTCCAGAGCTGACCACAGAGGGAACCGAACTGTCCCCTGAGAGACCTGGAGGAAGGTAAACTTTAGATTGGCTTCGGGAGGGTAGAGTTGGTGGGGACCTGCCTGCAGCCCCAGGTTCACAGCTGCTCCCCATGGGATGGAAGCTAATCTAGGCTTTCAGTGGGATGCAGAGGGTTGCCATGGTCAGAAGAGGTGGAGCACTGGAAGGAATATTTGGCCACTATTTGGAGCAGAGTTCCATTCTTGAGGGTAAGACGGAAGCTTGTAGGAACCCATAGCTGGGGGACACTCCAGTTTCTTCTTTTTTCTTCTTCTTTTCCTCTCCTTCTCCTCCTCATTTTTCTTATTTTCTTATTTTTAGTTATTATTATTCTCTTATTCCTCCTCCTTCTTCTTCTGATCCTCTCTTCCTCCTCCTTTCCTTCTTTTCTTCATCCTCTTTCCTCCCCTCCTTTCTCTTTCTCTTCTCCTTCCTCTTTCTCTTCTCATCTCCCTTCTTTCTTCTTCTTTCTCCTCCTCTCCCCCTTCTTCTCCTGCACAATTTTGACTATGTAGCATCTAAAAGTCTGCCCGGCCACAGTCCTGTGTGTCTCTTCCTGCTAAGAGGGTGAAGACAGGAGGAGGGATAGAGAGAGCAGGGTTGAGAGGCCAGATTTCCTTCTCCACTTTGCACCCTCAGCTGCAGTACCCCAAGTGTGGGCAGGGGAAACACTGAGCACTGAGCAGCATGTATTTAACTTTTGCAGGACCAGGCACCGTAAGGATGGCAAACGTGATGGCTGTGTTACAGAAGGGAGCTCAGGAACCTATAACCGAAAAGAGGAACCCCAAATCTAAAGGACTGCAAGAATTTAGTCCTGGCACAGATTACCAACGCAGAATGAAGTATAATGGAGCAGAGAAACAAAAGCAAAGCTGTGTTTGGATAATATCCCAAGTCCTGTTTATTCAACAAACTGGTCACAGCAAGATGGCTTGGCTGAGTTAGACTCCTGTTGTCTCTGCCCAGGGCAGAGAAAGGCTCACTCAGAAGGGAGGGTAGAGAAGGGAGTGGAAAGTGGACTCGGACTTTGGGCTGTGGCTGCCGTGCAGGGTGGGCTGCTATTTCCAGTGCTTTCTTGGGTGCGCCCTAGGCAGTTGCTTAGGAGTGTTCAGGGACCCTCTAGTTCTTTAAGTTTGGTAAGTATGACCGTGGAGAGGTCTCTGCTTCATTTCTGGTGGCAGAGCTAAGTATGGGCACTCTAGAAGAGAAGGGGCCTGCGCTGTTTTCCTGGAGGTCAGCGCCATGAGTAAAAATGACAGGGGCAGTGCCAGGATGTGAAGAGGCAAAGGGGGGCCCATCTCATTCAATTCTAATCATTTTTAGATCACTCATTAATACAGCTGCTCCACCCTTACCTAGGAGCATCTATATTATCCATGGTCCTCAATGGAACCTTAAAGTTATGGCAACAACACAATCTTATATATACATTTTTCCCTGTATAGCCTACGGACAAATTTTATTTTATTTTTTAAATTGTGCACAGCAAGAGACTAACAATCCCTAACAAAATGGAGTAACTATGATAGAACAACAACATTAATATGTTCAAATGTGAGAGTTACTGTAGGTAGCTGAAATATCGGAAGTGGGGTGATAACAAATGAAGCTGGGGTCGATCAAGGGATACTAATGCTAGAAGGTCAGACAGATGAAAGCAACAATGAAATAACTCATAAACCTGCAGAAAAAGATTGGAGAGTTGAAGGCGTGGGGGCAGGTGTGAGGATCCCGAACGCTCATATCCTTTAGGCAGGAATAGAAATTGATGGCACATGGTGGTAGCCCAGTTTGGGGAACTCTATGGCAATGAAGGAACTGGCAGTGTCGACCTTGAAATTAGCTCCACTCCACCGTTGTTCCACAATTATATTTGTATGACTCTACAAAATGATAAGTATTAACGTGCTCACTAGAGTTTATGATGGCAACACTGGTAAAACTAGAGGAACCCAAAATGTTTCTTTAGGAAGTTAGTATCAGTATGCCGCTAAGAAGAATAAAATGATTGGGTATCAAGTTTCATGTCTGTCATCTTAGCCCTTGGCAGATGGAGGCAGGGAATATAAGAGTTCAAGGGTATCTTCAGCTACGTGACTAGTTTGAGGTCATCCTGGACTACTTGAGACTCTGTCTTAAAAATGCAAACCCAGGGTCTGGAGATATGGCTCAGCAGTTTAGATCACTTGTTCTTGCAGAGGACCTGTGTTTATGGTGGCTCACAGCCATTATTAATTCCAGTTCTAGGGGATCTGATGTCCCCTTTTGACTTCTGAGGGTACTAGGTACACACGTGGTATACATATATGCACATCGGCAAAACATTCGTACACTTACACAATTAATAAATAAATCTAAAAATAAAACAACAAAGGCATAAGGTGCACACAATTATTTTGAAATACAAAGTTCAGTAAATATGCTAAACAAGATGCACCATACAGGGCAATATGAATAAAACGCTTCTATTCTTAAGTAATATTTTCAAAGTGTGACTAATACACTTTTATGCAAAGAACACTCTAGAAGGATTACCCTCCCTCAATCACTGAACATGTTTCCTTTGGAAAGTGTGACTGAGAACACAGAGGATAGATGAGGTTCATTTTCTACAAGGGCACGCTGGGAATTAAACAAAGCCTGCAGACGTATCATTTTAAGTTATAAATTTAAAAAATAGTGGCCCCAGCGCTAGAGAGATGAAGTGGAAACTGAGAAGATGGAAAGTCAGAGCTTCATGGGAACAGCAGATTACTTAAGCTTGGGCTGTGTTACTTGGACATGATGCAGGGACGGAGAGCTTAGCTGGCCCTGAAGTGACACTGTTGCCATGATGGCAGACATAAGGCTGCAATGGCATGCACATGCTGCTGACGTAGCGATGGCACAGTGGTGCCGATGGAGGCTGGAGGTGAGTTGTGTGGCATCAGCATCTTTATCACGAGGGGAATCGCACCGACACACTGGCACAGAAATAGGCACGTAATACTTAAGTCAAAGTTTTTCTTTACAGTAAAAGTGTTTGGGGAGGCTGTATAAATTCTGATCATTACACCTGCGTAGATTCTTGTCCCCACCCTGTGCAGCCAAGAAACAGCAATGTTAATGTCCTAATATGTTCAAACCGCCCATGCATCCACAACCCGTCTTCTTAACCCTAGGAAATCTCTTACCCATCCCTATCCCTGTTTTTTAGTTTCTTGCCTTTTCCAAAATGTCACAGAAGTGGAAATATATAGTTGGTAATTATTTGAATCCTGGTTCTTTCACTTGGTCTAACACAGAAATGAAATCTTTACTATTTTTATTTTTTTAGAATACAAGATTAAAGGATGAGATCAGAAAAGACCCAGTGACTGCAGACGTCTCTGGCATCCAATAAGAAATGGAGGAGTCAATAAGGCTCCTTCTTGTGACAAAAGCTCCATGGAGTTAAGGCATATACATTCCAGCTTGCCTTTTCTATTTTGGGCATATTCTGATTCAGGACCTCCAGAGACATTATGGAAAAAACTTCCCTCCCTGTAGGCTTTCCCTGTCTTAGGATATGGAAGCATTATTATTTGGCTTATAATTAAATTTATTTATTAGCTGGGCACTGAGCATCTGTCTATCATCAGTGAGGTGATCTCACAGCACATCCCCCCATTCCTAGAAAACTGCTGGCCGTCTTGGCTGTCACACGGTTATCCAGCATGAGCTGGGTGGCATGGGCACAGTTGTGCACACCGCAAAATTGAGCTGGAAATCTCTGTGAGACAAGAAGAAGCACGACTCCCTTCTCACTGCCCTAGGGATTACTTCTGGCTTCCATTTTGAGTAACACATTCTCTTTGCTGCTGAGTTCAGCTCTTCCATTACTGGAAACCAGTATTTAAGGAAGGGATTAGCTTTGGAATGCCTATCAAGGTAAGCATACTGAGCAGATGGATCAATACTTGCTGAGCAAATAAAAGAGCAATCTCCATTTCCAGATTTCTCTCCTCTCCTTTACACACACACACACACACACACACACACACACACACACACACACCCCGTTGTGTTGGGGATGGTGGTTTGCAATTTTGGATGAGGCAGCTAGGGACCTATTTGCAAACTAGTGCACTGTTAGTGTTTTCCGCTGGTGTGCTTCCACGATGCAGCAGATGTGTTGTGGGATGAAGAAGATGGGACGCTCAGCTCAGATAATAGCTGTGTGAAAACCTGTTTGATTTATCCAAAGGACTCATATCCGGTTATTTGAATGGATCAAGTTTGCCAGCGGGCTCAATTCTGTGCTTCCTGGTGTTTTTCTTTAAAATATACTGGAATTACAAATCGCTTTGCTTTTGGTTTTTAATTTTCTATCGCATTTCCTTTGAGGTTGACCGTGTTCTCTATTTGTGATAAAAATTTCATGTCTGGAAACATGAGAAACTCATTTTCTGGAAGAAGAGGAGTGGGGTGACGGGACAGGGCAGTGGGATGATGGGATAGAGTAGTTGGGGGCTCTGTGTCCAGTGCTACCCAGAGAGGACACAACAAATTGCTGTAACAGCAGTAGCATCCAATGTTATAAGGCATAGAAATTCCCTTAAGACTTCTTAATACCTACGAATTACTACCAACGATAATAAAACCAAGATGCAAACCTATTATAGATTGTGATATGAGCTTTTAAGTTATTTAGGGTGAGTATGGAAATAATAAATGGATGGGATAAAGGAAGGAGGCAGGGAATGAGAAGTCAGGAGGATTGGGGTTAAGTAAATGAAAGGAAAATGAAGAGGAGCAGAGAAAGTGCCATCCATTCAGCACCGGACTGTGAGATGTAACCAGTGCAATGGAAAAGTAGAAACGGAGAAGATTGTTGGTGGAAAAGGTAATCCGAGTGGGTTTTGTTCACAAACAGCATGTCTATATACATAGACATTTCTGTAGACTGCTAGAAAGCCTATAGAATCAGCAAGAGTTTAGCAAGATCCTAGGAAACAAGGTCAGGGTATAAAATACATGGTATAAAATACATGACAGACAATTGGGTCAAAACTCTAAGAACTATTTGCAACAGCATCTCAAAACATGGTCAATTTAGAAAAGATGTAAAGCACGTATAAGATTTACAGAGTAATCATTATAAAATGTTCCTGAAAGAAATCAAAAAAGTCCTAAACAAATTGAGAGAAATCAAGGTTATGAGAGAAGGGTCGATATTCTCTAGATATCAGTTTTCTTAAAAATGACTTATGGATTCAGCACATGCTGTAGATGGAGTTTGCGTTCTCGTTAGGGAGGAGATCGTCTGCCTTGGACACGTTCAGCCTTCCAATCTGCGAGCTGGGATGTAAGCATTGAGCTCATGCTCCTGAGTTTAGACTGCATGCGGGATGTGACATTTTTATGTCTTCTCCCATTACATTCAATATTTTGAAATGTGTTTATCTAGGAGGAATGTTTTCTTTGATGGAAAAGGTGATGATCCTTAAAATGAAATATTGTAAGATTTTCTGGCTTCAAATCAAAGTTCCATTAGAAACCACCAAAGACCCTAAAATGATGGCTGAGCAGGTAGTAAGCACTCAAGCTGAGGTGTTTCAAGTCTGTGGTGGCATTTCATTTGTATTTTAATAAAAAAAAGCTTGCCTGAGGATAAGAAAAGTAAAACAGCCATACTGGCTAGCCTTATAGACCAGATAGCAATAACACATACCTGTAATCCCAGTAGCCATAGAAACCAGGGGATAGTGGTGCATGCCCTTAATCCCAGAACTAGAGAGGATTGTAAACAGGAGGAGACAGCTCTCAGTCAGAGTCTCATTCTGTGATTTCTGGAGACAGGATTGCCATTTCAGCCTGAGGTAGAGGTAAGAGCCAGTGGCTGGCTGTTTTGCTTTCCTTACCTTCACATTGAACCCCGAGATCTGTCTCTGAGTTTTTATTAATCATGCTTCACAAGTTATTTGAGGTTGCTATTAAACTTACATTTATTCTTCTTTTTAAATAAAATATATCCAAAAACAGGAATCATGGTCACATTGACAGTAACCCAGTGCTCCAGATGTAGTATTGGGAATGGAGTTGATAATATTAATTTTCTTCTCTGTGCTCTTATTTCCAGACAGCTGTCAATGCCCCAGGGAAATGAACAGCCCTCAGACATCTATTAGAAGTAGACAACTCAAACCCCACCTTGCCTTTATTTGATGATGATTCACAGGGCATTCTCGTGGGTTTTTTAAATTTAGAAATGTTCCGTGTTGAGTTTTTGCATAAAGTCTCCAGCTGATCTGGCCGGGAAGATCCTGTTCTAGGAAAGAAATAGCAGAAACAGTGCCAGTGTCTTATCCTCACCTGGACGACTTTCTTCTGGAAAGAACACATCAAATTGTCAATACTTCTGATTCTCTACTTTCCCCTGACAAGATTTAGAAGCAAAAGAATTATTCTCTATGCACATATTCTAGAAATTTTACAAACTTTACATTTTGGAACTAATATCAAATACCAAATATAAGCTTATAAACGTTCATATAAATTATATATGATTTCAGGAAAATTGCACATATAATTGGGCTATAGAGAAGGAAAATAATTTTATGATGTGCCTTCTAATTTAGTACAAACCATTCAAAATATTTTGCATATTAGATTCACTCATGTCCCCCCCTTTCCCTTTAACCATAGTTTTCTTATGTTCCATTTCACCCCAGTTAATTCATTACTGATAGGCCACATTACCAACCTGTCTCAGTCCCCAGGCACTGGGTGGGGACTTGTCCAAGATTAATCAACTCAATAAGTCATTTCCCCTTCATCTTTTTAAAAAAAAGGTTTCCTCCCTTGTGAATCTCACTATTTCCTGTAGCTCCTTGCAATACTAACGAAATTTTATCCTGAAGTCCAAATTGTTTTCCCCGTTCTCATTTGTTTCATAAGTTTGGTGGAGACCAGACAACTTGTACAACCCCAAATACAGACGTTCCTTTACTAAGAGCCTACCATGTACTGGATACTGCATCAAATGTGAGTTGTGGACACAGTTCTTGCTTTTGGAAAGGTTTGCAGCCTGGAAGAAATGCCTCAAAGCATCAGGGACTATGACAGAGCAATGTCAGTCCCCAGAACTGAGAAATTTGGCCTTGTTGAGAGCATGTTCAGCAGGCGCTCATCAGAACAGAGAGATCTTGGGTTGACCATTGAATGATGTTTGGGAAGGGTCAAATACAAAGGGAAGGTGATGACAATTTTTAAAAACCCATGTATTGCTTAAGTCTATTTATGCAAAATAATGTGTGAGTTTGTAGGTGTGTGTGTGATGAGCTTTGCAGATATAGAGAGAGTTATGAAAGAACAGCCACCAAAATGTAAGTGATGCTGTATCAGGGTGGCTGAGATTCCCAGGGTGGGGGAGGAATAGGTCCAGAAGGAAAACATTTGCCATTAGAGAAGTCAAATCTAAAATCTCTCTCCATTCCTTAGTGAATAATACTAGTATACCTTGTAAATAAGGCATCTCAAGAATATGTCTTATTTTTTGATTCTCATGCCAACCTTACAAGTTTGGGAGTATATATACTATTATCGTTATTTTACAGATAGCGAAATACAGACTCATAGACTAATGTCTCGTACAAGGCCTCCTGGATAGTGCACAAAAACTGATGCACACACTTCCTAATACTCAATGTCTACAGTATTGTAAGACACTTTTGGGAGCTGACCTTAATACCCGTGGTAAATCGGCATATGGCATAGAATAATGTTTCTGTATCCTTGTTAGAATTTAAAGATTTCATTGCAACAGATCTGCAGAACACAGTATTTTATCATTATCCATGTTTCATAGAAGAAACTGAGGGTGTGAAATTAACTGACTGGCATAAAAGATACAGAGAGACTTGGAGACTCCCTGTTAGTTTCTTATGTTCCATTTCACCCCAGTTAATTCATTACGGTTTGGTACACTACCAAGCTGGTCCAATCCTCAGACACAGGATGGGGACTTTTCCAAGATTAATCAACTCAGTAAGTCATTTCCCCTTCATCTTTTTTTATTATTATTATAAAGGATTTCCTCTCTTGTGAATCTCACTATTTCCTGCAGCTCTTTGGAATACAAACTGAGATTTATCCTGAAGTCCTGACGAGTGCAAATTGCTTTCCCCCTTCTTATCTGTTTCATGAGTTTGGGGAAGACTAGACAGCTTGTACAACACCGTATCCTCCATAGCACCTCACACGGTGCCCTGCAGATACAGACAGCCTCCCAAGAGGACTGCTGAGTGAGCAGACGGGTGGAATAATGGAGTGGGTGAAAGCTGTGGCCTTATATCTGGCATCATTTGGAGAGATTGTCGTGAAAGCAAAAGCAGGTCTAGAGTCAGACCTGGAGACCTGGAGACCTGGAGACAACACAGTGCTGCTTAGTTTCGTGACAAAATCCTGAGATACAAATCTTCAGCAAATAGTATTGAAGAGCCAAATTTAGACCTCTTGTCTGAGTTTCTCTTTATAGATGACACCTGGCAGACTCCACACACAGAATTCCAATCTTCGGTTCAGCAGCCGGGAGAACAGACAGACTGCAAATGTGAGAACAGAGACGGAATCAAACCCCAGCGCTCCATCACGCACTCGTTAGATCAGTTTACGCTGAGCCAGCCCCTCGTGGGCACTTGCTTCCCAGCTCCACTTCTGCAAACTGGTGCCTGTTCATGCAGTCCTAATCCAGTGATGGGGGAGAGTCTTCTGTTTTGTGTTAATTTCATTGGTTAAATAAAGAGACTGCCTTGGCCCTTTAATAGGACATAAAATTAGGTAGGTGGAGTAAACAGAACAGAATGCTGGGAGAAAGAAGCTGAGTCAAAGCAGTCACCATGATTCTCCCACTCCAGACAGATGCAGGTTAAGATCTTCCCTGGTAAGCCACCTCGTGGGCTACACACATTATTAGAAATGGGCTAGTCCAGGTGCAAGAGTTAGCTGAGAAGGGGCTAGATATAATGGGCCAAGCAGTGTTTAAAAGAATACAGTTTCCATGTAATTATTTCGGGTATAAAGCTAGCTGTGCAGGTGGCCAGGTGGTGGGGACGCAGCCCCACTGCTCATACTACAACAGAGTGGCGCTAGCAGGCAGCCGGGGTGCTGGGGACACAGCCCCGCCGCCCATATTACAACAATCCAGTAATCCAATTTTCTGTCAATGTTCTCAACTGTTGACTGAATTGTTTGAGACATAAGGTGTATTTGATGGCATGTAGGATTTGTTTATATTCTTTTCATTTTTACTTTTTGATTAGTTTACAAAGTATCAGGCTTCTTATGACACTTGTATACGTGTTCAGTTTTGGTTGACCCACTCCACTTTCTCCCCATCTCACTGCAATATTATCTCCACTTACCTTCTCCCATTCTCTGCATTCTGTCTTCCACTTTCATAACTGTGGGGGCCCCAAAATATGACCCTATTTCCACCTTGTCTGAAGATCAGAGGGTTTCTGCTTGCCCAAAGTCGTTAACACGAGTGTGGTTACACACCCTGACTTAGGGTGTGGTTGCTTTGTGTCTTGGACGTCAAGATGGCCCATTCAGGTAGATCCACTCCACTCTGACCAAAGGTCAGAGAATTCAAACATGCTTCTGCTCCTTCTTTAGAATTAGAAATTTGACCTAGGGAGTGGCTGCCTTCAGGATACTTGGTCTAGGGTGGGTTCACTGCCTAAACAACAGAATGTTTTCCTCAATAATTAATGACTTGATGTCTCAAGTATTGAAGCAAGTTCTGGTTGCCCTTTGTATCATGTTAGAGCAGTCTTTTGCCTTCTTCCCCATTTTCTATTGGAGTATAAAAGTGTATGGGAAATTAAATAAGGGCAAATTTCAGTATTCACTAGAACTCCCTCCTGGTACTATCTTATATTCTGTTTTATTATTTTCACTCACATCTTTGTTCTCTTTACTAATTTCTCTAACCCTGGTAAGTGCTATACTTGTTGGAGATGGTCTCCGACACATATCAAATGTATTACTTTCCCCAGATCTCTCTCTTCAAGTCCCTTTCTCCTTCTCCCATGGGCTGCGTCCCATTTCCTGCACTGCCACATAAACATACACATATCAAAGTTAGGAGCTTGGACCCACATGGGAAAGGGAATGTGCAGTACTTGTCTTTCTGAGCCTGATTCGCCTAATTCACAAAGATGATTTCCACGTCCATTGTCCTTCAGATTTCACATATTCCTACTATCAAATAATAGTCTGTTGGGTTATGTACCACATTTTCCTTATCTGTTCATCTACTGATAGATATCCAGGCTGATTCTATTTCCTTACTGTTGTCAACAGAGCAGCGATGAACATGGATGTGGAAGAACCTCTGTGCTAAGATACAGCATTCCTGTATGTCTATGTGAAGTTACCTGGCACGAGTGAGAAGGAAACACAGAACACGCAAGAAGCCTGCTTAGGAGTTTATTAGAGGGGGCGTGCACAGGCCTGGGGAAGTCAGTGTGCAGAAGAGAGAGAGTAAAATGACACATCCAGCTCTTAAAAGCTGCCTAGCGCATGTGTTCAGGGGGTTGATACGGCTACATATTACTCAGATGATGGGGCTCACGCATGTGCACAAGGGCTTAGCTAAGTCACCCGTGGATGATGCAACCATGCATGCACGCAAGGGCTTAGCTAAGTCACACGTGGATGATGCAACCGTGCATGCATGAAAGGGCTTAGCTGAGTCATGATGTAATCCACACTGCATGTGGATCACAGGGGACCTTTAACATCCCAGGGGGCCATTCCTGAGGGCTAGTCTGCACATGCATGGCCTCCAGAACCTGGAAGTATCAGCCTTGTTGTGGCTGAAATCATTACACTATGTCTAGGAGTAATTTAGGCGGCTTATCTGCTAGTTCTATTTTTACATTCTGGGCCCCCTCTGATTCCCACATTATTGCACCATCAACTGCTGCACCGTATTTATCCGCAGCAAAGGTAAATAAGAATCCTTCTTTCCTACATTTGTTTTCTTTATGGTAGCCATTCTGACTTGGTGAGATGGAATCTCGAAGTAGTTTTAATTTGCATTTCTAGGCAGTTAAGGATGGTAAACATATTTTAAAGTGTTTATTGGCTGGCATGTAGAGATTTCTTAGCTTTAGTATTTTGGGTCTTATTCTACTATATATAGGAACTATTATATTTTGAATTGCTCATAGATCATTTCTTGTTCAGATTTTACATGTAATTCCACTCATGTTTTTTTTTTACAGAGATAGAAAAACTGTGAGCAAGGAGACTCAAGCACACATGACTGCTACTAAAAAGTGTTATACCTTAGAATATTTATTCAAACAAGTCTATGTTGAATCCCCCAATTGCTAAGCCCCAGGATGGAGGATGAACAGAAGCTATTAACTTATAAAAATTAGTGATAAGTCCTTTAGAAGTGGACATAGGTCAAGGAAGAATAGCAAGTCTAAAGTCTAGAACTGGGGAAGCTGAAAGAAGCGAGTTTATACAGAGAGAGGATGAGTCAGAATGTGGGACGTCACAGCTTAGAGGACAAGTAGGGTGTCGTCTGAGAACTGGTGGGGTTCAGCAGCATTGCTGAGGTCACTTTGGTAGAGTGGGTGGATGATTATCCTGGCAATGAAGTCACGGATACCACACAATGAAATCCTTACCCTAGTGTGATGATAAATGGGGCAGGATCTTTGGGGATCATGGTAGTGCTAGCATCATCCCATTTCTCATACAATGAATCCCAGAGTTTCCCCCAACCTTTGTTTTGAGACAGGGTCTTGCTCTGTAGCCCAAGCAAGTCTGGAACTCACTATGGAGTCAAGGCTGATCTCAAATTCATAGTAATACTCCTGCCTCGAGCCTCTTCCACCACCATACACAGTATCTTATGAAAGCAAGGGTCGTCCCCAAGAGCTCGAACCTGCTGGCATCCTGAACCCAATTTCCAGAACCATGAGAAATAATGTTTGTTCTTTAAACCTCCATATTCACAGTGTTTTGTTTATCAGCTAATACTAAGACAGAAATGAAATTGGTTGTTTTTCCTCTTTAGTAGGAAAAAGAGGTAGACTGGAGAAGTTAAAGACACAGGGAGAGAGAGAGAGAGGGAGAGAGAGAGAGATTGAGATTCCGAAAATTCTATCCATCCACCTATTCATCCATCCATCCATCCATCCATACATACATATATACATACATACATTCTAGCACTGGGAGACAGAACGGTGAGTCTCACACATGCCAGGCCAGTGATCTGTCTTGGCTAAGCTGCTGTCCATATTAATTTTGATATAGGCTTGCCCAGGTTTGCCTTGAGGTCATTCTGTAGTGTAGGCAGGGCTTGACTCTTGTAATCCTCAGGCCTTAGCCTCTTGACTAGCTGAATTTGAAGGCCTGAACCATGAGACCTGGAAAGCCATGTTAAAATGTAAATATTATCATTAAGAAACAAAACATAGAGGATTTTTTTAATTTTTAAAAAATATTTATTTATTTATTTAGTGTGTGTGTAGAAGCCAGTGTGCACATGTGCAAATCAGAAGACAACCTGTAGGAGTCAGTTCTACCTTCCTCCATGCATTTCCTTCAATAGCACTCTGAAATTCAGAAATTTCTGGTCAATGATATGAGAGGTGAAGTTGACTTATGGAAAGACACATTAGAAAGGAAAATGCAGCATCATCACACCCAGTCACACACAGTTACAGAGAGATGATGCAAAAGACACAAGACTAGAATTCTAGGAATTAGATCAAAGATCAATGAAGTAACATGATACATAATAATCATGCCCCAAATCATCTCATGCGCCAGAAAGGCATGGAAGCACAGTGACAATGAAATGATACAATTGTAACAGTTACTTAAACTACCCACAAGAAGCTGCACAGATAAAGATCAAGTGGGGGTTCATAGGATATTCCCAAGGAAGTATTTTAGAAGTACAGTGATGAGCCTTGGAGGGACTAGATGGTCTGGAGTGGGCAATATCCTCAACAAACATGTAAGAGGTAGAAAATAAAAGGGCTTTTCTAGGGATTACTTGAATATTTATCAAGAGATTGCAGTGTTATAATCATGCTTAAGTAACATTTGGGTGAAAGCTGTCTAATATCATGTATGCATATGCCTGCATATATGCATATACTTATATATACACAGATCTCTCTCACACACACATATATACATACACACACATATGTAATTGCATACATCTCATGTGTTTCAGATTCACAGTTATTCATTGAACTTGGTTTAAGCACAGATTCAATATGCTGGAAAGGACACAGATCTGACATGGGGCCGGTGAGTGTGGGGGTTGGAGGGTTTGCATATGAAAGTCTGTTAAAGACTATTCTGTTTATTCTTAGGCGTGTTTGGAATTCTGCGTAATAAAAGGTTAAGCAAACAATACCAAAACAGCAGTTCTTAAGATAAGTTCAGCCAACCCGTGGATGGATTTTAGTGTCCAATAACCAGCCTAGACCATAGCTGTTGTATGTGTGAGCACATGCACATTTTCTTTAAGGGAGGGCACCCAAAACTCTAATTAGAATCTTAGCAGTCTATTTTGCTGAAGTGTTAAGAACAATTGAAGCAAATAGTCTGCTTAACCTTTAGCCAACCTTCTTTGAGGATTATTTCTTGCAACTGATGTTTATAATGGAAATTGGAAAACAGACATTTTTAAGCCCATAATCCTTTGTAAAGACCCTGAAATACAAAGGAGACTTGCCAAACCTCTTTGCATGAGGGTTCTTGAAATTATTGCAGCAGACTAACCAGAGCTAAAAAAAAAATGTAAGACTTTTTAGCGAACACAGAGTTGGGAGGATTGAAAGCTGCAAGAGAAGCTGTGAGAACTACCGCAATATGCTGTAAATTTATTAAAACAACATAATTGGACAAAACATTAAATAAAGGAAGTGAGAGAGACATGATCAATGGTAATTATGAGCCTCAAACAGCTAATTTCCATCTCGTTTCTGGAGAAACTTACTCATGGGCCCCTATTGAGCTCCGTTCAAATCCATTTGTTTTGCTGCTCATAATAAGCACTCTAAAAGGCTCTCCCCCCCACACCTCCTGCTCATTGGCATGCCCCAATCTCGGCTCAAGTGGTCAAAATCTTTGAAATTTTGTCATTGGAAGGTGTTGATTTTCACCTCCAAGCCCATGGTGTTCTAGAGACAAAGAGAAGGGAAAGATTTTTTTCACAAATGTTTCTCTGCCCTCTGTAAGAAAGGACTCGAGTCTGTGATTACTTTTCTCAGTGTCCAACAGCACAGATGACTGCATTAGAAAATGGCTAGAGACATGTCCCGGTTTGTAGAATGTGGAGCACGAAGTCCGGGGTGTGGTTCCTAGCACCACAGAAAAGAAAGTATGGTGGCACATGGCATGTGATCTCAGAACTCCGGAGGTGGAGGCAGAAGGATCCGGAGTTCAACTTTCTGCTATATAGTGATTTGGTGGCCAAGTTAGGATCCTTGAGACCTGGTCCCCAAAGCAATAACAAAACACAAAAAGAATGGCTTTAATTTATAATCAAAAGATCTCAAAATATAGCTAGGAGGTATTTATGATGACCATTAGTGATTGCTGTGAATGCTCTCTGTGTACCTTGCATGTGTTAATTCATGCAGTTTATACAGCACTCAGAACAATTACCTGAACCTTGTAAACAGAAAAAAGAGACAGGCATCTTTTAAAGACAAGGCAGCATCGATTTTTCTGTGGCCTTGGCAATTTTCCAACTCTGTAGGTGCAGAAAAGTTAACTGGGAGATTTGGGTCAAGACACTGGCAATGCCTATAATGTAGAGAGTTGGTGATGTGTGCTTGTGTGCACATGTGTTGATAATCCTAAAAGTTGTGGTTCATTGCCTTCTTAGACAGTAACCAATTTTGCTTCTAACCCAGTAATCTTATCCTAATATTCCTTCATTAAATTGTCTGTTAATGCCGGCCTCACAAATGCTCTTTGAACCTGTTTAAACATCTTACTATTGTCTCATTAATTTATGAGCTAAATATAACGCTTGACACATGTTCTTTTTTCCCCCTATCTTTGAAAATTAGTTTTTTTAGTTAGTGTATAAAATAATGGCTTTCAGCATATTTTACATTGCTTTTTCTTTTAACATTTTGGAATGTATACTCTATCACTGGATATGATGCTTACAACTGTGTACATGTGTGTGTACATGTGTGTATCTGTGTGTAGGCATACATGCATGTGGAGCCAGAGGTCAACCTTGGGTATGGTTCCTCAGCTGATTTCTACCTTATTTTTTGGAGACAGGCTCTATCATTTGCCTGGAGGTGGGAAGGAGATACATCATTCAGCTGATATGAACTCACAATTAAATAAACAAACATAGATAAACCCATTCAGAGACATGGAAAATAAGATTCCAGAGTAACTTGGATAACTCTGGTCCATCTCTAGAATCCTTGAGGAAGATAAGAAGTGAGCAGAGAAGAAGAAAAGGAAGTGGTGATGGTCACTGAGGAACCCAGAGAGCATGCTCTCACCACCCCTAACCTTTCACTTTCCCTAACTTCTCTGCTGACACCAGAAATGACAGAAACCGCTTCCTGATGTAGTCCAGCAAGCCACAAGTTACCCTTTTGGGTCCCAATGGAAGCTCTGCTAAGGGTATTTTCCAGTCCTAAAACATGTCACAGACTTTGAAAACCACTAACTTGAACAACAACAAAAGGGTTGTCAAAGTCAGTAACCACAGTGGGTGCTTCAACATCCAGGGTTGGTTGTTCACCAGAGGCATATAGGAATAACTCAGATGGCTTCGGCACAAGGTGTGGGTGTCCTCCAAGAAGTGTTCTTGGAAATGAGTCCTTGAATACCCACTTTGGCAATAATTCCAGAGTTGAGGCAAAAGTGAAACATTAAAGGGTTCTTTCTAATTGAAATATTTGAAGACAGAACGGAAGGTTTGATCAGAAGTTAAAAGTCGAGATCAGAGTAAGATTTAAATGTCAAAGAGGGCTGGAAGGATTGAGTTCTCTGCCTTCTATAACCCAGAGCTTGGAAACATTCCAGTTCAGTTTTTGTTCTTTGAAATGGGTTGAACAGCATGAGGCAGTGAGAAAATGTTCTGAACATTAAATTCATACTTTTCCCCATAACTTAATTGCAAGTCTTCTGCTCCCCAGTTCCTATGAAAATCACTTCTCCCAGAAGGTTGCTTTTTTTGAGGAGATATAAGAAGGGGTTATGGGGGAGTCCCTCAGAGTTGGCACAGGACACACCTAGATACCAAGTTCTCAGCACAAAGGAAATTTATTACCCTCGAGGAGCAAGAAATGGGGCAGTACCTCTGGATCAGGCAAAGGTAGACAGTAGGCAGCAGATTTTTTTTTTAAAGAAGTGGGCTTTAAGAAGAAAGGAGGGGTGAGGGAGTCTGTACTAGGGTGAGTTGGTAAGTCCTGATTGGACAGGTTAGCCCAGTGTAGCCAAATAATGAATTTATAGTTGTACTTTGATGATCAGTCTCAGGAATGAGTCAGTGGTCAAATAAGGGAATGGACCTTGGGAGCTAGCTTTAAGAAGGTAATCTAACGGTTTAGCAAGGGAGAGGGAAGGAGGAACAACAAGACTTGTCTGAAATGCTTGGGCTTGCTAGAGAGCCCTCCAACAGCCTTTCCACCAAGCTCATTGTTTACAGAACTCTACCTCATGTATTCCACTCCTCCACTCCCAGGGAGCAGCCAGCATTGCAGTTGGGATGCTTTTCCTGGGGACAATCTCAGGGAAGATCGGCCTCAGCCGCCCAGAATTAGCTGGAACTGGTTGAGGGATAGAGGTGGCCATGCTGAAGTTGTGATCTGATGCACAACTGTAGGGGGTGTCGTGTGACAAAATTTTTCCTGGGGGACGCAACACACGCAGCTACTCACCCCAGATAGTGATCCCAGGGCAGATGAAAACATGAAGACCACCAAAGTTCTATTTGGTGAAGCATGAATTTTATTGGGGTTACTTATAGGAATATCGGTGAGGGGCTACTTACCGGAGCAGAAGTGACTCAGAGACAGCTACGTTTCCCAGTTATACCCCAGTGGGGGTGACAGCTCACAAAGCTGGAACATAGTGCACAACAGGTTTCTACTTTGTCCTCTGAGAGGAACTCTCGGCTTTTACTGCTTACTCTGGTGGTGTGTGTGTGTGTGTGTGTGTGTGTGTGTGTGTGTGTGTATGTGTGTGTAGTGAATTTGTTCAGTTTCAGGGGCTTCCGGAAGTTACTTGGAGTTGTTTTCCTTCCTGCTTAAGGAACTTTCCTGCAGAATGGAATGTTTCAATCTCTGAGGAAACAGTTGCACTATAGAGGCAAGGCGTAACAGGAAGAGACTGATGGAAGGCAGGATTAACAGACTCCTGAAGGTTTGCTCAAAATCAGGTTAGATAGTACGAATTTGTTGATTGGAGAAGTTGCAATAGGCATCTATTTTTCTAATGATTGATGAACTTAGAGTGGAATTTGCCTCGGTGAGGGAAGCCATGAAAGTTGAGATGGGAGCTAGACAGGTGGTTCAGCGGTTACCAGTACTTATTGCTCTTGTAGAGAACCTGAGTCTGGTTCTTAACTCACAACTACCCATAGCTCCAACTTCAGGATATCTGAGACCCTCTTCTGATCTCCACAGGTACCCCCACCCTTACAACAAACAATACTAAACATTTATAAATTGAGATGACGCACCTCATGTGTTTCTGAAAATTGTCTTTTAGGACCGATATTAGGCTTTTCTTTAGATAGTTGGACAACTGCTTAAGTTCATCAGCTTGCACAATAATGTTTTTATCATTGAATAGAGAGCAGGGGGGAACCAATGGTGCCCTTGTCATTGCAGTGGTGGAGCTGAGAATGGACTGAGAGGGTAGGGACTGGAATTTTCAGAGACACAGAAATGTCTTGATCATGGTCTTTGAGGATGAAGCAAGGGGAACCTCTGGACATTGTCTTGTGGGGGCAGCAAAGGATCCTGGGTAGCACAAACAGGAGATCTGCCATCTCCAGGCCTTTCCCTGACCGTCTGCTCTTCTACCCTTTAGGCTCCAAGGAGACGAGCAGAAGAAAACATCAGGATGGGCTCATCTGAGTGATGGCTCTGAACCCGAGGGCACAGAGGGAGCCCTTAGAAAGCTCCAGTCATACAGAAGTCTGAGACCCTTTGTTTCCAAATCACATTCTTTCAGATATTGCAAGTTGTGGTTCTGAGATAACAGGGTGCGGGCTATGCATGACTTTCCAAATAGAAGTTCACTGCCTTTGGAAAAACTCTTAACCAAACTTGATTTGATTTTTGTACATGCACCCTGTGTTCTCTTCATTTCCCAGAAGGCAATTTCAGAGGTAAACAGTTATCTGTCAGATCCACTAGATTTAACAAATGTAGCATAATTCTATAATTCTTTGCGATTTCCCAATTACTCTTCAGCCCATGCTTCAAATCGCTGAAGGAGCATATTTACTCATGACTTTAACTTGTTGGTCTAAATCCTAGGCAACTTAGCTTCCAAATAAATTGACATTTATAATCATTTAGTGCAATATTGCAAGTGTAAGGCAAATATTTATTCTGAGAAAAAGTACTTCCAGCTCATGGGTTTATTCTAATTTCCTGTCTTCTTGTTGCTTTGGGGTTATTTTCCTCTGTTGGTTTTCACATTCTTACATAACCTTTAGGGAAACTCTTTGTAAATTTAAATATTTTTCCTTACGGAAATTTCTAATATTCAGATATGTCAGGTAATGAAATATATAGATTCATGCACAATTTTTGGTATTAATGTAAATATAAAGACCAATTAGTGTGTGTGTGTGTGTGTGTGTATGTGACACAGTTATAGAAATGGAGCTTTATAATTCAAAACTTTATCTAGTTCACATAGTGTATGAGGCAGACCCATGCTCTGAATCCAGGCTCTTTTTTTTTAACCAAACGCTACACTGACAGAAAGGCTCCTTAGGCAGATTTATAATAAAAACATAAACACAGTCATACATCTCCTCAAGATTTATTAATTATCATTTACATTCAGATCTTTCTGGATTCCTTGTGCAAAATTCCATCTACATGAAACACCATGCCATTATGCATAGGTTGATAGATTATACATATACTCAACTTGATAATCATAGCTTTAAAATTAATTCATTAGTTTTTGGTGGGTTTAAAAATCACTTTATGTGTGTCTGCTTCCTTGTCTTTACAATGTCTCTCAGTTTTAATTTGTAGTTATGAAGATATGATTGCAGTTGTGTAAGTACCTCATCTAATTATTTTAATTCCCAGGCCTTCTTTATGGCTGTGTACTTTTTTGCCTTGCATTTGACTTTCCATATAGGTAAAGCGAGAAGAGTGAGGACCTTTTAATACATTTTTAGTCAGCTCTGCTTCCAAACCCATGTGACCTTGGTGGGTTAGTACTGAATGGTGCTCCCAACTGACTTTCAGAAGCATGCCCCTTGGTCTCCTGTCTCTTAGCTACATGGTCGGCATAAGCTGGGGTTGATAAAATTAACTTCTTCCTCTTCTACCTCATTGTATCTATCATCTCATCCTGATATCTATCTGTCTTCTAGGATATTGTTCAAGGGTTTATTAGCAGCCATTTAGGTTCTGAATGCTAAATCTTAGTTAGCTAATGAGAAGGTTCCAGATTCCAGTTTGATGGAGGAAGGTCATTGGTTAATTATAATAAAGAAACTGCTTTGCCCTCATAGGTTAAAACATAGGTGGGAGGAGTAAACAGAACAGAATGCTGGGAGGAAGAGGAAGTGAGCTCAGAGGTCATGCTCCCCTCTCCTGGGCAGATGCCATGAAGCAAGCTGCCAGGTCAGATATGCTGAATCTTTCCCGGTAAGACTGATGCTACACAGATTATTAGAGATGGGTTGATCGGGAAATGAGAATTAGCCTGTAAGGGCTAGAGTTAATGGGCCAAGCAGTGTTTAAAAGAATACAGTTTGCATGTAATTATTTTGGGGCATAAGCTAGCAGGCGGCCGGGGTACTGGGGACGCAGCCCCGCCGCTCCTATTACAACACCAGTTAGATAGTTTTTATTCTTTATTTTGGTCCAGAGATATAATTTCATGCATATGATATCTTAGCCCGTGTTCATTGCATAACACACACACACACACACACACACACACACACACACACACACACCACACCCCTTAGTATGATTTCTGAGGTTATAACCTTTATTTTCAAATCTCTTCCAGATATTTCCATTATGATTGAATCAAGTCACTGTTGAACAAATTCAAAAGAAGATTCTTTCAATTTTTAAGTTAATTTCATGTTATTGTCTTGAAACAAAATATACTTGAGAGAAAAACTAATATAGAAAATAAAACCCACAGTGGAGTCTGTAAGAAGTGAGTCTTATGTTCTTTGCCACTTCCTCAAGCACATTTTCAACCTGCAAATGTTTCACATCGAAGTAACCGGTTTCATATAACATCTTTTGCTTTGGTCACAGTGGGACAATAGTAGCCGGAAAGGGTATGGTGCCTTTTCTAACTTGGCCTCTGTAAGTGAAGCTGATGTGGAAGCAACAGCAAGATTGTCAGTAGAGGAGAAGTAAATGAGCTCCCAGGATGATATCTGTTTCCCAAATGAGGAAGGACAAAAGCCCTTCCTGACTGGCCTTCTTGGAAGTAATGCCCAACTGTTCTGTCTTTGATCTGCTGGGGTGCCTAAATTCTCTGAGAAGAATGTTAACAGGAAGAACCTGATAGAGAGGGGGAAATATAACTAGCAATATTAGGCCTTCAGCATGGCATGTGTAAGGCAGGAGAGGGTGTGAGAGAGAGTCAGGAACGAGTTAGATCAATTGCAAGTGTCCCTGAGATTACCAAAAATATAAATGGCATTGACACCCTGCACACTTGCAAGGGGCTTACATCACACTAGTGACTCCTGGGTACTTGCTATGGAGGGTTTTACCTGATCACGTCAAGTGAGGACTAAAAAGGACTAGACGACGACAAGTTGGTTTCTCTTGCTGTCACTGACCTCAGTTCTCTATCTTTCCTCCACAGTGTTCTTGTGTTTGGTTCAGTGGGATGACATGGAAGGGAGAATATGGTGGTGGTACACAGAATCATTTTCTGTAGCACAGCCAGCGCCATACCTAAGAGAAAGGGCTACTGAATGGTTGAAGAAAGTATTAAAGTCCTATGTCTGTCTGTTTCTTTCTTCTGGGGCAGGGTTTTATTGTGTAGCTCTGTCTGACTAGGAACTTTCCATGTAGATGAACTTGTTATGCAAAACTGGCTTCAGACTTACACAGATCCACCTGCCATTGTCTCCTGAGTGCAGGGATTAAAAATATGTCTCAATATGCCCATCCTTTTTTTATTGACTTTTATTGAGCTCTACATTTTTCTCTGCTCCCCTCCCTGCCTCTCCCTAAAGATTCATTTTGTCACTTTTAAATTATGTGCACATATGTCTGTGTGTGAGTCTATGCACGTGAGTGCAGGTCCTTGAGAAGGCTAGAGGTATAGGATCCCCTAGAAAAGAGTTACATGTGCTTGTGAACCACCTGCTGTGGGTGTTGGGAACTGAACTTGGGTTCTATGCAAAGACAGTACAAGTTAAACAATATATTTATTATTTTTATATATGTACATGTATATACATCTACGTGAATGAATGCTCTGTGTGTGGTAGCCCATGGAGTGAGAAGAGGGTAACGGATTAGAGTTAAAGGTGGTTGTGAGTTGGCCTGACATGGGTGCTGGGGACTGCACTTGCTCAGGTCTTCTGGAGGAGCAGCAAGTGTGTGTTATTGTTGAGCTCAGGTCCTCAGGAGGAGCAGGGGTGCTCGTTATTGGTGAACCATCTCCCTAACCCTTATGTCATTTTTGTAGAAGATTAATTTTCATCTGGAATAGGTTGTGTGGGTGGGCTGTACAGTAAACTTCTTATGCAAGGTGGCACAATTGGAATAATGCCATCTACAGAGAACTAACTCGATTCCATTGGTTGTTACTGTCTAATGGGCCACCCTAGATGTTTATTTACCACATCCCCAAATCAGTGACTTATAATAATAGTACATATACACGTATAATACATATCATCATAATATATATGTACATACATATATTTTATCATTCTTAGTTTCTGTGGGTAAGAAATTCAGAAAGGTCTTAGTTGGGCAACTCTGGTTCAAGATCTCTCACAGCTGGAAAGGCTCAGGGCAATGAAAACCCTGGAACAGCTGGGCACTGAGGGTCTCTCTCTCTTTCTTTACCCTTATATTATTTATGCACATACGGACACTTATTTCTGTATCTACATGCATGTGTATATGTGCATATAAATATACCTATATAAAATATATGCAGTCATATGCAAGCATACAGTGCACATATACATATATGCATATACACATCCAAATATATGAACATACATATAAACATATATGTGTGCATATACCTAGATCTGTACTGAAAAATGCTCACATCTATCTATCTATCTATCTATCTATCTATCTATCTATCTATCTATCTATCATCTATCTATCTATCTATCTATCCATCCATCCATCTAGCCATCCATCTATCCATCTACCTATTTATCTATCTACCATCTATCTATCTATGTATCTATCTATATGTATGTATTTATCATCTGTGTGTGTGTGTGTGTGTGTGTGTGTGTGTGTGAAATCTCCATTAACCTTCCTAACAGTTTGATGGTGACTAACATAACTGCTTCCCCAGCAGTGGAAGACCTCAGTGCCAATAAAGTTGAAGGTGCACCATACTTTTTTCAAACCCAAGCTTTGGAAAACAACAGAAGCACATCTGGAACATCCAGTTGTTTATGAATGACTCACAGATCTGCCCAGACTCAGGAAAAGAGGAAGCAGACTCCACTTCTTAGAGAGAGAGTAACATGGTTCTAGAAAATGCATTGTATGGGAGATATGGCTGTGAGAATCTCTGAGGAATACAATTTATGATAGCAGCTTTATAAGGAAGTATTTCACAGCCATGGCCATGTGTATGATACTGCTCTAATTTTTGTGGGTGTGCATGTTCATGTGGGTGCACATGTATGTGCACACATATGGGTAGGTGTGTATGCATAAGTATGAAGGCCAGAGATCAACTTCAGGTACTGTTTCTCAGGAGCTGTCCACATGATTTGTTTTGTTTGATTTGGTTTGGTTTTTCTAGACAGAACTTTACTGTGTAACAGCACTGGCTGTCCTGAAACTCACTTTGTAGACCAGGCTGGTCCAGAACTCACAGGGATCCACCCGCCTCTGCTTTCTGAGTACTGAGTACTGGAATTAAAGGTGTGTGCCACCACCAGCTAGCTGGCCTTTTTTTTTTTTTTGAGACAGCATTTCTCATTGGCCTGGAGTTCACCGAATAGGCTAGGCTGACTGTCAGGTGAGTACTAGATATCTGTCTGTCTCCTCCTCCCTGCACTGGGGTTACAAGTTTGTGCTACTAAACCTGCTTTTTCCTATGGCTTGTGAGACTCAAGGACTTCAAGACTCAGGACCTCAGGCTTCCATGGCACGAACTTTACCCATGAAGTCAGCTCCCTAGCCTGTGCTGTGGTATTTTAATGAGAAGCTGTAGGCATATGTTCAGGACATAATGAGTAACAGGCCCTTGTGCTGTGGGTTTGCTGTCCCTGAGTTCTGTACTTTCTTCTCTCTAGAACTTCTGAGAAGTGAAGGTGACCTAGCTAATAGTTCTCAGGTTAGTTTCCCCTTCTTCAGGACAAATGAAAACTGCCAAACCAACCAACATAAAAACTAGACCAACAACAATAACAAACACCTCCACCACCCCTTTCCATCCAGTGAGAGTTTGTGGGTGGGGCACAGGAAGCCAACGTGAGGAAATGTGCAGAAAAGGATTCTGGGAAAGGTAGTTTATTGTGGAATATTATTATTATTTTAACTAAGCAAAGATGTGTTACATTAGTTTATGCTGTAGAATTTTACTTTAACTGTGTAAAAGGTGTGGTACATTTGTTTCTGCTGCCTATGTTAAGGATGTGTTACATTTGTTTCTGCTGTGTTTGTTTAATTATGAAAAGATGTGTTAATGTTGCACCTTGCCTGCCTAGGGACCCTCATTGGTCTCATAAAGAGCTGAACAACCAATAGCTAGGCAGAGAGAGGGATAGGCAGACAGAAAGAATAACTAGAAGAACTCTAGTCTCAAAAAAGAACTAGAAGAGGAAGAAGGAGAGAATAAGGGAGAAAGAGATGGACAGGCCTGGGGCCAGATGATAGGCAATCACCAGCTAGACTTGGAGATGGCAGGAGAGTAAGATACACAGAAAGAAAGGGAAAAAGCCCTGAGGCAAAACATAGATAAAGAGAAACATTAAAATAAGAGCTAAGCTAATTCCAAACATTCAAAACTAATAATAAGTCTCTGTGTTGTGATCTGGGAGTTGATTGGTGGTCTAAAAGAAAGCCTGGTCCAGTAATTGAAGACTGGCCATGAAGGGCATTATAGGAAACTGTACTCATAAGAACTCTAGAATGTAGCATCTTTGGGGTGGAGATTATAGGGACTAAATGTATTAAGTTGGAGAAATTAGGCCATATATGATTCTACACAGACTTTTTTAACTCAGAAATTAAAACCTTCAGGATGACAAAAGAAAAAAAAATCAGGAGACAAACAAGGAAATAGGCAGGGAGAAATGTCTGTAATATCCCTAACAAAGGATTGTATTTCAAAGAGCTTTGTTCCATGTGCAGACAGACAAATTATACACATGAACAATGAGCTAAGGACATCAGTAGACAGCCACAGGGAAGAGAAAATGTTGACGAGGAGGCGGGGAGAAAAAGTAGTGTCCTTCCGTTGTTCACCTATGGTTTATGTCCCCATAACACTAGATGGGCATAACACATTTACCTAAACAAAATATTAAGTGACACAGGAGTTTAAAAACAGGACGACTCAAAGACTCAGGGAAAAATGTATTTTTCTATGAAGACTGATGAATGAAGTGAGGGTTTCCGGCAGCCAAGTTGGTATCTGTGGTCCTCTTCCCTAGGCAGTGTTGAAGCCCAAGGTTCGTGTGCATGTCTGTGGTTAGAGCTGCCGCTGGAGGCCACGTCAATGTCCAAGGCCATTGCTATTGCCTGAGGCCAGGTGGACTTCCATAACGTGGATTATGAACCATGGTCCATGGTCTGGAGCTGATGGAGGCCATGTTGATGCGAATGGCCTGTACTGCCCCATGGGCAGTGTTGGCGTTAGTGTTGGGGTTCACGGTCCTGCTGTAGCAAGGGGCTCTGCTACCACCAAAGGCCATATGGATGTCTGTGGTCTGTGCTTCTGCCTGAAGCCATGTTGATGCTGTGGCCACCAGGGGTGGGGTAGGGTAGTGGGGTGGGAGTGGAGTGTGAAGTGAGGGCTTGTTGATATGACTGGGCTATCTCCAGAGACCATATAGGTGTTTATGACCAGTGTTGTCTTGGAGGCCATAGTAATGTCCTTGACTTGTTCTGCCACTGAGGGCCACTGTGGCCAGTGCTGTGGTAGAGGGTTGTTGATGTCCTTAGTCTGTACTACCTCAGAGAACATACTGAGGTCTGTGGCACTTGTTGACCTTGGAGACCATGTGGATGGCCATGGTTTGTGCTGCTGCCAGAAACCATGTGGAAGTCCATGATCTGTGTTCCTCCTGACTGTAAGGGGCAGGGAAGCTATTTTTGCAGTGGTATTGATGACTACGGACTCACAATTGAGGAAGAGGGACATAGAGGGCTTCTGTCACAACATCTACCCTACCCATTCCCCTGCAAAATGTAACAACCTAGATAGGAAACCATTGAAGAGAACTCTTAAAAATTGTGATAAGGATGCTGAAGTGTGGATCTCTACAGCTGAGGGCTTCCTGTGGGCTGGTCAGGTGGGGAGGGCTCAGTCTTCTTGAAGGAGCAGGCTACTGGAAGTTTGATCATGTGCCAGTGAGTGTATGGGCAACAGAAATTGGACTTGGGCTGTTTTGTTGTTTGCTTGTTTTCTTCTTCTTTGAGGAGCGGAGCACAAAGGTTGGGAGGTTTTCCTCGGGGGAACTGGGAACTGACTGTGATCAAGGTGAAATCTACAAATAATTGATAAAAATATTATATTAGAAAAAATTCACTTAAAAAAAAGAAGTGGAGTTTGGGAGAAACATTACTGAAAAAAAGGCCTGTGATAAACTGTGATCCATAAATAAAGAAATGCAGCCCTGTTCACTCAGGTCTCTTGTGCCTGTAGGGCATCCCGTCTTCCAATGCACTCAGGTCTCTTGTGTCCGTAGGGCACCTCATCTCCCAGTGATCAGTCCCATGGGGATTTTTAGAGAGAACGGAGGGAGCTGGAAAGTGACCTGCTAGGTAACATGGCTTTGTTCCGGGGAGGAGACTTCTGGTTTCTGTAGCCCACTTCCGGGGGAGAGAATTCTAGCTTTTACAAGCCACTTCAGGATAGGTAAACAGGGATGCAGTGGTCTGCCTCCCTTAGCTCAAAATAGTCAATCTGCCAAGGACACATTATACTTTGGGTATCATGTTCTGAGTCCCAGCAAGGCCAATGACCCTTCTTAGTCATCTGGGAAATAAAAATGGAAATGCATTATCACCTTCAACAAGTATTATATTTAAAATTTAGACTTGGAATAATATGGAAGGGAAACACAATATGGAACCTCAAATATACCACTTTGGCATCAAGACTATTTTGAGCTAAGAGGAATTGAGGAAAAGCAACGATAAGAACATTGTTTGCCCTCTACTCATTTGCCTCAAAGCCAGACATTAACTTGGCCAGGTGTCTTTCTCTTGTGTTCTTCCAGGAAGGATGGAAAGTCATCATGGGAGACAGACAACCCAAGACCCTTCTCGGGCCATCAGAAGAATGGATGTGATAAAATTTACAAACTGGCCTCGATCTGCCATTAGCTTTATCCCTGGAAACCCAGCCCTTTTCTTTTGCCGTGAATTCTCAAAACGTTTCTTCTCTTTTGCTGAGACCCTCCGCAAGCCTCTCTACATCCCTCCTGCCTGATGGTTCCCATGTGTATACACCAGTGCAGCACAATTTACTCTGATGATTCTGTTTTTTCTTACTTGAACTGCAGGGTCCCAGTTAGACAGCCATGAAGACTTCCCCTCCTACAAAACCAAGTACTGGTCTGGGTGTGAGGAACTCACTTGAATTGTTGGTATGCTTATGAATGGCCTTATCTGGAATTAAAATTATAAGTGGAGAGCCAGTGAGATGGCTTAGTGGGTCAAGGTGCCTGCTGCTAAGCTGGGCAACCTGCATTCCATCACTAGGACCCACATGGTCGAAGGTGAAAGGAGTCTTCAGAGACAATAAATAAATAAATATATGTAATAATAAGTGTAAAAATAAATGTAATGAAAATTATAATATAAATGAATATATCTTTAACAAAACAATTATGTTTTTGAGTATCTATTCGACAGGATGTATTTTCATACAGATGTGTATGTTGAAGAATACTTATTGTGGTCATTTTTTTATTTACAAAAATCAGAGGAAAGGAAGATTTTTCAGTAAGCCAATGGCTGATTCTTTTTAATTATGAAATTTTAGGTCATGGACTACTTTAAGTTTAAGTAAAATGAGGAGGTACAGCTCATTGCTGTCTTAGACATAGCTTAATATGCCTAATGTAATAAGGTGAACAAAGTTATAACAGGTAATGTATTTAAAACATAGTATTAAAGAAGATGAAAAATATATGTTCAAATGGTTATTTAAGTAAAGGAAGAAGCATAATCAGATTAATTTGAAATTGACTGATTAATAAAGATTGATTAGCTTCCATTTGAGGTATGGTTGGAGGGAAAACATTTTACAAACATTTCTTGTCCTTAGAAATGTTTCTGTATATATTATTGGGGTTTAAATCAAAAGACTAAAGAAAAGAAATGGTCCTAATTCCAAACTGGTGTGGGATTGTTTGTGACTTACGCCTTCACCTAGGAGGTGGAGGCAGGTGAATCTCTGAGCTAGAGGCCGGCCTGGACTACGTATTGAGACCGTGTCTCAAAGAAGAAAAGTACGTCACAGATGTAACTGAGTGTGGTGGGCCATGCCTATCTTTCCAGAACTAGGGAGGCAGAGGCGATCATGAGTTGGATAGTTGGGACTACATAACTGCCATCCTGTTTTCAAATAACATTACAACAACAAAACTCAAATCGTAGAAGATTCTTGAGAAAGGTTGGTTAGTAAATCCACACTGACAAATCAATCCTGTGTAGAATCCATTGCTCAAATAATCCAGTCAAAAGCAATGACAGTGATTGGGAACAGGTCTGCTGGTGCTTTATTTAGCTGAGGAGCAAAGATTTGCTGCACAGATTTCCATCTCGATCTGATTCTCTGCCTAAATGGAGGAGAAAGTTCTCATTTCATGCAATTATAGGTCTTTATTGCCTTTCATTATAGAATGTTTTCCTTACGAAACACATTTTTTTTTGAGAAAGAGTAATTTTCTAGAGTGATTTAAAAAATTGTAGCACCTCATTCTCTCAAAATTGGATTTGAAAAAAATCCAAGAACGGCTTCAAATTCAGCTCCTGCTCTGGAAGACATTCAGTGTAGATCTGTCAGTTCCCACAAAGCAACAGGTAAGAGGCTAAATTTTGACTCATTATGTTGTTTTCATTGTCTGATTTCAGTAATGGCTTAATTTTTAGATTAAAATATTTTGTTCTTCCAACCTGTATAATCTTTATTCCAACCTGGGTAAGCACTCAATGCACCTATTCCCAAGAAAGCATGAAAGGGCCTTCTTCAATGTCACTGCTTCTGCTGCAAGTGACCTGGTTTGTGCCTTCCTTCTCCCCCATGCAACAAATGGGAGCCGCAGCAACTTTGCACAAACCACATGAACGCCTTTGCCTCTGCATACAGTGCAGGCCACACGTCTGGACCAGTGCCTCCTTCCTGGGCTGCTCTGGAGAGGCATGTTGTACACTAAGTGAAGATCCTTCCCATGAACTTTTGTGTTTCTGGTTCCTTTGCACTTGTCACCATCTGGGTGCCCTGCAGAGAGCCATGCCCTTCAAGAAGGGACTTGAAACTTCCCCCTACCTGCAGACAGGTTGGGAAGAATATGCAGGTCGGACTAGTGGACCGTATATGATGCAGTTGAGAAAACCTCAGGTGATGTAGAAACAGGAAATACAAAATGCAAAGGCTTTGGGGTGGAAAGAGAATTTTCCCAGAAGAACCCCCAGTTTGTGTCTTCTCACATACTAAAATGAGCACACAGCCCCCTGTGGTGACAGCGACAGACTATCTGCAGGATACTCAGTCCAGGGCACATGAAAACTATACATTTGTCTCTGGGGACAGACAAGTTACATTACTACTGTGTGGTTAGGGCAGGAGATAGAGCAGAGAAGCCCAAATGATGCAATGATCCACATGACCTCAGTGTGTAAGACCAAGACTTTGAACAAGAGGAGAACGAAGAGATGACGGTTCCCATGGAGACCAGTCTGGAATAGAGGAGCAGGGCACAATGAAGGCTCTGGACAAAGGAAAAAAATCAAAAGTAGACCTAGAAAAACAGAGAATCTCTCTAATCGTATCTGATTAATGATTTTTATCAATTCCCAGCAAGGAGGCTTTGAAAGTTAATAGGAAAACAATCCACAGGGTACACAGCTTGTGGTTTTAATTTGTGTGTGTGCACGTGTGTGTGCATTTAAAATGCATCTATGCTTGCAAGACTTGAATTGCCTCACATAACTGTCCCTTCTTTATGTGTTCTTGTCACCTTCCTCATATACATATCAAGTGGAGGACATCTCAGTCTGCAGAGCCCCGAAGGCATGATCCCCACGATCCCACTATAGGGATATTATTGAGTCAGCCATCCTGATGTGTCCTTCCAACCCTGGACTCTGGCTGCTCTCTGTGGAATGAGGGGCTATGAGGTTCCCTGCCCTGGTCTCTGCCTTGGTCCTGGGTAATAGAATGTAGAGAAGTGATGTGTTCACTACTCTAGCTCATCCATTACAGAACTAAGTAAAGAAGCTCAACTATGAACACATTTGTGATGCATCCTCTCCACACTGCTGGCCGATGGAAAGGGGTGAAATGCTGTGTACAGACTGGGTGAGACTCTGGTAAAGTCAAAAAAGCAAATCCCAAAAGCTTGCCCAGCCTGTGATTACATTTACATCCCACTCTTGAAGTGATAAAATTACAGAGATTTGCATTGCGGTGTTTGGGGTTTTTTAGTGGAGAGGGCAGAGGGCAGAGGGCAAGGGACTCTGTGTGCGAGCAGATGAAAGATCTCAGGGGACAGAGCAGTGCTGTACCAGCCTGTCGGGGTGAGTGCTAAGGCTATGACTTCGGTCTATAAATTTTCAGGGTGTTACCTGGAGGAGGAGGGTGCTTATGATTCACAGGATCTCTATATAATGCACATCTATAATAACTTCAAAATGTTTCCTTTTAGAAAGGTTTGGAAACTCCTTTTTAAATTACAAATTCCTACGGAGCAGTCTGTCTGAAGTGGGGCTGAGGAGTCTGCTTTTCCGGGTAGAATCCTGGAGAAGGTAGTTGCAGGTGATCTTCTGTGCAGCATTGCAGAGAAGCTCACCACTGCAGGAAAGTGCAGCATTGCAGGGATGATCCCCACTGCAAGAAATTGCAGCATCACAGGGAAGCTCACCACTGCAGGAAAGTGCAGCATTGTTTAGGAAAAGGAAACTGTCTTATAGAAGGGTCAGCAAAATACACTGAAAAGGAAGAAGGCATGGACTTCTGGGTATAGCAGGAATCTTCAGGGCCTTAGGATTCCTGTCTCTTTATGGGGACATCCTGTGCTAGCCACACGTGGGACTCTAAACAATATGTTCATCCCTCCCAATATATTTACAACAGGTAAAAGGTGGTTTTGAAGTCAATTTTAAGAAATTTCAGAGACTGTTTTTTTCCCCCGATATGGAGTCTCATGAAGGTTTGGAACTCATTATGTAGCTGGGGGTGATCTAAAACTACTTCTACAGATGGTGGTATGACAGGTGTGTGCCATCATACCTGGATTAGGACAAACCAGGGGATCAAACATAGGATTGTGTGTGCTAGGCAAGCACTCTATCAGCTGAACCATACCCTAACCCACACTGTTCCTCTGAAAAGACCATTAAAGGATTCAAAATGGGAGCCCCTGTGAAGTCACTTGGGGTTTGCCCACCCAGGAATGACAGAGTTTATCCTTCTTGAACCCTGTGTCTGTGGCTGGAGACTTTATGTTGGCTTTCCCCAAGGACAACTCTGATCCAGCTCAGAGTTGGCTCTGCAGTTCTCCCACCTTGTTCTTAACATCATTATTGGCAAAGTGACATTTTGATGGTTATTCTAGCTGGCCTGGGTTAGTGAGATCTCAAAGACCATCTGACTCTCCCCTCTAGTGGTTTGCTAGCAGGCAAAGGTTAGAATAAGTGTTGTCTTCTCTTTTCTCATTGATGAACATGCTAAGAAACGTTGAGGAACAAGAGAGCTAAAAAGTGGGGGTGGAAGATACAGTTGTCAGTAGAACACAAGAGAATGTTTTTGATTCTGACTTTGACAGTCTAAATATTCTGCATAAATTCCTTTTTATCCCCCTACTTCATAGCCACAGGAGGCAAACTCCATACATAGCACCTGATAGATAATACATGCTCTATCAATATTCTGTATCACCATTCAAATTCATGGTGCCTCAGTCTGCATGTTTATAGTCAGTTGTCTTGTTTTAGGTGGAGAGGGTCTGTAGTAGCTACAGAATTCAGCTCTACCTCTTCTTTTTCATGTCAACATTCATTTGTGCTTAGGTGACTATGGGCACCAGTTTAGGTCTGGGATATTTGACAGTAAAGAGAGGAGAGTAACAAGGCTAAAGAATGTTCTTTGGGGCACTATAGAGTCTTTGGTTAAAAACAAAACACGGCATAACAGTAAGTTTTATGGTGTGATGTGTGTGAGGTTAAGAGTATGTCACCTGCTCTGGGCATCAATTGGCTCACCTGTGCATCTTCTCCCATTTGCAGTATTTAGCAAATGAAAACCATGTTTTAATATAAGTGCTGTCCCATGTAATATTTAGGAGCTACTAATACTAAAACATCTGTTGTTTATCTGAAATTCACATTTAACCAATGTTCTGTATTTTGTGTGATGTCTCCAGGAATAATGTGTGGTAACGGCATTCATTTTCTGTGTGTGCATTTTATGTACTGGGCACCACCAGGTTTTTTATTTTGATCATAATGCAAACACCAGCTAAAGGCATTTATTACTAATGATGATTTTGCATCTGGGCACTGAAATTTTTCCAACACTAAGTAGCCAAAAAAAAAATGGTAGCAAATGCAAGATCCAAATCTACTATTTCATGCTGCTTGTTCCAGAGATGAAAGCCCTTTGAACCTGGAACATTCCTGAATGCTTATGGTCCTCCATTCATTACCTCTATCCTGAGTCTGCCAAGGAGCTGTGATGGAAGTATGGGGATCAAAAAGCACCAGGAAGTGTTGAAAATAACCTTCAATCACTTTTCTACATCCAGAATGTTGGTTCCTAGGGTTGCAAGAGCAAAGGCAGTAGGGGCTGTGTGATAGCCCCGCCCTAGCTAGATGGGAGATTTATTGACTTAAATTGGTCTTAAAGGAATTCTAGTCACCTTTTTAGCATTCTTGTAAATGATTAGGATACCCTAAGTATCACTGCCATTGCTTATGACAAGTGAGAACTAAGCAAAAGTGCTACATAGATTTTTTTTTTTACAGGTCCTCCCTGCCAACCTGCAAAGGAATAAAATAATGTAGGGGCCTGGAGATGTAGTTCAGTTGTCAGGTGCTTGACCAGCATGCATGAAACTGTGGGTTCAGTTCCCAGCACCGCATAAGCTGAGTGTGGAGGTCCACACCTGTTACCCTAACACTTAGGGGGTAGAGGAAGGAGGGTCAGAAGTTCAAGGCCATCCTTGGCTACATTGGGATTTTTAGGTCAGACTAGTATACACAGCACTAATGAATAAATGTGATGTGGGAGGTGATTATGCTGTGAATATGTTTTACTTCCATTGGTTAATAAAGAAGCTGCTTTCGGCCAATGATTTAACAGAGTAAAGCCAGGCTGAAAGATATATATATAGGATCTAAACAATGTCTATTCTTTAAGGTCCCAAGGACAAACAAACATTTGATCCCACAGAAGTTACCCTGTGAAATGAATGAGTTTATTGGGCCTACTTATAGATCGTGGATGAGGGGTCCTTAGGGAGTATTTGTGACTCCAAAACAGCTGTACTGGAAAGCCTTTACCCTGCACAGATGATGGCTTTCCCATAGCCACACAAATGGAGCCTTCCTCCCACACTACTTACTCTAGCCTCTCCCTGAGATCCCAAGGTCGCTGTGATTGTGCAAAATTGCATACAACTGATTGGGAGGAGTAGCTGGGTGCTAGGCGAGGGTCTTGTATGCCCCAGCAAGCTTAGCTGGAGTGATCTTTTACAAGCAGGTAGAGCTGAACTCCTGAAGATGGTCGTTGTTCAGCTCAGAGGCTAGTGCAATACAATATCCTCCAAGGAGACTTTGCAGACATAACTAAGAATGAACTGTAGTATAAGGGTTTATTCTGTTGCAGGTGATTTACTCTAAGCACAGGAGACTGAGACAGAGACAAGGTTCTCATAGAGAAGAAGAGACGTAGTGGGAGGTGAGGCAAGGATGAAAACAGTAAGTCAGGGGAGGCTCCATGGGTTCAGTGGTTTGAAGATGCCTGCTGTGCAAGGGGCCTTTAGTTGCTGGGGTTGGGTAGGGTGGAAATGGGAATACAGTGTGAGACAAGCAACCTGATTAAGGCAACACCCATGACGACTGGAGGCAGTTTCTTCTCCTGATGAGAACATGGTCTCAACCTCCAGAGTCAAATAAGCTCATGTGAAATTCTGGGCCATGCGATGTGGGGTCGTATGTTTGTATTGTTTTGAGCTATTCAGTATGCACTGATTTTTATAGTAACAGTGGAAAACGAATGTGGGTGATGTCGTTTTGCATTTCAAGAAGGCAGCCACAGGATCCTTTGTAGCAGAGTCTTTCTGCCCTACCAGTCAGTTCCCAAATAACCACACAGAAACTTAATATTGGTTATAAATGCTTGACTTTTTATTAACAATGAGAACAACAAGTCTTCACAGTGTACCAAAGGATTATTCCACAGTAGCCCTTACTTAAGTGACACATTTCTGCTGTAATTGGGTTGTACTACACAGTTGAGGGGCTCAATGTATCATCCTTTGAATATTAAACCCCACCCAATTCTGTGATTCAGTTTCTACTCCATTAAATTAGCTGGGAGGGGAATGTGGTTTTGGGGGCATAATGTACATTATATTGGTAAACTGTCCTGTGCTGTTGAAGTTAATGGTAAGTAGACTCTAGAGTGTGAAAGGCTGGCTGTCTTGTCCCAGAAGCCATCATGCTGAATTCCAGTGTTCTCACAATGACTTGTCTGGATGGGTTGTTCCCAACCCTGTAACACGGAGAAGGAAGAACAATAAAATACCCCAGGAGAACAACTAAAAGGTAAATCATTCCAACTGAATGTATTTTTTATTCCATAATATAAAAGTGCCTATAATGGGTAAGAGGAGAAGGAAGCTTGTCCACGCAAAGGACAGAGGACCCTCTGCCCCGACCTTATCCTTGGTGTGGAGCTCCAGCAACTGCCGTCAGTTTCTGCTGGCGACTCAGAGTGCCTGATGGATGATGTCACCTTCCTACTGTTATTTGTTCTTGTACTTGGAAGCTTCGCCCAAGGGAACACTCTGCTCTGCCTAGGACTCCGGAACTACAACTGGTTGCCTCACAAGGCCTTTCCAGGTCCATCTTCTGGATGCTTATGTGTCCCTGATTTTATGACGCTACCTTCTATTTGCTCTCTCAATTGGGCTATTCCGGTCGCCTCTATGGGATATTTTGAGCACCTGATTTGTCTGCTGTTCCTATCTGCATCTTGGGAGTCATTCATTTATTTGTTTTTACTTTTGCTTACCATATAATTGGTAAATCCATTCACTCAAAATGGAAAGCACTGCTGTCAGACGTCATTGTCCAGACGTCACAGAACAGAGCGACACTATAGAATAGAAGAGGAAGGCACACTAGCCATTTCTGCAATCCACAGCACTTGCTCCTTTGCTTTCCAGTTTTATCTACAGCGATAAAGCTATCCTTCTCCATCACATAAGGATAGAGGTCACAGAGAGAGCAGTGCAGGCTGCAGACTTGAGAGACAGACAGAGGTCAGATTAGGGTAGGTTGGCTGCCTGCACATCCTCAACTGGAGAGGGCATGCATGTGCACAGGCTGAGCCCAAGCCAAACCAAGAGAGGGGATGAGGTGATGCAAAGCTGAGGAGAGAGCTGGAAAGGGGAACCATGTTGCAGCAGCCCCAGGCATAGGATCAAATCTGGAGACTGCTTTGTCCTGTGATGAGCCTGCTAGGAGTATTAAAGTCGATGCAAAGTACTAAATATAATTTGAAGGTATCTATCACTGACGACGGCTCAAATTCTTATTTTAATATAGTTTTTATATAACGAGTGACCTTGAGTTTCCAATGAGGCATAGTTTTTTTTTCTCCTATTCAGTGTCTCTACATCTTAAACTCTCACTTAAAAAAATCTTATGCATGAGCCAAGAACAGCCTTGCCTTTTGTGGTTTCCAGGGAGCCCATTGAAAATAATAAATAACCATTATGGAACTAATTGTTTCGTTCGGCATGCATGAGAAATTCATCGGTTCAGATTTAATTTGAAAAGCATAATGAATTCAAGGGCCTATTTCCCAGCATAGTTGTGTAGATAAGATTAAAAAGTCATAGTCTGTAAATTTGATGTTTTAAGGGTATATTGTACTGTTAGTTAGAACATGTCCCTGAAACAGCCTGAGCCTGATAAGAAATTTCCAGAAATTGCTTTTGAAAAAAAAATCCCACTTGTGGAAGAAATTTAAAAATGGGGCTTCTGCTCTAAGATCAGTCTGTGGGGGGTGGTGACAGCAAGGATTTGCCCGAGGGCTCAGAAAACCCAGCAGTATCTGCAGTTCGATTTTAGAGGTCTTATCTTCAATCACAGGCTGCTTAGTTCTCATGAGTTGTGTTTGTAAAGCTCATGGCTCATCTACTCAGCGAGATGGATGGTAAGATTATTTTTGCCTTCTTAGCTATGTGATGCTGGACTGTGATCCAATGAAGTGTTTCGCTGTGGCAGAATGCCTTCTCTTTGCCAATGTAAAAGGGGGAAAAAATCCTATTAAATGGCAAGTTAAAAAAGTCTCAGAATGGCTCCCAGCTGAAATATTGTGTTTGTATTCTCCACGATAGATTCTCCCTTTGAAGTCATTGCTATTTCAAAGGAGATTGTAGGCACTTAAAAAAAAATCTAGGTCATTCCTCACAAATTCCAGAAAGGAAACTGTCCTAGGCAAAGGCCAGAGGACCCATCTGGAGCTATGTGGGAACTGATGAGATTGTAAATAAAACCAGTAGGGGAGTCCAGGGCAGCCTCACACTCTGACCCCAATGCCAAGAGGACCACATGCTCAGAGCTGCCAGTGGAAAATAAAGCTGAGAATCTGAATCTCTATTTGAGTTCCTAATTAGAACACCAATTGTATTCACTTAATAATGAGGATTTTAACATTGAGGGAGGGTGACGGGCTCAGCAAATAATGATTGCTGACAATCGACCATTCTTAGCAGCAAGAGTCATATTAGTTTTTTTTTTAAAGACTGATTAGCTTTTAGGACAAAAGATTATATTGATTGGTAAATGAAATATTTGAATGGCAGCAAGTGGAAGGTTTTTCTCTGAGCTTTCTGATATCACACATACATATGCACACAAAATTGGATGCTTTTTTTTAGATAGAGTCTCTGTGTGTATGTGTGTCTATGTATGTGTGTTCAGACGTGAACTTGTGTGTGTATAGTTGCACCTGCACATGCGTGCATGGACCAGAAGTCATCATTGTGTGTCTTCTTGATTGGTCCTTCATGCTATTTTTTTTTTAAGGTAGGGTCTCTCATTGAACCCAGGGCTCACAAATTCATCAACACTGTCTGTCTAGGAAGTTCCAGGGATCCTCTTGTCTCTCCCTCCTCAGTGCTGGGATTACAGGTGAGGGCTGAGATCTGGTATTGGATGAGTGTTGGGCATCTGGGCTCACCTTCCTGTCATTGTGTGGCTCAATCTTTACTGAGGCACGTCCTCAACACCTCTTCCCGAGGCTTTCCACTTTCCTGTGCTTTTTCTATTTTGTCCTTTTTCTTTTCTTTTTTTTCTTTTTCTGTAACCCAAGCTGGCCTTGAACTAGAGATGTAGCTGAAAACAACCTTGAACTTCTGATCCTCCTAGCTCCACCTCCTGGGTGCTGAGATTATAGGCATGGGCACCGCTTCTGGTTTATGCACCATTGGGGATAGAACTCAGGGCTTCCCACATGTTCAGTGTGCACTCTGCCAACTGAGCTACCTCGTTAGCCCCCATTCTTTCGTATATTTTAAGGATTTGTAGTAATCGCAATGGGTGGTGAGTACAGAGTAAAGTTTAGGAGTACAGATGCTGGACCGATATCAAGTTTCAGTCTTGACTGTGATGGCTGTGTGGTCTTGAGAGAACTGCTTCCCTCTCTGTCTCTCTGTTCAATGGCTAAGGAGCTTTATGGAAAAGCATATATAGAGTGCTATCACCCTCATATCAACAATGGGCATTTAATATTGATAGGGTTATGCATGTCAAAGGAGTTACCACAGCCAAGTGTCCAGCATGTTACCAGCTGCTGCATCGTTGACTCTTGCTTACTGGTGCTTTAGTACTCTCTGGTAATTGAGATTATCTGTGAAAGAGCACGCTGAATTCATTTATACTACTTAAAAATTTCTCTCCATTAGCCAGGAAAAAATGGTTGTTTGCCTGTAACTCCAGACTATAATACAACCATCAACAACAAATGGGAAAGAGACAGTATTCATCCAAACTAAATCCCAGGAGAATTGTGATGAGCTGGCCCATGTCTGAAGTGGAGGGGGACAGGGCTTTGTAATAGACATGCTTACTGGGTTCTGACGTATTTGACACTTGAATCTTAGGGAAGATAAGGGTACCATTAGCAAAAGGAAAGAAGTGATGTAGGTGTTCAAAGCCAGGAGGTGCCACACAATGCCCTTGACGGCTAACGGATGTGCAGGGTGAAGTCTTCTGTTCCAAATGAGTAAGGGCTTCAGGCCCAGTGCTTGGAGCAGCATCATTTGGCCCAGGACACTTCTCTCTCTTGAAATGCTTTCCCCATAGCTTCTGTCACCTCAGTTACGTAGTCTTCCTCCGGCCTCACTGATCCGTTTTTTTCTCATTCTTCTTTGTTGCCTTTTCTATTTAAATGTGAAGTGTTTTCTGCCCCGAGCTTTTATCTTTTCCTTATGAACACTCTGAAATGAGTGATTCAGCCAGTCTTAATCCCCAAATTACAACGAAATAGTAATGATACTGGTAATAGGGACAGCAAATATTCTAACATTCAGTCCAAGTTAGACTTTAAGTACTCTATTATGTATGAAATGAGTTAACATATCATAGTCCTGATGAAGTAGGCGGTAATATCCCTGTGGATAGATGAAGAGGCTCAGCTACTTGTCTGAAGTCACATAGGATGAGAAGAGCTGGATTTAAGGACACATGGTCCAGATTTCATGGTTCTAAAGGTTGCTGCAGACATTGCCAGTGACACCTCTATATTCTTTGCACATTTCAGCCAACATTGGCTGACTCCATCAGCTGGTATCTGCATCTCTGAGTCTGGGCATGGATACCTACTCTGCTTGAACATGCAGCAGGCTAGGATGGTGTCTTTTGTAGTGAGTCTTTCTCTGTCCCACCTGCCAGCTCCCAGATAACCACATGGAGACTTCTTATTAATTATGAAAATTTGGCTGATAGCTTAGGTTTGTTTCTAACTGGCTCTTTTTTTTTTTTTTGGTTTTTCGAGACAGGGTTTCTCTGTAGCTTTGGAGCCTGTCCTGGCACTAGCTCTTGTAGACCAGGCTGGCCTCGAACTCACAGAGATCCGCCTGCCTCTGCCTTCCGAGTGCTGGGATTAAAGGCGTGCGCCACCACCGCCCGGCTCTAACTGGCTCTTATTGCTTAAATTAACCCATACCCTTTAGTCTATGTTCTTTTACACAGCTTGGTTACCTTTACTTTGTGATGCCCATGCTGCTTGTTCTGCATCTCCTAGGGACCTGTCCTTCTTCTTGCCAGTGTCCCCTGGGCCTGGAAATCCTGCCTAGCTTTTGGCCATTCAGCTTTTTATTAAATCAGTCAATGACACATCTTCACAGTGTATAGAAAAGGTTATTCCACAACGGTTTTTGGCTAATGACCTTAGAAAGTCACTAGTCATGGTGGTGGGGCCATTCTGGACATTGCATTTGGTACCTTCTCTCTGTTTGGCCTGGTTTCTACCTACTTTGGTAACCGGCATAATTACAGACCATCTATTGGATGACTCCCTTGTTTGAATCTCTTCCTCCATTCTCTGCGCATTCCAACACTTTTCAAACAATCCGTCATACCCAAATCCTCATCTCAGGTCAGTTCCCATGAGAACTCAAGCGAAGATGAAGAGAAGTTGTGGAAGTCCCCATACTGATCTCTCCTAGTAGAGTGTCTTATATGTATGCCCAAGTATCCAATGGCCTCTACTGTGTGATATTTTTATCTCCTATTGAGTTAGCCCCTTTATCATTACATAATGACTATTTATACAACAGACTTTGATTTAAAACATACCATTTTCTTACATAAATATAACTACCTCTGCACTCTCTTGGCTACAATATATCAGGAATATCTTTTTTATCTACATTAGTTCAGGTGAATATAGGAAATTGCCTTAGACTAAGTACCTTATAAATAACACAATTTATGCCTTAGTTCATGAAGCTAACATTTAAGGTTGGGATTCTGGTAGGGAGCCTTTTCTGTGTTGCAAACTCCCAGTTTCTTGAGGTTCTTTCACATAGCAGAAGGGAAGAAAGCTCCCTTGGGGCTCTTAGAAAGATTGTAATCCAAAAACGAGGACCCCATTCTCAGGAACACATCTAATCAAGATTTTCTCCTAAAGATGTTGCCTCTTAACTGCATTACATCAGCAGCCAGGATTTTAATACCTAACTCAGTGGAGAGAGGGATACAAGTGCTCAGGCCCTAACATCTTTCCTTCACTTTTGACTTACATGTGGTTTTAATTCTGGGATGAGTCAATTGTTGATGGTTCATAATTAGATCTTGTCTTCAAAGTCCATTTAGCTATTTTATGTCTTTGATTGAAGAATTTAATCCATTTTCCTTTAATTATTGATAAGCAAAGACTTATTACTGATATTAAATTATTTTCTGCCTGTCTTATGGCTCCATTGTCTTTTGTTCTTTCCATCTGCCTTTGTGCTTTGTTGAATTTTTGTGGTGATAAGTTTATCTCCCCCTTTTATTGGTAATTTCCTCTGGCTACTATGAGTCTTATAGAAAACACATAATAATTATGACAGCATATTTTTCGACCAATGACTTAATGGCATACAACACTGTACACATTTATTTCCCCTCAACTTTTTACGTTCCTGATTCCATGCCTTTCATATGTATATATTGTTTGTCTGTTAATGGAATGTATGTATTTGGGATGTTTTATTTTATTCTAGAATGAAAAGTGATTTGTATATGATAATTCACATTGTTATAATCTCTACTTGTGCACAGCTACTTCAACCAGTGACGTTTATACTTTTATGTACTCATGTGCATATGGCACATTTAGTATTCTTTCCTTTCTAGATATTTCCACTTAGCATGTCATGTAAGGCAGGTCCTTCAGCTTCTATTTGTCTGAAGAAATCACTATCTCTTCACTATATCTGAAGGGCAGTATTGCTCAATTTAGAATTCTTTGATGGCAGTGTTTCTGCTTTACGATATTTTAAGTATACACTTTCATGTATGGCCTGCCAAGCTTCTGGTGAGAATTACTGAAATCTTTATTCAATTCCAGTGCATGAGAAGATACTTTTGATTTTTTTTTATGTTTCCAAAATTTTGGTTTTGTCTTTTGAAAATATGATTATAATTATAATGCACCTCCTTGTTTACTTTGAGAATTCCTTAGAATTACTTTGACTGTCAATTTCCCTCTCTAGACTTGGGAAATTTTAACCATTATTTTTTTATATATATAACTTCCTACCTCTTTCTTTTTTACTTTCTAAGAATCCACACTCTATTTTTCCTGTTTTGCTTGGTGATTTTTAAAAGTTCTTCAAGTATTTGTATTTTTCTTCTCTAAGCAACTCCTGTTAATCTGTCTTTGAATTACTGATTCTATTTTAAAAATATTTATTGTTTATAATAATAATGTGTGTGTGTGTGAATGCCATGTATGTGTAGGTGCCTGCAGAAGACAGAAGAAGGTTTCAGAGCTCCTGGAGCTGGTGTTTCAAGTGGCCGTGAGCTAGCAGATGAGGAAACTGGGAACTAAACTCGGGTCCGTTGGAAGAACAGCAAGTGCTCTAAACTGCTGAGCCTTCCTGCTAGCTCCAGAATGTTGATTCATTCTTCTACCTGGTAAAGTCTGCTACTGAATGTCTTCTATGAGAATTTCAGTTTATCTATTATAGTCCTAAGCTCGAAGACTTTGATTTGAGTTAGTTATTCACACTCCAAAATTTCTGTTTGGCATTTTGTAACAGTGTCTACCCCTTCATTAATTAGTTGTCTTTGTCTTGCCCCTCTTCCTTTCTATCTCTATTCTTCATAGCACACTGACTTAAGACAATTATTTTAAATTATTTGCCAGGCAAATCACAGAGCTTGGTGTGTGTGGCAGAGGTTGAATTTGAGACTCACTTTGGACTTTTATGTCACTTTCCTTGATTCTATGCTGTACATTGGTCTCTGCACCTTCAGCTCTTTATGGACTGGAATTAGCAGAGAAGACTCACCAATTCATGCTGGGTAGTGATTTTGGGAGGCTCTCGACCAGTATGGATGTATCTTTTCTGGACTTGTGAAGACATATTTCTAATTAAAGGACTTTAACTGTTTCTTTTTTTCACACACCTTTAATTAGTTCTTCTTTTGGTGTCTGATTTGTGTGTTGTGAGTGGGAGTATTGAAGAAGTCCTTTCCCTGAGGGAAATCTGGAGAATTAGATGCCTACTTCCAACATCATAGAGTCATATTGGTCTTAGCAAGTCTCCCATCTTTTGCTACATTCTTAGCGGCCCCAAAGGCTTCAAAATTGTCTGTTCTATCTTCTTCCTGTCAAACAAGATAGAAAATGCCTTCTCCTATAGCACACTCAAAGACCAGGGATATTGAATACATGTTCTATTCTCCTCTGGCTTTTGAGTGAGAAGTTGTGTCCTTATACAGAATCTCTTGCTAGTGTGGGGAAGGGGACAGCATTAGTGAAGTGGGATTCTCCCCCTCACTGATCCCAGAGCAGTTGCTCTGCAGAATGCTCCTTTAACTCCTGCATGGGCTATACTCCTTGACAAAAAGATGACTGTATCACACTGGTGTTAGATCAATGTTCCTTTATGGAACGAGGGCTAAGACATCTTGTTCTTCATCTTGATTACTAAGCCCTCAGCTTATTTCAGTAGTTGTTTGAATCCCTAAGGAATTTCAAAGTATGAATGGCAATTATTTTCAGTCACAAGATGTATTATTGAAGATCACAGTTTGGTCCTTCCTTAATTGTATCACTTAAGAGAAGATGCCACCGAATACATAGAGCATGTATATGACGTCATTTGTCTCTCCGTAGCTTTGTTCCTAAAGATGATTTTGAGTTTGATGCTTTTAGAGCACACCGTGGCCTCTAAACTAGAAACATTTCAGAAGATAATGTGGAATTAGGCTGAAATGATCACTGTTTGTTCCTAACCATTAAATTAGAAACTAACTTGTGCTATTTAATAAACATCAGGGCAAAATTGTTCCTGAAGCCTCCTTTCTGCACCGGGGAGAAGGAATACTGCAGCTAGACACAGGCTCCTGGGACAGACCTGTGCAGATAGGGGGTGGATCTCACTATGGGGAAAATAATTTGCTGTGCTTTTTCTTCTGGCAAGAATGGGGGAAACCAGTGAAAAGTGAAGAGGAAAAGAGAGAGAGAGAGTTAAAAGATGGGGTAGGTTCAGATAGGTTAGATGATCAAGTCCATCAAAACAGTAGGATAGAAGTAACACTTGAAGCTATTTGGAGGCTAGACCAGGTGGTCCAGGCATGTAGACCAGACAGTCAAGGAGCTGGGGCAGTAAGATTGTAGGTTCCGGGTCAGCCTGGGTCACATAGTAAGGCTGTCTTTTGCTCAGCCGTCATCAGAGAAGTTTTCTTCTGCAGCAGATGAGAACAAATACAGAGATCCACAGCCAGACAACTTACAGAGAGTGAAAGAACTTGGAACACCCATCCCTAAAAGGGATATATGCATCAAATTCCTCCCTTCAGAGCTCAGGAAACTCTGTAGCAAAGGAGGAAAGATTTTGAGAGCCAGAGGGATTGGAGGACACCAAGGAATAAAGGTTTTCTAGACCCAAGGGGACTGGTACACAGATGAACTCACAGAGACTGTGTCAGCATGCACAAGGCCCACGAGGGTCTGCACTAAACCAACTGCCCCATTCCTAACAGCAGAGCTATTTCCAGTTGATAGCCACTTGCAAATGAAAGATCAGATTTTGTCAAGGGACTATCACTGGGGAAACAAGCTCTAAAGGGTGAGTTCCATGCCAGGAGTAGATGACCAACACAACACAAAACAAACTCAATGACACCTTTGGAGGCTCTTTCTTTCATAAAGTTTATCAGCATGCACATTTCTTTTAATTTTGGATTTCTTTTGTTTTTCTACCTTACAGATCCTTGCATACTTATTATACCTTCCACTTTTGTTTTTTTTGGGGGGGGATTTTTGAGTGTGCAGAAGTGAGTCTCTGCATCTCTGTGTTTCTTGTGCTTTTTCTTTGACTCTTTTTCTTGTTTATTTTGGCATATGCCAATTAATTTTTGTTTTGGAGTCATCTCATTTTATTTTAGTATTATCCCTTTGATGCCTGTTCTTGCTTCCTAAGAAGAGACAGGAAAGGTATCGATCCCGATGAGAGTGGAGATGGGGAAAAACTGGGAGGAGTTAGGGAAGAGGAAACCATCCCTATATTGTATGGGATAAATCTATTTTTAATAAAAGAAAAAATAGCAACCTAACAAATTTACACATTAATGATTTTCACCTAAGGTCCTCATGTGTAATAGCACAGAAATAATTCTTGCATTTAGAAACATTCTCAAGAATGTGAATATTAAATTCTCAATTTCCCTGTGTGAGTAATGTACTTAAAAGTAATACTAAGGGAATAAGAGAGAGTTTTTATTAATTTTATTGAGCTATACATTTTTCTCCGCTTCCCTTCCATCTTTTCCCTCCACTCCCCTCCCCTTCAACCCTTTCCCATGGTCCCTTTGCTTCCAATTTATTTAGGAAATCTTGTCTTTTTCTACTTCCCATGTACATTAGATCCATGTACATCTCTCTTAGGGTCCTCATTGTTGTATAGGTTCTCTGGGATTGTAGGCTGGTTTTGCTTTGCTTTATGCCTAAAAGCCACTTCTGAGTAAGTACATATGATATTTGTCTCTCTGGGTTTGGGTTACCTTACTCAATATGATGTTTTGAGTGATCCATCCATTTGCCTGCAAATTTCAAGATCTCATTATTTTTTCTGCTGTGTAGTACTCCATTGTGTAAATGTACCACATTTTCCTTATCCATTCTTCAGTCGAGGGGCATTTAGGTTGTTTCCAGGTTCTGGCTATGACAAACAAAGCTGCAATGAACATAGTTAAGCACATGTCCTTGTGGCATGATTGAGCATCCTTTGGATATATACCCAAAATTGCTATTACTGGGTCTTGAGGAAGGTTGTTTCCTAATTTTTTGAGAAATCACCATACTGATCTCCAAAGGGACTGTACCAATTTGCACTCCCACCAGCAATGCAAGAATGTTCTCTTCACTCCACATCCTCTCCAGCATAAGTTGTCATCAGTGTTTTTGATCTTGGCCATTCTTTCAGGTGTAAGAGGGAATCTCAGAGTTGTTTTGATTTGCATTTCTCTGATGGCTAACGATGTTGAGCATTTCCTTAAGTGTCTTTCAATCATTTTAGATTCCTCTCTTGAGAGTTCTCTGTTTAGGTCTGTACTCCAGTTTTTTTTTTTTTTGGATTATTTGTTCTTTTGATGACCAATTTCTTGAGTTCTTTGTGTATTTTGGAGATTAGCCCTCTATTTGATGTGGGGTTGGTGAAGATCTTTTCCCATTCTGTAGGTTGTTGTTTTTGTCTTCTTGACTGTGTCCTTTGCTTTACAGAAGCCTCTCAGTTTCAGAAGGTCCCATTTATTAATTGTTTCTCTCAGTGTCTGTGCTACTGGGGTTATATTTAGGAAATGGTCTCTTGTGCCAATGCGTACAAGTGTACTTCTCACTTTCTCTTTTATGAGATTTAGTGTGGTTGGCTTTATGTTGAGGTCTCTGATCTATTCTGACTTGTGTGTTGTGCATGGTGATAGATATGGGTCTACTTTCATTCTTCTACATGTTGATATCCAGTTATGTCAGCACCTTTTGATAAATATGATTTTCCCCCATTTTATATTTTTTTGCTTTTTGTCAAAAATCATATATTCATGGGTGTGTGGATTAATATCTGGGTCTTTGATTCTGTTCCATTGGTCCTCCTCTCTGTCTTTATGCCAATACTAGGCTGTTTTCAGCTGTACTGTAGCTCTGTAGTAGAGTTTAAAGTCAGGGATTATGATGCCTCCAGAAGTTCCTTTATTTTATAGCATAGCTTGGCTATCCTGGGTTTTTTACTTTCCTATACGAAGTTGGGTACCATTCTTTTGAGGTCTGTGAAGAATTTTGCTAGGGTTTTGATGGGTATTGCATTGAATCTATAGATTGCTTTTGGTAAGATTGCCATTTTACTATGTTAATTTTACCTATCTAAGAGCATGGGAGATCTTTCCATTTTCTGATGTCTTCTTTAATTTCTTTCTTCAAGATTTAAAGTTCTTGTCATATAGGTCTTCCATTTGTTTGGTTAGAGTTACTCCAAGATACTTTATACTATTTGTCGTTATTACGAAGGATGATGTTTCTCTGATTTTTTCTCAGTTCATTTATCATCTGGGTAAAGGAGGGCTACTGATTTTTTTAGGTAATCCTGCTACATTACTGAAGGTGCTTATGAGTTGTAGAAGTTCCTTGGTAGAACTTTTGGGGTCGCTTATGTAAACTATCATATCCTCAGCAGATAGTGTTTGACTTCTTTTCTGATTTGTATCCCCTTGATCTCCTTTTGTTGTCTTATTGCTCTAGCCAGGAATTCAAGAACTATTTTGAATAGATATGGAGAGAGTGGACAGCCTTGTTATGTTCCTGGTTTCAGTGGGATTGCTGTTGAGTTTCTCTCCATTTAGTTTGATGTTGGCTATTGGCTTGCTGTATATTGCCTTTATTATGTTTAGGTATTTTCCTTGTATTCCTGCTCTCTAAGACCTTTATCATGAAGGGAAGTTGTATTTTGTTAAAGGCCTTTTAGCATCTAATGAGTGACCATGTAGTTTTTATTTTTCAGTTTGTTTGTATGGTAGATTACATTGACAGATTTCTGTATGTTGAACCACCCCTACTTGATCATGTTGGATGATGGTTCTGATGTGTCTTGGATTCGATTTGCCGTATTTTATTGAGTATTTTTGCATCAATGTCTGTGAGTAATATGGTCTGCAATTCTCTTTCTTAGTAATGTCTTTATGTGGTTTGGGTATCAAGGTAATTGTAGCCTCATAAAAAGATTTTGGCAATGTTTCTGTTTTGTGGAATAATTTGAGAAGTATTGGTATTAGTTCTTCTTTGAAAATCTTGTAGAATTTTGTGCTGAAACCATCTGGTCCTGTGCTTTTTTTTTTAATTGGGAGACTTTTGATGACTGTTTCTATTTCTTTAGCAGTTGTAGGTCTATTTAATTTGTTTATCTGGTCTTGATTTAATTTTGGTAAGTGATATTTATCCAGAAAGTTGTTCATTTTGTTTAAGTTTTCCAATTTTGTGGAGTACAGTTTTTCAAAATATGACCTGATGATTCTTTGGATTTCCTCCATGTTTGTTGTTATATCCCCATTTTCATTTCTGATTTTGTTAATTTGGATATTCTCTCTCTGCCTCTTGGTTAGTTTGGATAAAGGATTGTCTATTTTGTTGATTTTCTCAAAGAACCAACTCTTTGTCTTATTGATTCTTTGTACTGTTTTCTTTGTTTCTATTGTGTTGATTTCAGCTCTCAATTTCATTATTTCCTGCCATCTAGTTCTCCTGGGTGAGTTTGCTTCTTTTTGTTCTAGAGTTTTCAAATGTTCTGTTAATTCACTAGTGTGGGATTTTTCTCAGCTTCTTTATGTAGGCATTTAGTGCTGTGAACTTTCCTCTTAACACTGCATTCATTGTGTCCCATTTAATTTGGGTATGCTGTATGGCCATTTTTATTGAATTTTAGGAAGTCTTTAATGTCTCCCTTTATTTTTTCCTTGACCTATTGATGATTCAGGTGAGCATTGTTTAAACAGGTTTGTGGGCTTTCTGGAAATAGTGTTGCTATTGAATTCTAATGTTAAGACATGGTGATCTGATAAAATACATGGGGTTATTCCAATTTTTTTTGTATCTGTTGAGGTTGGAACAAGAGCCATTTAAGCACTGGTGTACTCTTTGAAGTGTTATCCTGTCCTTACAAAACATAATTAACCCTAATATGTCTCTCATTGGCAGTTTTGTTTAGTAATTATGCTTGTCTTCTTGGAAAATTCTACTATTATGAATATGATTTCAAAAAAGTAACAATATAGAAAAAAATTTTTAATCTTATATGAAAAATGTTGGACAAACCATTTTCTCCTAATTTTGGAACCAGAAATAGTAGTTCTCTCCTAAATAACTGAAAAAGATAGATTAAATGGTTCAACAACTTTTCCTACATAAAATTAAGCAAATTGTTATTTTTTTAAAACTTCAAAACCTAAAGATCTATGTTATTAATTTTCTAGTCAGGAAAATAGATGATTTTAGAAAAGAAATCAATCTTGTGCTGAGAAATTAATTTTCCTGGTTATTTTTCTGTGTTTTCTACTGTTATACTTTGAGTGACATCTCCATCAATGACTAACACCCGTGTGGAGAACGTTACTCTAGTGTCTGCAGATTTGTTTAGTTCCTCAACTTCCCTCTTCTAGGAGAAATGCAAGACTTTTTCCTTTCCTCCTCACTAGACTGCTAGTGCTTTTTAATGACAGAAGGGATGTGGGTTGTGGTGAGAAGGCTCAGTGGGTAAAAGCATTTTCTGTATAAGACGGGGGTCTGGATTCAGTCTCTAGCACCCACAGTGGAAGAGAAGACGACCCAGCTCTCCCAAACCATCCATTGACTTCCACATCTTCACTGTTGCCTGTGCATGTCTGAAAATTCCCTAATGCAACAACAACAACAACATACTAAAAATAATTTTATTTTAAAAATATTGATTGTGGCCAACTGAAGCATTATGAAAGTTCTGAGGACCAAGTTTCAAGTGTTATTTCTGCGTATGAAATAACCTAATAGGACATAATAACATAAATAGGATTTATGTGGGAAGCAGAGAATGTCACTATGATTCATAAATTTAATGGTGATTTTCCAAGATTAGTTCATTGCTTTTGTTTGAAAGATGAAAAAAAAAGAAAACTAAGTCAAGTGAGAGGAGGAGATTTCTGCAATCTCATAGGAATAATTAGGAGGAGGAACCCAGATCTTCCACTGAATTTGAAAAATGTAGTTAATACACAAAATCCTAAAGAAACCAAAATTGGCCTCCATTAAAGAGTTTCTCAAGATGTGGGGAGAGGACTTTCCAATGACTATCCCCTAGCTGTGACTATCTCAGCAGGTTCTGAGCCTGGGTGGCCCTGTATCACCAAGAAGATCCTCATTGATGCCGTCGACTATGGTTACATCCTAGGTGTCAGGTACAAGCTTGTCACAGGTATTAAATGTTTATGGGGGCAAACATTAATTTTTAAAATCATCCTATGCTGTAGTCAGGATACTTTTAAATGGGATCAACTTAAACTATAATAAAATAAAGAAATGGGAAGAAGGTATTGATTTACAACTGGCAGGGGCCATGGAAACCGCCCTTAGGTTTCCATGTCTGAAGGCTGTGCCACTGTCAGGACCATGCTGATCTGAGTGGCCTGTGCTCTCTCACGCAGGGCCATGGTGCCCTCTGGGCCAGGACTGTTGCTGAGGACCATGCCAGGGTCTGAGTTGATGTCTGTGACTCCTGTTACCACCGACAGCCGTGCAGATGACCAGGGTCTCGTCAGTCACTTGAGGCCATCTCAGGGTCTATCCAGAACCATCTGTAACTCCAGTTCTGGGAGATGTGATACCCTCTTCTGGCCCCAGTGGGCACACAAGTGGTATGTAGACTTACCAAACACCCATACGTATAACACAACACTAAAAGACAGTGGTTTCGTGGCGCTCCACTGTCTGTGCTTGGCCTCCACTTTTACGTCTTGTCTCTGCGTGGCTTTGTTTGTCAGCAGGTGTTCCCAGGTGCTCGGTAGCATGGATACAGACACCAAAGGCTCACTGTCTACTGTTTAGGTCTCACAAGGAATGTTTCCCTAGAATGCTGTAGCAGAAAAGCCTTTGGCAAGACTTTTATTTCCAAGGGTGTTTCACAGAATCTGACTCTTTGGAGAATTAGCCTTTCCTATCTGCATAGATTCTTCTTTCTGAAGAGCATCCTCTTGACAAGAGAGGAGCCAGGGAAGAGGAATCTGATGTGGTATCCAGTGGAGATGTGCCAACGAGCTTCGTGTGAACCATGTAGCAGGGCTGAGAAATACAGGAGGGGATGGCAAACACTGGAAAATACAGAAAATGACATATAAGAGGGCAATGCAAAATTCTGCTTAAAACAATAGACTAAATAAGGCCTAATTATAAAGTGGATGTCATTTTTAAAAAATCCCATCCTCTGCTAAACAGAGAGATTCATTTTTTAAAAATGGCGTTTGCTTTTAGTGGCAATTGAATGACTAGGGCAGTCCAACTTGCAGCTGTTAGGGATGAGATATTCCTTTCTGAACAGACACTTGGACCGGAGTCTACAGGGCAAAGTTACAATAGTGATATCCCTTTAGATTAGATGCAATCACAATCATTCATATGCAGCTAATGGACGCTTTAATTAGGCAGCACAGTTCCTGCAAAGAAAGAAGGAAGAAGCCCTGCAGATCTCAGCAACACCTGTATGTTGACAACGAGTCTTCTCATTTCCGGTGTGATGTGGGCACAACGTAGCCCAGCAATAATTCCCCCCGATGTTCACCTCTGTACTTCTGTACCGTTGCACATTAACTTGATTGATCGATGCTGTGCTCCCACAAAGCAGGCATTGTTTCCACGCTCCTCTGCATCTGCTAGATAAGAAGACTGAGGTCACGAAGCTAATGAAAGGAGAACTTTAACCCTCCTCCTGCTCTCGTATCCTCAGAAGTTTCACAGTGAGGGAGATCTGAATTTGAGTCTGTCTCCACCTCCTGCCCATCACACACACACACACACACACACACACACACACACACACACACACTATCACATTTTTTTTTTGTTTTGTTTTTTGAAACAGGGTTTCTCTGAAGCTTTGGTGCCTGTCCTGGAACTGCTCTTGTAGACCAGGCTGGCCTCGAACTCCCAGAGATCCGCCTGCCTCTGCCTCCCGACTGCTGGGATTAAAGGCGTGCGACACCAGCGCGCGGGCCCCAGTCACATTTTAAACTCATCTCTGCCAGGATGTAAAAATGTGACAGCCATGCTCAGTATTAGTTACTTTTATATTGCTGTGACACAGTCCCAGACATGAGTGACTTGTGTTGACTCTGAACCCAAAGTGATGCAGAACAGCGCGGTGCATGCGGCAGAGGCTGTCCACCCATGACACACAGGAAGCAGCGAGAGAAATACAGGAAGAAGAAAGCTATATTACCTCCTGTGACCTACTTCCTCTGCCTTGGTCCTGTCCCCTAATTTTTGCCACCTCCCAGTAAGGCCATCATATGAATCAATTTGGGATTAATATGCTGATAAGATCAGGGTCTTCGGGATCCAATCATTTTCTACAGGTCTATCCATCGACAGCTCACCTTATGTGAGTCCAGGGGGCACTACATAATAAGCCATAAGACACATTGCAAGCTGTCTCTTATTGATGGTCCTCTTAAGAGCCATATTTTTGTCACTCTGGATGTCATCAAACATAGCCTTTAGGTGAGAGTGATGGCAAAGGAAGAGGACCAACGCCCTTTCTTTGGTTTGGCAGAATTGAGAAATTCCCACTTACAGGGCGGGAGGTGGGATGTGGGGTGAGGAGCAGGGCAGGGCATAGCCTGGTCTTTGTAGCTTGAGGGACATCAATTCAAAGGCAAGAGATGAGTCAACATCAGGATTCTGCTTCTTCTTCTGCTCAGACTCCAGCAGGAAGTCCACCTTCAGGTAGAGCCAGCCAGCCCGTGCTGAATAGTCAACAAAAAGCCTTGGAGCTGTATCTTCGTGAGTTCGACGCCAGCCTGGTCTACAACGTGAGTTCCAGGATAGCCAGGACTGTTTCACAAAGAAACTTCATCTCAAACAAAACAAAACAAACAAAAAAGCCTGGTACACAGTGCAACTTGCAGAGAGAGGGCCCTGACTTTTCTCCTCAAGCCCCTTGGCAGCTGCTGCTGATGAGGTGGATGAGGCCTGTAAGGGCATGGACTAAGGTCTCATTAGTCAAAGGCGCCTGGTAAACAGAAGGGCCTGGAAGATCCCAGAGATCACAGTTGCAGGCTTAGTTTCAGAGATCTGTAAGTCTAATTGACTACTTGTACCCCTCATTGTGACTATATATTTGGGTTTTATTAACAAAATTAACAATTAAGATTTTTTTTTAAATTCATTTTGCAACCATTGTCTGGTAGCTCTGAAATCAAATTATTCGATAATGCTGTTCTGAGGCATTAACTAAGTATGGGATAACTATTAGGTTATAAGCAACAGAAGAACAATTTCTTTGATTTACATAGTCATTTATGTTTTTATTTTTAAATATTTATTTCCCTTACTTTTATTTTTATGTATGTGTGTAAGAGAAAGTCACTTGTATGTGGGCATTCCAGGAGCCCAGAAGAGGGCAGTAGAGTTGAAGTTACAGGTGGTTCTGAGCCAACCAATGTGGGTGCTGGGAATCGAACTGTGGTCCTCCAGAAGATAGCCAGTGCTCTTAACCGCTGGGCCCTCTAATCAGACTCGGAGAACATAGTCTCTTCTCAGTTAACTTTAAATTCCTGTGAGAGAAAAACAGCCTCGATGTATCAGCAGTAGACTTGAACTCTCATGTAAACAAATGCTCAAAAGTAACATTTTAAATGTGCATTTCTTGTCAGATTTCACAGGAAGCAAAGAAGATCTCTTTTGTCTGGACGCTGCCGTTCACAGAGGCAAAACATTCCCCTCTGGAGACGTGTGCTGTCTTCTCCCAACTATCATCAAAAGCACGGTGAAACCGCTAAACAGGACGACTGCTTGCTAGAATACTGAACTGCTGTGGCTACCAGGAGCGAGAGAATAGCAAGAGGTGGGCAGAGCTTTAGTGGGGGTGTGTTTGTTGTGGGTGGAAGCAGGCGAACAGGAACAGCCGGGAAGTTAGAGCAGCAGAGGGTAGAATGGGTGCAGGCTAGAGGGCTTTGGGAGCTAGCCTGGAAACTTCGGTATGTATCACAGGTGTGTGTTGATAGGGACTAGGTGTCCCATTTTGGAAGGTAGGCTGGTGTAGGGGCAGCTAAGGGAAGTAAGGGCTCTTCCTGACAAGCAGCAACCCACTTCACACGTTTCTAAACAATGCTCATTTCAGGTTTCTGTTTATCGGCTATCAGTCCTTCTGGTCACCCAAGGGCTGAGCCCAGGCTGTCACTTATGACATTGTCATTGGTACAACCATTTGGGAGGTTGGGAACCCACTCAGGACTTGACAACTACTCATTTGTGTGTGTAGTTTCTCAACTTTTGAGTCCTGGCCCCTTGGTGCTAGGTAATTCTTGGTCCCTGGAGCTGGTCCTTGTAGAACAGTCACATGTGTAATGGCACCCTTGATCTGAACTCATTAGATGCCAGGAGCAAGGATCAAGATTGCTCCATACCCTGTCACGTGTAGCTCCGATGGGGTGGCTGGTGATTAAAATCGCGCCACTGTGAATCACCGATGGTCAGTGACTTGGCGATGCTCTTGGCCTCTGTAAATCTGGCCTAATGGAGTACTAATATGATTCACGTAAGATTTAAGGAAGAACACGGGTGCCCTTCTAGACACTAACCTACTTTGTAACTGCGCGAGTTAACCTGTAATAAAAGCAATTATCAAACCCTACCTTTTACGAAAGCACTTGCTGTCATTTCTGTGGGGCCCAGAACTTTACAGGCACATCTGCCCACAGGTTACCCTCCGCCTGGTCGGGGTTCAGTCAGCGATACAGGAGAGCTTAGCTGGGGGGCAACGGTGAACATAGAGGCCTGTGAGGTCAACAGTGGAGCGGAGGGCAAAGTCTGCGTATGCATCATTCTCTGGACAACTCATTAATCCTCAGTACAATTACTAAAATAATCAAAGACTTTTTTTAAAAAAAATAAAAACTTCAGTTAGCCCTTAAAAAATATTATCTCGTGTTTATTTATTTCACTGTGTGATGCAAAGAATATTATTTATTTTATTGGTTTATTTATTTATTTATTTTGGTTTTTCCCTGTGTAACAGTCCTAGTTGTCCTGGAACTAGCTCTTGTAGACCAGGCTGGCCTCGAACTCACAGAGATCAGCCTGCCTCTGTCTCCCAAGTACTGGGATTAAAGGCGTGCACCACCACTGCCTGGCTTATTACATTGTTTTATTGAGAAGTAAAAAATGTATACTGTAAAGATTGTGGAGCGATTTCATCAAATGAATCACCATCATATACATTTTTTCAGGTCTTATTTTTGTGTGTGTCATGAAAGCATTGAATATCCATTCTCAATAGGTAATGAGATGGCTCAGCGGCTAAGAGCACTGGCTGCTGGGTACCTACAGATCCCAGCACCTGTATTTTGGCTCACAAGCATCGATAACTCCAGTCCTAGGCAATCTGATGTCTTCTTCTGACCTCTGCAGGCACTGCATGTATGTAGTGCACAGACAAGCCATGTGGATAAAATATTCCATACATATAATATAAAACAAACCTAGAATCTGTTCTTCTTGCAGTCTCAAAGAAGAAGTGACATTGCTGTTAACTATAGTCACTGTGAAGTGACTGAGATTATTACTCCTGTCTAAATAAAATATTGTATCCTTTGACCAAAATCTTCCTCATCTTCCCTCTTCTTGCCCAGCCCCAGTCAAGATGACCACTGAGAGCAGGAACCATGACATTGAGTATGAGCAGTGTGACAGCTATTTGGAGGGCCTCTCTTGGCTTATTGAAAATCAAGGTCGTTACTCTTCTGAGCAGAATGTTATGTCTGGGAAGGTGTATTGTGGTGTGTGAACAGAGAATTTGACTTTTAACTTTTGTGAACAGCCCAGAGAGCAAACTAAGAACATGGTGGCATCATGAGCAAAGGACTCTCCCCTCAGAAGGTTCTGTAATCCTTCCTAACAGACCCCTTGCTCACTCAGAGCAACCAAATGACCTCCTCCTATTCCCTCTCCAGCTGACTGGAGGGCGTCATTGTGTCCCAGTTAAAGTCCGAGAAGATGGGGCCTCTTACTCAGCAGGGCCGTTTTAATTATTTAGCTGAATTTGCCCATCACTTCCCTTGGCTGGACACACCTGTAGCCTTCTTATTTTTCTGAAAATCAGTGTGCTCGGTCAATTAGTTTATTTCTCTATTTTTTAGAGAGAGAACAGAAACACCTGGATTTATGGAAGGCGAGTCTTCTTTACTTCTACTTGGAATAAAGTTTTCAGCAGCCTGCCTTTCCGCGGTTGAAGGCCAAAATAGCTCAGCCAGCAGGTTGCTGACCTAAGAAGCCATGGCTTACTGGAGTTTCCACAAGGGAAGCATTCCCTGGGAGTTGGCAGGAGACAGCAAAGTGCCAGCTTCACGCAAGAAGAGGACTCCTGCCTTCGGAGAAGATGGGACCAGCTCACACATCGCCCAGCAGGAAGATTCTGAGGACATGGCTCAGAGATTGTCAGCCGACGTTCTCTATAATACCCCCCTCCCCCCACCCGCTCCCAGTACCTCGTGGTTTCTGTTCATTGCACATCTCCTGCTTGGGCAATAGCATGGATCTTATTTGCCAACTAGCAGGAGAATGACGGCATGCTGTGAAAATGCCTGTCAACTGTGAAAAAGCAGTGTTTGTCCCTGCTTCTCAGTTGCTTCTCAGGTCAATCATTTTCTCAGTGGGAACAAGGCTGCCCAGATAACCAAAGGGGTTTTGTTTTCGTTTTGTTTTGTTTTTTTTTTCTGAATCTAGTTCTAGTATGATCATGGCTGTATCTAAGGATACCACCCAATACAGTGAGATGAACGAGGTGGTGATTACACTTCTCCGATCATTCAACAAATCTACCTATTGAATATAGATTAGGCTATTCATTACGGAAAGTCAAAATAGGCCTGCTCTCCACCCCCACTGGGCTCAATGATCTTAATCAGAGAAATCACTCAAATGGCATTTGAAATACCAGATGAAAAGGCCAGGTAGAGGAAATTATGGGAGCCCTTTTACCAGAGACATGGGCCAACCGAAAAGTCAGGGAAAGCCCCTGAAGAGAGTGACGGCTGAAGAGTGGGGCTGTGGAGTGGGAGGAGGGGGTAGATCTACAGGGACATATTTAGTTGAGTTAATGCCCCCCTCTTGTAGGGGTTCCATGCCCCCTTTGGAGACAAGGTAAATGTAGCTGGGCACAGAGAGCCAGTAAAGATGCGATCGGAAGACCATGCAGCTCAATGGTTAGTGTAGGCCTTTATCCTACAGCAGTGAGCATGTATTAGCAATGGGTTTGATCAAGCATCCAGTGGAATCGAATTTGCCTTACGTCATGCAAGTGATTAAAAAAAACTATTTCAAAATCAGGTTATGGATACGTGTTGGCTCAGTCAGTAGAGGATGAGTTAAAACAAGGTGCGCAGCATTAACCAATATGAATGTCTTTATGAAGGGAACTTATGTTGATGTAAGTCATATTAGAGAGCAAACAAGAGAAGCAACCAAGGTCATGTCTCTGTATCAGAAGGAGCCAAGAGTGGACACAGTGTGCACTGGAGGGGGTCCAGGGACTCACATAAAGTTTGCAGAACTCCAGCGGGGAGGCCTGGTCTAGAACACTGAGTACTGAGGCTCTCAATGAGCTTGAACAAGATCTAAGGCCTAGATGAAGAGGTGCCGCTCATGTAAATGGACCAAAGGGCAAAGATGAAGCACCTACCCATGGGGCCATAGCAGCCTGGAGGTTTTGCCCTGTGATGTTGGGATCATATTATTTTTCTAGACCAATTAATATAAGCACCGGTACAGTTTGAACATGCCTGTCTTCACAGAGCAAAATCCCACTGGCTACGTACACTTTTAGTTTATAGTTTGGGGGTTAGACCCTGAGAGCACTTCTGAGAGCAGACATACACACAAGATGCTAAATAATCATTCCTTTAGGCCCCAGGACATTCTGCTCGCTCTGAATTGCTTCTTTTTCATTTTTTTCTGGTTTCCCCGATTACAGCTTTATATCCTTTTCTGTCCATTTTGCTAATTGGTTTTTTCCTCCGGATGGGCAGTTGCCTTAAAGACAAGCTATAGGAGAGCTGGCCATTGTTCTCCCAGTCAACTTTCGGACCCACAGGAAGTCAACTGGCATGCTGACCCAGTGTGGGTGCTCAGAATCCCACAGTGATTCCTGAACCAGATGTGAGAGACTGGCTGAGCTTCACTGCAGGGAAAACTTTTCTACTGGCCAGGGAATGGGCCCAGGGAAGGATGTTTTATTTCACTGTGTGTTATTTAAATGGTTTACAATTTTTGCGTACATGACTTTTATTTTCTGCCCTCACTAATGCTAGGCAAATAGCAGATATGCCCTTTATTTTTTTATTTTTTATTTTATACTGCTGAGATCTCCTGTGGATGAGATCCAGTTTTTTTTAATTTATTTATTTATTAAAGATTTCTGTCTCTTCCCCGCCACTGCCTCCCATTTCCCTCTCCCTTCCCCAATCAAGTCCCCCTCCCTCCTCAGCCCGAAGAGCAATCAGGGTTCCCTGCCCTGTGAGAAGTCCAAGGACCACCCACCTCCATCCAGGTCTAGTAAGATGAGCATCCAAACTGCCTAGGCTCCTACAAAGCCAGTACGTGCAGTAGGATCAGAAACCCATTGCCATTGTTCTTGAGTTCTCAGTAGTCCTCATTGTCCGCTATGTTCAGCGAGTCCGGTTTTATCCCAGGCTTTTTCAGACCCAGGCCAGCTGGCCTTGGTGAGTTCCCAATAGAACATCCCCGTTGTCTCAGTGTGTGGGTGCACCCCTTGCAGTCCTGAGTTCCTTGCTCGTTCTCTCTCTCCTTCTGCTCCTGATTTGGACCTTGAGATTTCTGTCCGGTGCTCCAATGTGGGTCTCTGTCTCTGTCTCCTTTCATTGCCTGATGAAGGTTAATATTCAGGAGGATGCCTATATGTTTTTCTTTGGGTTCTCCTTATTTAACTTCTCTAGGATCACTAACTATAGGCTCAATGTCCTTTGTTTATGGCTAGAAACCAAATATGAATGAGTACATCCCATGCTCCTCTTTTTAGGTCTGGCTTACCTCACTCAGGATAGTGTTTTCTATTTCCATACATTTGCATGCAAAATTCAAGAAGCCCTTGTTTTTTACTGCTAAGTAGTACTCTAATATGTATATATTCCATACTTTCTTCATCCATTCTTCTATTGAAGGGTATCTAGGTTGTTTCCAGGTTGGATGCTCAACTTACTAGACCTGGATGGAGGTGGGGGTTCCTTGGACCTCCCACAGGACAGGGAACCCTGATTGCTTTTCGGGCTGGGGGGGGGGACTTAATTGGGGGAGGGGGAGGGAAATGGGAGGTGGTGGCGGGGAAGAGACAGAAATCTTTAATAAATAAATAAATTTATAAAAAAAACAATGCTGCTATGAACATAGTAGAGCATATATTTTTGTTGTATGATAAGGCCTCTCTTGGGTATATTCCCAAGAGTGGTATTGCTGGGTCCAGGGGTAGGTTGATCCCGAATTTCCTGAGAAACCGCCACACTGCTTTCCAAAGTGGTTGCACAAGTTTGCATTCCCACCAGCAATGGATGAGTGTACCCCTTTCTCCACAACCTCTCCAGCAAAGGCTATCCTTGTTTTTTTTTATTTTAGCCATTCTGACAGGTGTAAGATGGTATCTTAAAGTTGTCTTGATTTGCATTTCCCTGATTGCTAAGGAGGTTGAGCATGACCTTAAGTGTCTTTTGGCCATTTGGACTTCTTCTGTTGAGAATTCTCTGTTCAGTTCCGTGCTCCATTTTTTAATTGGGTTAATTAGCATTTTAAAGTCTAGTTTAAATACAGACATCTGTCAGGTGACCCAGATCCTTGCCGTTTTTTTCATACAGGATCATTTCAAAGCATTTGTATGCATTGACTTGTATGGCTCTTAAAGCAAGTTCACACTGTACGTGCTCTTATCTCTGTTTCACAGATGAGGAACTGGTGTAGGAGGTCCTTCTGTATTTGTGTTGCTTTCACTGGTTATTAAAGAAACTGCCTCGGCTTAGTTGATAGGGCGGAACTCAGGTAGATGGGGAAGACAGAACAGAATTCTGGGAAGAAGGGCTAGAGTGGCAGACGCCATGAATCTCCGGCCTGAGGTAGACGTAGTTTAGAATCTTGCTGGTAAGCCACAGTCACGTGGTGATACACAGATTTAATAGAAATGGGTTAATCAAGATGTGAGTGTTGGCCAAGAAGAGGGAGTAATTTAATTAATATAATTTCTGTGTGGTTATTTCGGAGGTTAAGCTAGCCGGGCGGCAGGATGCAGCCTGCTCCTCCTTACAAGAAGGAACTAGGTGAGGCACAGAGATGTTGGATAACTTGTTTAGGGCTGTAAGGCTATAGGGGCAGTCCCGGTCTCTGAGCTCATCAAGACAGGAGCTGAAGCACATAGCTACCGCCCACTGCCTCACCCGGGACTGCTCTGGTTGTTATTTGGCATCTGGCCTTGGATATCTTGATTTGGTTCCTGAGACTATCTATGCCAATCTGTTAGAATGAGGTCCCTGGGAGTGGGTTTTTACCTGAGGAACCGAAAGTCCTTTTGAGCAATCATGCAGTGGAAAAAGCCAAGCATGGATACAGGTTTGCCTGGTGTCTGCCCTGGAACTATCTTCCAGGCTAGTCTTTGTAACATTGTGGATGAGTTATATGGTAGATGGTTGTAGTGTAGTGCATGTCAGGAATAAATACAATAGAAAAAGAAGCCATGTTTCCCAGTGATGGTCACGAGAGGCTAAGTATAAACTTACTCCGTGTAGGAATATCCTTGCTTGGCGCTGATCCTGCTTGGTTTGACTTGGACGTGGTAGATGTGTTAGTTTTCCGTCACTCTAACAAAATGCCCAAGGCAAACTTAGACAGAGAAAGGGTTTATTTTGGCTCAGCATTTTGGAGGTTTCAATCCACAGTCAGTTGGTTTTGTGGCTTTGGGTCTGTGGTGAGGTACCAAGCAATGGCAGAAGTATGCCACGGAGGAAAATAAACCACTAACCTCATGGCTAGGAAGCAAGTGATGAAGAGAACAGAGGGTCAGAGTTGCACTCTTTCCAGCCACAAACATGCCACCCATGACATAAAGTCCTCCCCCTGGAGCCTACCTCTTAAAAGCCCTGCCGTCTTCCGAAAGTGCCTTTGGGAGACATGAGGGATACAAACTCTAGGGGAAGGTGACAGAAGTGGGGCTGCCACCAACAGAGTTCAACTTTCCAGTTAACAGTGAGTGACAAGATCCATCCTCACCGCTATGTGAAATGGGCCACAGGAAGCAGCGGGTCCCAGTGCTGAGAGAAGGGACTTGGGAGACACATGGCGTGAGCTCAGAAATTCCTGCAAACACTTCAAAGGAATTTCTGATACTTGGAATGTCTTCAAAAATAAACTGGAAGAAATAAAAAATAAAAATAAACTGGAAGCAACTGGAGAAACACTCTTGATATTGTTTAGTTTGATGCTGGGTACCAGCTATTTGATGACTCTTTAAGGAATAAATTGAAGCAGAAGTTGGGGACAAACTTATCTTCTTCTGCTGTCCAAATTTTCTTCCTTTGCATAGATGTTTGCTTAAATATGGCCCCCCTGTAAAAAAATCTCATGCCTCCTTTTGCTCACCTGCCACTTCCCGCTGTGTTTGGCTTTTCTTGACAACACACTCTGTATGCACTGTTGCAAAAACTGATTTTTTTCTGTATTTCTGAAAATTACCAAAATGTAAGGGCAACAAAACAGGTTATACCCTGTCCCTAGAACAGAACAGTAGCTTGCTTTTTGATTGAATGATGCCGATTCATGGTTCCTTACGACAGCTCATCCTCTGGGTGGAGAGCATTAGAGCCGTACAGAATAAAGCTACCACACTTAGCAAATAAAGATACAGGATGACCCCCCCAATCTGAAGACCTAATAAACAACAAGTGGCATTATTACATAGCTATGTCATGTGGAATATAAAAAGTACAATCTCACTGAAAATAACACTGCTTATATGAAATTCAATTGAGTCTTTCCTGGAATCATACTTAGGTGATTTGTTTTTCAAATGTAGCTTATTTTCTTAGAGATCCTGAAAGTTTTTACATTAAAAGCCACACTGCATTTCAAATTAAGAGTAATATTGTATTTCATCTTGGTTGTAACTAGATAGAATTGTCTCCCATCTTTCAAATGTGGAAAATGATTGGTAGCTCTTATCTTGTAAATAAGGAAAACACAAGGACCAAGAAAAGGACACCCACGCCAGCATGAGACACTTCAGTCATTCTCTGAGTATGCTCTGCTAGGTGTGTTTCCTGTGCTTGTCACTGTGAGGGACTAACACCAGGTAACTGTTACACTGATATTGTTGGGCAAAGGAAATAGGCAACTATAGCATACAGGAAATGCTCGACATCTAAAATCTTGGTATTGAACAAATCCATCTATTGTCTGGAGGCTCTCAGGAAGGAACACTACCCGATTTCACAGGCTGTTGTCCAAGGTCAGCTCCATCCTGCTTTGGGCCTGAGGTCCCTGCTTCTTCACTGGCTTTTAGTGGGAAGCTGGGCATTGTGTCAGCTTCTAAAGTTGGCCTGCCTTGCATGGCTCTCCCATATCCATCTGTCTGCCTTCATGGTGCTCAGTGGTGGCTCAAGTGTTTCTTGTGCTTTGCATCTCTGACTTGCTCTTCTGTGTCCCACTTCTTTTGCTATTGCTGAAGAAAGTAGTTGCTTGATCCCACTCCTATAATCAAAGATAACTTCCATTTCTTTGGTTCCATAACTAAAGCTATTCCTTCAGCTGCATCTATCTTGCCATGTATTGTAGCATACTCACAGATAAAATGTCAAGGACGAAGATCATGAGGGTTCAAATCCTGCTTACCACAGCTACCTCTGACCTTAGGAAAACAAAAACACTACACGCATATGAACATACACACACACACACACACACACACACACACACTCCACACACCACACACAATGGCTGTGCGCACACACACACACACAGACACACCACATACACTATTCATGATTGATGGTGGCTGGGACTAGAAAAGGAGCGTTGCCTGAGATGACCCAGAGCAAAACATTGGATACCATGTTTATTTTAAATAAGGCAAATGTATGATCTAGTTTAAAAATAAGTGAATGTCAACCAAAAATTAAAAACTGTATTAACATAACTTTTGTATAATTTAACTATGCCGTGGGTGCTCAGCTTGGATGTTATTTCTGGCGGAGTGTGTGAGGGTGCTTGCCAACAGATGATGCTGGAATTGGATCTATTGATGCAGTGAAGTAGATTGTTCAAGTGGGCGGACATCACTGAGCCCATGGAAGGACTCTGCAGAGTAATGGAAGGAGGACTTTACCCAGTTTTCCTCCCCACCTGCCTGATTGACGTATATCTTCTCCTTATCTGCTCCTACAGTTCCCAGGCCTTTAAACTCAAGCTAGCTTCACTCCTCCAACATTGCTGAGTTTCCAGCTCACAGACACTGGCCCCCACTCAACACCATTGATCATATGACCCAGTTGTTTATTATAATCTGCCTCACCTTCCCAACTTCCCTCTTTACCCTGCTGATTTTACTTCTCTGGAGAACCCTGACTTAACACAAACAATCCAGCAGTTCTGTTTCAGGGAATATATACATGGAATCAAAAGCAGGGTCTTAAGGTGATCACTTGCATGCTCATGTCTGTTACAGTGCTACTCACTTTAGTCAAGGGGGCAGAAGTAACTCAGATGTCCATTGGTGGGTGAATGAATAAGAAAAATGTACTATAAACATAGAATGCACTATTATCCAGACCTAAAAAGGAAATTATGATACATGCTACAATATGATGATCCTATGCTAAGTAAAATTGTATGGGCTATCTAAAGTAGTTTCCTAGACCCTAGAATAGGGGTACTATGACCCCATAGTCAAAGCAAAGCTGGTCCTGGCTCTCTTTGTCAGTGGCTTCACTAATATGAATGCTCCAAGACTACATTCATGGGATGGGGACTGACTCATCCCATCCGCAGGCATATGTTTCAGAGTGGATCCTCATGGATCTTTGGTCTCTACTTTGCTTCTCTGGATTTCATTTCTGTTCCTGGAAATAATCACTTGCTCAGATGATTGGCAGAGGAATGTCCAACTCCTTCATCTGTATCCCCATCCTTAATCCAGAGCCAGTTATCTTTGCTCAATGTCCCTCAATGGAAAAATGTCACTGAATACAATGAGTTTAACAATACATTTTGATCATGAATGCACCAGCATTTATAGGATGGGAATATCAATCATCTTTCTTTACATCTAGGTTGTAATACTAAGAATCTGGTCCAATTTAACTTGTATTTTCACTTCATTTACTGATAGCTTTTTCTCTTCTTATCACCTACAAAATATAAAAAAGAATGCTATATATCTCTCAAATATTCTATCAAAAATATTATCAAACGTTCTATGTATGAACTTATCTATCTATCTATCTATCTATCTATCTATCTATCTATCTATCTATCTATCTATCATTTACCTATCTATCTATTTACCTATCTATTTACTACCTTCTATCTATCTATCTATCTGTCTGTCTGTCTGTCTGTCTATCTATCTATCTATCTATCTATCTATCTATCTATCTATCTATCATCTCTCCTTCTCTCCTTGCTCCATCTGAGGCTGTTATGGACTGAGTTCTGCTCCCTCTCATTTGTGTCCTGGTATATAACACCTAGTACTCCAGTAAACAACTCTATTTAGATCTAGAATTGCAACAAAGTTAATTAAGCTTAAAGAACTTCATTATAATGGGTCTTCATCCAATATTCTTAAAAAAGAGGGAATTAGAAACAGAGTGGGTACCATGGGAACACACCAAGAGAAGACGGTCATCTGCAAGCCACAGAGAGAGAGAGAGAGGCTTCAGAAGAAATCAACCTGCCAGCATCTTGGTCCTGGATCTCTAGCCCCAAGACCTGTGAAACAATACACTTCTGTTGTTTATCCCCATGAGTCAGGGGTCCTTGGCTGTGGAAGCCCTGGCAAAGTAAAGTTTGGTCTGACTACTTCATTTCCTGGGAGCAGGCAGGCAGGGACCCACCCCAGAGTAAACACACGTATTTCTAGAGGAGCCAAAACCCAAAGATGCAGAGCATTGGCCGCGGCCACACGGACATATATACCTTACCAGAATGAACTGTTACAGACTACAACATCTGTTCTAGCTCGTGTGTGCATGTGCGTGCGTGTGTGTGTGTGTGTGTGTGTGTGTGTGTGCGTGTGTGTGCGCTTAACCTATCTCCAAATTCTGAAGTTGTACAGAGAGGCTATGCTGCTAATGGCTATAAAATACATATGCTCTAGGCACACAGGTCAGAAGCAATAGCCAACTGCCTCTTCAGCAAAGCAGAACATCCCTGGGTGATGAGAAGGCACAGAAACCAGACCATGCTGTAAGCCCTGCTCTGATTTGAATGGCATTTGTCCCCTCAAAGATTCAAGTCTGGGAGGATTTGGTTTACAGGTAGTAGCCGTGCTGGGAGGCTGAGTAAAGGTGCTCAGACTTTCAGGATGGATTAGTGATTTTTTTAAATTATTATTTATTTTTGTGGGTGCTTTGTTCTTGGATGTCTAGGACCACAAGCTAATCCGTCTTTATATATTACTCAGTATGACGTTATGTGGTGTTATGTGTCATGTGTGAGCAATGCACAGCAGACAACAACAAGCGCCTTTTATTTTAAAATGTCAGCTTCTCCATGTCTCCGTGGGAAGAGTCACTCTGCTTTGTTCTTGTTAGCATGTAGGAGGAAGGAGCTAGGAAGGTGACAGGCTAGGGATGCTGGAGACATTCTGGGTTACGGTGCTTTATTGGCATGAGTTATGGGCTCTAGCTCTGTGCAGTGGTCTGTAGACTATGACGGGGGGCTGCCATGGTAGACGGAATTGCAAACCTGACTGTCTTCCTGAAGTTTGGGCAGTATAAAGGGCTTCTCCTTCCAGGGCGTGGACCAGGGGTTGAGGGGGAGGGCTGCAACAGCCTGCACCTATTTGTATTCTTCCCTGCTTGCTTATGTGCCACCGAGGTGGCGTGAGTGATAAAATGCAAGCCACCCTAATGGTTTCTTTATAAGCATGTTTAGTTCCAGATAAAAGGCTGAATACTAAATGCAGGATAAAATGGCTGATTCCCGTTCTAGCTCTTTCTGCTTTTTGCTACAGCTGAGTTGGAAGGAGAGTGAGCATGAAGCCTGGGGGTTTATTTCTGAACACACACACCACACACACACACACCCTGCAGTTCTGATTTATTTATAAACATGCAGACGTTACGACATATCTCTGAAAAAGACTCGAGCCTTCTCGCAAGCTCTGAGTCTAAACACTTTGTTGTTTTGTTTTTCACAGGAAAGTCACTTTAACTATGACTTCATTGATCTAAAATCTAAACTGTTTTCTAAACCCCGATTAATGATGAAACCGGCAGGGAAACGTGTCCAAAATTACTATAGGTTTGAAAAATATAAATATAAATAAAAAATACATTGCTTTATACACACACACACACACACACACACACACGATGGATATATCACTAAAGGAAGTGGAGACCGTAAACCTTCAAAGTCTGAATGAGGTGTGCTGGGACAGAGAATGGCTGTGTATTCAGATAGGTAAAATCCCACAGGCTGGGACTGAAAAGGGCGTGTTTCCTGCCCTCAAAAACACCATCAGTAAAAACAAACTCGTCATTTGTTTAGTCAGCTTGGGTCTGGGAAGATTTTGCCTATTTATACAGATGCATTCAGAGCTCGGAAGATGGTATTCTAAACACAGATCTGTTGACCACAATAAATCACCCCCGAATGGTGGAATGTGCAGCTGGCCCAAGTCAGTGTACAAAAGTGTACACAGACCTGGCGTGGCATGCAGGCTGTGCTTAGGGTAGACAGACAGTGACACTGTAGTGGGGACGTTACAGAGTACCATGGAGCTGGGTTGCCTGTCACGTGATTGAGCCAGAAATGCCAGTCCCCGTGAGACCAAGAACTCACGTGCTACAGAGGGAAACCCTCTCTGTGTTTCCTAAACTATGATGCACAATAAATAGTATTCTGTAGGATGGAATAAAAAGGATTATAAGGGACTGGATATATCTCGAATAATAAAAATCTAGAGACAGATATTGGGGTTCAACCTGAAGACCAGAAAAGCAAAGCATCCAGCCACTGGCTCTTACCTCTACCTCAGCTTGAAATGGCGATCTTGCCTCCAGTAATCTCAGAATGAGACTGTGAGTGAGAGCTGTCTCCTCCTGTTTTTTATTTCTCTTTAGTGCTGGGATTAAAGGTGTGCACCATTACTGCCTGGTTTCTATGGCAAGCTAGTGTGGCTCCTGGGCTTAAAGGTGTGTGCCACCACTGCCTGGTCTGTATGGCTGATTGGTGTGGCTGTTTTACTCTCTAATCTTCAGGCAAGCTTTATTTATTAAAATACAAATGAAATATCACTACAACTGGAGAAATGGCTCACGGGTAAGAGCATTTATTACTCCTGGCAGAAAACTCATGCTCAGTTAGCAGCAGCTACATGGTGGCTCCCAAACACCTGTGACACCAGTTCTACGGGATCTGATGCCCAATTCTGACCCGAAAGAACCACGCATACATGCGGTGCACATACAGACATGCAAGCAGAACACTCTCACACATAATAAACCTTTCAAAACAAGGATTCTAGATAAGTTTAGAAAAGTCGCAGTTAATAAATGAAATAAGATTCCTGGACATCACCTAGGTTTAATATAATAATACTGACTCCCCTAAGTGGGAAGAGGATAAAGTACGTTTGTCAAAGGTTCTGGAATACAGAGAGGATCCTTTGAGAAATGCTGAGCAAGCAGGTGTAACGTGATAAGAGTCTGGGGAGAGAATCAGGTCCCCGGATACAGGAGAAAGTGAGGAGAGATTCCTGGGACTGACTTCTAGTCCCTCTTCTACGCTCACCAGGGAGGAAGAAGCTGCAAAGGCCTCTTGGCTGTTCAACCTGGGTCGGGAACAGAACCCACAGCAGTTTCGTGTGGAAGAAATTGATTAAGAGGATATTAAAAAGGAAATTGAAGGATTATCTGTTGGCAGAGATGATATCACATGCTTGGTCTCTTTGGGAAACTTGGGTTCAGCTACCCCACCATCTGCCATCTTTACTCTGAGTAGAGAGGTACCTGGATATCAACAGGCTCAGGGATGCTGATTGTTCCATCCCAATCCAGAGCAAGGCAGAACTTTCCAGACAAGGAGAGTTTGGTAGAGCTGAGGGCATTCTAGGGATGAAGGGTGGTGAGGATCCTCTGTGTATAATAGAAATTATATTGGTAAATTGTCATGTGCTATTTACATCTATTGATAGCTGACTCTGAGATGGACTGCCTTGTTCTAGACTCCAGCATGTTTAACTCAACAGTCTGCATAACTCTCTAGCCGGCTGGCTCCCTGACTTGGTGACAGGGAGAACAGAAAACAGAAAACAGCAAAGATTTTTTTTAAAACAAACAAACAAACCAGCCACTGCACCTCTGAGAGAAGCAAGGGGAATTGTTCCCAGCAGAGGTTATTATTGTTTATTATTATTACCTCCTAATATAGAAATGATGGGAGCAAGAAGCCAGAAGCTCATCCACAATGAAACTCTTCTGCTTTGCCTAAAAATCTCCCACCCAGGAGCAACAGGCTGCTTCAACAAGGCTCCCCTGGCCATTTTTGCTGGATGCTGCAAGCCCCTGACCTGATGGTGGTTTGGCATTTATCCGATGCTTCTGTCTCTTGTTATTCATTCTTCTACTTTGATTTGCTACATGCTTAACAATGTCATTCGTTCAAGACCAAAAGAAAAGCTCTCCTGATCTTCATACAAAAATATCCATGGTTTACATGCTCAGTGACCACATGAAATGAGGGTACATGGGACAGGGTACTGCCTGGACTCACTCCACACTCATTCAGAACTGGTGCTGTCGGACTAACAAGATTTCAAGTAAATTCCAGGTGAAATGGTTTATGAAATCCCACACTTCCTTCTTTCTGTTGGAGCCTTGAGAGTTGATTCAGGGAAGAAATTCTTCTCTAGTGAGACATTGTTACCCGTGGTAGTCTTTAGCCATGCTCTAAGCCTCGTTCTCAGTTCTAGTTATTAGTAAGAATTGAAGGAATCGCCCCATTCTCTTGTCCGTCTGGATTGTTGTCTCTTTGTAGTGAAAGGATTTTTCAGAGGCCATCCGACATGCCCACATCCTACTGAGCAATGCTAACATTTTAAAGTGGGGGGAAAAGGTCAAGTGTGCTGTTATCTTTGGAAAAGAAGAAGCTGGTTCTGTGGCTTTCATATTTCTCATAAATCTGTCCACAAAAGAAAAAAAGTACAAGAAATCTTCTGCCTTTCAGCTCTTTCCCATAAAGGAATTCTGGATCTATTTCAAGTAGACTTTAAAGAAATCCTTTGTAGTTTTTAGAGCATGAATACAGTAATATGCTTCCGGTAGGTGATTAAATTAATTTGCTTCGTGGTTATTATTTAGCTATAAAGTCTTTATGAGCTTGAGCCCTGGGAACTGTAAAGGGCTTACATTTACTTTTTAAAGAGTCTCCAGTTGGTCTGGAGAGATGACCCAGCAGTTAATAGCACTGGCTATTCTTCCAGAGGACCGGAGTTTGGTTCTCAGCTTTCACAACTCTCTTTAACTACAGTTCTGGGGGTCTGATATCCTCTTCTGGTCCTTGTGGGTGCTGCATGCACATGGTGCATAGATATATATGTTGGCAATGTACATAAAATAAAAACAAATAAACCTAAAAGCCTCCAGTTCCCTTTTCTCTACATTTAAGATGGTTGTGAGGTGGTTCTGCTTGATGCCTTCCCTTATTCTGATTACATGTAGCAACCTTATTTGGAGAATCTCAATGTCCTGCCTAATCTATAAAGTGTGGTTCTTGTGGTGGTTTGAATGTGAACAGCCCCCATAGGCTCATGCATTTGAATGCTTAGCCATCAAGGAGTGGCACTACTTGAGAAGGATTAGGAGGTGTGGTCTTGGTGGAGGAAGTGTGCTGTCACTGAGCGGATTTTGAAGTTTCTAAATCTCAAGCCAGGCCCAGTATCACTCTCTTCTGCTGCCTGTGAACCCAGATGTGGAACTCTCAGCTGCTTCTCCAGCACCGTGTCTGTCTGTGTGCTGCCATGCTCACTCTTATGATGATAATGGACTAAGCTGTTGAAACACAGAGCGAGTCCCAATTAAATGCTTTCTTTTTATAAGAGTTGCCATGGTGTCTCTTCAAAGCAATAGAATACTGACTAAGTCAGTTATAGAAGAAGCTCAAAGTTTTGGAAATTTCTTGAAGATTCTATCAGGAAATATTCTCTGGCATTCCAAGAGCTAAGAATCAGAAGTGTCAGAGAGTAAAAAAAAAGACAAATGGTATATTCCCAGGGCTACCCATCATCCTTACTAGATCCCAGAGACTTTCCCGAAGGGGAATTTTCTTTTATGCTCCTAAAGCATAAAAGTTATTTAAATAAAAATTCAAAATTCCTCAGAACCTTGCCTGCTGGTAAGTCAATATTCCTTTTGATGTTTATGGGATTCCATTTTCTAGAAACCATTTTCTAGCTTCCCCTCCTCTGTGCCTTATTTCTAAACTCAGGTTTTTAATTTTCCAGGCTTTGGCTCTACATTCAGATTAAAGCCCCCAGAATTCCAAAAATAATAGTTACCACTCAAAAAAGAATCTATTTTGTCTCGTTAAAAAGCTTGGCTTATGTAAATAAAATGTTCTAGAGCTACTAAGTAGCTCGGTCTGCTATGAATTTACAAAGTCAATCCAGCAATTCATCTGACTCCAGCCTCCCCAGGAGACAGATCAGCGTGCATCTACCTGCTGTAATGAAGCCAAAGTTTAGTTGTCATGGTGGCTTTCCACAGAGGAGGACAGGAAAACAGCAGCCTGCACATCCCAACATGACCACAGCATCTCAGGATGGGTTTGTAGAGCTAAAGGTTTCCCGTGACTATGACAAATGTTCCCTGCAGGTAATGAGAAGAGAAAGCCATCCCCACTCGCTGCCCAGCCAGTCCCAGGGAAGATACCTTGTCCTCACAAAATGAACTCTCCTCGGTGGTGGAGAGACATCCTCAGATGTAATCACCAGCAATTTTCTTCTTTAGCTCCTAGTTCTAAATTTATCTAGTTAGAGCCTACTCCCACCCCACCTCCTCAATTCAAAAGATAAATAGCTCCTACTTCTGTCTAATGCCAATTCCGGAAAGTGTCTACTCACCTCATAGAAACAGGCTCAACGCGCCTTGCGTGTTTTCTCCAGATGCCAGTGTCTGTCCCATCTGTGGTCCTACTTCTGTGCTCGTGCATCTTCATGCTCTCCTTTGTGCTATATTTTCCTAGACACCCATTCCCATGATTCCGTGAGCAGCTTGAGCTTGAAGACCTTGTCTATTTGTGCATTCTTGCCAGGACATTCACGCCTCTAATTAGGTGTGGTTGGTTGGATTGTGGGGCATGTGTGGCATGGGTCATGTTTCTCCAGGGAATGAAGGTGCCAGAAGAGTGGCATTGGGAAAACCTCTAAGAAAGCTATGATAGCAGTCCACTCAATAGGTGAAGAGCACCTTAGATGGCCAAGCGTGGCAAACACAAAGGGAGAGTGCAGAGGTCATCTCAGCAGGCTGTGTCAGCAGGCTATGGAAATGACCGTGATGCAGACTGGCAAGAAAGGAATGGAACCAAAAAGTATTCCAGGTTTCAGAGCCTTTTACGTTTTTTTATTTTATTATGTGTTTGTGTAGTCTAAGTACATGTTCACGTGGGTGTGTGATGAAGGCGCACATGTACGTATGTGAGCATGTGTGTGGAGGCCAAAGGTCGATTTTAGGGACTGAGGATTCAGGAAATTAAAAATCTTAGTGGTGGGGAATATTTTGCACATGCACTGGTGGATATATAGTGTTCGCTCTTTGGAGAGTACTCAGATATTTAGAAAAAAACATTTGGTAGTCATTATGCAAAGGCGATACTTGTTCTGTCAACCAACAGGTAATGCATTCAGGAAGAATCGAGAAGGACGCAAGATCTTCTAAAAACAGTTCTTAACTTGTGGGTTGCAATCCCTTTAGGGCTCAAATGACCCCTTCACTAGGTTTGTCTAAGATTATCGGAAAACAGATATTTACATTATGACTGGTAACAGCAAAATGAGTTATGAAGTAATCACAAAAACAATTCTGTGTTTGGGGGTGACTGCAATATGAGGAACTGTATTAACAGGTCTAGCATTAGGAAGGTTGAAAACCACTTTTGTAAAGAGTTTGAAACATAATAAAATCTCCTAAAACATTTGAGCAAAGTAGTGGCTATTGCTTTCTCTGGTGGCTATAGACTAATAGATATTGATGGTAGGAGCTGAGAAAGTCACTGTGGTTACCCCTGAAGAAGAGTATTACATATGCTTAACTGTTCTTGAGTTGTGGGATTTGCTATGCTCAGTCAATTCTGAACAGAACGATAGAGCTCACCTACAGTCATGCTTTAAAACACAGGGCATGGTTTGCTCCTCCCCCACCCCACCCCTGTGCCCACTTACACACATATCCAAATGCTTTCCTCCTTTCAGTTGGCCACTGAACAAGCACATGAACAGGTCTGCTCTGATGATTAGGGTTGAACATGTATCACATGTCGTTCTTTGGTTTAAATCACTTAGCTTTGATCATTGTCTCTTATATATCCCACCTTAACCTAGACTATTCTAACTGTTGTACAGGCCAAGATGCATGACGGCAATATGAAAAGTCTGGTCTATTACGTGGTAATGTAGGGCTCTAGGTTCCTTCTATTTTATAGCTTTCCCAATTCTGTGCATTTCCTCATCCACGTGGTTGAATATTATTCCCTGGTTTCATAGCTGAACTCCAGTCTCAGGAAAGGGGTAAAGGGGAAACAAGGAGCAATGGATTTCTTCGAGGCTTGTGAAGTTAAAGTTGCATGAATCACCCCCTTATCCTACTATGAGAACTCACCGCAGAGTCCCACCCAGTACTGTGAGAGGCTGGGAAACATAACACCATTAGGGCCTTGCTGAATCTGAGTGAGAGTAGGGCAGGCTTGTTACTAAAATGAAGAAGGCAGGAATAGATAATAGGTTGATTTAAGGATGAGTATAATGTTCTGAAGAAAGATGGCAAAGCCGGAGATTAAATTGAGGCATGAACAATGACCGAAAACAGGCCATAGAGTTAAAGCATCAAAACCAAGAAGAGCTAGACAACACTTAAATGCATTGGAAAGTCCAAGGACAGGGTTATTGTTTTTTGATCTTGTTAAAACCTTTTTGTTTTGCTCTTGTTTGAGACAGGTCCTCACTATATATCCCTGATGGCCTGGAACTTGCTATGTAGAGCAGTGTGGTCTTGGACACACAGAGATCTGTCTGTTTGTATTTCCCATGATCTGGGAATAAAGGTGTGAGCCACCACAATTTACTTCAAAATTTTTTATTACATTTTAATTAATGTGTATATGTGCCTATGTATGCGCATACCAAAGCATATATGCAGAGGTCAGAGGAGAACTTGTGGGAGTTGTTTCTCTCCTTCTACCATGCTGGTTCTGGGGCTCCAACGTAGGTCATCAGATGGCTAGCAAGCTCCTTTACAGTCTGAAGGACAGTTTTAAATAAGCAACACGGTCTTCAAATATCCTGAGGACGAGATGAGCATCGTATTAGTCAGTGTTCTTTAGAGGAGAAGAACTCATAATGGATTTATTAGGGGAGCTTACAGGTATGGTCTGACTAGTCAGCAATGACTGTCTCTGAAGAATCAGTCAAGGTTCCTGTGGCTGTTCGCTTTACAAGACTGAACGTTTCAGTTGGTCTTCAGTCTATGTTGGAATCCTGATAAAAAGTAGGTTCTATTACCTGTGAAGGAATGCCTCAGCAGCAGGCAGGATAGATGGACTTGCCAGAAAAAGTGAGGGCAAACAGGCAAAACGCTTCCTTCTTTTGTGTAGACTGTCACCAGAAAATGTGGCCCAGATTAACAGTGGGTCTACTGAACTCAAGTGGTCCAACAAGAAAGCCATCCACAGATGTTCAAACTAGAAAAGCCTTCACAGATGTGCCCAGCTGCTAGATTAGCCATTACAGTGCTATTATGAACTTAATATTTAATGTGTGCTCAGGACCATCCAAACAGAGGCTTTTGGCAGGCAGTAACACATGTACACACTGAGTTCAAAGAGGCAGAGTCTTCCCAAAGGGTAGGAAATTGTCAGTGTATAATTTCTTCTTACATGCTGGGAGGTAGATGGCATGACCCAGCAAGATTTTCAGTTTGAAAGAGTCTTCGGCTATAGGAAAAATGATGGACTAAAGATGAATCAAGCGGGCTCTGGAAGAACCCAATAAGAGCTGGTGATACTTGAGACTGGCAACAGGACCGTAGGAGGATGAGCAGGAATTCCACTGCTGCCTGCAGCACAGAATCAAGAATACTGAAAAAATGAGTCACCATGTAAATTTTTCTGATGAATAAATATTAGAAATTAAAACTCCAATCCAGTAAATAAACATGCAGGAATGTATCCTGAACCATAGTTACACAACACATATAAATATTCATGTAACCTTACTCACTGCAGTACTGTTCATCCTGGAAGATTACCAAGAGCCAGATGCTCTTTCCTGGGAGCCGATTGGTTGTACCAGCTTTGGTCCTTGCATAGAGCACAATGCCATGATGGGGAAAGAGACAGTTCTTGACTCAGTGGCGAGGTGAGGAGAAGCCCAGACTCACTGTCCCTTGGTTAGCTGGAGGCACACTTGCTCAGGAAAGCTGCTCAGGATTCTGCTCTGGCCCTAGTGGAGAGGACTGCTTATGGTCCCTTTCTTATGCTGGATCCTGTCACTACAGTCTTTCCAATGCCAAGGATAGCAGAGCCTTCTCTTATGTTACAGAGGTATAGAGGCACTTCTTGACACAGAGGCTTACTTTCCCTGGGGCTGGTGAGAACCCCAAGGGCCACACTCTCCAAGTTTGCTCCCAGAGGCCTTCTGAGTGCTGGAGTGAAGCGTAAGTCCAATTAATTTTATCTAATAAAAACTTAGAGTCAGATATCAGGGTAAAAATCTGGAAGATCAGAGAACTGGGAGCTGCTAGCAGTTGCTTCCTACCTCTCTCTATTCAAAAAGGCTGAGATCCTCTCTCTCTCTTTCCTTATCACTTCCTATCTCTCTGTCTACAGTCCTCCAAACCTTTATGGTTAACTAGTGGCCAACCCTGCCCTCTGACTCCAAACAAGCCTTATTTTGTCAGAACACAAACCAAATATCACATAACATTGGGTAGGGATGGGGGGTTGATAGACAAGTATCTGAACATTGGCACAGCACTGAGGACTTCTGCTAAGATGGAGGAAGAGAAGATGGGTCAACAGAGCTCAGGCTTTTGCAGGGGGTGGAGGAAAAGGGGTGTGGAGGGGAGGAAAGTAGGGTCAAGTTCTCAGTTCAAGATTCTGAGGTGGATGGTCCTGTTGTTTTTCTGGACACAAAATTTTTTTTTGGAGCAGACTGATTGGGGAAGAGAAGAGCGCTGTTATGAATCCAATGTGTCTGCCGTGCCAGGGACCACACGACAGAGCTTTCCCACAGGCAGGGTCTAGCTTAAGCAGGCAGATCTAGGATAGACAGAAAGGATAGGGAATGGAGAATAATCATTATGTGGTTACTACTTGGACTCATGGGAGGGGATGAACAGGGCATTCTGAAGAACAGCCGTGCTTAAGCAAAGGGGAGACATTAGCTGTTGCAGTTGGGAAGAAAATCCTAGAAGGAAGGCAGCCAGCTGGAGGAATGAGCACCAGAAACTGCTACTCTGAGAAGGACACTAACACACAATGACAAGATGAGCTGTAGGGGTGGGAGAGATGGTTCAGTAATTAAAAACACTAGCTGCTCTTGCAGAGGTTCTGGGTTTGGTTCTCAGGACCTACATGGGGGCTCAGAACTGTCTGTATCTCTAGTCCTAGAGAATTGAATGCTCCTTTCTACAGGTACTGTGTGTGTGTACCTGGTGTGTATGTATGTGTGTGTATGAATATATATAATTATTTTTCTATTATTGTGAAGGAACACCATGAGCAAGTAACTTATAAAAAGAAAGCCTTTAATTGGGACTTGCTTACAATTGCAGAGGGCGAGTCCATGGCCCCAATGATGGGGAGCCTGGCAGCAGAGCGGCAACATCTGGAGCAGTAGCTGAGAGCTTACATCTTAGTCTCAAGCACCAGGCAGAGTTGGGACAAGACTGAGCCTGTCAAGTTTCAAACTCCACCCCCAGAGACACACCTTCTCCAGCAAGGCCACGCCTTCTAATCCTTCCTGGGAAAGTCCATCAACTGGGAACCAGGCATTCAAATATATGAGACTTTGGGGGCCATCCTCACTCAAACAACCACGATATCTTTCTTTCTTTCTTTCTTTCTTTCTTTCTTTCTTTCTTTCTTTCTTTCTTTCTTTCTTTCTGTCTCTCTCTCTCTCTTTCCTTCCTTCCTTCCTTCTTTCTTTTCTTTTCTCTCTTTTTTTTAAAGACAGGCTGTAGACTAGGAGAAAAATCTTTGTAAAACATATATTCACTGAAGGACATATCCAAAACATACAAAGAATTCTAAAAAGTAAACAGCAAAAAATAAACAAACACCAAGTTCCAAAAGCAGCCAATGACCTTACCAAAGAAAATATCCAGAAGGGAAACAAGCAAGTAGAAAGATATAATAAAAATAAACTTGACTGTGGATGCCAATTAGAAAATAGTAAATGTCAAAAGGACCACACCTCTTAGAACAGCTTAAATGAAAAAAATAACATTACAGTATTTCAGAGAAAAATCTTGTATTGTTAAAGAGTGGTTACAGCCAGCCAGTCAACCAGCCAAAAATATATTAAAACTGGAAATAATCAAAACGTCTGCACACAAAAGTCATAGCTCAATACTCTGAAGTATCCTCAGGCCAAAAAAAAAATCACAGAGAGGTTGAAACAAATAATAATCTAAAGAAATAATAAAATTCAATTGCAGCAGAGAAACTGGACTAAAAAGGAAGCTATAGATCATTGAGCATAGTATATATAGCATTGTTTACAAAGCAAAAGTAAATCTGCTGCTTAGGGATGGATTCAAGGTCAGAATGTCACTTTTAAAAACCTACAGGGAAGATGCCCTCAGTGCTGGGTAGTGGGTTCTTCAGGGTAGAGGGTGGAAGCAAGGGAAGGCCCCACAGGTGGACTTTATTATTGTGTAGCCAAGTCCCAGTTTTTAAGTCAGGGATGTGTGTGATATTTCGTTTGTGCTGTAACAAATAAGGCTTGCCTGAAGATCAGCGTGCAGAGCTAGCCACACCAGCCGCAGAAACCGGGTGGTGGTGGCACACACCTTTGATCCCAGCACTAGGAATGTGGAGACAGGAGTGATATGGCTGGGCAGAGAGAGAAATATAAGGTGGGAGGAGACAGGAGCTGAAAGCATTCAGTCTGAGGACTTGTAGAGAGAGGATACCCCATTCTGTCTGAGGATTTTGTAGATATAAGGAAGAGTAGCTGTCTGCTCTGCTTCTTTGATCTTTCTGCTTTCACCCCTAATATCTGACTCCAGGCTTTTATTATTAAGACCAATTAGAATTTGTGCTACAGGAGTGAGTTCATTTTCAAAAATATGTTTGGGGCTTGTAAGGGAACCTGCTGTCAAGCCTGACAACCCGAGTTCGACTCCCAAGACATAATATGGTGGGAGGAGGAGAGAATGGACTTTTGAAAGTTGCTCTCTGACCTTCACAAAGACACACCATGGTGTGTATACTCCCCACCTCACATATAAATAAAACAAATGTAATAAAAATTTAAAGCTACATTTATACTTTATGCCTTACTTAAAAATTTTATATATTTGTTTACATGTAGCAGATCTAACTTAAACCATGTTAAAATGGGTGTCCGTGTATGATGTAGGTGGGTCTTCTATATGTTGCTTTCATTGGTTAATTAATAAAGAAAACTGCTTGGTCTGATAGGTCAGAATATAGGTAGGTGGGGAAGACAGAACAGAATTGTGGGAGGAAGAAGGCAGTGAGGCAGACACCATAGCTCTCCTCTCCCAGATGGATCAGGTTAAGATCTTTCCTGGTAAGCCACCACCTCGTGGTGCTACACACATTAGTAGAAATGGGTTAATCAAGATGTGAGAGTTAGCCAGTAAGAGGATAGAACTAATGGGCCAAGGAAGTGTTTAAAAGAATACAGTTTCTGTGTAATTATTTTGGGTATAAATCTAGCTGTGCAGGAGCCGGGCGGGAATGCAGCCCGCTGCTCCTCACTACACACACGTAACCCTGGTGAAAATGATTTTCTTCAAGAAAAGTTCAGTGTCAGGGTTAAAACGTCTCTCGTGTCATTAAGACACATTCATAATACAGCACTTTCAGATGTTTAAAATGTAGTTTATACTGCTTCTTATTGGATACTTTTTATACTTGCAAAATGTGATTTTGCTTAGCATGATGAGTTGTAGTCTCAAGTAAAATATGAAAGTCACTTATTTTCCACAAATTATAGCTTCTGCTTTGGCAGTGTTCATTTGTCCTTCCATCAGCAGGATAATTAGAAGGCAGGCAGGCTCCGTGAAGACGGTTACTGTTGTGTGACATTGATTGAGTTCCTTCACTTGCAGGACCACTCACGGGCTCATTCCTGACACAGGCAGCTCACCCAAACATCTCCCGAAATCCTTTGTGTCCAGGGGCTCAGGGTGCACCTCCCTACCTCATAAACATTGTGATCACACCAAATGCAAGCTGTCCCCAGACTCTGACACTCTTACCTTGTCCTTAGCCAGTCTTTCTTACTACCACAATTAATATCGGCCTAAGAAGTCCACATTTGTAATTTATCAAGAACACATTTGATAAAGACATTTTGTGGAATATCCAATAAGTGACTTTTTAAAAATTGGACAGAATAGATTAACTTTTTTATTTTTTAAAATGAATACAGATTATCTGCATCCAAGCAAATGACACTATCAGGATGCATTCTGGTAAGCGGAAGATGGCAGTGTTTCTGGAAAGTTCCAGAGACAGGCAACACTTCTTAGGTGCTTAACTTTCCTAGAGGTTTCCATCCAACCCTGGGAAAATTTAGTAGTCAGAAGTAAATATCAGAGTTTTAAAACTCAGTATTTTGTGAGATTTAAAAATGGTATTGAAAACAATACCAGGCTGTTTTCAGTACTGTAGCTCTGTAGTAGAGTTTGAAGTCAGGGATTGTGATGTCTCCAGAAGTTCCTTTATTGTACAGGATTGTTTGGGCTATCTTGGTATTTTGCTTTTCCATATGAAGTTGAGTATGGTTTTTTTTTTTTTGAGATCTGTGAAGAATTTTGAAGGGTATTGCATTGAATCTGTAGATTGCATCTGGTTAATATTGCCATTTCTACTATGTTAATTCTACCTACCCAAGAGTATGGGAGATCTTTCTATTTTCTGTTGTCATACAGGTCTTCCACTTGTTTGATTGGAGTTACTCCAAAATATTTTATGTTATTTGAGGCTGTTATGAAGGATGATGTTTCTCTGGTTTCTTTCTCAGCCCATTTATCATCTGTATAAAGGAGGGCTACTGATTTTTTTTTTTAGTTAATCTTGTATCTTGCTACATTACTGAAGGTGTTTATGAGTTGTAGAATTTCCTTGGTAGAATTTTTGGTGTCATTTATGTAAACTATCATATCAGTGAATAGTGAGAGTTTTACTTCTTCTTTGCTGATTTGTAATCCCAACGGAACTGAATCAAAGACCCGGATATCAATCAACACACCTAGAAACAAGTACAAAATTTTTGACAAAGAAGCAAAAAATATAAAATGGAAAAAAGAAAGCATATTCAACAAATGATGCTGGCATAACTGAATATCAACATGTAGAAGAATGAAAATAGATCCATATCTATCACCATGCACAAAACTCAAGTCCAAATAGATCAAAGACCTCAACATAAAGCCAGCTACACTGAACCTCATAGAAGAGAAAGTGGGAAGTACACTTGAACGCATTGGCACAGGAGACCACTTCCTAAATATAACTCCAGTAACACAGACACTGAGAGAAACAATTAATAGATGTGACCTCCTGAAACTGAGAGACTTCTGTAAAGCAAAGGACATGGTCAACAAGACAAAACGACAGCCTACAGAATAGGAAGAGATCTTCATTAATCCCATATCAGACAGAGGGCTGATCTCCAAAATATACAAAGAACTCAAGAAATTGTTCATCAAAATAACAAATAATTCAAAAAATGGGGTACAGACCTAAACAGAAAACTCTCAACAGATTAATCTAAAATGGCTGAAAGACACTTAAGGAAATGCTCAACATCCTTAGTCATCAGAAAAACACAAATTAAAACAACTCTGAGATTCCATCTTACACCTGTAAGAATAGCCAAGATCAAAAACACTGATGACAACTTATACTGGAGAGGTTGTGGGGAAAAAGGAACACTTCTGCATTGCTAATGGGAGTGCAAATTGGTACAGCCCCTTTGGATGTCAGTGTGGCGATTTCTCAGAAAATTAGGAAAAAACCTTTCTCAAGACCTAGCAATACTACTTTGGGGTATATACCCAAAGGATGCTCAATCATACAACAAGGACATTGCTCCACTATGTTTATAGCAGCATTATTTGTCATAGCCAGAACCTGGAAAACAGCCTAAATGCCTCTCTAGAATGGATAAGGAAAATGTGGTACATTTACACAATGGAGTACTACACAGTGGGAAAAAACCAAGACCTTAAAAATTTGTGGGCAAATGGATGAATTTAGTAAACATTATATTGAGTGAGGTAACCTAGACCCAGAAAGACAAATATATGAACTCACTCATAAATGGTTTTTAAACATAAATCAAAGAAAACTAGCTGGTATTCATAATCCCAGAGAACCTAGACAACAAAGAGGACCCTAAGAGAGAATCTAATCTACATGGATCTAATCTATATGGAAAGTTGAAAAGACAAGATCTCCTGAGTAAGTTGGGAGCATGGGGATCATGGAGAGGGTAGAAGGGGATGGGGAAGAAGGGAGGAAAATGGAAAAATATATAGCTCAATAAAAAAATTTTAAAACACTGGCCTATTTGTCAAATGATGGTTCCATTTTGATCAACCTTCCTCAGTGGAATTGACATGAGATTTAAGTGGAAATAGCCTGAAAAAAGTTTACAAAATTTGAATGTCCCAAAGGATACTGAACAAGGACCACATTCCTGCTCAGCACCATGAAAGAGGATGCTGCCTGGTATCAATGTCAATGTGATGTTTCCATTCAACACCATGTCACTGTGAAGTCAGATGACCCTGCTGACTTCAGAGCCTGGATCTTCACTGTTTGCACAAATCAACAAACATAAAATGTGTATCTGTGCTAGACAACACAAAGCAGGGAGTATGTAGGAATCAGCTTTCCAACAGTCTATTAGCATAGTTAGCTCCTCACAAGCAGATTAAAGGTCAAAGGTATTGTTTGGAAAATTTGTTTTCCTCTCTACTTCCGTGTGACTGCACCTGAGCCTTTAATGACTAGCCAGCTCCTTGTAAAATATTATTTATATCATCATGAGTGACTGCCACACCCTCACAAAAATTTCCATCGTTCCAGAACTAATTCAACAAATACACAGTGAACTCCCACTCTAGCTTCAAAGAATAAGGCAAAGTGCCTCCCTGGAGGGGATTGATGGTATAAAGCCTTCATATATATACCTATATATTCAGATGTATGTATGTAAGTATATCCAGTGTGCTCATTGTACAGTGTTCTCTTCCTCCTCAGTAGGCTCAGTGCTCCCTGACAGCTCCCTGAAGCTCTTAACAGACCTTCAATGACTTACCCTTCTGGGTACTGGAACCTTCTGTTCTCTTAGATTGCCTCTCCTTCATGTTTCAACAAGGTACAAAGTGATGCTTTGCTCTTGGGGAAAATGCTTTCTTGAATGCAACAGTTCTCAACCTGTGGGTCTGGGGTTGAATGACACTGTCAGAGGGGTTGTTTCAGATCACCAAAAAAAAAACAACAGAGATTTATATTATCATTTATAACATAACAGTAGCAAGATCACAGTTTTGAAGTGGCAACAAAAATTATTTTATGCTTGGGGCTCACCACAACTGCATTAAAGGATCTCAGTATTAGGAAGGTTTGGAACCAATGCTCTAATATGAAGCATCTTCTATTCAATGAATCCGTAGATACTTACAGCAAAGTCAAAGTGGGAAGGGGGATTTAGTCAAATGCTTAAAAAAAATGCATGAACTCACAGCTTTATCTGTTGGTTGGTACAATGCTTAAGAGAATTCTGTACAACCAATCACAACCATGAATTTTAAACATTAAATAACTTAAAACAGAAAGCTACATCAATTTGCACTGAATTGCAGATCCTAGCATCACAATTTCATAGTGTGAGTTTTTGGAGTATTTTTGGATTGTTATATTTATTAGTGATTGTCTATGAACAGGTGAGTTCAGGGATTTTTACTATGACACATGGCTAGACTTTCCAGGTCTTAGAGACCAATAGTTTCTCCTCTAACACTGCCCTAAGGAAATAAAATATAAGGACAATTTTAAAACATTAGTGTAAAAACAAATTAGCAAGAGTAGAATGGGTCATTATGCAAACATGTAAAAGACTTTCACAAGACAGTTAAAATGGCAAAAGTGAATTAAAAAGAGAAAGAATCACAGAAACCATCTCAGTGATTTCAATTCTTGACAATCATGTCTTGGCCCTCTTCAGCAACCATATTGGTTTTGTATGACTCCAATGAATTTAGCTCTACAATTGAAATAGAAAACTATTCTTCTGGGATGGAAGGATGGCTCAGTTGGTAAAGTGCTTGCATTACAAATGCAGAGATCTATGTCCCATCCCCAAGACACACATAAAATAAGGACTGTTATGGTGCGTGCTTTCAGTTAATCTCAGAGTTGCTGCAGCAGAGACAGGAAGACTCCTAGAGACTAGCTTTCCAGATAGTCTAGTGTAATTGGTGAACTCTAGGTCATGAGAGACCATGTCTAAAAGGAAGTAGATGATGTTTCTGAGAATGATGGCCATGATTATCTGCTGACTTCCATGTGTGCACATACATTCCTCTCAAACTGATGTTGTACTTAAAATTATTACATACTCCTCCATTGCTGGTGGGAGTACAAACTGGTACAACTGCTTTGGATATCAGTATGGTGATTTCTCAGAAAATTAGGAAACAACATATCTCAAAACCCAGCAATACCACTTTTGGGTATATATCCAAAGGAAGCTCAATCACATCACAAGGACATGTGCTCAGTTATGTTCTTAGCTGCATTATTTGTCATAACCAGAATCTGGAAACAACCTAAATGCTCCTTGACTGAAGAATGGATAAGGAAAATGTGGTACATTTACACAATGGAGTACTACACAGAAGAAAAAATAATGAAATCTTGAAATTTGTGGGCAAATGGATGGATCTAGAAAACATCATACTGAGTGAGGTAACCCAGTCTTCCAAAGATAAACATCATATGCACTCACTCGTAAGTAGATTTTTAGAGATAAAGTAAAGAAAAACTAGCCTACAATTCACAATCCCAGAGAGCCAAATAAGACAGAGGGAGACATACATAGATCTAATCTACATTGGAAATAGAAAAAGACAAGATCTCCTGAGTAAATTGGGAGCATAGGGATCATGGGAGAAGGCAGAAGGGGAGAGGAGAGGAAGAAAGGAGAGCAGAGAAAAATATATAGCTCAATAAAAATAATTTTTACAAAATTATTACACTACAACCTGCTGAGGGACAATTCTGTATTCTGTCAATTATGTTTTAAATAAATGCTGATTGGCCAGTAGCCAGGCAGGATGTATAGGTGGAACAACAATACAGGAAGTAGAGGTGGGGCAAGGAGAACAGGAGAATTCTTGGAAGGAAGGAGCCTGTTCCTCCGCAGTCCTATCCAGACACTGAAGAAACAGGATGTGACCTAACCCACTGAAAAAGGTACTGAGCCATGTGGCTAATATAGATAAGAATAATGGGCTAATATAAGTTACAAGAGTTAATAAGAAGCCTGAGCTAATGGGCCAATCAGTTTATAACTTATGTAGACATCTGTGTGATTTTCCTTGGGGATAAAGGGCTATGGAACCTGGTGGGAGGACAGAAATACCAACAAGCAGGTCCTCCATGTTACGACAACCAAATGAGCAATGAGGACGTAAATACTTTCTTCTTAATGCTGGATCTAATCTTTCTTCTAAGCTCCATGCAACTGGGAAATTGTAAATTGGACATATCAGTAAATATAGCACAATTCAGTGACTTAAGGAGTCTCTGCAGATAGCTCAGACTGTGGGTGATTTTATATTTAGATTAGTTGCCTCCTTGATGCTCTTTAGAATGGTGTCTGGGAATTTCCAAGATTTAAAGTTCAGTGTCCAGACATACACTGCTATAACAAATATTGACCATGGCTTGAGGTCTGTTCTTTTGTAATTTAATAGTCTTAAAACCTGATTACTGACATTCCTTCCTTTGCCCTTTATCAAGATTCATACCCCTAATGTTTGGCAATGTATATATTATAGTGATATATTCTCTAGCTACAGAGTCTGTTTACCTTAAGGACAGTGACCATCCACCAAATATCCATTGCTTGACAATACTCTTGGGGAGCCTTCAGTGGTCTCTTAGATCCCATGACCTCCACAGAGAAACTGACAATGACTGGGAGGGCTCAAACCTAGGTCCATGACCTGCCTATCCTGACTACCTGTCAGTTGCCTTCTTCCCATTTTCTAAATGGAATGTGGGCAATGGATGATGCCCTTTCTGTCTCCTTTCCCATTATTTCTCTCCATGATTTCAGCTAAAAGGACACAGTGTCTCAGATCCTCAAGACTTGCTTTTGCTTCCTCTTTTCATTATTTCACTTACACCCAGAATCTTATGAGATGGGTGTTGTAGGAAGTCACTTGTTTTGTTCCTGGCTGCTCAGCCCTGAAATAATCACACAGAAACCATATTATTTGCAATATTGTTTGGCCAATAGCTTAAGCATATTTCTGGCTAGCTCATATCTTAAATTAACCCATCTCCATTAATCTGTGTATCACCACGAGGCTGTGGCTTACTGGGTAAAGTTCTGGTGTCTGTCTCCAGTGGGGTTATATGGCTTCTCCTTGGCTCCACCTTCTTTCTCCCAGTATTCAGTATAGTTTTCCCTGCCCAGTTATACTCTGCCCTATCAACAGGCCAAGATACTTTCTTTATTAACCAACTGTATTCACAGCATACAGAGGGGAATCTCACATCACCTCCCCTTTTCTGTTTAAATAAAAAGGTAAGTTTTAACTTTAACATAGTAAATTATATAAAACAATTATCAAGCAAAAATTAGTTACAATATTTATATCCATTTTATATTTTATAACAACTAAGGAAAACTATAACTATTCGTCAACTCCATTAAAGACTGCAGAAGGCTATAATATTACCTAAGTAAACAGGAAGTGCATGTAAGCAACTTCCAAAACTCTAGAATTGACAAAGACAACTTACTGCCTGGACAGTCACCCAAAGTTCTTCTGTACCATTGAGGCATCCATCTTCAGCCCACAGGCCCATGGTATCCAGCAGACTTTTCCATGAAGGAGGAAATTTAAAGATCTGTTCTGCCTTGTAATGGCAGTTTGTCAGTCACTTTTTTCTGTGTCCTGCAGAATGTCTAGCAGACTCTTTCCTGAAGCAGGAACCCTGAAGGATTATCTCACCTTTAGGCAAGTTCAGCAGTCATTTTTCTGTGGGTCCTGCCTGTTCAGTTCATGCAGCATAAATAACATCAAGCAGTTCAGGCAAGAGCAGTTTCTTGCCCAAATGGCTAAGAAACTCAATAAGGAGCCTCTTCAATGTCCTTCTTCCTCTTGAAGTAGACTGGTGCTGCCAGGAGATAGGTATCTTAAGTTCTTAAAACATCTTAAATGCAGTATTCTGAAGTTCTTTGAAAGATTTGAAGAATACTTATCTAACTGAAATATATCTCTATATATCTAGAAAATGTAACATGACTACACACTTGACTATTATAGATGATTATCTATTAGCCTGTATTTCATAGTTATACATTTTTAAATAAGCTCCAGAAACATAATACCTTAATCAAGAGTTGAAATATACATATAACAAAATTGAATTTAAATTTGTATCAGAAGAGCAAGATAGCTGGGCGATGGTGGCACACGCCTTTAATCCCAGCACTCGGAAGGCAGAGGCAGGCGGATCTCTGTGAGTTTGAGACCAGCCTGGCCTACAGAGCTAGTTCCAGGATAGGCTCCAAAGCCACAGAGAAACCCTGTCTCGAAAAACCAAAAAAAAAAGCAAGATCCATACCAATACAAATCTCTATAGCATATCCCCCTTTAAATGTAAAAAAAAATTATAAACAATATTTAGAGAATTTGGGCATAGTTATCTCTAAACTGCCTCCTGCTTTTTGTTGGGCAAAGTAGTTTTGGGGGTATTCACGGTGATCTTTCAGAGGGTCTTGGTCCATCAAACCACATTAGTCTGGAATTAATTCACAGGTTCTCATTCTCTGTGGAAATAAAAGAACCTCTTTTTCAAAGCAACAAATCCTTAGACTCAAATTTTGAAGTAATTATGTTGGTTTATTATAGCAGCCCATATAATGAAATATTTCTCTGTACTTAGCTCCTTCACAGTCAAAATATTCAAAGAAAAAACTATAATATACATAGTCCAGAGTCTCTGTGTATATTCCATCTTTACATGGCTTATTTTTCTTACTCTATTATTTTTCCTACAAGTTTAATATTTATTTACTCCTTTAATCTATGATTTCTGTACTCTTTTATATTACATTTAGTGTCTCTTTACTCTCTTTCTTCTCTCTCTCAAGTCTATGCACATTTTTCAAACATACTGTGGCCCATTCAGAGTTCTTTCTTATCTGAATGTCTTTATTGTGTGTCTCTGATTATTTTCTGATCACAAGTGCCCTTTTTAAAATGCTGAGTGGGTGTGGCTAGAGTCAACAAGGTCCTGTCTGCTTGCTCCACCCAGCCCAGCATGGTGGAGCTATTAGTTGCCTCTGAGAGCCACATACATTGCCCCATTTTTAGGGACACAGTGCGTCTATGTTGCCATTAAACAAATTGTAGCACTCTGCTCACAGAACCCATTTAAATGTTTGGTCTCCTGAAAGAGCCAGAGTTCACACTGGCAGCATGACCCAGGAAACTGCTGTTTCAAAATTGTGAAGCCTTTTTTCTGCTACTGCTGAATCAGGAAAACCTCTCTTAAAGGAGCCACAGCGTTAAGCTGTGCTTAACTCAGGTTTTTTTTTTTTTCCCTAGAATTCCTTCTCAAACTCTCTCAGGTTTTAAGTGGATTCTAGTTGACTACGTTGGTGCCAATTTGTTGTAGGAGGCTGCTTGTTTTCTTCCTGGCTTCTTAGCGCTGAAATAATCACACAGGAACCATATTATTTGCAATACTGTTTGCCCAATAGCTTGCGCATATTTCTAGATAACTCATATTTTAAATTAAGCCATCTGCATTAATTTCTGTATTGCCACATGGCTGTGGCTTAGCGGATAAAGTTCTGACTCAGGTGTCTGTATCAGGTAGAGCTACATAGCATTTCTGACTCTGCCTTCTTTCTCCCAGCATTCAGTTTAGTTTTCCATGCTCTGTTCTGCCCTATCATACAGGCTAAGTCAGCTCTTTTATTCATTAACCAATAAAAGCAACACATAGACAAGAGGACCTCCCACATCAGATGGACTTCACCCATTTCATCTTAACATCTTTCTACATCTGTGATCCTCCTTTCAGAGGCCATTTTTTCCCCTCTGAATCTTTGGCAGGTACTAAGGCAAGGAGATATCTGGGATTGGAAAGTGGCTGCCAGAATAGATTTTCATATCCAGAGAGCACATTTTCCAATTCCATAGAAGAATATTCTATGTCCCATGCCTTCAAAACTCTAAATCACTCTCTATTTGTTGTTCAGATGTGAAGTACAGCTGTTCTCCTCTTTAGCCCAACCCTGAGAACCCTTGTTACAGTAAACACAACCCAAAAGACTATTAGCTAAAGCTTCTTCATGCTTGACAAAAATACTTGCTTTGCTGAGTGTGTCAGTTCAGGATAGAGTTTTTGCAAGTCAGTTCATGAGATGACTTGACCCTTGCAATTTAGTGGCCTCAGCTTCTTCCCTGAAGAAAGATAAAAGGTTCAACATGATATAAGGTCCCTTGAAGGGACTCTGTTTTGTATTGCAGTCAAAGCTGAACCTAGGGAAAGTGGGGGAGGGAGAACTATTTTTCAACACTCATTTTTGTTTCCTTGCAATGGGTTCTGTAAAATGTCTTATCGATTTTCCCCTAACTCCAAAGAACTTTTCTTGCTTTTTGTTCTTTCTTGTCTGATCACATTAAGTGAGTAATTTAACTTCATTCTTTTATATAAAACAATTGTGATTGTAGTGCACACTTCAAAAGATTATTGTGAGGTTTTGATCCAAAACAAAAAAGACTTCTTACCTTACCAAGTGTTGTAGGCTCCACTGAGTACAGTTTGGGTCAAGGAGTCTCACCTGAACTTCAAGCTGGATCTTCTAAACATTCCATATCACTTTCCCCCCATAACCTTCATAGATCAGGAGGCCAAGGGCAATATATGATAATGTTAAAATGCAATGGCCAGAGCCTTGAGAAATCTGTCACAGTAGTTTGAGTTTGGATGTCACTAGTAGGGATATTATAAATGACCTTAGGAAAGACATTTGATCTCTCTGAGCCATATTATTTTGCAAAGTGCAAACAGTAAACTCCTTTCTCATTTGAAAGTACACAGACACTTTTTAGAAAAAAACCTTTAATGTTGAATGGAGAAGACAATTGAATGTATAAATAAGCAGACAAATGCACAGTAAGATATGCTCTGTACAGGCAGAATTTAGTTCATATAATATGAAATAGTATCCAAATTTAGGAAGACAGGAATTTAAGACTGCCAGAAATAGTACCATTGATAAAATTTTCACAGGAAAAAGTTGTTTAGGTTGAGTAAATTTTATAAATATATACATATGTTAAATATATAAATTATATACATGTATGTATATAAGTACATACAATATATGTTAAAGAGGTTTAAATGTACTTCTCTATAATGGGGGCACACTGCTTCCCCCAAACATTGTTGGTTATCAGATAAAGAATCTCAAGCTAGGAGTAGATGTCCTCTTTTCTAATAGCTTGTCAGTGAGATCTCATAACTCCCCAAATATTATTAACTTTGCTTTTGGTTACCCTCTAGAACTTGATGGCTAAATCTTATTGCCAAAGACACAGACACCACATACTTCAGGCAGTGAATATGAAAAATCAAACTGATATTAACCTAGAAGCTTCATCCTTAGTGGCTTGTTTCCATGGTGACAGAAAGTTCTTATCCATCATAATGGGAGAAAAACATCATCAACAGTCTAATCCAGCTGTGAATCCTATGAGCTACAAACATGGTCTGGCAGGATGTGCTCATTGATGCCATAGTGGCACAAATGTTATGGGAGTAACAAATCACTTTCTGATTTGACTTAAAGTCCTCTCTGCAAGATGGAGCTCATGCCTGCTACCATTAATTTGGCCAAAAACTTGTGGCTGGCCAGTCATAGACCCTAAAGGAGAACCCAATGCTATTATTCTACTAAATAAAATAATAATAATAATGATGACAAACTATCCCCCTAAGTTCTTACCTTTATAGCTATAGATTACTGCATCTCTCAACTCTTATCAAAGAAACTTCCTCTTATAATAGATAGTGGTTAAAACAGAGACCCATAACTGGTGAGGATGAATGTTCAGTCTTATATAGGTCATAAATATCACCTTCTTTCCCCCAAAGACTCAAGGATCAACTCAGAAGTGGGGACAGAAAGATTGGAATATCCAGGGATAGTAGATATCTGCAGGGCAATAGTATAGCTAGAAAAGACAACAATGTACATAAACTCATAGCAGATGGGGCTACATATATGAGACTTGCCAAAGATCAAGCCAGCTAAAATCTCAGCACAGATGGGAAAGGGACTCAAAAATTCTCACCGCTATCTGATGAGCTATTGATAATGATGGATCTGGGGAAGGTAGAGTCAGCTTCCTTCACGGACACTGGTCCCAAGAAGCTACCCATGTTCTAGTAGGGAGTCTCATGCCCACGTTCATTCAGGCAGTACCAAATGGGCTCCATGAATATTTATAGAGAAAGAAAACACATTAAGTTGAAATAGAAAAGTGGTAAAAAGACAGAGAAGAAATTTGTTCTAAAACTTCACATACATATATAAATATTAAATATAATATAAAAGATAAAGTAAAGCCATTTAATTAAATTTTCTCGTTAATTAAAAACTCTTCTGCTGGACAGTGGTGGCTCATGCATTTAATCTCAGCACAGAAACAGGCAGGTCTCTGAGTTCAAGGCCAGTTGAGTCTACAAAGGGAGTTCCAGGACAACCAGGATGGTTACACAGAGAAACCCTGTCTTGAAAAACAACAAACACACAAAAAATTTTTAAACAAACAAACAAAACACCCAAACTTCTGAAAAATAAAAAAATTTAAAACTTAATGATTCTACTTTCTCATGAGCATTCTTAGGGGCACAAGGAAATATGTGTGAGGAGAGTTACCTGCATATTTCTCAAATCAGCAAAAATTTGAGACTTAAGTTTTTGTCTTTTGTTCGTGCACATGTATGTGTGTATTCATGTGTATGTGTGTGTGTGTGTACACATGTGTATGCATGTGATCCACTTCACATGTCATACCTCAAGAGTCATTCACTTTGCTTCTAGAGACAAGACCTAACATTGGCCTGAAACTTGCCAAGTCAGAGAGTCTAGTTAGCAGGGATCCCTGGGATCCTCATGGTTTTTACCTCCCCAGTGGCTGGGACTGTGAGCACGTGCCACTATGCCTGGCTTTTCTATATGGTTCTGGGATTGGTGTTTGGCAATCGAGAAAATGCTCCATAAGATCTGGCTGTGGGGCGTTTTCTTACTTAGTGACTGAAGGGGGAAGGCCCAGCCCATTGTGGGTGGTGTCATCCCTGGTCTAGTGGTCCTGTATTCTATATGAAAGCAGGCTGAGCAAACCATGGTGAGCAAACTAGTAAGCAGCACCCCTCCATGGCCTCTGCATCAGCTCCTGCTTCCAGGTTCCTGCCCTGCCTAAGTTCCTGCCCTTATTGTTTTCTGATGATAAGCTGTTATATGGAACTGTGAGTAAAATAAACCCTTTCCTCTGCAAGCTGCTTTTGGTTATGGTTTTATTATTTACACTATTTCTCTTTACATCATTACTGTGACGGCAAAAGTAACCCTAACTAAGACAGATAACATATACCTATAAGAAGCTGCATTTTGACCTGGATAGATTTTAATAACTGAATGCTAACCAAATCCTCACTGTTAATATATGTACAAATCCAGTGTTCAGATCGCCTCTGCTGAAAGAATGAAATCACACTGGAAATGGGAATAAATCATATTGTTCATTTATTCTTTTGAAGTCATACTGTTCCTTTATTCCTTTGAAATAAAGGAAAAGAAATGCAAGCAAATTCTAACAGTTATTAATTCTGTGCTTAAGTATATTTTTAATTTATTTGAAGATTATCACTTATTTTCAACTCACACTTTTAGTTGCCATTAGTATTACTACAAACAAACTAGTGAATTAAAGAAAAGTTAAGAATTGATTCAAGTGAGGCCCACATTTACTTAATGGGTCATAAAAATGACTTAAATGTAATGTCTATGGCATCCTGTGGCCAGATTTTGGGAAAAAGGAAACCATGGTGAAAGGATATCATGTTCCTGGTGGACCATAGTGTCAGCAGTGTGAGCCTTCAGGAGGATGAGCAGAAGCTTGTCTAAGGCACAGATTCGGTCAAGGGATGCGCAGGCCCCGAGATTCTGATGTACTGTGTGGAGGCTGGCCATGGCCTGAAATAATTGTAATGTTTGCTTGAAAATAGATGAAGTGTTTTTGACATGTGTTAAATATTAAAAATCCTGGGTTGGCTGTAATGTAAAAGCGGAGGCGGTTACGCGAGGAAAAGACACAAACACGCGGCGGTCCCACGTGGGTGCACTTTAATGGGGGGAGGGGCAACGGGCAGGTACAGGTGTGCAAAACACTAGGAGAACAAGGGGGGAAGGGAAAAGAGAAGAGGGGGAACTCGTAAAGACCTTCGCTTTTAACGGGGAATGCAAAGGCTTCTGGGAAATGTCCGTATCCAGGAGAATGCTGGGAACTGTAGTTTGGCAAAGGAATAACAACATGCACACTCAATAATAACTACGTGTGGTTACAGAGATGCTAATTGTTTATGATAATCATTTCATGGTGAATATACATATTAAGTCGTCAAGTTTAACCTCTTTTACAGGTTTTATTTATCCTATTTATACAATGAAAGTAGGGACGAGAGAAAGAAGACAAGATAAACCTTTCCCGGTTTATCTTTTGAGGCTTAAGTCTGCTTGTTTTGTTTCTTTCTGATGTCTTCCCTGTCTTTCTCTTGGGTTACTCCCTTAGATATTCATTTCAAGCCAAATTCATCTATATTAAAAATATCAAAGTTGGGAAGGATGGCTCAAAGATTTTTCATGGATACAGATTGAGAAATTCTACCTGAAGGGACACTAGCCCTCTCCAGCATATGCCTCTGGCAGACTTTGCCCTTCTCTCCCCGTTCCCTCTGCTGTGCTGAAAAAACCTTAGATTACATTCCTCAAGCTCAAGATGGTCACCAAGGTCTATTTCTTTGTTTGGTCACTTCCTGCTTTTGAGGCTATCAAGGTCCAGCTATCAAAATATTGAAATCTAGCAATCAAAAGCTCCCTTTGGCTCACCTAATTAACATGCCCAATTAAAATTACACACCTCACCCTCACACAAGGTTTCCCTCTTTGCTTTTCTAAACCACCATTTGCCTGTGTGCCGTGTCTGTCTCCTCTCTATCCAGAGGCAGTCCTTTGTCCCCTCCTCATCCCCCCCCCCCCCCCCCCCGTCCTCCACACCCCTAGGACAAATGCCCCCGACTCCTTTCCCTTGTCCCCCTCCCCTCTAGCCCATTCTTACACAGACCTTTCCTTTTGTTCCCTTTAATTCTTCTTATAAATGACACCTGCAAGGTCTTTTCTGCCTGAGTCAGAAAGCAGCTACTTTAATGTTTCTCCCCCTGTTTAACAAGGATCTCTCTGTGAAAACAGGTGTGTGGGTGTGGTTTGTGCCTAACCAGGTCCGGGAGGAAGCTGCCACTGTGTGTGTGTGGGGGGGGGGGGGAAGGGTCCCCTTTCCTACCATTCATTTGTTCATTTGTCTGTGTCAGTTAACAAAACTCTAATTTATTTTCTTATCATGTTTTGGGGATCCTGGATTTGAAAGGCTGTCTTCCAGCCTACAACAGAGCATCATTAATATTTGAACAGTATAGCTCTAAGACTTGACGTTAAATATGAAAAATGTTGAGGCCAAACATAAAAGGACAAGTTGGTCATCATCTTTATTAGGTCATGTACTATTAAAGTGAATTTTACTTTTTTTTTATCTTGTTTTTGCTTCATGACATATATGCTCCATTGCCCTCTCTTGTTCCCTGACCTCTCTCTGTTGATCTTTTTATTCTGTCCTATAACCTTTTCAAAAGCTTTTATGTCATATATAAATATATACACACATATATGAATTTTAAATACTATATAATCCAAATTTCTTAATTCTAAAATTAGTTTACATACATGACAGGAAACGGCGCCATCTATGTTTTGAGTTTGGCTTATTTCATTTAACATAATGACTCCCAGTCCCCAAACTTCCCTGTGAATGTCATTTCATGTTTTGCAGCTGAACGGGATTCCATACATATATGTGCCCCATCTTCTGTATCCAGTCGGCCTTCCAACCTGAAGTTTAGACTGAAATGGCCCCGTGCACCTCATCACTTACTAACTGAATCCAGGAAGAGTATTGTTTATTGACATTCTTATTGGTATCACTGATTGGTACCCTGGAAACTGATGTATTTTGAGACATTCGAAGTGACAGGAATGACCGAGAAGAGGGAGAAAGCAGAATGAAATCGCAGACTGCTATGACTGGCCCAGGACCGACTTCCAGACTCTACGGAAACCGGTGACACATTGTCTCCAAATTGACCACATCCCGAAGGTCGACATGGAAAGTAAACTCTACTACACTCGATCAGTCTCTTGCTCCTTGCTGTGGTAAAACATCATTGCCAAAGTGACTCATGGAACAAACAATTTTAGCACACCATTTCAGAGTAAGAATTCACAGTGGCGAGGGAAATATGGCAGCAGCCAGCTGCATCAGGAAGCTGAGTGATCGGATTTCTACCTCTACACAGAACGCAGAGAGAACAGACAAAGCCGGGCAAGACCCTAAACCCTCGAAGCCAGGAATGCTGCACCTAATCCTTCTAAATGTTACACAACCTCCCCAAACAGTGCCACCAACAGGGGGGCAGACAAATAATCAAATCATTAGGTCCAACACCCAAGCCCCCTAAACGGCAGTGCCACTGACGATGTACTAAACGGCAGTTGACGACAATGTCCTAAATGCAATCTCAGTTCAGCTCAGGCTGGACCCTAACCAGGTGCTCAAAGGCAACGCACTTAAAGTCAGTGTTCCTCAGAAACCTGGTAAAGTGGGTTTCTGTTTGTCAAGAAAGGCCAATACTTCTCTTACTATTCCCATCCCCCTTTATAGCCAACTACCTCTCTTAAGGGCTTCCGGTTCCCTATGAACTCAAACAAGCTTCCGGCAGATTAAAGCCCCATGCCGGTTCCTAGGCTGTTACAGCTAATTTTTCTACTTCCCACTTCCCCTAGCAACCTAAACCTGCTACCTGCTAAGACTCTCCCACCATTTCATGTCTTTCTGCGTACCTCCAGGCCCCAGAGACAGCAACCTTTTCCTTTTCCTCTTACGGAGTGGCCTGGTTTGGGAGTCTTACTGTGCTCTTACTTACAAAACTATATATGAGCCTACGGGGTGCATTTCTCAATAAAACATCACATACAATGCAAAGAAGACAATAGGAGATGAAAAGAATCAGAATGAATATTTTTATTGTAAGATTTGTGTGTGTGTGTGTGTGTGTGTGTGTGTGTGCGCGCGCGCTCGCTGGGCATTGACCTAAATCAAGCTACACTCTGATTTTTAATTCAGCAGTTTTTCTATGGCTTGTCCAAACAAGCTACACACAAAATACAACCCTCACACAGTGTGTCTTGTGTGTCATACATACTGGTGGTCTGGATTCCATCAGCAGACTTCTTTCTTTGAAGATTGGCTATGAGATGCTATCTACTGTAACTCTGAATTTTCTAGGATTTTCTTTTTTTTTTTATTGAGAAAAGGAAAAAAAAACAAGTTTCCGCCTCCTCCCAGCCTCCCCTTTCCCTCCCCCTCCTCCCACCCTTCTCCACCTCCTCCCATCCTTCTCCCCCTCCCCCTACTCCTCTCCCCCTCCCTCTCCAGTCCAAAGAGCAGTCAGGGTTCCCTGCCCTGTGTGTGGTAAGTCCAAGGTCCTCCCCCCTCCGTCCATATCTAGGAAGGTGAACATCCAAACTGGCTAGGCTCCCACAAAGCCAGCACATTAAGTAGGATCAAAACCCTGTGCCAGGAGTCCAAGGCGTTATCCCCAGTTAGTTCTTTGGGCAGCTGAGGATAGGGAACCTAAAATGACCCTATCCTATAGCAATACCGACGAATATCTTGCATATCACCATAGAACCTTCATCTGGTGATGGATGGAGATAGAGACAGAGACCCACACTGGAGCACTGGACTGAGCTCCCAAGGTCCCAATGAAGAGCAGAAGGAGGGAGAACATGAGCAAAGAAGTCGGGACCACGAGGGGTGCACCCACCCACTGAGACAGTGGAGCTGATCTATTGGGAGCTCACCAAGGCCAGCTGGACTGTGACTGAAAAAGCATGGGATCAAACCGGACTCTCTGAACATGGCGAACAATGAGGGCTAATGAGAAGCCAAGGACAATGGCATAGGATTTTCTTTTAAAAGAAACAGTTATCCAAAGTGGGTATTTTATCATTAGGGACACACCACCACCATCAGTCATGACAAAGCTATTTCTATCAACATAGGTTAGTAAAATATGCTTTCAATTTCTTATCCCTCTCAAACACTTTTTCAAGCCATACCCCAGAAAGAAAACATTGTAGCTAATGTGGCAAAGAATCAGCATTTCAATATTTAATATTTTTATAACAAAGAGCTAAGACAACTGAATGAGAAACTTTTTATCACATAATCAAAAAATTTTTATGTCTTATATTTTGTTTTACATCTTGTAGTGTAAATATATTTCTTCACCTATATTTTGTTTTATATTTTCTTTAAGATAGGGTCTCACTCTGAAGCCCCAACTGTCCTAGAAAATACTAGGTAGCCTAACGTGGCCTTGAATCCATATCAATCAATGACTCCATTTAGTCTCTCAAGTGACACGCCAGCTCATTGGGTCTTTAAAATGAACTAGAAAATAGTCAATGATAAGGGAAAACCTTGACTTCATTAACAGTCTTTATATGCAAATTAAATTAACCAAGACAAACCACATGAAGACCTTAGACTAACAACTAAAAGAACTTAAAATTTTCCCCTGTGCTTAGGGGATCGTGTTCAGGGATTTCGTGAGTCAGGTTAAGAACAACAGAGAAAAGTTTGAAAAAATAAAAGTTAAGTTTTAACTGAGAAAGTGAAACCTTTGCCCTGGCTTGCGTCAGACTGAGATAACAACCAGATGGAGACAAAGCTAGCTGCTTGAAATTCGGAAAGACACTAGCTCTCCTATGTTATATAGTAATCTTGTTTTTGGAAATCACAAGTGCCAGGTCTTGCTGGGAGGGCTCCAACTACTTTTTCATGGAGACAGTCTTGATTTCCAGCCCCATGCTGAGCCACAGAGAAGTGGTTTCTGACTTCAGTATTTTTGGTCCACCCTAACTTTGTGGTTTTCCGTGAAAGTGTCCCCAGGGTGGGCCTTGCGGTCTCAATGTCATGCTGATTCTTTTCACACAGCCCTACTTTATGTGCCTTCCAAAGCCTTTTTTCTCCTAAACCTTTTAGTAACTGGGTTCTTAGATGAAGCCACTCACAGGTCTTCCAGTGGTTTCCTTGTTTACAAAAGGTCAGTAGGAGAAGTTTTCATACTACAGCCTTTGGCAGAACAGTCTAGGGCACGACTCAATGATTATAATGTCTGTCTTCAGGTGTATGTGGTTGTCCTTTTAAGTACCTTGTAGCATCTCAAGTACATTTCAAAGACAAGTTATTTCTTTCATAATGAGGTAAAGTATCCTGACCAAGTATTCTCCCAGGTAACCTCATATTACAAAAGAAGAAGCAGAAATATGCTTGCATATCCCGACCATCTGTCAGAATGGAATGTATTTACTTGTATGCACCATCTTAATGTCAAAAGAACCAAGTAACCACATCAGGAATCAGAATGTGTAGCTATACTTGTTGTCAACAATTTTCAGCAACCTCCAAACTCTCTGGACATCTGACAAGGTGGAAATAGACTCACATATTTGGGCCTCCACATTTGACAATGATTCTGAATGAATTGTTACATTTGTATACATCATTTTTCCCTCTCTTGTCTTCCATTGAATTATGATTGACCACAGAGTCTGGTTAAAGATTGGCTAATCACTGCCTTTGATATATATGCTTGCTGATAACTCTTAATGCAATAAGCCCAATATTTCATCAGCTAGGACCTTTTCACTAGATCCCGGGATGGCTCTTCTTTATACCCAGTTCCAAATTTTTAAATCGAATAACAAAGAATTCCATTATAATGAAAATCACTGAGAATAACTATGATTTATTTTTATCTGCATGTGATTGCAACTCTACTACAGGAGAAAGGGTATTCTAAGGAAAAACCCTCCGGTCTCCATTTTTAGCTATCATACTGTTGAAACAAAAGTCCCCAAGAAATTGGAATTTCTCCAGGAGTGCAATTGTGGGAGAAGGAAAGAACTAAATTCTCCTGCCAGAGGGAGAAGGAATTGTTTCAGGAAAAGAGATTTCCAGCTGTTAAGACAGCTAGTCAGGCCACTTTGCAGGGAGACCGGAGCAGGAATAACAACTGACCAGTCATAGGCAAGACCAATCTTGGCCAGAGCAGTTTAGATATGTATATATCTAAATGTATCATATGTATCATATACATATGTATATATAGATATGTATATATATATATGTCGGGGGCCTGTTTAAACCTGTTCCTTATGTGAAGACCTTGAAGATGAACTTGATGGCCACTAGACATCTTTGTTCCTTGAATAAATCTCTTTCCTCTGCTTTTGACTATTGCTTTCCATTGAGAATGGGTGGCTAAGTCTAGTTGGTTAAGGCTGCTAGGGACCAGGCTTTGACCCTAATAACTCCATAGTAAAATACTTCTATGTTATTTTCATAAAAAATAAACTATAAAAAGTATCACTTTGATTCAAAATACTTTTTTTCTAGAAGAGATTTTCTTTTTAAATTTTATGATCATTGGTGTTTTGCTTGCTTGTATGTATGTGTGAACGTCTTAGAAGCTCTGGAACTGGAGTCACAGACAGGTGTGAGCTGCCATATGGGTAATAGAAATTGAATCCAGATCTTCTAGAACAGACAGTGCTCTTAACCACTGAGCCATCTCTGCAGACACTCAGAAGAGATTTAGTTACCTTTGACTTTAAATGTGAATGATGGCCACACCCACTGTGGTGGTTTGAAAGAAAATAACCTCCAAAGGGAGTGGCACTATTAGGAGGTATAGTTTTGTTAGAGTAGGTGTGAGCTTGTTGGAAGAAGAGTGTCACTATAGAGATGGGCTTTGAAGCCTCATATATGCCCAAACCTCACCCAGTGAGGCAGACCACTTACTATTGCCTGCAGGTCAAGATGTAGAGCTTTCAGCTACTTCGCCATGTCTACCTCCATGCCATCATGTTACTTATGATGATAATGGACTAAACTTCAGAACTGTAAGTCACCCCAATTAAGTGTTTTCCTTTATAAGAGTTGCCATGATCATGGTGTCTCTTCACAGTGATAGAAACTCTAACTAAGATGCACACTCTCCTGAAAAGTCTATTGAAGATGAGGGCTCTATGTTTTACTCCTAAATTCTTGTTATTTAGCAATAGCATTATACAAAACTTAGAACTAGTAAAGAGGTGGGCCTTTTGCAACTACTTTAGATAATAGCTCATCATTTTCCTGGCTATAACTCTGGTTATCTTGGCTTTGTGAAGATAATAACCCTAGGATTATTGGAGAAGCTATATATTTCTCAGGAACTTTCCTCTATGAAGAATTATTGCCTTTCAAGTATGGAATTGCTCAGAAAAGCAACATCTACAGCTCATCTGCTGCCATCTCTAAGGCGCATTGCTAGCAATCTTCCATTGCCTTTCCTCTTGAGATCCACTTACATCTCCTGGCCCTCATTTTCTCTGGCTTCTGGCTGGATTCAGTCAACTGGAAATGCAGGGAAACTTCCTGGGGAAAGAAAACAGGATAAATGTTTTTTATTTCGTTCCCTCTCTGAGTTGCTTCCTCAGGCAGCCTGCAATGCTTGACAAAGCATCATTGTTGCTGGGGATGGTGGTTCATGCCTTTAATTCCAGAACTTTGGAGACAGAGGGAGGCAGATCTCTGCCAGATATAGACCATCCTGGTCTATGTAGCAAGTTCCAGGACAGCCAGGGATACATAGTGAGACCTGGTCTCAGGAAAAAAATAATTATTGTTAAAGACTATCTCCCAGAAGGGCCTCCATCCTTACCATGGTATCTCTTTTGTTTCTGCTAACACCATGTTCCTGACCATGTTCTTCTTCTTTTGTAAAGATTCTTTTCTTTTTCTGTTAATAAATGTTTCCTGAATTCCATATGACTGTCCATCTGTTTTCTGTTGGGAGTCCATATGGCACAAGCAAGAAAGGGACATAAATGACATACATATCCATGCTACATCCTACTCCCCAAAGCTCATGGAGCATCATGGAAGAGGGAATGCCAGAGGAAAGAGTGGAGAGCTGCGGAACACGGTCTTCCAACCATGATATGACCATTGCATTCATGAACGTACATGAATGTATTCATGCTCACAGGCATACAAGCTGTTTATGGAGCCTGGAGAGATGGATGAGCAGTTAAGAGCACTTGCACTCTTCCAAAGGACCAGTTTCTAGCATTTTTGTCAGATAGCCCATAACCCACTACCTGTAACTTTAGCTCCAGGGGATCCTACGTTTTTTTTTCTCTGTGTCTCTAAGGTCACCCCTTTACATGTGGCATATATTTATAAGACACATCAATACAAAATAGAAATAAAATAAAAATAAAAGACCCACACAATATTGAGCCTGTTAACATTCTGTCATGAAGTGAGGGAGTGGTTTAAGTGCCTTCACTCCTTCCTGAGTATTGGCAGTGAATAGTTTCTGAAGAAGAGAGATCTGTTTCTTTGGAGTTAGGTAGCTGCTGGTAAAAGGTGTCCATGTTCTTGTAAATATCCCCTCATCTACACTTCTGTAAGCAACCTTAAAGTTATCTCTCTCTCTCTTACACACACACGCGTGTGCGCACACACACACATGCACACATAAAAGTAGAGAAGGAGGTAGGAGCTTGCTTTCTGTAGCAAATAAGGGAATGCATAACTCCCATGGTGAAGACTACAGCTGCTCACATGCTTTGCAGTGAAATGGGTGCTTGGGCTGAAAGGGAGGTTAGTATTTAAATAGCTAAATCGGAAACACTAGGGATGAGAAATAGAGCTCAAAATTGAGTCTGAGACAGACTAACAAACCTGATAAGAGACAGACAGATTTGGAGACGAGGTCCAGTACTGGGTAGGCTGACTTGCAAGCTTCCCTGTGGGCCCCTGAGGATGTGTGCGCTAGGTGCTGTCATTCCATTCCATATTCTTCATCTTAACACAGGTCATGGTGACTCACTAAATCCATGTACTTTTAAGGAAATCGCCACCCATTTCAGGAAAGAGACACCAGGCTGTCTTATAAACAAAAAGTTAACTAAATCTAGTTACAGCTACATCTTCAAAGCTGCAAGGACAAAGAGAATTTAGTGTAATTGACAGCATTTGAGGCTCCTGCAAGGTCGGGGACAGCAAAGCCAGTCAAGTGACCAAGAGCAAACAGATAGCCAAGGTCAATAACTAGCAAAGCAGCAGTTAGAGATGGGCAGAGGCGACTTTAACTACTCCTAACCAAGTGGACAGCACATGCACTGTTACAATCATCTCTCTAGTTAGGCTAGGATTAAATGGAGCATATGGACCCTCATTGGTTCAGCCCATAAGAGCCAGGGGACTAGCCATCCTCACAGCAGTTTGCCCAGTTTCTGACAATACCTTGTAAAAGATTCCCAGACGAACAAGTTCAATAGGTAATTTTTCCTTTTGGGAATTTCTCTCACTTTTCCTTAATTTCTTACTTTTTTGTAAATCTTCTCAATAAAGCTTTCTTCCACATTGTGTACTCACACAAGAGTATCTGCATCTTTGGTCTTTATTGGTATGAGGCAATGATACTGTCTCAGTTCATCTTAGGTGACATTGAAGGACCTAATGTGACCTAGATCCTTGGTCCTTGGGTTAAGTACAATCTGGCCAAGTAAGGGCCAATCACACTCAAAACTATTGTGCCTGTTGGAAAGAGGAAGAGATTGGCATGAATAGGATGGAGAACAAGTGGGGGAAGGGATAGACACAAACATGATCTCAAAATATATTAAAAATGTATGGAAGCATTTTGATGAAACCCATGACTGGGCATAATTAATATATGTCAATAAAAACTTGGAGAAATGAGCAAGGGTTGGGTGTTACTTTCTGGGGTGGCATGAAAGAAAATGGCCCCCAAAGGCATGGCACTATTAGGAAGCATGGCCTTGTTGGAGGAAGTGTGTATCTGAGGAGGTGGGCTTTGAGGTCTCTTTTCCTCAAGCTTCCCTCAGTGTGACAGTCAGTTGACTTCCTGTTGCCTCTGAGACAAGATGCAGCACTCTCAGCTCCAGCACCACATTTGCCTTCATGCCTCCATGCTCTCCATCCTGATGATAATGGACTGACCTCTGAAACTGTAAGTGAACTGCCCTCAGTTGAAAGTTTTCTTTATAAGAGTTGCTGTGATCATGGTGTCTTTTCACAACAATCAAAACCCAAACTAAAACTTTGCTTCTTTAAGTGCAGCTCGTTTGGGCAAAGCTCCCCATTTTCTATCTTGGGATGTGACAGTTCTGGTTGACAGTCTCTCAATAAGTGTCACAAAATTCCCCAAACAGTTTTCACTGTGATTCAAAATGTCAGTTTGACATTTAGCACCTGCAACCAGTGTGAATGAGGGAGTCTGAATGTTTGAATCATTGACTGACAGTCCCGAGATGCTAATTGGTCACTGGAGGAGGGCTTCCCAGGAAGCTGAGCAAGAAACCAAAGAGCAGCATGCTTATGTAGCCAAGGACGGCCAGGTGAAGACACAGAGGACGTTGGTCATTGTCAATCATGGAGGAGAGGCTTTCTTCAAAGTCATTCACGTTCAAATTATAATTAGTTTTTTTAAACGTGCTGCAAAACTTGTAAGACTAAGTTGTAACACTTTAGATATGAGTATAGATAGTAAAATTGTAGTGAAATTGAAAGTGCAGATCACATGGGGTCCCACTGATATGTTTTAACATATGAAAGTTAATTTAATTTAGAAAGCCTATTTACTTAAAACATTATGGCAGGTTTTCAAAACAGCAGCAAAGTATATTTTATTTTAATCACCAACAAAATGTCTATTTGCTATGTATTTCAAAATTGTCATGTTAATTTTCATTATCTGTAACTATTTTCTCTCAGGGCTATTTGTTCTTGCCCTATTACATGGTTTTGTTTTATGGATGAAGGAATCTCTATTTCTAATTAAAATTCATTGTACATACTAGAATTTATATTTTGGTACCTTTTTTTCTTTAGTATAAAAAAGTTTATAAAATTAAACATAATACTGACCTGTGTTTTAAATCAAGTAAGTGGCTGATAGAGCTTAGAAAGCCTTGTCACTAAGAGTGAACACATGCTGCTTGGACAAGTCTATAAAAAAAATACCGCTATAGAACGAATTCTATCTGGTTTTAGTAATAAAAACCTGGAGACAAATATAGGGGTAAATGCTGAAAGATCAGAGAGAAAAATGTGCAAGACACAGTCACTTCTTACCTCACCAATTACTCAGCCTGAAAAGGGTAAGAGTCTGTCTATGAATTCTCAGACTGAATGGGGACTAGCTCCTGTCTCTGCCTGTCTTATGTCTGTAGATGGAGACTGCTCTTTTCCAACTGTTTAGACATGAATAATCTCACTAAACTATATTAATTACAATACTGTTCAGCCAATGACACAGGCATATTTCTAGCTAGCTCTTATATCTTGAATTAACCTATTTTTACTAATCCGTGTAGTGCCACAAGTCTGTGGCTTACCAGTAAAAGTTCCAGAAGCATCTGTCTCCTTTGGCAGTTACATGATGTCTCTTTGACTCTGCCTATTCTTTCTAAATGTCTCTTCCAGCCTTACTATATTCTGCCCTACTATAGGCCAAAGTAGCTTCTTTATTAACCAATGGTAATAAAACATAGTCATAGCATACAGAAATGAATTCTACATCAATGTTCCTCTCTCCACCCAGTCATATGACTTTCTGTTTCCTCCTCCCAAGCTGGGATTAAAGGTGTGTGCCACCACTGCCTGGCCTGTATGGTTCACTAGTGGCTGGCTCTGCACTCAGATCTCCAAACAAGCTTTATTTGTTAGAGCATAAACAAAATATCCTCATATACCATTTTCTGAGTGTCTTAAAGAATAGAAGCCATTTTTTGTCTCTGTTTTGGAGTTTAGATGTCCAAGATGAAGGTGTCAGCTGGGTTAGTTTCTTCTAAGGTCCATCTTCCTGCATTCTCACAGGTTCTCTGTGAAAACAGAGGCGGTGTCTATCTGTACGTCCGCATTTTCTTCTTTTGGTGACAATACCACTCTATAGGATGAAGGCCCACTCCAATGTCTTCATTAATTTTACAGCTTATAGAGGCTCTTTAACTGTAGTTGCATTCCAATATACTTCCAACATCCCAGCAGGGTGAGGTCTTCAGTACAAGAATTTGAAGAAGACACAATTCAGCTCATTACAGGAGACAGTATTCAGCGTCTTGACTGAGGGGGTTGGCTTTGGAGCATATAAGTTTCTTTACTGTGGCAGTGGCAGTTCTCCCTGGCAAATGCAGCTTACAAGAGAAAAGGTTTACCTTGGCTCATGGTTTCAGAGGAAAACTAGTCCACAATGGTGGAGAAGGTACGGCGGCGGCAGCATGGGTCAGAAAGAAAAGAAAACCAGAAGGAATAGTGGTGTTTAAAACCCCAAAGCCTAGCAGTGGTGGCCCACGCCTTAATCTCAGCACTTGGGAGGCAGACGCAGCTGGATCTCTGAGTTCTAGGACAGCCAGCGTTGTTATACAACGAAATCCTGTCTTGAAAAACTAAAAGAAAAAGAACAAACAAAACAACAACAGCAAAACAAACTCAAATCCTGCTCCCAGTAAGAGTACTTCTTTCAGTAAGGCTCCAATGCTTGAAGGTTCCAGAACATTCTCAATCAGCACTACCAGCTGAGGACCAAGTGTTTAAACACATGAGCCTATGGAGACAAGGGCATTTTGTATCCAAACTGCTATAGAGCCATGCTTCATGAGCTTCTATGATTTTCATTTGCCACAATTCTTAAAAATTTTTAAAAGTCAGCTGAGCAAATCACCAGTTCTATGCCTACTATTTCAGACTCTGTATTGAAAGATAGATTCCATTCCTCTGAGGATTCAAACAAAGGTCTATACTAAGATCATATTCTCAGCACTGTTTTCTTTTGGGGGAAGGTATATAGTGCTTTACACTTGTCACCTCAGCACCTGAGAGACCGAGGTAGAAGGACAGTCATGTGACACAAACCTGGGCCCCGGAGTGACTTCCAGCTCAGCCTGTGCCACCAAGTGAGACCCTGTCTCAAAAACCGAAAAAGTCATAGTACAGAGTATTTTAGTATATTTACTCAGAAACCTTATTTTATACCTCAGTGGATTTTGACATTTTATTCCTTTTTTTTTGGATATTCAAACTGTATTACTGTCTAAACACCTCCATCTCTCCAAAGCTGAAGACTTGAATTATGTCTTCTTGTGATTTATGCTTTGAATCTATTCACTGGGCTATGGATGACCTTGTAAAACTCTAGGTTCTAGAGATGGAGTCTCTCAGCGATAGGAGAACGGCACCCCTTCAATGGGAGCCACATATGGTGACTGAGGAATCCGAGAACATCCACTTTCCCAGGTGCTCTGAGAATGTGCATCTCAGAGTAGAAGTTTACCATGGGTGTTCATTTCTACTCTCTGCCAGTGAGGTGACCTAACATGTAAGTGGGTTCTATCCTTTCTTTTCTTAGGAAAGGCAATTGGGTTATGGGGCGTTTTTTGAATAGTAGCAGAAGCCGTTTTTCCCTAGAACTTTTAATATAAGATTCCCATATTCCACTCACTCATTTGTTTGTTCTCCTGCAGTGCTCCAAGTAATGGAAAACACAAAGGAAGTGCAAGCAGTTCCTATCCTTCAGGGGCTCCATCTATGGACAGAAGCAGGTGCATAAACTGGTAATTATAACGAGGCAAGGAGAAGCAGTACCTGAGGCTTGTCTCTGGGAATACAGAAATGGAAGCAGATATGCAAAGCAATTTGGAAGTTCAGGGGATTCTCCCCAGAAGGGGTTCTGTGCTCACACATAAAGAAGGAGGAATTAATTAGGTTATAATCAGCTGAGGGGAACCACCTGAGAAAGCCTCAAGAGCCTTAGGCAACTCAGGGTATATGACTACAGTAACTTCTGTGTTGGAAAGACAAAAATGGAAAATGTGTGTGGAGAGGTGGAAGGGAAGGAGACTGGCATTATGTTAAGGATGATGCGTATTTCGTTTAGCTAGATTAGTCTTGTGCCTAGAAGCAGGATAGACCCGCGGGAGAAAATGGAACAGAGTGAGAAGACAGAACAGTGAGGGAAGAGGATGAGAGTTTGAGCCTTTGCCCACAGCAGTAAGGATGGAGCAGACTTGTGAAACGGAAAGGCTTAGGAGTGTTTAAAAGCAAGGGTGGTGGAGGGAGCAAGGATGAGCAGAGGCTCTGGGATGCATCTGGGAGGATGTGAATGACAGAGCCAGAAGTGGAAGAGTTGTGGTCCGTGACCTCGGGAATCATGCCCAGCAGATGACAAAGAATGAAGCCCATAGGCTCTAGAGAGAGTACTCAGCCAGGGTGTTTTTTTGGAAAATGAAAGAGAAATTCCCAAAGCAGAAGAGTTCTGAGGGAAGATACCATTCAGGCAGCAAGGACTGGGTGTACTTGCTATGAACAGTCAGAGGGGCAAGGGAGACTTGTTGTCTCCCGTGCATGTAATGACTGAGTTCTTCCCATACTAGAGCAACTCTATAAGCCAATTATGACACTGTGAATGCAATTGGCCCCATAAGCTCATAGAGAATGGTACTGTTAGGAGGTGTAGCCTTGTTGAAGTAGGTGCAACCTTGTTGGAGGACGTGTGCCACTGTGGAGATGGGCTTTGAAGTCTCTTCTGATCAAATGTCCCTAGTGTGATTCTCAGACCATTTCCTGTTGCCTGCAAGATGTAAGACTCTCAACTACTTCTTGCATACCACTTCTTGCATATCACACTTGCCTGCATACCACTATGCTCCGTGTCATGACGATAATGGGCTGAACCTCTGAAACTGTAAGCAAGCCCCCAATGAAATGTTTTCCTTTATAAGAGTTGCCATGGCCATCTCTTCACAGTGATAGAAACCCTATCTAAAATATTCCCTAACTTGCTTTTTGGTCATGATGTTTTGGCCCAGCAATAGAAACCCTAACTAAGACACCAATATAATTATCTAACGGTTTTATCTAATCATTTCCAGCAGAGGGCTTTGATCTATGAAGCACATGCAAGTGACATCATGAGTTTGTTCAAGTGGTCAAAGTTTCTAGGTAGTACTTACAAAGTGTGGAAACACTTGGAAGCAAGGTTAATCATCTTAGTTGAGGCTTGATGTGTGTGTCTGTGTGTGTGTGTGTCTGTGTGTGTGTGTGTCTGTGTGTGACATGAGTATTTAGATATGCATACAGGATGCATTCAGACAAGAGTCTTATCCAAGTTGAGTTTCTTATCTGTTAGCTCTTGGATGTATTTTCAAGTCACAAGAGTAGACAGAGAACACTGATGTGGGATTCCACTATGTATGCCATGAATACCACTGGTTAATAAAGAAATTGTCTTAGGCCTGCACAGGGCAGAATATAGGTATGTGGGGGGGGGACTAAACTGAATGCTGGGAGAAAGAAGGCAGAGGCAGAGAGAAGCCATGGAGCCACCAGAGACAGACATGCTGAAAACTTGCCTTGTGGTAAAATATAAAATTATAGAAATGAATTAAATTAAGATGTAAAAGTGAGCCAATAAGAAGTTAGATCTAATAGGCCAAGCAGTGTTTTAATTAATACAGTTTCTGTGTGGTTATTTTGGGGCTGAGCAGCTGGGAACAAACACGCAGCCTCATACAACACAACACACATTGTTAGATTTCTAATTTAATATCCCTCCCCTCTTTTGTTCCCTTTATTGGGTAGCAAGGCAGAGAGTAGGTTTGGATGTCAATGAGAATGGATGCCCTCCCTCATGTACTTTGGATGTAGTTCCTGTTTTCCTGGTAACACTTAAAATGGATGCCCCTTCTTTGGACTTAAATTACCATACGAATGAGTGGAAGTGTTTGGGATTTGTTGGTGCCCATTAAAGAACAACTACTTCCTCCTGGCCAAAAGAATAGAATACCTAGGTACGTGACATTCTACCACACCCAAAACATTATACCCTGTGCCTCCTCCCTTTAAGAGTTGATCTAGCTGCAACTGTTAACCTCTTGGCTGGGAATCTAACGCCAGGACAGCTGATTCACTGGAGTCATGCTAAGAATGGGAAGGACTAATTCTCCTTCTAGAAGCCTCTTCCTCGTTGCATTTGCTTGCAGAGCTGCCTACTCAATTTTCGGGGTTACTCATAATAATACTCATAACCTTTTCTTTTCCTGTTTTGTGGTCTCTTTTTCTTCCAGATACTAGCCAGAGCCTGGGCATATTTTCCGGATGCTCTGTGCTTTCTCTTTCTCTGAAGCTCCTGCCTTCGTCATGTATGTGCATGTTGAACTCCATTTTGAAATTCATGGCTTTCTCTCTTCCGCTTCTATCACCTCAGGCAGCTGCCAAGGCCTTGCTTATTGTGCGTCGTGTTTTTCTCTTAGACTCTAAACTTGTCTGAGAGCTTCCTCTTGAGTTTGTTTAAAAATTTTCATATGAAGGAGATTAAGAACACATAAAGGAAGCCCCAGTATTCCCAGTAATGTTATAAAAGGAATATTTATCATTTTCAAATGAGTTATGTTGAGGTTGCAAAGATGATGGCTCAGAAAGTTAAGGCACTTGCTACTGAACCTGAAGCCAATTCCCGGTGGAAGGAGTAAGCCAAATCCCACAAATTACCCTCTGACTTCCACACATGTGCCATGGTATGGATCTATCAATCTATCTATCTATCTATCTATCTATCTATCTATCTATCTATCTATCTATCTATCTATCTATCTATCATCTATCTATGTAGGTTTTTAAAAAAATATTATTGAGTTTTAAAGCACCAAAAGGCATCAACACAGCTAAATGATGCATTCTCAGGCTATTATAAAAATTAACCATACTATTCTCATCTCTTGGTTAAGATTATTTGGCAACATTCCATACCAAAGGAAGTTGGCCAAGTCTTAAACATCCTTTGCATGAACTGCACAAAGTAAATACCCACTAGGAATTGTAAATAGGCACTTAAAGAATAATTTCAAAGTGCTTATGTGACTTTAAACTGTGACAACTTTGTACAAACACAGGTTTTTCCTAACATTTTTCTAAGGTAGATTTAAAGTTAAATGTAGTATTACCCATCTGCCAATATGATTTCTGAACCTTTGTAAATATGCTGGATATTATTTTGGCCACAGAAGAGTTTTATAAATCCCACTCATCATTCATTGAACGTTTTATCAATAAATGAGCAGTTGAAAACACACAATATAGAATGGAGTTATTTATGTGCATGTATTAATCACTTTGTTGTTTCTGTGATAGAATATCCCCAACAAAACTCAACTTAAAAGAGAAAGCCATTTATTTCATCTTACAGTTGCAGAGGGAAGGCATGGCATGTCCTGGACTTAGGAAGCAGAGTGGTCACATTTCATGCACACACAGGAAACAGAGAGCAGAGGGTGAGAACAGGGTGAGGGGTAAGCTATAATGCTCAAAGTGTGCCTGATGCACATCTTCCACCAGAATTCTGTCTTCTGAAGGTGCCTGTGGTAATTTTTAATGTAGTTTGCCCCCATAAGCTCATAGGGAGTGGCACTATTAGGAGGTATAGCATTGTTGAAACAAATGTGACCTTTTTGAAGGAAGTGTGTCACCATAGGGGTGGCCTTTGAGATTTCCTATGCTCAAGCTATGCTCAGACCACTTCCTGTTGCCATTGATGAAGAAGTAAATTCTCAGCTCCTTCTTCAGCACCATATCTGATTGCACACTGCCATGTTCCACCAGATGATAATGGACCAAACCTCTGAAACCGTAAGTCACCCAGTTAAATGCTTTTCTTTTTAAAAGTTGCCGTTTATAGCAATAGAAACCCTAACTAAGGTAGTTCCATAGCCTTCACCAACAGTGCCACTAACTGGAGACAGAGTGTTTAAATGCATGAGACTATGTGGGACATTTCTCATCCAAAGCACAACAATATGTATGTTTTATATTGAAGTTGATAAAATCCAACAACTACTGCTAGATAGAACAATGCCTAACTTATAATCCTCTTTCTCTTGACAGGTGATATGACACCATGCTGATGTAACAATTAGAAACACGTTTTAAAGCAAAAAGTGGTGTTGATTTATCTGTGCATCAAAGAGTCTAGATTCACTTTCTGTTTTAGCCATTTCCGGGTGCACTGACACCTCAACCTGTGGATTTGGACTTTATAAATATCTTGTCTAGGTTTTATGGTTTTGAATATGAAATGTTCCTCATAAGCTCATGCACTTCAAATGTGGCCCCTTGCTGCTGGTGCTGTTTCAGAAGGTTACAGAACTGCTAGGAGATGTAGCGTCGTTAGAAGAAGTGGGTCACAGAGTGTCACTTTGAGTACCATATTGTAGCCCAGCTCCAATTTCTGTCTCTTTTCTGCCCCCTGTTCCTCCAAAACGCTTCTAGAAGTGTTTCCTATCACCATGTCTTCCCTTCCAAGATGGGAAGTGCCCTCAAACTGTGAGATAAAATAAATACTCTCTTAACTTGTGTTTGTAGGGTTCTTGTCACAGCAAAATATCAAATAAGGATAAAAATATTACAACTGGAAGAGTGGGTTAGATAATGAACACAAAATTTTTAGATAAAAAAATCTTTGCATATGCCATAAAAAGGTTCAGATAATTAATAATTTTAAAATAAAAAGACCTTGCTGGATTATTTGAAAGGGCCCTACCCACCATCATAGACTTTCTAAGTGAGAGACAAAGCCAGATACAGGCTGTGGAGCAGACCGCATGCAGACACAGTGATGGGACAGAAGGTGCCACAAGCCTAAGGACACCTGGAATCAGGAGGAGCTGCCGGGGACAAGAAATGAAATTTTCCCTGGGGGCCGTGAAGTTTTACTGACATCTTTGTATCAGACTTCTAGCCTCCGGGACAACGGCAAAATGAATTTGTTTCAAGTCACCAACTTTGCATTTATTTATTATAGAACATACAAAAAGCAAAAACAAAAAACACTCAAAAGAACAAGGAGGATGAGCTCATTTAAAGTATTTAAAATGTGGTACGTGGATTGGATTATCCACGATGCCCCTTCTCCTATTTTATATCCCTTGGATAGCCTTTTTAACATGTGCCCTCCTACTACCGTAGGTATGCAAAGAACGAATACTTGGGGAGTTAGCTGTAGAAAATAAATGCTAAGTTACAAATTCAAAATAAATGCAAAAATGAAGTTTTAAAATATTTTTTCTTTTAGAATTTTCCTTATCATTTGTTTTAGAAAAGAAATGATCACAAAATACATTTTTTCAAAAGCTGGCTGATACTGATATATTTGAGATTGCCATATAATCAGCATAGACATATTTGATATACGACAAAATAAAAAAAATGCATGTGTCTTCATAATCCTTTATGTATTTTATTACATTTTCTTGGCTACATTTCATGGGCAGACTTAGTCATACAAAGGTCACACCCATCATGGATGACGACAATCTCTGAGTCTCATTTGCAATGACTTAGTTTAGCTAGTAGGAGATATTCCCTTGCTGGGAGAGTCACAGAAGTATAACCCACTTATCCTTATCCAAATGTAACTCCACCCACTTATTCTTATCTAAATGTAACCCTGTCTCACTTTTCTGTTAGCCGGACCAGTCATGGAAGCAGGATGTAGGGAGTCAAAAGTGACAAGGAATGAGGGCCTCCCGTAGTTTCAGCTAAAACAGCCGACTTTTGCAATGTCACAAAGCATGCCGGGCGTGCCACATCCTGAGGGCCGTGATGTACCACATCAGGGACGGTGGAAGTTGGGGACACTGTAGCTGGTGCCTTACAGTCTTCCTAGAGAATCCATTTCTGTACCTGGGCCATCTCGTTCCTTTTAGTGCAGCCACTGAGCCTGTAAGGTGTGATCCGAGACAGACTCCTTCATCCAGAGAGCTTCTCCAGAGTCGGTGGAGACATAAGGATTGCCAATTCTCATTCCAAGCATTCTTCCCGCCAAGCACCAGAAGATGCTAAAGGAGTATGATATTTAATAGATCCCTTTATCTGTTTCAAGCTTTGAAAAAAGGAGACAAATATAGCACAGGCGACACCTTGCACCCTCCCTTTCCTCTCTACATGGACACTTCCAAATTGTTTTCTTGGTTCTAAACTATCTTCTTGTGAAGCAGATAACAGTACTATTGGAAGCATTTCAGCACAGAAGCATGCATACCCAGATGCTTCACACTCTGATGAAATATCTGTCATTAGACTATTTTTGTCTAAAGGTCTCAAAGCACATGGAACATGGATTGTGAAGTGATGCTTAAGCGGAAAAATGTGCCATTCGAGAGGACATTTTGGCATTCCTGAGGACACCCTGCTGATTAGCTCTGAGGGAAGAAAGGCTCTGTGCGTGGTTCAAGATGCAGCTGTGGGACGTAAGCAATCTTTCTTTTTGTTTCGCTCATTTTGGCGTTCAGTGTTCTTTTTTCAATGCTGTCTGAAAGCCTGAATGAAATAATAATGTGAAAATTAAATTCCTTTGTCCTCGATTTCTGACAAGTTCTTTGTCTAGGGTTCAGGCTCAATGAAATTTCCTCCTCCCATGTGTTAGCGTGTCTAGTGGTGTCGTCCATGTTTGGGTCTTGTTTAGGCACCCATGTTGAAGAGATTTCACAGGTATAGTTTTTCTGACATTTCTAGGAGACACAATAGCACAGCAAACTTCCTGTTCCTCGGACTCTTAATCATTTTTCTGCACTTCTTTTGCCTGACCACTGAGACCTGGGCACAGGAGTTGTATTGCAGATGTGGGGCCAGGAACCCAGTCTGCTTTCTACTTTCACATCATGTGTGTCCTGTTGCCCTTCTCAGTACACCTTTAACTTCTCTTGGTCTTTTTTCTAAATTTTTAGGCTTTACACTCATTTATATGCATAGATGTATGTATTACAATCTAGGATCTGGATATGAGAATAAACGTGTGGATTTTGTTTTTCTGAGTTTGGATAAACTTGCTAAGCATCCACTTTCCTGCAAATCTCATGATTTCATATTTCTTTTTAGCTGAACAAAATCCCATTATGTGGTTGAACCATATTTCCATTATTTGTTCACTGGTTGGTGGACATCCAGGCTGATTCTAACCCCTTCCTGTTGTGAGGATGTGTACCACAAACACGAATGTACTAGTGTCTCTGTGGCAAAATATGAAGTTCTTTGGCTATCAGCCCAGGAGTGGTGCATCTGGGTCACATGTCAGTTGTACCTTTACTTCTCAAAGAGATAGTCAAACTGATTGCCACAAAGGCTGTGTTCATTTGCACCCCCACCAACAGCAAATCAGGGTTCTTCTTTCCCTACATCCTTGCCAGAATTTTTTGTCAGTCGAATCTTAGAATTTTTTAGGGATGAAGAGCTGGTTCTGCAATTCAGGATACTTTTGTTCTAGCAGAGGAGTTGGATTCTAGTCCCAGCACCCATATAATGACTCACAAGTGTTCATAACTCCAGTCCCAAGAGAGCTGTCACCCTCTTGTGGCCTCCTCCAGCACCTGGCATGCACAGGTACACAGACATTCTTGTGATCAAAACACTCAAACCACATAAGTAAAACTATGAAATGGTGCATTGTTAACAAGCTACCCAACCAGCACGGAGATCTGATCTCGGCACCAGGAGAGCCATCTTTGGGGTGAGATTCGGACCCATGGCAGCAGCCAGGGACAGGGAACTCAGACATTCCTCATCCTCCCTATACTTCCTGGGCTTCCTGCTGGACCTATACTCCCAGCATACTGCCTCTCTCTTCCTATCCCACCCAGCTTGCATCCAGAACCCTCCCCCTTTCTGCCTCCCTTCCCTCTTTGGGGTGCTGGGGCAGAATCCCGAGGGCAACCTAGCGGGTGGGAGCTCCTTTGTTTCAATAGCCTGCCTTCAGCAAACAAGGTAGGCACTTTGTTTACAAGCTACCCAACTAGCACGGAGATCTGATCTCAGCACCAGGAGAGATATCACTCGAGCACCAGGAGAGCCATCACTGGAAAGTGCCATCATTGGGAAGGTACACCAGTAGGCAAGGAGGCCTGATCCTGTAAAAGAAGATCCATAGGGAAGCATTAGGAGGAAGAGATGGGCAGGCACCAATGCAAGAATTAACCCAACAATCTGAAAAACAACATGAAACCACCAGAACCCAATGACTTCACAACAGGAGGACATGAACACCTTAATCAAGAAGAAGTAGAAAAAACGGACTTTATGAAAGTGATTGATGCCTTTAAACAGCATGTAAAAAATGCCGTTATAGAAATGGATGAGAAGTATAACAGAAAGTTAGAAGAATTGAATAAATCAGTGAATGATACCCTAAGAAACCAAGGAAAAACAATCAAGCAGATAATGGAAACAGTTCAAGACTTGAAAACTGAAATGGAGGCAAAGAAGAAAACACAAACAGAGGGCTGGCTGGACATGGAAAATCTAGGTAAACAAATAGAGACTACAGAAACAAGCATGACCAACCGAATATAAGAGATAGAAGAAAGAATCTCATATTCTGAAGATAACATAGAGAAAATAAACGCACTGATCAAAGAAAATAGCAAGTCCAACAAACTCTCATCACAAAACATTCAGGAAACATGGGACACAATAAAAAGACAAACCTAAGAATAACAGGAGTAGAAGAAGGAGAAGAAGTGCAGCTCAAAGGTCCAGAAAATATATTTAATAAAATAATAGAAGAAAACTTTTCCAACCTAAAGAAAGATGTACCTATGAAGGTTCAAGAAGCATACAGAACACCGAATAGGCTGGATAAAAAAAAAATCCCCTCGCCATATAATAATCAAAACACAAAGCATACAGAATAAAGAAAGAATATTAAGAGCTGCAAAGGAAAAAGGCCAAGTTACTTATAAAGGTAAACCTATCAGACTTACACCTGTCTTCTCCATGGAAACCATGAAATCCAGAAGGTCCTGGATAGATGTACTGCAAAAACTAAGAGACCATGGATGCAAGCCCAGACTATTATACCCAGCCAAGCTTTCATTCACTATAAATGGAGAAAACAAAATTTTCCATGATAAAAACAAATTTAAACAATACGTAGCCACAAATCCAGCCTTACAGAAAGTAATAGAAGGAAAATCACTAACCAAGGAGTCCAACAATGACCACAATAACTCAGACATCTAGAGACCTTTCACCAGCACAACTCAAAGAAGGGAAACACACAAACTCTACTACTAAAAAAGAGACCGGAGTTAACAACCACTGGTCATTAATATCACTTAATGTCAATGGACTCAACTCACCTATAAAAAGGCACAGGCTAAGAGATTGGATACGAAAACAGGATCCAACATTCTGCTGTTTACAAAAAACACACCTCAACCACAAAGACAGGCACCTACTAAGAGTAAAGGGCTGGAAAAAGGCTTATCAAGCAAATGGACCTAAGAAACAAGCAGGTGTGGCCATACTAATTTCTAACAAGTTGACTTCAAACTTAAATCAATCAGAAGAGATGGAGAGGGACATTTTATACTCATAACAGGAACATTTCATCAGGATGAAGTCTCAATCCTGAATATCTATGCCCCTAATATAAAAGCACTCATGTACATTAAAAGAAACATTACTAAAACTCAAGGCAATCATCAAACCGCACACACTAATAGTAGGAGACTTCAACACTCCTCTCTCACCAATGGACAGGTCAATCAGACAGAAACCTAACAGATAAATTAGAGAATTAAGGGAATTAATGAATCAATTGGACTTAACCAGACATCTATAGAATATTCCACTTACACAGGAAAGAATATACCTTCTTCTCTGCAGCTCATGAAACCTTCTAAAAAATTGACCACATACTCGGTAACAAACCAAACTTCCACAGTTACAAAAAAATATTAGTAACCACCTGTGTCTTATCAGATCACCATGGACTAAAGTTAAAATTCAACAACAATGCTACCCCCAGAAAGCCTACAAACACATGGAAACTGAACAGTCAACTACTGAACCATACCTGGATTAAGGAAGAAATAAAGAAGGAAATTAAAGTCTTCCTTGAATTCAATGAAAATAAAAAAAAAAACAACCTACTCAAACTTATGGTACACTATGAAAGCAGTCCTAAGAGGAAAGTTCATAGCACTAAGTGCCCACTTAAAGAAAACAGAGAAAGCACACATTGGAGACTTAACAGCCCACCAGAAATCTCTAGAAATAAAAGAAGCAGACTCACCTAGGAGGAGTAGAAAACTAGAAATAATCAAACTGAGGGCTGAAATCAACAAAATAGAAACACAGAAAACAGTCCAAAGAATCAATGAAACAAAAAGCTGGTTCCTGGAGAAAATCAACAAGATTGATAAACCCCTATCCAAACTAAACAAATGGCAGAGAGAGAATATGCAAATTAATAAGATCAGAAATGAAAAGGGGGACATAACCACAGACACAGAGGAAATTCAGAGAATCATTAGATCTTACTACAAAAGCCTGTATGCCACAAAACTGGAAAATGCAAAAGAAATGGACATTTGTTTAGATAAATAACATATACCAAAGTTAAACCAGGACCAGGTGAACAATCTAAATAGACCTGTTAGTTGTGAAGAATTAGAAGTTGTTATCAAAAACCTCCCTACCAAAAAAAGCCCAGGACCAGATGGTTTCACTGCGGAATTCTACCAGAACTTCCAAGAAGACCTAATACATATACTCCTTAATGTATTTCACAATATAGAAATAGAGGAGTCATTACCAAATTCATTTTATGAAGCTACAGTTACTCTGATACCAAAACCACACAAAGACTCAACCAAGAAAGAGAATTACAGGCCAATCTCACTCATGAACATCGACGCAAAAATCCTCAACAAAATACTGGCAAACCGAATCCAAGAACACATTAGAAAAATTATCCATTATGATCAAGTAGGCTCCATCCCAGAGATGCAGGGCTGGTTCAACATATGCAAATCTATCAATGTAATCCATCATATAAATAAACTGAAAGAAAAAAACCATATGATCATTTCATTAGATGCTGAAAAAGCATTTGACAAAATTCAACATCCCTTTATGATAAAAGTCTTGGAGAGATTAGGGATACAAGAGTCATACCTAATATAATAAAAGCTATTTACAGCAAGCCGACAGCTCACATTAAATTAAACGGAGAAAAACTCAAAACCATCCCACTAAAATCAGGAACACGACAAGGCTGTCCACTCTCTCCATACCTCTTCAATATAGTGCTTGAAGTTCTAGCAATAGCAATAAGACAATATAAGGGGATCAAGGGGATTCGATTGGAAAGGAAGAAGTTAAACTTTCGTTATTTGTAGATGATATGATAGTGTACATAAGCGACCCCAAAAACTACACCAAAGAACTTTTACAGCTGATAAACAGCTTTAGTAATGTGGCAGGATACAAGATCAACTCCAAAAAATCAGTTGCTGTCTTATACACTAAGGACAAGGAAGCAGAGAGGGAAATCAGAGAAGCTTCACCTTTCACGATAGCCACAAACAGCATAAAATATCTTGGGGCAACTCTAACCAAGGAAGTGAAAGATCTATTTGATAAGAACTTTAAGGCATTGAAGAAAGAAATTAAAGAGGATACCAGAAAATGGAAGGACCTCCCTTGCTCTTGAATTTGGAGGATCAACATAGTAAAAATGGCAATTCTACCAAAAGCAATTTATAGATTCAATGCAATCCCCATCAAGGTCCCATCAAAATTCTTCACAGATCTTGAGAGGACAATAATCAACTTTATATGGAAAAACAAAAAACCCAGGATAGCCAAAACAATCTTATACAACAAAGGATCTTCTGGAGGCATTACCATCCCTGACTTCAAACTCTATTACAGAGCTACAGTAATGAAAACAGTGTGGTACTGGCATAAAAACAGAGAAGTCGACCAATGGAATTGTATAGAAGACCCGGATTTTAACCCACAAACCTATGAACACCTGATTTTCGATAAAGGAGCTAAAAGTATACAATGGAAGAAAGAAAGCATCTTCAACAAACGGTGCTGGCACAACTGGATGTCAACCTGTAGAAGAATGAAAATAGACTCATATCTATCACAATGCACAGAACTCACGTCCAAATGGATTAAAGACCTCAATATCAGTATGAACACACTGAACCTGACAGAAGAGAAAGTGGGAAGTACGCTACAACACATGGGCACAGGAAACTACTTCCTACATATAACCCCAGCAGCACAGACATTAAGGGCAACATTGAATAAATGGGACCTCCTGAAACTGAGAAGCTTCTGTAAAGCAAAGGACACTGTCACTAAGACAAAAAGGCAACCCACTTACTGGGAGAAGATCTTCACCAACCCCGCAACAGACAAAGGTCTGATCTCCAAAATATATAGAGAACTCAAGAAACTAGACTTTAAAATGCTAGCTAACCCAATTAAAAAATGGGCCACTGAACTGAACAGAGAATTCTTAACAGAAGAAGTTCAAATGGCCAAAAGACACTTAAGGTCATGCTCAACCTCCTTAGCAATCAGGGAAATGCAGATAAAAACAACTTTCAGATATCATCTTACACCTGTCAGAATGGCTAAAATAAAAAAACACCAATGATAGCCTTTGCTGGAGAGGTTGTGGTGTAAGGGGCACGTTCATCCATTGCTGGTGGGAATGCAAACTTGTGCAACCACTTTGGAAATCAGTGTTTCGGTTTCTCAGGAAATTCGGGATCAACCTACCCCTTGACCCAACAATACCACTCTTGGGAATATACCCAAGAGAGGCCCTATCATACAACAAAAGTATATGCTCAACTATGTTCATAACAGCATTGTTTGTAATATCCAGAACCTGGAAACAACCTAGATGCCCTTCAATAGAAGAATGGATTAAAAAAGTATGGAATATATACACATTAGAGTACTACGCTGCGGTAAAAACCAATGACTTCTCGAATTTTGCATGCAAATGGATGGAAATAGAAAACACTATCCTTAGTGAGGTAACCCAGACCCAAAATGATGAACATGGGATGTACTCACTCATAATTGGTTTCTAGCCATAAATAAAGGTCATGGAGTCTATAATTGGTGATTCTAAAGAAGCTAAATAAGAAGGTGAACCCAAAGAAAAACATATAGTTATCCTCCTGGCTATAGGAAGTAGACAAAATTGCCAGAGAAAAAATTGGGATCTTGGGGGTGGGGTGGGATGGGTGTAAATGGAGATGGGGGGAGAAAAGTGAGAAGGGGAGGTTGGGGGGAACTTGGGTAAACAGGAGGATTGGGATAAAGGAAGGTTGGATAGGGGAGCAGTGGAGCACAAATCTTAGTTAAGGGAGCCACCTTCGGGTTGGCAAGAGACTTGAACCTAGAGTGGCTTCCAGGAGCCCAAGGCAATATCCCCAGTTAGTTCCTTGGGCAGCTGAGGATAGGGAACCTGAAACGACCCTATCCTATAGCAATACTGACAAATATCTTGCATATCACCATAGAACCTTCATCTGGGGATGGATGGAGATAGAGACAGAGACCCACACTGGAACACCGGACTGAGCTCCCAAGGTCCTAATGAGGAGCAGAAGGAGGGAGAACTTGAGCAAGGAAGTCAGGACCACGAGGGGTGCACCCACTCACTGAGACAGTGGGGCTGATCTATTGGGAGCTCACCAAGGCCAGCTGAACTGTGACTGAAAAAGCATGGGATAAAACCGGACTCTCTGAACATGGCGAACAATGAGGGCTGATCAGAAGCCAAGGACAATGGCATGGGGTTTTGATCCTACGTAATGTGCTGGCTTTGTGGGAGCCTAGCCATTTTGGATGTTCACCTTCCTAGACATGGACGGAGTGGGGAGGACCTTGGACTTTCCACAGGGCAGGGAACCCTGACTGCTCTTTGGACTGGAGAGGGAGGGAGAGGAGTGGGGGGAGGGGGAGAAGGGTGGGGGGGAAAGGATGGGAGGAAGGCGAGGAAAATGGGAGTCTGGGAGGAGGCGGATTTTTTTTTCTTTTTCTCAATAAAAAATTAAAATAAAACAAAAAACCACTATGAAATATAAGTAAAACTAAAAGAAATAAAATAAAAGCAAAATGTTATCCATGTAATGGTACATTATAGGTTTAGGAATTTGCTTACGTATTATTTCCAATAGCTGACTTACAAAGTATTGGCACCAGATGAGGATATTGAGCATTCCCTGTGGGAGAACAGTCCATTGATATCTCCTAGTAGACTGAGAATTATCATAAGTAGACACAGTGAAGTCAAATTTTTCTCTGGCCTTTTCTTTTAAGGGTATGATGAAGAAACAATCTTTTAAATCAGTAACTGTTAGAGGCCATCCTTTATGCAATAGGGAAGGCAAAGGAATTCCATATTGTAGAGGGCCAATAGTTTGAATTACCTTGTTGATAGCTCTTAGATCTGTCACCATTCTCCATGTTTCAGATTTCCTTTTAACAGCAAATACAAGTGCTGGTTGGTTATTCAACCAGGTAAGCATCTATTTTCTCCTGTACTAGTCTTTCTAAAGCCTGCAGTTTCTCTTCTGTTAGGGGCATCCTTTAACCCATATTTGTTTCTCAGTTAACTATTTTAAAGGTAGGGCCATTGGTACCCCTGAAGGTTTGTTAGTTGTTTTGTGATCTTGTACAGCCTGAATGGCTGGTGACCTTTGCATATAGTACCTTATAATATCTTTCCCATAAATATGAGTTTCTGGGACTACAGGAATGTTAATCTGGGTATTCCATTGTTGCAGCAGGTCACAACCTTATAAGTTCATGGTGATATTAGCCACATATGGCCTCCGACTTCCTCTCTTTCCTTCTGACCCTATGCATTCAACCCATCTTATGCTTTGTTTCTCTTGAGATAAGGTTCCAATTTCTAGGAATTGAATATTTGCCTCCTGAAGGGGACAATTCAGATGCCAATGTTAGTCACATCTGCATCCATGTTTAGTAATCCCTCAATTATAATATTATTTATGTGCATTTTTAGCTTTGATCTTTGTTCATTTATAGAAGTCTACCAAAATATAAGTTTCCTATTTTCTATTGGATTTTTTTATTCATTCTCCATGTTTAATCCTTCATCCATCCAGAACAATATGTGTTATTTTTGTTTGTTTGTTTGTTTATAACAGCAGGCATTGGACTTTTAAATTTTCCTGGTGCGATATATCCTCCACAGTGACTAGGAATGACTGGACCACCGTGTTTGATCTGGGGCCTGTGAGAGGCCCCGTAAGGGGTTTTCCAATGGTATCAGGTTGCCTCATTTGTTTTTTTGCTGACCTACATTCATTGGTCCAATATCGGCCTTTGCAACATCTTCTACATAATCCAGAAGATTGAGATCTTCTATTTTGTCATTCCCAGAGGAGATATTATTTCTAGGAATGCCTTATCTACAGTCCTTTCTCAGATGTCCTATTCTATCACAATTAAAACATTTGATATTTTGATGCCTCCTTATACCTTTGGAAATTGCTACTCCTACCCAAGTGTCAGTATTATAGTCAAATGTCTCAGTGTTCATCGCATTCAGGATCTATTCATCCATTGGTGCTGATCTAATCTTTAAAGGCCCAAGTATATTTTTGCATTCTAAGTTGGCATTTTCAAAACCCAGAGATTCAATAAGTTCTCATCTAGCATCTGGGTCTGTTACCCCTATTTGTACAGCCTTAGTTAACCTTTGTAAAAAGTCACTAAAGGGTTCTCTTGGCTCTGTTTAGCCCTAGTATATGATTCAATTCTTGTCCTTATTCTCGAATTCTGTCCCAAGCATAGGGAAAAGATATGTTTATCATAAAGAGCTTGATCCTGTGGGTCAGCATAAGTGCCCTCACCAAGAATTTGGTCTTGGGAAGCTTCAAATCCTTTTGCTTTTCCCCGTTGTTCTAAATTTTCTTTGCCTCTTCTCACTAGTAGCATTTCTATAGTAGTTGTGAAAATTTCAGGACAACTGAAACTAATTGAAGTCAATTGTGTGGGGTAGCCTTATTGCTGGAAGTCCATGTCTTTACCATTTCCCTAACAAATGGTGAATGTAAGTCATAAGACACTACTGCCTGCTTAATTTCTTTTAGATCATTTATACCCATAGGTTTCCATATACATTCTTTGGATCCTTTTGGGTATTTAGTACTTGATGGCTTGTCAGAGGTGATTACAGAGTAAGTAGCTAAAACCCTGGGTAGTCATCTGACTCTGACAGCTCCTGGCAATGTTAAATCCTGTCCTTGTACCTTCTCTCCTTGCTCATTAGCTCCAATAATTTCCTCAATCATTTCAAATCTTTTTACCACTGTCTTTTGTAAAGCCTGAATCTCTTGACCTTTGAATATTTCTAATGATTTCATTGACACACATAACCTCTGGTCCTCATTCTGCACATTTGATTCAAAGTTATGAAAATTTCCCATTAAGGATAACTCTCATCCTTAGATATTATTTGGATGGCATGCAGATTGCCTTCCTAGAGAGATACTCTATCTGCTATCATAACTTTTTAGCAGATTTTGTCAAATTCAACAGTATGAATCCTTTCAGATAATTTCTCAGTACTCTTTGATATGGATTAAATTTTGTCTGTCAAATTAATGTTATCCTTTCCAATGGATATTAATTTTTCAGCTAACTTTTGATTTTTGGTGGTATTAATCCTATCAGCTAGCTGTTCACTTTTAGTCTGTAAAGACTGTATCATTTCTAAAAGTGTATCATTCTTGGCTCTGTTATCAAATTATTTCTTATGGATATAATATGAAAAACAAAGTGAAGTATCAATATCCAATAATTGGATGTGTCATAAAACCACATACACCTTGTAGACTATCATCTATATTATAAGCAAAAAGGTTATTAAAGTCCTTGATGGTGATATTGTCTGTAATTATATAACCTTTAAATTTATTGATTTATTTATTATTCAAGTATACTTACTTCCATTTTGATATTTCAGTAAACTGTTATAGGTGTAATAATCTTTATTGGCCGGCAGGTGCCTTGGTTTCAGCTGTGTGGCAGAGAGATGCAACCAGTGGTGGCGTGAGCAGTCCCTCTTAGTTCCATGTAGGCACTTGCTTAAGTCCTGAAAAATATGCTTTGCTTGACCAATTAAGAGCAATTAAATCAATTCCATACATGGAGAGAGTCTCTCCATGCCCAGAATATCAAGAGACCCAGAGCTTGTGATCTGGAAACACAAACTGGAAGCTATGGAATTCACCCATGGCAGGGAATGGGGAGGTAAAGTATATGATCTTTCAGCTTCTCCTTCAGCCCCATGTACTCTCTGTACCTCTCTGTTGTGGTGGACTCATCCCTCTGGAACCGTAAGCTCAAATAGACTCGGCCTTTGGGAAGTTTCTGAGGTCATAGTGTTTCATCACAGCAGGAGAAAAGTAACTAATGCATCCACCTCAGGCTTTGAAGACTTTTAAGAGTCTCCTAGTTTGGAGGCATATGTATCAAAAAATTAAGCTACAGGTAGAAGAGATGTTCAGGGGAAAGCAGTGTATTAAGGAAATCTGCATGTGGAGAGCAGGTCAGTTACACTTCTTGGAAGCACCAGTAACCATTTAATAGTGAAAAACTTACTTTTAAGATAATTTGTGAACCTTAACTATCCTTTAAGGTTCAGCTCCTCAAAGTTTTGGTTCTGTTGTCAATAAAAATAACAAGTTTCCAGTCTCTATTGTAACTTTTGCTCCTACAGTTAATCTCTTTAGCATCGGATCTCCTTTCATTATGTCATCAGTTCTTTGACATGCTGAATCATTTTGTTGAGTTTTGCACCCTTCAAGCCCTTCTGAAAATGACTTGCGTGTTCTATGGGCCCAACGTAAATGTGCTGTGTTAAATAAAATAGGTTACACTTACACCACTCTCCTAAATAATCTTGTCCCAGCACTTGAAATGTGAGAGTGTACACGTGTTGCTTAATTGGCAATCAACATTAATTTAGGAAAGAGGACTGGTCGGGAAAAAAACTGTGTTGAGTTGGAAAGAGAACCTTTTTTTTTTTAACCCATCAAAAATGGACACTACTCTTTTCAAAGAGAGCTATAAATAAACAGCCCAACTTCCCGCTCCCTGAAAGAGGCTCTCTATCTGGCCAAGAGCAGCCTTGAATGTTAATTCTGTTCTATTGAATGCACCTGGGATTCAAAGACTTCTCTGGCTTGGTTTGCACGAGAGCAGTTTTATCTCCCACCCAGGCTTCAGAACGACCCAATTCTGTCACTTTAGGGGAACAAATAATTAGGAGAAAGTTAGTTGACAGAGATAAAAAGCATGCGTGGAGGGAAAAAGGAAATCTCAAGAAAAGTATCAGGGGTACGCTTCCTTAGGACTGTGTTGGTTTGCAATGAGGTACCAGCCCTTGCTTTGAACTGGACACATTTAAGCCATTCTTTCACTTGGTTTAAATGCTTCCATATGGCTAGAAGGGCCTGAAGGCTTGTGCCAGAGAAGATATTTGTGAGCCTGCTAAACAAGAATGGAGCTAGCACAGAGATGGGGGTTCTACCTGCATGCAGGGAGATTGAGGAGATGAGGACATCCTTATGTCTAGGCACACCGGAACTAGTGTCCTAAAGCCAGCCAATCAGACATCAATGCTACCATAAAAGAGAACAGGAATTGCAGGGTGTTTTTTTTTTTTTGTTTTTTTTTTTTTTATCTATTACCAATAACAAGACTTTATACCTCTTCAGTGAGGATAAAACCATTATGTAATGGCTTGGGGTTTGATGTAAGTTTTATTTTCTATTTTACCACAGCAAAAAAAATCTCATTTTTTTCAAAACTAGAGAATTTGTATTTTTATAAAAATCACAATACACTGCAACAAACTTTAAAAATACTCTGTCAGCTTTCTGTTCACCAGTATTCCTGCCAAGAACAATTAGTAACACTGAATAAAATATTACTAAGTATCTATTGGAAAGCTCCAGTGAGCTCGCTGCCAGAACAGCTAGACAAGGAGGTCACTGTCATGAATCCCACATTCCCTCCGCTTGACCTTCTATGACATTGATCAGCTACTGAACAACACCGGAAAACTGAAAAGCAGAGGAGACTGGAGGGAAATAGGAATGAGCTTGGAATCCGTCAAGGTTAGAAGGCAGGCCCTGGCTTTCTTTGGGGACTTTAAAAATGTGAGGAGAGCGGAAATGGAAAAAGTCCTTATCGTGACAGCAAAGCCATTCAGAAACAGCTCAGCTCAAGTTCGGATGAAGGCATCTGCGCCACTATCTGCTGGGAGGAAAAGCGCCTTCGGGAATCTTATCACTTAAAAGTTTTCATATAACTTGCATCAATTATAAAAAGATCAAACACATCAGAAAATAAGGTGAAATGACTAAATAATGAGAGGCACACCAGAACACAAAGAGACAAAGAGAGGCGTGAATTCGGGAAATAAGTCCTCAGACCTACGATTTAAGTTATTCATGGCTAGGAAATTCAAGAAGTTACTTGACAGGAAATTTCAGTGCTAAAAGCCTGAATTAAAATAGCAAAAGGAAATTCTGAAACTGAAAAGTTTAATGACTGAAACTAGGAAATTGATGTATAGACTCAACGGTTTATCAGCGGATGTCGGGGTGACATCTGTTGGTGTCCAGCCTTAATGGAACTTGCACGTTCCAGGGTAGGGGCATGAGTATGAGAAATATTAGGCAGGATGTCTGGCCTAGGGAGTGGCTGCCTACAGGAGGCACGGTCTAAGGTGTGGCTGCTGCATGCCCTGCCTAACAATGGAATGCTTAACGCAGGATATAGTTGCCTGATGTTTTTAGGTACTGAAGCAGGTAATTGCTCTGTTTGTTATTTGTATCATTTTAAAGAAGTCTTTTGCCTTTTCTGGTCCCCTTTTGGATTGGGGTATATAATCATATGAAAAATAAACACAGGTGAATTCAATATTCACTGATTGCCCTTCCAGTTCTATTCTGTGTCTCTGTTCCTTTTCTATCCTATCTCTGTTCCTATTGCTTTATATTTCTAATCTTCATGCTTCTACCCTGGAGCATATGAACCCTTTTGAGGCTGGACCCCAATAGATGTCACCCTAATATGGGACCCTGACCGGAGGGTTACTTATATGAGCATGGATAAGAGGTTATTACTGGAGCCTGGGCAACTCAACAATGGCTACACAACTGAAGACAATAACAAAGATTGCCAATAGCTCCTCAAGAAGGGGTGGGGCCTCATGAGCTCATCCTCCATCTGTGATAGACTATTGAGTGGCCCCGTCTTATGTTTGTAATCATAGCTGCTATGATGTCATGAGAGCTATGGCCTTTTCATGTCCAGAAGAAAGACAGCATTTCACAGCAATTCTCCCCATTCTACAGCTCATCCGTTTTTTTCCACCCCATCTTTCACATATTCTATAGGCAAGGGTGAGTAGAATTGATGTAGGTGTCTCATTAAGGCCTGAGCAACCATAGTCACTTGTTCTAAACACTTTGACAAGTTTTGAGTCTCTTCACCCACAGTGAAGAGAAACTTCTTTGACAAAGTGCTAAAGCAGTACTGATCTATGGGTAGAAGCAAACACTAGAAGGTAGTTTGACGCTGTGCCCATTTAGCAAACAACAGTTGTGGTAGACGCCTGGATGGGGTGTCAGACTCTAACACGGTCCCCATCCCATTGGCTTCCTGAATGCACTGGCATGCACATTTCCTTTGCCAAACCTCTGAGAGATACCAATGGGATGAGGGAGTTTGGAAAGAGACTCTCGCCCAACAACTTTAGGCTTTGTCAAAAGTACTTGTCAATCTCCTAGTAGTCCTTCAAATGTCATAGCTTTGAGTCTTCCTTTCTCAGAGTGAGCCCTGGGACTTCTCTGATCAAATCCAGATAATGCAAACAGTCTCAAAACTCAGAAACAGAAAGGTACCCAGCTTGCGCTTCGTGGCAAGGCTCAGCAGCTCACTTTGTCCAGCTCAGGGCTGACTGTGAGCAGAGCTGCCGTCTGCTGCCTCCATTTCTGACTGATTCTTCCAGAATCAGAACTTCAAGGATGTCTAAGATGCTGTTCTATTGCTATGAAAAAGCCACCGTGACTAAGGCAATGTATAAAGGAAAGCATTTAGTGGGGTCTTGCTTACAGTTTCAGAGGGAGAGTCCATGATCATTATGGCAGGAAAGGTGGAAGCAGGCAGGCAAGGCACTGGAGTAGTCGCTGAGAGCTTGCATCTCATGCACAGGCAGCAAGGAAAGATAGATAGATAGATAGATAGATAGATAGATAGATAGATAGATAGATAGATAGATAGATAGATGATAGATAGAGAGCTAGCATGGTAACTAGGGATGGTGTGAGGTCCCCCAGTGATACACCTTCTTCAACAATGCCACATCTCCTAGTCCTTCCCAAACAATCCACCAACTAGAAGCCAAAGATTCAAGCATATTATCTTATAGAGTCCCTTCTTGTTCAATCTACCACATGGGGGATGAGAAGAGAGAGAGGGAAGAAAAATCCTCCACTCCAGAGATTTTCTTGGTGCTTGAGAGACATTTGAAGTTGTCTCTCTCTTAAGACCATGTGCAGATTTTGGCTTTTTCCCCACTTTTCTTTCGATCACTGTTCATCACTGGGGGGTGTCTCAGCTGCAGTCCTTGTTATGGGGACGTTTTATTTCCTCTGGCTGTGCATGTGGCAGTTCACTACCTTGTTAGGGTCACTTTATCTTGCTGCAGACAGGCTCATACTCATGTCCAAGATTCAAGTTCTGCCCCTGACCATGCCTGTGACTACAAGTCACCAACCAGCATCACAACCTCTCTCCTCCAGCATCAGAGCTGCTAGCTAGACCTTTTCTACCCTTTGGACTCATTTGTTACCTCTAGACAGTAGTGCTCAGCTGACACAGTGTACAGAGGCCACTCATTAAACCTCCTAACACATCTCTGTTGTCTGAGCACATCAACTCAATGGAACATAAATAATTCTTACCCCTCAAGTAGGTTATTTTTGCATGACTGGACTAAGTATAGAAGCCTACCTAACTCACTGACTTGTGTCTGACAGTGTAAGTGCTTACTAAATATTTATGGAATTATGAGTAATTGTGCTAATACTAGCTCTTTGTTGGTAGGTGGTTTCGATGGGAGAGGAGAGCTTTTCTCTCTGAGGCCTTTCAAATTGGGTTAAGTTATTGTGTCGGTAAGGTCTGGCTGTCTTGACTGAAGCTGGCAGCGGGAAGGAGTGGCCCCCTGCTGACGTTTTAATGCTGCACCACCCGCAGCACTAAACTGTGGACAGAACCTGAGGTCACATTGCAGAGCTACCTCTCTATCCTATTCTTTCCCAAAGTTCATCAGCCATTTGCTCAGGGAGATTTAAGCTTTGAGAAAATGGAGAAGTTCCAATCACCATTTTGACCTGGTGCCTGGCTACTAAATAACTCTCTAATCAGTAGATGGAAGGGAAATGTCACCTCGTCTTCAGATTTCAGACCCCTGCTGGAAGAAATCAGGTCTTTGCCTGTGTTCTAGTAGATCCAGCGAATGACAAAAGCCAATCACTGCTCCTACCTGCAGTTCTTTCTATAATAAGAGGGAAAGATAGATACGGATGGAATGAAGAGGAAGCTGATGGGGGGGGGGGCGGAGGGCGGGACTGAAAGAGCGGGAGAAGGGGAAAATGAATCCAGGAGAGCCTGTCCCGAGACTGCTGGAACTGACGAGGCTGACTGCTCTGTGGAGTGGATTGGTCCTTCATCTCTTCCCATGTGTCATGAGAGATGTTACCCTGCTCTGGCAGCCTCCAATCTGCTACCAGGGATCACGAAGCAGAAGGACCCAAACCATGCCCGTGATGGAAAGGATTCAGACATAATTTGTGTTTCTTGAGAAAAGGACGCATGAGCTAAAGCCGAGTGTCACCAGCGGGTGGATAAATTAATACCGAATTAATATCAAGGGCTCAAATATGGAGCACACGCCACATTAAGTGCTTGTTTATATTTAGTGTCATGTGTGTTAAGTATACAGGAACCTCATAAACATTAGGGACCCTGAATGTTTCCATCTGTCTTTATGTCTAATGTATACACAGTTAAGTTTTACTCTGTAACTAATTCATCTGCTTATAGCCCGCTTTTAATTATTTTCCAAGTCCTTTTAGGAATACAGGATGGCAATAGCCTGATCCATCACAGCTGACCCAGTTTGGACTCTCCCCCTGCTACATGAGGACCCCCCATTCAATGAATCCAGAATTACCCTGTCTGACAAAGACCCACCCCCAGCAGCTATAATATCCCTGCCCAACACATTTTATATCCTCTTAGCATCAGGAATGGCAGTTTCCTGCTAGAAGACTACACTTCCCACAGAAGTCAGTTCTCCCCATTCCTCCACAGAAAGGGGCCACGTCCCATCTTCCCCTGTAGGCATTTTGAACATCCACACACGTGAGTGAGAAAGATGTCCGCTCGTCGTGGACAGACGTGGTCCTGCCTAACGTCAGAACAAGCTCTCTTCCACCCCTCCTCTTTCTCTCCTCTCTCTCCAGCTGTTTTCAAAACATAATCTAACCTGACCTTGCTAACTATTGTATATAGCACACCTCATGAATTCTCCTAATTCCCATCAATTTGTTTTGACGAGTTGTTTTATCTTAAGATGTTAAAAAGTATTGCCCATTTTACAAGCTACAAAGTCACTTGTCAGACAAAACTAATTTCAAGAGCATATTATGCCTTTAGTATCTTTAATTATGACTTCCATATACCCAATTGTGGAAACCCACTTATGTGTGTCTGGTGCCAGCATACCATAATCAATATGTGATACTTTAAAATTAAAAAAGAGCAGGGGCTGGAGAGATGGCTCAGTGGTTAAAAGCACTGGCTACTCTTCCAAAGGTAACTTGAGTTCCAGGATCTGACATCCTTACACAGGCATACCGTATGCAAAACACCAATGCAGATAAAAAAGAAAAAAAGTGAAAAAGAATGAATTTCATGATCATTACATGCCTGCTAAATTGAAGAAATGAAAAATAGACTCCCTGTCTTTCTATGCTATAAGCTAGAGCAGCATCTACTAGAACTTTCCATGACCTGTGAGTGTGCTTTGTGAGTTTGTTCCCTTACCCCTGCTATTGTCCTGTAGTCAGTAGGGGCTGCTCAGTAGGACTTTAGAAAGGGAAGACCTTTAGGAACAAAACCCAGGGAAAGGAAAGATGTACATGTATTTCCTTTATATAATAAACCTTGGAGCTAGTCACTGGTGATGCCTGCCTGTAATCCAAGCATGGGCGAGGCCGAGGCACAAAAAAAAAAAAAAGGTGAGTTTATAGCTAGCAAGACCCTATGAGGAAAGAAAGATTGAGGTGGGCTAGGAAAGGATGAAGGGAGGGAGGGCGAGTGTGTCAATCTTGGGCTGCGTTTTCCCATGGGAATGCACAAAGTCAAGTTATCTGAACTCATTCAGATTGTTAATGTAGAGTGAGGTTTTCAGAAGCAAAGGTTTTTTGTTTTTTGGGTTTTTTTTTTGGAGTAGTTGGGTCTAGAGTTTTGATCTACATACTTAGCACTTTTTTACTTTGTGTTTTCAGTCAGAGTCTATAAAGCTGCTTGGTGTCATTGGAGAAGTTTGATCATCTTGTCTCAGTCATCTGAGCAGCTGAGATTCCAAGGCTCGAGACTGGCAAAACATTTATGATGATGAATCATATTTGATTTCAAATGCATTTGGAGAGGAACAGTCAGTGCCAGCGGTGGGAAAATCCCTCATACTGTCTTACCATCTTTCCTGTTCTTGGGGGGAGAGTCTACTCTGCACCTCCAGAAGTGCCATACGAGCAGAAAAGCAGGATGAAACTAGGCCATGCCTCCTCTCTTTGCAGCCAGATGACACCAGACTCTGAAGAAAATCATTGCTATCTAGTCTTCCCTGGGGCTATGGAAAATGCAGGGCAAATGAAGCTTCCGGAGAGGAGAGTGACCTCATTTCACTGCGGGGAGTTGTGTCGCAGATTTGCTTAGTGTAGAGTAGCACACTCCCATCTTATATTTTAAGAATACATTTCATTTTCCCTGTAGTGACCTGAAACTACAGACAGCATCGAGGTTTTTTTTTTTTCTTTGCAAACACACCCCTGATAACTCTTGATTAATAAATTAGGAACAGGAAAAGATTAACAAAATCTAATAATAAAATATAACAATCATAACTATATATTGTAATGCATTATATGAATGTGGTCTCTCTTGAGTGAAGATAAATATAAATATTTTCAATTATTAAACAACCGATCTAATTATAAAATGATTATGGGTAACAACAAACCTCTGAAAAAGAAGTTGAATAAGGGGCACGAGCTCTATTATCTGCTCAGCATCTGACTGTAAACTTGACCTAATTTGTTTGAAACCCAGTGGTACCTGGTCACCTTTGGCCCAGTTAAAATGTTTCTGTGTGGTTATTTGTGGTATAACTCATTTGTGTCTCATCCTACTATCTAGAACCCATCATACCCCAGCAACTAGACATGATACAACCTCATTGTCATCATGAGATCCATGAAAGAAAGTTTCTTCACATTTTTTCTCAGAGGAAGACAGTCTAACACCTAAGGGGTAGCATACACCTTGTCAAAGGGACAGTCCCCAGGTTCATAGTGGAAGTCACAGCAAGTGGTAGCTGGTTTTATTTAAAAGTGTCATATTTATCATCTTAAGGAAGAGCAAACGTGCTGTAATTTGTTGTTTGTTTTAGTATAAGTAGATGTTGAATTTTAATCATTGTTTTCTTGAATTCTAGATAAGATCTGATTATTTTCTCACTTTAATCCTGTTATTTTGCTAAATGACTTTTAATAGATTTTTTTTCTAATGCTAAATGATCGATGTTTCCTTGAGGGTCTGCCATACTTGCTCATGATTTATTACTTTCTAAAGTACAGTGATAATTAGCTTTTATATTTAATTAGGGCTTTTAGTTTTTAGATCTGTGTCAGCAAGGAAGATTAAACTATTGTTCTTTAAGACAAGGACATAGAAAAGAGAAAGAAGGGAAAGAGAGAAGGAGGGAGAAGAGAGAGAGAGAGAGAGAGAGAGAGAGAGAGAGAGAGAGAGAGAGAGAAGAGAGAGAGAGAGAAAGAGAGACTTAACATGTCTTTAGATGGCTTCCTAACTGGGCATCTGCATAGCTTCTGAAGCTACCTGAGAAGACTACATAGCGCTCCAGGATGCATCTGCAGGGCTGAGTGCTGCCTGTCGCGTTTATACAAAAACTATTCCTAAATTGCGTGCATCCCAAAAAGTCCAAGTAAGACCCACCAGCTTCTGACTTCAGTAGGAAAAGGGGCAAGCAAGCATAGCAATCAAGGCTACCTACCTATTATTCTCCTAGTGAGGGTCTACTACTGACCATATGCAGAAGGACTCATAGGCCGAGTGCTTTTTCCTGAGAGGCAGAGGCAGAAATCCTATTGTGGTGGCTTGTCAGGCAGAGGCAAGATTGGTCCAGACTTAGCAGGTAAACCGAAGCGCTACCCTTCCACTGAGTCTATGAGAGGTCCCCAGATGCTCTGCCTAATAAGAAAGGGTCCCTTTGCTGGAGATAATAATCCTCTGTAGGACAGTGTGGTAAGACTCCGAGTCTTCCGTTGCTGCTTTCCCTCGATTTTGCCCCACTTTGGTCCTGTCCCTAATGAGAATGACTGGGGCATCTTAGGGATGGAGGCAGCTACAGACAAGAGGGACCACAGTGAAGGCTGCTCGCGAGGATGCAGAAGGCACACACAACGCCAGGAACTTGTCAGAAAAATGAGAAGGGAAACTATTTCACCTGTCTAAAAATAAAGCCATTCTACAGATTTTACATAAAATAGTGGAGTGGTAGAAAGAGATGATCGTCTTATGGGAGGAGAGGAATGCAGAGAGTAGCTACCTTCTACTTTCTGTCTTGTGGATGAAAGATGGAAATCCAAGCAAAGGGAAACAACAGAGAAAATAAGCAGAAAAGGAAAACAATTCCAACATGGCCTCCAAGTTACTGCAAGTCTAAAAAAAAAACAACAAACATAACTCAAATAACTTCAGTCCTTTACTACTGAGCAAATGCCTGGCCTCACAAATAACACTAGTTTTAGGTTCCCTGACCTGTGGGAAGCCCAAGGACCGCCCACCTTTATCCAGGTCTCCTAAGGTGAGCATCCAAACTGCCTAGGCTCCCCCAAAGCCAGTACGCGCAGTAGGATAAAAAACCCATTGCCATTGTTCTTGAGTTCTCAGTAGTCCTCATTGTCTGCTATGTTCAGAGAGTCCGGATTTATCCCATGCTTTTTCAGACCCAGGCCAGCTGGCCTTGGTGAGTTCCCAATAGAACATCCCCATTGTCTCAGTGTGTGGGTGCACCCCTCGCGGTCCTGAGTTCCTTGATCGGGGGAGGGGGAGGGAAATGGGAGGCGGTGGAGGGGAGGAGGCAGAAATCCTTAATAAGTAAATAAATTAAAAAAATAACACTAGTTTTAGATTACTCACTAATTTAAAACAAACCCCTAGATTCCGGGGAGGGATTGCTAGCATTCAGGCATTATGCTGACCTGCGCCTTGGGGACCTGGCAGGGTGGGCCTGCCAGTACTCAAGCAGTACTCCGACCTGATCAAGATCATCAGCTATGTTGGTACAGCACATGCGTTAGGTCCCCTCACAAAAGGCAGGTGCCTCTCTTCCTGTCTTCTTCTGCTCCTGTCTCCAGAGGCCGTTCTTCTCCCCCCTCCCCCCCTTCCCATTCCTCTCCCTCAATAAACTCTCAACATGAGCCCTATTGCCTGGTGTGAGTCTCTCTCTCTCTCCCGCTGTTTTTCACACAGATGTAATTAAATAAATTATATACACTTTGTCCTAGTTAGATTTAATTATTAACTTGACACAGTCTCCTAAATCATCTGAGAGGAAATCCTCAATTGACAAATTACCTAGATCACATTGACTTGTGAGCTTGTCTAATGGGGTACTGTCTCAATTTTTAACTAATATAGGAGGCTAACTGTGGGTGGGACCATTTCTAAGAAGAAGGTCTTAGTCTGTAGAAAAAGGCCAGCTAAGCATGTACCCGTGAGGAAGCCAGCAGGCAGTGTCTCTCCACAGTTTCTGCTTCAAGTCTTTGCTTGAGTTCCTGTTCTGACTTCCCTCAATGACGGATTGTAATTTGTCAGAGGAAATAAACTCTTTCTTCCTCTAGTCTGTAGTTGCTTTTGGTCAGAGTATTTTGTCACAGAAATAGAAAGGAAACTAGGGCATATTTACCTGGATATTGTTTCAATATAAGTGGGCAATAAGTAGATAATTTGAATATGCATATATAACACCCAAAAGTGTTATTTCTGTAGCTTAATCTAAAATTGGAAACCCAAAATTTATATAGTACAGAATTTAAGTGCAGTCTTAGGTACTCAGGTGGCTGCCACAGGAAGGTCTCTTAAGCTTGGCAAATCAAGACCAGCACAGGCTACATAGCAAAATCTCATCTACCTCAAGGGTAAAGAGGTGGCACAAGAGAGAGAGAGGAGAGGACAGGAGGGAACTGAGAGAAGGGGAAGAGTGGAGATACTAGTTGCTTTTATGTCTCTACAATATTGATTATATCTTAAGTTTAACAATTACTGATATATATCAACTAACAAATTGGCTTAATCAATACAGATATTTGAATTGTTATACCTGGCGATCCCACTAAGTTTAAATATGCCGATAACATAATTTTGAGAAGGCCATCAAATACAAAGAATGGACATGGTTTACTTTGAAGCCTTGACTAATTTCTCCATAGTCATGGTACTAATTGCTATAATATGTTTTGTGCAGAGCACATAGACTCTGGTAATAATATAATCACTTAAAAAAGTGTTTTAATACAAATATTGTCAAAGCATATAATATTCTCAAAAGAAAATATTATAAATCCCATTGGTTTGTAATATATATATATATATATATATATATATATATATATATATAAATTTTAATATAAAACTAGGCTTAATGAAATGGGACTCCAATAACACCTCTATTTAGAGAGTTATGTGGTCTAATGTAAGTTAAATCAGTATCTTCAGGGATGAAAACACGTATGTATGTGTAAATACATTATTCTTCTTATCCACTTACAGCTCAATTTTTTTGCTTTTTCTTAAATTTGGGAGAAATAAAGAATCTCTTCCGACAGTACTTCAGCCTTCGTGGTGTGGTTCCATCTGCTGAGGCCTATGCAACCAATACCTAACAGTACTAAAATTACTGTTTTCACTGAAGCAACAGCTGCTAAGTGTTTTTGCTCATCTGCTAGAACGTGGATTTCAGCTCCTATTTCAACAGCCCCCAGTGCAGCCTCCTTCCCACTCGAAAGGGATGTCTAGGCTGCCTATGGGGTCATCACAGTCTTTGTAGACAAGATCCTGATGGCATCCAGTTCTCCAGAAACACAGGTACCTTGATAGCACCCTCCTCCAAGGAGACCAATCTGACATATGATCAAGGACACATGAGTCCAATAGTTTTAATACTTCTGGTTTCTCAGGGCAACGTGGGCCTTGTTCACAAGTTTTATATACAGATTAAAATCAACAGGCTCCCAGGTTATTGCCCTCAGAAAATCCTCACTGCAGAGGTCTTGGCAGCCCTTCTCATGTTTCCAGCATCTGTTTGGTTGCCCCAGAACTTCGGATGCAAGAAGCTGCTCCTCTCAGCCCCTTACCATCCACCACTAAGCATCCAGCTGCCTGCTCATCCAGTTGATCAGGTAATGGCAATATCATGTTATAACCTCAGCAGAGTGCTGGAGGCTCTGTAAGACAGGATGGGCAGAAACTCAAGATATCTCATATTATGGGGGTGCCTATTGGATAAGAAACTGCCTGACCAGAAACTGCCTGATCCAACTTCTTCACCTGGGCCCAGTCTTCATGTGCAAGAATCAAGGCCACATATTAGCTTTAAAAATTGACAAAAAAGCTACGGAGAAACCCTGTCTCGAAAAATCCAAAAAAAAATGACAAAAAAAAATAAAAAGCTGGAGCGATGGCTCGGCAGTTAAAAGCACTGGCAGCTTTTCCAGAGGACCTGGGTTCAATTCCCAGCATTCATATGGTGGTTCACAACTGTCTGGAACTTCAGTGCTAGGGAATCCAACACTCTCTTCTGGCCTCTGTAAGCACCATATATGTATACATACATGCAGGTAAAACACCCAGACACAGAAAGAAAAAAAAAGAGAGGGAGGGAAGGAAGGAGGGAGGAAGGGAGAGGGAGAAAGGAATGGAGGGAGGGAGGGGAGAGAAAAAGAGAGGAAGGAAGGAAGGAAGGAAGGAAGGAAAGAAGGAAGGAAGGAAGGAAGGAAGGAAGGAAGGAAGGAAGGAAGAAATGTAGTAATATGAGCGGCGGGGCTGCGTCCCCAGCACCCCGGCCGCCTGGCTAGCTTATGTCCCGAAATAACAACACACAAATTGTATTCTTTTAAACACTGCTTGGCCCATTTCTATCTAGCCTCTTTTAGGCTAATTCTCACATATTAATTTAGCCCATTTCTAATCATCTGCATAGCACCACTGGGTGCGCTTACCGGGAAGATTCTAGCCTACGTGTCCATCCTGGGTAGGAGCTGAATCGTGTCTGCTTCAGAGAGCAGAGCTATCGTGTCTACCAGGGAGAGGGGAGCATAGCATCTCTGCTCCTGAGAGCAGAGCTGTGGAGTCTGAGCTCACTTCCTCTCCCTCCCAGCATTCTGTTCTGTTTACTCCTCCCACCTATGTTTCAACGTATGAGGGCCAAGCAGTTTCTTTATTGCTTAACCAATGAAATCAACATATTGATATATGACACTCCCACATCAAAGGAAGGAAGGAAGGAAGGAAGGAAGGAAGGAAGGAAGGAAGGAAGGAAGGAAGGAAGGCTGATTATGGCCTGGAGGAAGAGAACTTTGGAGTTTATGACTTAGATGCCCAGTAGTCAGACATTTGCTAGATGTGTTGGACATCATTCCATTCTCAAACCCCTGAACTACCTGAAAGCTGGTTGGGATTGACTGAAGAGCAACAGGGGTTTATAGACTGTGTGGCTAACTATCACACGGGATGAGGTTTAGGAGAATGCTTCTGTTTTCATTTCCTTAGCCAGTACATTCCTCAAAAAGGACAGGGTCCTGTCAGGAGGTGATGGTGCACGCCTTTAATCCCAGCACTCGGGAGGCAAAGGTAGGTGGATCTCTGTGAGTTCAAGGCCAGCTTTGTCTACAAGAGATAGTTCCAGGACAGCCAGGGCTGGTACACAGAGAAACCCTGTCATGAAAAACCAAGAAAATAGATAGAGTCCAATGAAGAACACTTTGGTCAACTTTTGGGCATTCATATTAATATCTGTAAGTTGGCAACAACTTACCAACAAGTGGTCTCATCTCACATTTGTGATAGACTATTACCTTAAACTTGTCTTCTTTGAGTTAAAAAAAAAGAAAACAAAAGATGAAACAAACAACATCCAACATTTTATGTAAAGCTCTTGCTTGGTTCCCGGGCACTCAAAGCAAAACCACTCACCTCCAGAGCATGAATACTTACCAAACGCTTCTTCCCCAAAGTGCTGGGGGTCAAGCCTAGAGCGTCATGCATGCTGGGGATGTACTCTATCACCGAGTTACACCTTAGTTATCTCCTTTATAGTCACAGGTATCTGGTAGTAACCCATATACGCACTTCACTTTAAAAATCTACATTGTATGTGTGGTGGTGGCCGTCTTGAAAGAAACACTCAGTTACTGCTGCAACACAGAAACACAGTCCTATCCTCGAGCAACTCATTTTGAAACCTCCATCTAAGTTATAAACCCCCAAGGTTTTCTTCCTCCAGGCCATAATCAGCCTGCCTGCCTTTCTTCCTCCCTCCCTCCCTTCCTCCTTCCTTCCCTCCTTCCCTCCCTCCCTCTCTCTTTCCCTCCCTCCCTCCTTCCCTCCCTTTCTTCCTTCCTTTCTCTCTTTCTCTCTCCTGTCCATCCCTCCCTCCCTCCCTTCCTCCCTCCCTCTCCCTTCCTCCTTCTCTCTCTCTCTCTTTCTGTATCTGGGTGTTTTGCCTGCATGCATGTATACATATCAAGTGTATACAGTGCTTACAGAGGCTGGAAGAGGGCATTGGATCCCCTAGAATGGAAGTTCTAGACAGTTGTGAACCACCATATGAATGCTGGGAATTGAACCCAGGTCCTCTGGAAGAGCTGCCAGTGCTTTTAACTGCCGAGCCATTGCTCCAGATTTTGTGTGTGTGTGTGTGTGTGTGTGTGTTGTGTGTGTGTGAGAGAGAGAGAGAGAGAGAGAGAGAGAGAGAGAGAGAGAGAGAGAGACAGTTTTTAAAGATAATATGTGGCCTTGATCCTCACATATGAAGGCTGGGCCCAGGTGAAGAAGCATGCTCTAGGGTCTCAGGAAGTTTCTTATCCAATAGGTACTCCATTTGAACCTATACTTCCCCTAGCCCCTAAGCTTTTTCAGGCACAACCGCGCACCGTTATGTTGCCTGTTGGTCATATTACTCTGGCTGCCCACTTGGAATATCATCTAGTTTCACATCTCAGAGAGCACCCGCCTTGGGTACCCCTGGGCAAGGAGTTAGATATTATTACCATGGTCACCAAGTCTCCTAAGAATCAAATGCCCTTTTGTGATTAAACATCCTTGAAACTACAGTTAGGTTGCCCATGGTGTATTGGAAGCTAATATTCCAGGTACTTCCACAATTGCTCTGAATATTTATACATTAACAAAGAGTCTGCATCTTCACAGAACCCTGGCTTCATTATAATATTTACGTTATGGCTTTTAATCTCCCTTATGTGGCCTTTCTAGAGGATCATGGGAAGAAGTACCCTAAAAGGACATCTAGTCCACCAAGCTTTGGTTGCACCTTCCCCCATGATTATGCTATGTACTTAATAAGTAATTGCAAAAAATTATTTAAAATATGCAATGCAAAAGCCACTGGGCTTCTTTTTCTGGATGTACTTCAGTCTCTATGCTTTGCCTTGTTAAATAAACACTTGGTTACATGTTCTCTCTACTGGCTTATTTACTTTGAAAAGACAAGAATGGGGAGGTCCTGGTAAAACCAGCCTTCATGTTTCAATACTATCTGTCTATACTGTATTCTCTGTCCTCCTAGACATGGCTATAGGCTTCCACCCAATGTTACCAGGAAGAACTCCTCCTATTATGCAAAATGGACAGGTTACACATTTGCTTTTCTTCTTGAACTCACTCTCTGCTTGTCCTGTGATCCTGGTCTAGCCTTTGCTCTGCATTCAAATGTACAACCTTGCATTTTTATACTAAATGATAATGGTTAAAATTACTCAAATCAAAGGAGATTGCTTCTTTCAGGTAGGTAGCTGACCCATATCAGTTAAGCCCTTGACTTCCTGAGAATGTTTCTGAAGTTGACTTTGGAAACTTGCTACACAGACTAGGCAACACCCGAGAGGTTAGTTTGAGAGAGAAAGAAAGCTGGTTTTATTGAAGATGCTAGCAATCCATAAGGAGGTAGACATTTTACACAAACTCTCCTCTCTTTCATCTTTGAGGAAGCATGGGATATTTGTGTTAGGACCAGATTAGATGGTCCATGTCGAATTCAGTCTGGCACTGACTGCCATTGGCCAACTTCTTGTGGTGGCATTCTCTCATCTTGAGGGTAAGAGGTCCCCTTTCGGCATCACTTCTTGTGGTCAGCAGCTGTTATCTGAGTCATCTCGGAAGCACAGGAGGTCAGAAGAATGGGAGGGGGAAGCATTGTCTGTGAATAAGGAACGGAATAGAAATAGGTCAAGAACTTTTTGCTGGAGAACAGATTTAACCTGTGTGGTGGCTTGAATCGGAGGTGCCATCTATGGCAAAGCTAGTGAGAGACAATATTGAATTATTCAGCTGCTTGATCTCCTACATCAGTGACTTTTAGAGTCATCTAAAGGCAAGCAATACTACAGGGTTTCCTGGGGGGCAAACCCAGGGATTTATGCATGTGAGGTCAACTTCCAGCTGAGCTGAATCCCCAGCCTTAATATTCTTATAACCCAAAGTTAAACAATCAGAATTGATGTTACAAAAATGAAGCCTCTACTTGCTTCAGTAATACAGAAGGAAGTGTGAAGTGTTAATGGAATTAATCATATCAATAAAAACCAGGACTCAGAATTCAGGGTAAAAACCTGGAAGATCAGAGGAGTAACCACAGTCCCTTCCTACCTATTGCATTCCTTCAGTTCCAAAAGGGCTGAGATCCTGTGTCAGCCCTGCCTTACCACTTCCTTCCCTCTCTCTACAGCCCTCCAAACCTCTATGGTCAGCTAGGGATGGGCTCTACCCTCTGACTCCAAACAAACTTTATTTGTCAGAACACAATCAAAATACCACACAACAGAAATGGTCCTGCATTGATTCCCTAGCCCGAACTCAGCAAAAATACCAGGCACTGGTGTCTTGAAGCATCAGCAATCCATTCTCTCCTGCCTTTGGGGTCTTTGCTTCCTGTGGAGCTATAGAGAGAGAGATCCACATTGCTTTTCCAGCTTCTGCAGGCTGTTGACATTCCATGAGAGGATTCTCCGCCTCCATCCTTGCACTGGCTTTCAGTTCTGAGTCAGTTTCTTTCCGCTAGGAATACTTGGAATTGGATTTAGGGCCCATCTGGATGGTATAAGATGATTATCTTGGTTTGAGATACTAAATGCAATTGCATCTGCTAACACATCCCCCATCCCACCAAAATAATGCAACATTTACAGGTTCTAGGAACTAAACCATAAACACTGCTTTTTAGGGGCCCGCAACAGCTCTCTGTAGCCCGCTGCAGACAATAAAGCTAAAATTCGAGTTTGCTGTCTGATTTACAGTTAACTTTCTGAAGGCTGTGATGTTCACTTATCTATAAAAAACACTTCCTAACTCGCATTTGGAAGGAAATGTGAAGTGGCTTTATTTAAAGTGCATGCCATAAATATAATTTGACATTTGTCCAGTTGAGGATAAATTTAAACTGACTTTTCACTACATGTAGTAAAAACTGTCCCAACCTTCCACGAATAGAGATGAAGCAAGCAAGCAAGCAAACACGTGCCTATGCCCCACCCTGCATTGTCTCTAATTAGCCTCTTTCTCTTTTGGAAACACCACCTCCTCTAGTCTACAGGAGTCTATCTGCCTCTGTCTGCCCATGGCCTTCCTTAAGGGACAGCCAAGCCATGCTTGGTTGAGATCATCACCTGGTACCGAGGGCTGCAAACTCCAACCCAATGGGTTGTTCGCCACAGCCTTGTTCCCATTAGAAACAATAAAAATGAATGCCAACAAGCTCTTCCTCCTCACGGACTGGCATTTATGACAAAGAGGGAAAAATCCTACACTGTTCCTTCTCTAATGGCCAGTGATGTAAGTTTCTTATACATATACGAAATTTGATTTGATTAAATATTGAAAAACTCGTCTTAATATTATTCTCCATAATTTGCTTAGTTTCAAGTCATTGAATTGCTTTCAGAACTGGACCTTAGATCTTCAGTCTCAGTAACAAAGCAGTACACACACATACATGTGCACATATGGAAATATTTTCTTTGGCGAAGAACAATGAAAACTGTATCTATCCTGTGTCTGACCCACCTTACTGGCTCGGAATCAGGATAGATAGTCTCCTTCATTATCTCCACTTGCCTCCAGCTCACTGTGGCTGTCCCTATATACCAGGAGTCTTATATAAAAGGTCCTGAGCATTAGGTCATTGTGGTTATTGTCAACTCTAGTGGCTGCACGGGAGAGGCAGGTGTTTCTAGCTGGTCTTATCAACAAGGGGCATGGAGGGCTTGCCATCTCAATGTGTCCTTCCTAGTGTCCAGCCTAGACAGGTGCAGTACACAGAAATTGTTTTCTGGGGATCCTGCCATCCCCTCACAACATCGAGGCAAGCATGTGCCTTCAACCCCTCCTGCGTAATTGCATCTCCAGTCAGGATGGCCACTGGGCCGCTGTTCTGCCTTCAGGTCACCTCCTGACTCCCTGGTCAGACCTCTCTCTCTCAGATTAGGTGACTCTGACATTTCTCTTATTCCCACAGAGCACAATTTCTCAGCCCTCACCCCAAATAAGACAGATGTTTTCAAAGTCTTTTCTCTCTGCCCTGGGAAGATTTAAAGCTGTCTCGGGACTGAACCTATTACCTTTCTTCCTTCAAGGAAAATTATTTCAGGGAAGGAATATATGAAAATTAGAAAGTATATGTAAGAATTTAATGGGATTTTTGGGTTTCCTTTCCCCCTTTAAAACCAGCCTCAGTTTTCTCGGAAAAATGTAGACTCCCTACAGAGCTGGTGATAAAAATCAGCCAATAGCCACATTTGCCTGTGTTGGGCTTGGCAATGCGGTTTCCTCTTTTTGAGTTATTTTAGGGAACTGAGGATCTAGGAGTGGGTTTGAGAGCTCATTTCAATCTCACCCTTTACAAAGATCCACCCCCAAATAGCTGCTTCGTGCTGGTGGAATAATTCACAAACGGACAGATGGAGGCACGCTTAGAGAAACTGAAATCGGCTAACCTTTGTTGAGCATTTCTAATTCATTCCTATTGTGGCTAAAGCAGTACAGGGGAAGATTTAACAAAGCAGCTCACCAATAGACCTCTTTTTTAATGTGGATTTATTAAAAACTCTTTTTAGTGAAATGTTAAGACTTTAGGACAGTATAGAACGAACAAAGAGTAAATTAGAACCCAGGCGTCCTGTTACAAAATAAGCATCCTGTCAAAGATTTATGGTCCTCATTCTCTTCCTTCCTTCCTTCTTTTATAATTATAAAAATGCGGTGATTGTTTTGCTCATTCAAAATCACAAACCAAAGAGTAGAATAACTAAAGCCAGCAGCACACACGGTTCCTGAGCCTGTCAGCCAATCCTCCCGAGGAGCAGCGGGAGCCGTGTGACTCAGGAAATTAAACATCACGTTCGCTCCCTGGGTCTCCATCTAATTTTCAGTGACCTTGTGGAAATTTCTTCAAGTGTTTGAGGTTATGCTTGATTTTAAGGTGTGGAAAATAATATCAGCCTCCTACCAAGAAGGGATGGGGGTGAATAGCAAATGAGCTTAATTGAAAATGCATTGCTCACAGCGTGTGAAGGGCTGAGTCAGTGCAGGGTGAAGGGAAGGTGAGACATAAAACACGTGCGTGTGAGCACACACACACACACACACACACACACACACACACACGGGTGGGGGTGGGGAGGGCTGCTCTATTATCAGACTTATCAGATCTGTGGTATACACTGGCTGCAGTCTGAGAGGCGCTGTCAGCTCTGCTGTGGCCTAAGAGCATAAGTAGCTCACCTTAGCCTACATTGGCACCACCAGACGCTTTATCAAGAATTTGGAAGGAATATAGCAACATTTGGCTTTGCGTAGGCCCCTCAGGGCCTCTGAAATCATTCTTTCCACCCCCTTCTCCACCTTCAGCTGCCTTAATGGTGTTGGAACCACATCCCTGAACTGGGCCATTTCACCTCCAGCTGAGCACGTTGGGCGATCCTTCCTGGTTGAGATGGAGTCTCATTCCTTTTCCAGTCCGCACATGGCTTGTCTTTCCCTCTACTTCTGCAGAACCAGTCTGTTCATTTTTCTGTGAGACAGACTTTTCAGAATTTGAAGCCAGAACTCCCATTTTGCTAGACTACAATCTTCAGGTGACATTTTCATTTTCATTCATTATAAAGCTTGGTACCGGCTCATGGTGTCTCACTACCAAGGTCATCTTCTTGTACTTCAGTCTTTCTCGTTATTGTTTCTCTTAAAATGCCACTTTTAAAGTGAGTCATGACCCAGAGAGGTGGATCTAATAATTCCAAGTACAATGGATTCTCTTTTATTTAAGTTTTGATAAAGCGCAGTTTTTGAGTATCTTCTAGTCACTTAAACTATGGATATAAGGATGAAGAAAATAGATACAATTATTCGTCTTAAGAAGCAAGTGCCTGGGGATGGAGAAACAGTAGTGGGATAAAATGCTCCCAACAAAACCATTCAAGTAATTTCAGGTACAGAGATGTTTTGTGGTGAGTTTGGCTAAGCTACACTCTCTGTTTATTTCTATCTTTATATTGGTCTTTTTTTCCTCTCTAAATGGCTCCAAGAGCTAAAACTATATTTCCCAGACTGCTTTGCAGCGGATAAGATTCTGGGTAGGAATTACATTCTGCCACATAAATATAACTCAGATAAGCTATAGCTATGGAATTTTTATCTGAATGCAATAAAAAGCCTTTGGAGGATTTTCAGCAGTATTGCAACTTTATAGCATGGGGGTCACAGGAGAGGGCAGAAAGGGAGCGGGGAGGAAGGAAGGGGAGTGGAGAAAAAAAGTGTAGCACAATAAAAATAATAAAAATAATCCTATATATTCAAGACATGCAATGTAGTATTTAGGTGTGTGTGTGTGTGTGTGTGTGTGTGATATCATAACCAGTTTAACTAACACAAATCTATCACTTTCTATAGTTACTTTTGGTGTGTATATGAGTTAAAATAGACAACCTCTATTCTTTATGAAAATTTCAAGTACACAGATACATTATTTTCACCGCAGTCCACATCAGTTTTTCAGACCTTATTTTTTAATGGAAAGTCCTCTTTGACCCGCAGCTGCCATCTCCGAAGAGAGGAGACAGAAAGTCAACTTGCAATGTGAAAAGATGCTGACTCCACTGATGAAAACCTTGATGGGGTCAACAAAGCACAAATTAGAAACACGACAGTGAACGAGCCCCTGTCAGGGCTCGGGGATTTCAGAGCCCTTGAGTGCGCCCCCCTTGGGCAAACAGGCACACTGTCAGGATGCTTCCAAATATGCCCTGAAGGGAGGTCTGTCTGTCCTGTGATTTTGTGTGAAGATGCTGGGTAAGAAAGCTTCCATTTCCCTGGACACTAAATCCACCGAATCTACTGTGTTCTGCACAGCCTCTTCTCTCTGGGATTCGGGCTGATGCTGGAGGGTAAGCCCTACCATCAAAGGAGATTCACTCGAAACTTTGTTCCTTATAGTTAAGTGACGTTTTTCCTCCTCAGAACTCAGAGTAGCAAGGTACTATTTTTGGATGCCTTTCCCTCTTTAAAACATATCTTTTGCAGTGCTGGTGATCAAACTCAGGGCTTGCTGCACGCTAGGAAAGGGCTGTGCCAATGAGCTGCACTCCTAGCTGCTCTTTAGAGATTTTCTGAGCCTATATTATCTTGTCTATATAATTCTGGATTTTTTCTTAAAAAACAGCTAAAATGTCTGGTCCTCTTTTATTTCATGGGAGGCAAAAAGGCAGGATCAACTTGGAAATGTTAGACTTTGCTTTCCAAGTCTTAAGTCCCAAAATGAGGAGAAAATGGTGGTCCCAGGTAAGGTGAGCTTCATAACCATCATCGTCAAAGGCTGTCAGATGCTAAGAAATAATCTCCATAGTCCAGGGCTGTAGAGCTTCAGACTCGTGTCTTGCTTCCTGGTAGAGCCACTTGAGACAATAGAAAGACCAAAAGAGTAGGAGGGACTAAGGCTTGGCTTCCTCCAGTCACACCATGGAAATAGCACCTGTGGACTCTCTAGTCAGGGGGAGAAAGCGTCATTTTATTTGCTAGGGCTCTTGGCACATAAGCAAATGTGAGAATCAGGTTTGGTGGGGTATAAAGGGAGATTAGAAGGGCAGGTAAGCAACTTTAAAGTACATGCTCTACCTAAGACAATCTAAACACTGGCAACCATAAAGAGCTGAATGTGATTCTGCAGGCCGGTAATCCCAGCACTTGGGAGGTGGAAGCAGGAAGAACGGGAGGGAGCTCAAGGACAATGTAGTTACCACAGTGAGTTTAATGCCAGCCTGGGGGAGGTAAGGCCACATCTCCAAACAAAAATAGCCAAAATAATCAACAAAACAAAAAAACCTAATTTAAGATACCTAACAGATTTTGACCCAGGGTTAGAGGCCAGGTTGAATTGGACAATAGTATCTTAATAGTGTCTAGTTTGAACATATTACTAAGGTCCAGAGTCCAGAGACAATCCCCCCTTTCCACCCTCCCCCCTCTTAGAAGCTACCAAACACGGTTAGTCCAAAGTAGAAAAGAAATGGTAAAAAGATTTTAATGACTGACTCAACACAGAGCTTAAAACTAGAGAGTAGGCTGAGTTCTAAACATCTTTAAAAAGTCCTTCACGCAACTGACTGTATGGACACTGATTGCTATGTCTAGAGGGGTCTTCAGTGTCATAGGTCCTGGTGCTACTACTAACTTAGAAGTCCTTACTGGAAACTACTCAACATCTCATGCTCAGTTTCTCCTAGTAAAGGGTAACAAGAAGATCCTTCTTTAATACTGATGACTTACTGGAGATTACTTAGGCTAAGGACATAGGGCAGTGCTTGGCTCCTAATAAGCAGAAGTCAGTCTGAACTCTCAGTGCAGTAATGCTGGCCTACATGTTCATAGAGAATTTGTGAAATAAGAATTGGTAAATCTGTCTTGTATTAGCCCAAGCTATGTAGATTCTTCAATTCCTTAAAATGAAACATGTTTTTCCTCTATATGATTCCCTATCGCTGGTATGAAAAGCATCCTTAGATTCTACCTCCCCAACTCTCCAGACCTGCACAGACTCAACCAAATCTTAGAAATCTAAGAAATATTATGTTTGACACAGCTAAGCCTCAAACTGGATTTATGCTACAGACTGCTATGTGTTTGGGTTTCAATCTTAGACTGGAAGAAATCTTGGAAATGACTGAAGACATAACAACAAGAGATTGAGTTATGAATCCTAATTGGATGAAACCAGATGTTCGACCATTCACTGACAAGGAAGAATAGATTATCCATATCCTAAAATTTAACTATCACTTGTCACGGATGGCTTTGAGATTATTGAGAATCCTTACTTCAAAAATGCTGGCTCAGCATTCTACTTAAACGCTTTCCACTTACAGATAAAATCACATGCTTCTCTGGGCCTCTGTTTCTTAGAGTTGCTCAGAAATTCTGGATTTCCCCTCCCAGTTGTCTTTTCTAGTGTCTTCATGGCCATTAAAACCACAGATTTGATGTATCACCTCACACCTAGTAGATGATCATAGTTTCTTTCACTGGATTCTTCTCTATACCCCCTCACTAGCCTCCCTCCTCCACTGTGCCCTCGGCACCTCTATTTCCTGGCTTCTCCTCATGTGACACAGAACAAAAGCAAATCAGTCAGTGGGTCCCAGGTTGTCCCACATCTACCTCAAGGTCCTACCATTGCCATTCCTGTTGGTCTTTCACCACCCCAAGGGAGCGTAGTATAGGTCTCTTGCATTCCCAGAGAAATTGCTCCTTCCTGACAAATCCAATGACAAAATTGAGTCTTCACCTCCATTCAGAGGTATCCTTGACACTGCTGATCTTTGACTCTCCTCTTACCCCTCTTGGCAGTTCTTTCTTAATCTCTTCTGAGAGTCCTTCTTGTCCAGTCAGTGTCCTTCAACTTTCCATTGAGGGCTTATTCTCTCAGTCTTATTCTCTTGAGTATCCAGTCTTAAACCTACAGTTATCACTTTACCCCAGTATAACTGGAATTATTATCTTTCTACATTCTTAGATAATATCCAGTCTCTGAGTCGTCCCTTGGTCTTTAAAACCTATGCCTCTTTTTTTTTTATTAACATTGCCCTAGCCATCCTCAGGTTTCTAGCATTTCTTATTAAGACTTGAGCTAGCTTTGGTGGGATTCCTGCCTCTAACCTTGGCTCCTTCTATTCATTCAGACTGATCCTTCTAAAATAGATGCTGGTCAGCTTTTTTTTTTGCTAAGGGTCAGGTAGTAATTATCTATGCTAGCCCTACTGACTCAGTTGCAACTCACATGATTATTTGCCATAGGCAACATTGAGTACATGAGCTTAAGATTAAACAAATAGGCACAGATATGATTCAATAGAGCACAGTAAAATATACAAACTTGATACCTCAGCCTGGGAGGCCAACCCCCAGGACTGCACACCAGGTAGCAACAAGATTGCCTTCAGAACAGCTGGGACTTAAAGAAATATCTTCTCTATCTAAGGGCTAGACTTTCCTACCTGAGTGTAAATAAGGAAATACACACACTTTCTGATGGTAACTTTCTCTTTTACTTCATCTTGAAAAATCTCTTTCTGAAAATCTCTGTCTCCACATAGTTACATCTCTTTACATATAGCTACACATCTCTGTCTACATAATATATCTCTTTCTAACACAGCATACATCTCTGTATATAGTTACATCTATTTTCACAGTTACATTCTCTACACAGTCAAATACTTCTTCCTTCACGTGTATCTCTCTTAAATACACATCTCTCTCTATACAACTGTATCTTCTATATCTCTCTACCCTCTTAGCTACGTTTCCTTACACTTCTCTCTCTCTCTCTCCATCTTCCTTTCAACACATACACACGTACACACATTTGTCTCACATGTCTTTTCTCCTACAGCAAAGTCTCTGAACAAATATGAATCACATTTCAGGGTCCCACAGCACTTCTCGAGTAAACAATAAGAAACAGAGCCATTTTGATCACACAGTTTCTCTCAGGATAGGGAGATTGTACTGAGAAGGCATGGTGAGTAAAGTAAGCACATGCTCTGAGTGGCCAGAGTACCCAGACAGAAAGTACCATTGAAATTCAGGACTTAAACAATAAACAGTTAGTTGGCTGAACCTTGAGGTTAGGAGTACATACAGAAAGCCCATTACTACAGGATGTTATGTCTACCAAAGTTGCTTCATGCCTGACCTTGAATGAGCAATAAACTCCTGGGAAATTATTGTTTTGTGTTTGGCTCCAGGAGCAATCAGTTTGCTTTGAATTTGTTCTGAAATTATCTGCCCTTGTGACTGAGAATACTGTTACTTTCCTAAGTCAGTCTCAGTAATGAAAGATGTCTTAATATTATTTCTACTCATCAGAATTATACAATTAAGCTGAAATCATCTTCCTGACTATCCACAACTATATGTGTGCCCAGTAGATGAAATATTTTCATTAGATAAACACACAAGCAGCAGGAAAACACCTGTAGCTATTATTAGGGAAGAAATGTATGTACATGAGAAAATTAAAGACAGAGAGAACTAGTCATTTATAGTGACTCCACAGTCTTTTCCAAGTGGGGCTCCCCATTAGAGAGTTATCCATCTGGTAGGTCAACCTGGTGAATACTAGTTGTTACCTGCTGTATACTCCCATGACCTTTGGCATTAAACTTCATATTCTTGAAAACAATTTATAATCCCAGTCATCATTGTCCATCCAACATGCCAGCCATATGGGGAGACACACACTACTGCTTTGCATTTTGGTCTGCAGCTAAATAGACCTGTTTGAGTCTGACATGGGTAACCATCATTTTGGAAGATTATGATGCAGTATTGAGTTATAACTTTGTCCTCAAGAAAGCTGTGATCTTAGGTAAGCCTCAATTTTTTTCATGTGTGAAAATGCATGGTAATAATAGCATTGTTTGTGGAAAGAAACATTATCAGCCCCTTGTACAATTCAGTTACATAAATAATAAATAGCATAATAAGGAAGTGAGTGTGCACACTTGGCTAGTCCCTACTTCTCCCTTCTCCTCTGTGTCACTTTTATGGTCTTGCTGGCATTCACTCTGTTCTTGTTCCCCATGTCTATCTTTTACTGACAGAGGAGGTCAGGCACAATTCAGAGGAGCCCTAGAAGATTCAGGTCACCTGTGCTCTCCTCAAACTGACCCCATTCATTGTTTTGTGATGGAAGCTGACAGCTATCTAAGTCATGTCTCTGTTGCTCCTAACCTATTATGGATCAACTCATTCCTCTCATGAAGCTACCTAGAGATGACACCAGTGTGTATAACAGTGTGAGTGATTGTGTGTAAAAATGTGATGCTGAGTATGTAGGTGTACAGGAGTGAGAGTATGGAGTGTATCATTGTGAGTGTACAGGTGTAAGTGTGTGCATTGTGGGCTTGCCCTAGGACCCTTGCTGTTTCTGGATGGGATGGTGCATTTTTCCCGTGGAAGAATAATAGAGTAGATGTAGTAAGTAAAACCAAGGCATAGTTTATAGATCACATATTCTCTTTGTCACCACATGTTTTATTTCTATCTAGTACAGTATCAGAATACGAGTCTAGGCTTAAACATCGGGTAGAGCATCTTATTCATATGTTTGCTAATTATAAAGTGCTCCTTTATGCAGTTTTGGCTGTCTCATGACTTGAAGGATATGGTTCATTCAGGCTGTTATAATAAATCTTAATGAAAATTTCTGATAAGTATCAAACACACTAGGGATTAATCATCTGTACTTTTAAAAAGAACAGTGCCTCTCACATCAACTATATAGAAGGACCCTATAAAGCAGACACAAAGGCTCATAATATGATTTTTTTTCCTTTGCTGCCTGGAGCTAAACAAAAAGAAAGAGAAAAAGAGAGAGGAAAAACCCATTGGTTTTAATGAGAGATACTTAAAGAATGCATTAAAACACTTTATCCAAAATTCACCTTTTGGGTTACAGAATTGAATTCAATTACCAAGAGTGGCATCTCTTACAAAGCATCCTTTGTATATGCATAAAGTGCACAGTGCAGAATTTCCACAGACGAGGACGTTCTGCAGGGGATCCTATAAATGACAGCCATTTTAGCTTGAAATCCATCTCAGTCTCTTAATTACTCTCTTTTTCCTGTTTAAAAATCTTTTCTATTGTTTTTATGCAAATTAATTAACTACACTGGTGCCTTCAGACTCTCTATTATGACAATTATAATATAAATGTCAAATGCTATGTGAAATATTAAAGTATAAAACACATTCCATCCATTCATAAATTTTCTGGCCATTTTGGATAAAAGCCTTATGGTTCCTTTCCTAGTTTGCTTCAGCTTGTGACTGAGTGTCCAGAATTTTTGGAGAGCGTGCATGTTGGGGTATTGCCTCAAACACAGTGGCCTGTGGGCAGGTCTGGGCCAGATTTTCTTAGTGTCAATTGATGCAATGGAGTACCATCCCATTCAAGTGGTCCTAAGGTGTGTAAAAAAGCTAGCTGGGCAGAAGCTCGGAAGCGAAGCAGTCAACAGCATTCCACTGTCGTTTCTGCTTCAAGCTCTTGCCTTGGTTTCCTACCCCAGCTTCCATCAAGGATGGATTGTAAGAAGGGAGTGTAAGATGAAATAAACCATTTCTTCCCTAAGCTTATTTTGGTCGTAGTGCTCATCATAGCAATAGAAAAGAAAACTAGATCATTCCCAATAAGTCTCTGAATAAAAACAGTCTTCCTTATTAAGTAGGTAAGATGAATCTATAACCAATTGTCAGAAAAGTCCCCAAATACATGTGACAAAATGTGACAAAGTTGAGGAATAAATAAATCCCAGGGATAGCTTGGATACATCCAGATCTCATTTTCTACAGTTGACCAAAAATTATACAGAACAGCAAGGAAATTGAAGATTAGAGTACTATGAACAAACGAAACCTAAAAAGCTATTTTAAAAATTTACCCTAAAGCAAAAAAAAATACATATTTTCCTCAAGTGCACATAGGACATACTCATGGGCTATGAGACAGATGGGATCGACCATATGTTAAAGCATAAAACAAACCTCAATAAATTTGACAAGTTTGCAATCACCAGCAGAAATCAATAATGGAGAAAAACTGGAACATATACAAATTGGAAGAAACTAAAGAACACATTCTCAAAACAATTCAGTCCATGACAGGAAGAAGTGTTGGTCTTTCTCAGCTCCAGCTAGTAAATGGAGAGGGACTGTTGTGGCCTGATCGAGAGCAGGGTGTCCCCAAGGCCAGTCAGCTGCTGTGAGTCAGCGTCTCTGTAAGAAGATGGCAAATCCTGTTCTTATCACACACAGGGTCTGGGAAATTTCCCAAAGTAGGAGGCAAATCTGACAAGAAATACAGATACACCACACTGACAGTGCTTTGTGCAAAGCCATAAAAATTCCCATGAAATGAAGGCTGAACTAGGAAAAAAAAATGGTGGAGGGAGATGACCTGGTTTGCAAAACGCTTGCCACAAAAGCATGCAGAACTAAGTTAGATTACAAAAACACAAAAACAAACAAACAAATAAAACTAGGCCATGCAGTCCATGCCTTTTAATCCCAGTGCTAGGGAGGCACAGAAAGGAGGGTGTCTGGGGTTTGTGGACTACTTTAAGTGAGAGACCCTGTCAAAACACATAGGGTGGCTAGTGCTTAAAAGAAAATAGCCAGTGTCATCCTCCGGTCTCTGTATATATTTGTACAAGAACCTACACAAATAAAGTCAGGTGAAATGAATAAGAGTCACACGGAGAAAAGCCAACACAAAGGGCAGTTGATACAAGAGATTTTGTCACCAGAAGCAATTTCTCTGTCATCTTTTCAGAACAAAGAAACGTGTCAAAATGCATTGAGGGTTACACAACCTGACCTAAATAGTGAACATCAAAGTACAGATAAAAGTGAGCTGGTTTGTGGAAAAAGGGAAGAGCCGTCTTAAAATATAAATGACAGAGAGTGGGATGGTGGCCACAACAGAACATGTGCATATTTAGAGAAGCATATGGGGAGAATGGGCTCGATCCAACAAAAGACCTGAAATGGGAGTGAATATCAGGGAAGAGATGAGACAGAGTGTAATCCTGAAAGTCCAGGGAACCGAGAGTCTCAAGGGAGCACGGTACCCAGTGATAGGAGAAAGAAAAAAATCTATGGCAACCAAGGCTACTGTGAACACTTTTAAATAAGAGAGAGTTAGAGAAGGGGAGACAGAGTGAAGAAGTGGATTGAGGCAGATTGGAGAGAAAATGGAAAGAGTCACCCAGAGTAGAGGACTCTGTTAAGATGTACAACAGGGACTTGGAGACTCAGGAGCAAATGCCCCTCTGTGCTTCCCCTTTTATAGAAAGAGGAAAAGCAAAGCTTCCTTCCTGTGGCTGTGAAGATGAAAGGGAAATATATTTGTGAAACCCTTATCATAGCGCCTGGAACAAATTAGAACCCCATTAGAAAGAAATCTCATTACCATTGTTGTGCAGTCATTTCCTAGTAACAGACCTGAGGACTCCAAAGGTAACTGTGAGGGTGACCAAGTGCTCATTCAGACAAGTCCCCAGCAGGTTGAAAGTGTACTCAAGATCAAGGAGACAGGACAGTAGTCTCTGAAGAAGCCCTGGTACTTACCAAGCAGAAGGATTTTTGTAAGTATAGCAGCCGTTGGTATTCAACAGGTTGTCTATAAGGTGGGAACTGGGATATGGTTTTATTTGGACACATTTGCGTAAAATTCCACCATCCCAAGTTCTGTTTCTCTCTATTCTACACTACTTTTTATTGTATAAAAAAGTTTAAAATCTGATTTAGTTATGGAACATGTGCTGTGGAACAATCTTTGTACATTGTAAGTGTGTGTTGTTCTCACTTTTAATAAAAAGCTGATTTCCAGTAACTGGGCAGGAAGAGATTGGGCAAGAAAGCCTGGCAGGGTGAGAATGCTGGCAGGAAGAATGGGAGAGTCAATGGCATTGACAGCCAGGAGCAGGAGATGGCCATGCCATATTGAAAGAAGGTACCGCCATGTGTCAGAATGTAGGTTAACAGAAATGGGTTGATTTAATATGTAAGAGTTGGCTAGTAATGAGCCTGAGTGACTGGCAGAACATTTATAATTGATATAAACCTCTGTGTGATAATACGGAAGCAGCCGCTCAGCTGGGAAGACTCTGATGTAGGTGGGTCTTCTATCTATCTGTTGCTTTCATTGGTTAATTAATAAAGAAAACTGCTTGGCCTGATAGGGTAGAACTTAGATAGACAGAGTAGACAGAACAGAATGCTGGGAGGAAGAAGGCAGTGAAGCAGACACTATAGCTCTCCTCTCCAAGATGGACGCAGGTTAAGACCCTTCCCAGTAAGTCACCACCACGTGGTGCTACACAGATTACTAAATATGGGTTAAAGCAAGATGTGAGAATTAGCCAATAAGAGGCTGGAACGAATGGGCCAGGCAGTGTTTAAAAGAATACATTGCCAGCTAGGAGCAGGAGATGGCCATGCCATATTGAAAGAAGGTGTAATTATTTTGGGTAATTATTTCGGGAAAAGCTAGCTGGGAGCCAGGCGGCGGGAAGCAGCTCACCACTCCTTCTACAAGACTCCACCTACAAACATGTATAATATAATTCCTCACTTCTGACACCCAGAACTTATTCCTTCATTTACATTCAGCTCATCTCTTTAACCCTATAACTTTTAAGTACAAACCAGGAATATCTAGTCACTGACCCTTTCCTGTGTCAGCCCTACTGCTACTAGCCATATATATATATATATATATACAAATACACATATACATATGTTCATATCGAAATGGCTCTGTTCAGTTGTATAACATATTTTTTCTCCCCCATTTCCTTTGCAACCACTCAGAATCAATGAAATGTTTTACAAATCATAAGCCCATTAAACATCATTGGCAGTTGTAAGTGGGAAGTAGCAAGAGTGAGCCAAATGTGCGTTAACATGACCCAGACAGGCAGAACACTAGTAGACATGCCAGTGTGGCAGTGAGAACCTCTTGGGGCCACAACCCTGTTCAAAGAACTATGGGTAACTGAGAAATGCTGAGGAATTCATCTTCCCTGGGGATGAGCCCCTTAATTGGTTAGCAATACCAAGTTGTCAGCCTTGAAATTACTGGCATACAAGCAACATTGAATTTACTCAGAAGGTTGTCTGTCTGTCTGTCTGTCTCTCTCTCTCTCTCTTTCTCTCTCTCTCTGTGTATGTGTGTATCAATAACAAAGAAAAAGAAGCCATGAATTTGAGAGGGACCAGGGGAGTGGATGTACAAGGAATTGCAGGGAAGAAACAGAAGTGGGGAAAGATGCAATTATATTTTAATTTAAGAAAAGAAGCAATTTAAAAACAAAAAAGTGAAAACAGCTTAGGAAGTGATAATTAGTAAATCTATGTTTCTCCTTGCACTGGACTTTTCTTTCACTCTCTCTGATCATAACAACAGCATCTTAATTTCCTGGTCCCTCCTCTTGCTTTTCATTCCCTTCTTTGCTTATCTTCCTTTAGGAGGTGTCCCTTCCAGGGTCCCTTGTTCACAGACCCTGGGAAGCCAAACCTTAAGTGCTTGAAAGCTTGCACATGTGGGCAGCGGCCTTGTTGCTCAGCACTGATGGGTGCTCCATGGCCTTTCATGCAGAATGCTTGTCTACCTGGAAACTGCTGAGCTTGCTTCTGCTGCCAGCAATTAGCAGATTCTTGCTCACCTCTCCTCGGGCAGAATCACCCCCCACCCCGTTTTATCATGCCCCTGGCTGTGACCGGTTATAGCTCTTAAAGATAGCTCCATTAAAACCCTGAGAAAGAAAGCATAAAAATAGTTCATAGTAAATTAGGGCAAGAGAAATTCTTTGTAAGAAATTTAAATTAGGAAATATAATAGGTTTAAATGGTGTTTGGGCCTATTTTGGAAACACAGTAGAATGTCATTAAATATTTTAATTCATTTATAAGTTTTATATATATATATATATATTGCTTACATATGTGTGTGTGTGTGTGTGTGTGTGTGTGTGTGTGTAAGCAATTTCTTTCAAATACATAAGATTTTTGGTTTAACTAAGCTAACTTGGTACTTTAAAACTATAAGAACTTACAATTATAACACTGGAGAAACAAATTTTGTTTACTGTATGGAAGCGTTAACTTAGATTTGACTTTGAAATCACATGTGTAAGTTGATTAAAAATAAAAATTAGAATTATAAGATTTTCCTAGTCTGGCCAATTTCTTAGAAATTTTAACAATTACATGATTTTAAAAATCTATAGTGATACACATATTAATAATACAGTTGATACTTAGCTTCTTATAGACATGGCTCTGTTCAGCTCTAAATCTTTAGAATGGGAAATGCTCAAATATCAAGGAAATAGAAACATCTTCACACTGTCATAGAGAAAACAAATAACAAATGCTGAAGAGGATGCAGATAAAAGGAATTTCTTCTGCAATGTTGGTAGCAATGTAAAATATTCTAACAATTATGAAAATCAACATGGAGGATCCTCAAAATATAATATACATATATATATATATATATAATATATTTGTGTATGTGGGTATGTGTGTGTCTACCATACAACTCAATACAGCTTTGCTATATACCTCTTTGCAGTCCCAAGGACTCCAAGTCAACATATCACAATGACAGCTACACATCCATGTTCACTGCAACATGGTTCACAACGGTTCAATTATGGAACTAACCTTAAGTTTCCAGCAACAGAACCTACAGAAAATATGCCCCCACTCCTCTCCTTCAGCCATCAAGAATAAGTTATGTTGTTAGAAGCCAAACGGAAGCATATGGAGATGACCAAATGAAGTAGACAAGTTTCAGGAAGACAAATCATGTCTCTTCTTATTTCTGGTTCTTGGTGATACATAAAGTTATATACCTATATGTGACTTAAGAGTAGAAGTGGGGCTGGTTGGGGAACAAAGGAAGCCAGTTGAGGAGGGGTGAGAAGGGAGACTGTGAGAGCGACCACGGGAATATGTTCAACAGATGACATATACTTGTGTGACAATGGTTTTTTTATTGATAGGCCCAAAACAGAGCCCAAAATGGCAGTGCTACTGAGATTGTCCTAAGTGTTGGCTTAGGCTTAGCTCAGGCTGGACCCTGCTGGAGTAAACAGAAGGACTGCTATCAGGTAAACAAAAACCTAAACTCAGCTTCCTCATCAATCTCATGAAGCAGACCTCTGTTGGCCAGGAAAAGCCATTATGTCTCTTATTCGCCCCTAACAGTCAACCGCTTCAGGTAAAGGGTCTCTAGCTCCTGGTTAGCACAAATGGTCAGCAACAGATCAAAGACCCTTTGCTAAATCCCAGGCTATTCCGGCCTGTACTGGCTCTCCCCACTGCCACTTGTCCCCACAAAACTGACAAGGTTTTCCCCACCAACCTCTGTTCTTTGTCTCTCCCTCCCACAAATAGCTCAGCAGTTTGATTCCCAAATAAACTGTCTTTCTACCTAGGGAGAAATCTAGCTTGGTGATTTCACTGCATCTTTGCTTTTATCTGGTACTGAAAGTCTATCCTTCTCCAAAATATCTCTGAGGCCTGGAGTTGACTCCTCAGGGGAAAATAAAATAAAACAAACCATCTTGGAGGCCTAGTGTTGTCTCCTAAGTCTAATAAAAACATCTATTTTTCTAAACAAGAGTTGAATCCAAGTTACATATATGGTCTGCTGAACAAATTAAGACCACTTATACATAGATTTTCAACTGCCAACCATTTTTGTTACAAGTTTTAATCTAACTCTGCATGAGATTTCATAGACTTTTTAAATCACACCCTTAATGATCTGAGAGATCCTGAGATAAGAAACCTTACATTTCAGCAAAATCTTTAATGACATTACAGGGAGAACATTTTAGTAAACAAAGTCAAGAAAAGGGAGCAAAGTTTCAGACAGCTAAACATCTGTACTATAGCTATCTTGAACATGAATATACAGTGAGAAAAATTTAAATGCCAGCATGATTAATTTTGATCTCAATCAATTGTATCTCAATTCAATTTCATAAAAAGTGGAATTGTAATCTGGAACAAATTGGAGTTTTTGTTTGTTTTTGTTTCGAGATAGGCTCTCACATAGTCTATGCTGCTGTGATGGCTTGAATAAGAACTATCCCCATAGGTTCATACATTTGAATACTTAGTTACCACGTAGCAACACTCTTTTAGAAGGATTAGGAGGTGCGGCCTTGTTGGAGGAAGTGTTACAATGGGAGTGGACTTTGGGGTTTCAAAAGCTCAAGCCAGACCCAGTGTCTCTACACTCCTGCTTCCCCAGACCCAGATGTAGAACTTTTAACTCCTTCTCCAGCACCATGTCCCACCTGTGAGCTTCCACGCTTCCTGCCATGCAGATAATGGACTAAACCTCTGGAATAGCCAGGCCCAATTAAATGCTTTTTTTTATATAAGCATTGCCCTGGTCATGGTGTCTCTTCCCAGCAATAAAACACTGACTAAGACAGTTGCCAAGGATGATCTTGAGTTTCTGATCCTATTGCTTTCATTTTCTAACCATCTGAAATGCTAGTTTTGTAGGCGTTGGCACTATACCTGCTTTTATGTGGTACCAGGGATTGACCCCTCACCTTTGTACATAACAGAGAAGTAGTCTACTAACTGAGTTACACCTTCAGATCCCAGTTTGGATTCTTATTGATAGCTCACTGAAAAATATGTTGTCCTATTGATTTTTAAAAAGACGCTTTTGTGTTTTATGTTTGTTTGATTTATTTATATTACTGTATTCCTGTTCTGTGATACCCATTCTTCTATCTACTCAGTGAGTAGGGCCTCAAAAGCACAAGGATAGAAGGTTCAATACTTTGGCATTGTTGACCCACAAAACTGTGAAATGTAATATAATGGATGGAAAGGCCTAAGACATGTTATTGCCACTTCTTGTACCCTTTGAGCTTGTGTAGAAGGCTGACTTGTCTGTTAGAGTGACCACACATGGCCTGTCTTAGAATGGTGTCTCAGCGTCATCACTCTTCTCTCCTGGCTAATCGGGCCACAAAGAGAATGTGTTCCTGCAAACACATGTCCCGTGAGTCCAATATTTATTTCCTTACCTCACAAGCCCTCCTAGACTTTGACATTGGCCACCAATTTTGAGAGCTAAGCCATAAACCCAACCTTTCTACACCAGCAACACAAATGACTATGAGACCATGTTTTAAGATTGTCTTAGTCAATGTTCTACTGCTGCGAAGAGACACTATAACCAAGGCAACTCATAAAATAAGTAATCGAGACTCTCTTATAGTTTAAGAGGTTTAGCCCTGTATCATCATGGCAGGAATTATGGTGGCATGCAGCCAGATAGGGTGCTGGAAGTGTTGAGAGTTCCCTATCTGGAGCTGTGGGCAGCAGGAACAGGAAGACACTGGGCCTGACTTGAGCATTTGAAATCCCAAAGTCTATCCCCAGTAACATACTTCCTCCAACAAGGCCACACCTCCTAATACCTGTCAAGTAGGACCACTCTCTAATAACCAAGCATTCAAAAATATGAGCCTATGGGAGTCATTTCCATTTAAACCACCACAAAGATTAGTGCATATCTCTTAAGATACTGAATTTGATTTAGAAAGCATTTTTAAGTCTAGTGTGCCTTCTTTTCTATTGTAGTGAAATGGAGATGAAAAATGCTGAGGAGTAAAGCCTTGTTTGATGAAAAGCACTGAGGAGGCGGCAGTGTTTGCTGTGAATAAAGGCACGATAATACCACAAAATTGCAGCATCCAGAATTTGGCTGCTTTTGTGATTACTCAGCCAGGTCCTGCAGATTGGGTCTCCGGAGAGATTTTCCTGATTGGCTAATGATCCTATGAAGTCACCAGCTTGTCCTATCTTTTACATTTTCTTCCAAGAACTGTGTTCTTGTGCTATGTTGGAATTCCTTGGGTAGGTCTCAAAAATAGCCTACTGTCGTTAAGGAGACCCCAGAGGCAAATTCCACTCATGATTTACAGCGATGATGTCTATTCTCAAATGCCCTCTAAATATAGCACCTTCTTGCTTGAAAAGAACAAGGCAGGTTTCTAGCTTTCAAGAATGAGAAGGGGATGCTGAAAATGGGAGAATGGAGAAAATGGGAGTCAAACTGACTGTGCCTTGTGGCAATAATGCAGGGGTTTGGTAAAGTCATGGAGGTGAATGCCAGAATGCTCTTGTGTGGCCAGAGCATTCGTTTATTGTTTACAAGGAGGTGTTACTGGCAGGATAGCCTTTAGCTTCTCCCCCCTCTAGTTTTCAGACACTAAAAATCAATAAAAACATGGAGTGGAAAGGGACAGAGGCACAGCAATGGTGACCCATTCAAATGGGTAAGTGGCACCCTTTTAGCACAAAGGAAAGCTAAGTGTTCCTGACCATTTCAACTGGCTAGTCATCTAAGATGTCTTCCAAGGATAGTGGGGGTGGGTGGGTAGATAGTTCGATTAGGAAGTGTTTTGCTATACAAGTTTGAGGATTTGAGCACAGTCCCTAGCACTTGCTTAAAAAGCTGGGCAGGGTAGCCAGGTCTGGTGCTTGCTGGCTAGATTGTCTAGCCTGATTGGTTGGCCCTGGATTCCAGTGAGAGCTTGTCTCAAAATCAATAAGTAAATCAATAAAAATTAAAATTCTTATTTTAAAAATGTATTTGTTAGGTCCCAAACTCTAAAAGGCAATACATACATCCAGAAAGGAAGATCTAGGCTCAGCTCAAAGTGGGCTATAGAAGGATTTCTGGTGGTTAGACAAAAGCTTGCAATCAGCACTCCTCAGGAACCTGGGAAGCAGGTTTCTGTCTTCCAAATGAGTTACTCTCATTATCTTCCCTTGACTCTGGCAAAGGGGACATATGGCTCTCCATTGACATCTGCCTATGGGTACAGATGAAAGCCCACCGGTAGGTCTCTGTCACTCTTAATTGCTATAGGGGACATTTGGTTTATACTTCTTGCTCAAATTAATCCTTTTCAGATCTTTATGACAACATTGATGGTGTTGATGGTGGGGCCCTACCTTGTCCCAGGCCCCAGCTTTAACAGTGAGAGGCCTTGCCAAGACTGTCATTATGTTGTTGGTCCATTTACAGCTACAAAGTCTTTCACCTTAGAAACATTCTGTAACTTTGGGTACAAAAGATGGACTTGTTACTTGCTGCAGACACACATTTTAAAACTTTGAAGTTTAAATTTCCTCAGTCTCTTAAATGAAGGCTTCTAAAGGGGGATACTAAATTGGTTTCATATGTGAAAATCCGGCCTTGCTTTTCCTAGAGCTACTAGATCTCCCACCAGGAAAGGCAAATGCAGAGAGGTTTGACTCACTCACAAGCTTCCAGAAAGCAAAGGCAAACTCACAAGACTGGTTTCAGTGAAAAGAACAAACTCAAATTACTATGATGTTGTTACTAAAAAATTTGCTTTTACTATTCCTGTATTTAGAAGAACAACAACAAATAAACATGCTTTTTGATGACTGCTCTCAGTAATCAAGCACCAGCATCTAATGATAAATGATCGGATATTTCCAGAAAAATGAAAACATTTTGAGTTTATGTAAATTGCAAAGGTCTAAGGAAGTGATTTAAGGGATGTTGGAAAATAAGACAGATAATATATGATATTAAGATGTCAAAAGTTCAGAGTTTTAACATATTAAACAATGGAGTTCTGATAAGTTCTTCATCTAGCCTTGGTAAAGCACTGGCTGCTAAACCTGTTTATTAAATTATCATAGTCACAGGCTAAAAATTTTAAATATTTACTTAAAGGTACTTTCTCATAGTGCTGAAAACATCTCCATCTAATCTATATCTTGGTGTAGGAGGTCCTTCTGTTTATGTGTTGCTTTCATGGTTAATCAATAAAGAAACTGCTTGACCTGATAGGGCAGAACTTAGGTAGGCGGAGAAGACAGAACTGAATTCTGGGAGAAAGAATGCAGAGTGAGAGAACCCCCATGGAGCTGCCAGGTCAGACATGCTGAATCTTTCCTGGTAAGCCACAACCTCGTAGTGACATACAGATTATTAGAAATGGCTTAAATCAAGATGTGAGAGTTAGCCAATAAGAGGCTAGAGCTAATGGCCAAACAGTGTTTTAATTAACACAGTTTCTGTGTGATTATTTCGGGTGTAAGCTAGTTGGGCAGTAGGGACAAGCAAGGGGCCCTGCCCTCTGCAACAAAATCTATCTGGCCCTCTGGACAGAAAAAAGAGCTTTTGTGGCTTCATCCAGAAGAATCTCATTCCCAAGATTTTCCCCTACATTCTCTTTCCTTGCATAGAATTTGTCTTATTACTGATGAATCTTCATGCTTCGGCCATGTTAACAACTTCTCAGGCTTTATTTTTACTATGGCTCTAAAGGATGACTCTACTCAGGTTGCTTGCAGACACTTGTTAGCTGATTTTTCTACCCACGAATTTCAGTGCACATTATAGCAGGGGTCACGCCAATGTATCAAAAACTTCCTTTATCTCTTCTGTCAACATTAAAGATTCATGCAGGCTTTAGGGAGTTGTGGCTTGGATCCATCTCCTTTATCATATGGTCAAATGGACTCCTTCCTCCCTATCAGAGGTGTATTCTTTTTGTCTTGTCGTCATCCCAGTCAAAGAGACATACTGGAGTAGCAAGTAAAAATTCTGCCTAAACGCCTTAACATTACCTTCTGTCCCTGATCTATATCTGTCTGAGCAGATTTCCACTTAGCTGACAAACACTATCCAGGAATCAAGCTGCAGCCTACAACTGCTCTAAAATGAGCTCCTCTCTCTAGCCTCAAGTGACCCCGCAAAAGCAGAAAGTCCTGGATTTGCTGAGAACTGACTCGAACCAGTCCCTGATATGAACTAGTCTGACCAACATGATTGTTCCCTAGCCCTTTCAGTTTTTTTAACACAAAATTACTTGGATTCTCCTTTCAAAAATAAAAGAAGAAACTGGGAAACAAAACCCAAGGTGGATAGCTCCAGAATACTGATGTCCAAGGTTGGCCCCCACCTTTCTTACAAGTCATTTCCTGGGTTTGAGTCCGAATGGAGCCCTGTCAACACCGCACACACCTCAGGAACAGGACACAGAGATAGGGGAGCCTTTGGCCTTGTAATTTGCTATCATGACAGTGGCTCTGGACCTCAGAATTCACAGGAATGCCTTTCTTTACAAGCTGGCCATCGGAATTTAGGAAAACAACCTTAACTGAAAAGATTAAATTTGGAAAATGAGGCTGGCTGATGCCTGAAATGCTTTGAATAATCCTAACTAGGATTCCATTTTCCCAAGACTCCCTTGCTAATAGGGCCCGCTTTGCCACTGAATATTACTGAGTTCTATTCTGCTCACTTTGTCCCATGGATTCTACTCGGGGAACATGGCTAACTTACTTTACTATACCGCCTTGGCTAATGTCTTTATTCGTTCTGATGTTTTCTGTTGCTGCTGGGCAGTGGTTCCCTCTGGTCTCCTTTCTGATTTTGTTGGAAATACATTTAGCATCCTTCCATTTGACCTGTTTCTTTTATTTAGGGAGAGTGAGTTAGATAACTGCCTAGGTCCCCTCTCCTGCACAGCATTCTTGCTTTGGAGTTATACCTGCTTCTGTTGTCATCATGGGTGGAATGTACAGTTCTGATTGGTTGGCATTTTGGGTTGTTCTTGCAATGTCATGTGGTCATTGGAATGTCAACACACACGATTTTTTTAAAAAAGTCTTTAACTTTTAATTACCACAAAAAGAGCACACTGCACGTGTCTGGAACACCTTCATAAAGGACTGGAGGAAAAAATATGTGTAAAGAAAATGAATCCGACCAGAAATAGATTTTATTCACCAAAGCCAAGCCAATTCTAAATCAGTCAAACCTCTGGAACATACAGACCTGTGAAGATGAAAAGAAATGTTTACTGCAAGCTGTTCAAATCTTGAATTTGTAATGTAACAACAGTAGACTCATTCAGACAGTGAAACAAGACGCTGGATACCACTTGTGTGTATTTACACATGCACATATATACAAATCCATACATACTAATAATAAAATAAAATTGGAATTAAAAAAGTACTAACCAGAATATTCTAGAAGACAGAAAGCACATAAGCGGAGCTTATGAAATCCTACAGATGTCAATGCTGAACACTGGTAGCAATGAGCCTGGTTACAGGAAAGAAACAGGCTCAGAAAAGGACAGGACAGTTTGTAACAGAAAAGGAGTAAAGAGAGCTCAGACCACATAGTACTGAAGAATGAAATTGCTTCTTGCTAAATCACAGCTGTGGCCATGGGGAAGTAGGAAAATAGCCACATCAAAGCTTAGACTTATAGTATCTATACCTATAGCATCATGTAAAAATACCATGAAAACTATGGCTGTCAGGATTGCTCAGTGGGTAAAGGTACCCACCATTAAGCCTGATGGCGTGAGTTTGATTCTGGAGATCCACGGGGTGGAAAGAGATAAGCAGCTCCCATTAGCTGTTTCCTGACTGTCCCCTGACTGTCCCCTGACTGTCAGGACCAGCTAACCTGTTCACACAGGACTGAAAAGAGGAGTGAATATGGAGGGAAAAAATAGACAAGAGACAGAAGAATAAAGCAGGGAGGGCTTTCAGTGAATACTGCCACAGCCCCAAATTTATCACTTCCAGTCCTTATAGATGCCAATCAAAAGGGGCAGGCAAAAGACTTTCTTACCATGACACAAGGAACAAGCAAGCATAATTACTCTTTACATCCAAAAAACACCTAGTAACCACGCCCTAAGCCAAACATCCTGTTGTCTGGTCTTTGAGGAGCAAGACGTCCAGTAGCCACACCTTTGGCCAAATATCCTGCTATTCAGCCTTGAAAAGGAAGATAGGTTTGAACTCTCTGACCTTTAGTCAAAATGAAATGGATTAAAAATTGTAGGTCTCCACATCTGATCTCCACATATGCTCCATCTCATGCATATGTATACAGGCACGTGTGAGTACACACACACACACACACACACACACACACACACACACACACACACTGTGTTTCCTCAATTTTGCCTTAAAACTATTGCAATTGTTTGGGGTCTTTTTTGCTATAAACATGCTAAAACCTATTTACCATTATCTCGAAGAATCAACAGCACTTTAGAATTATAATCAACAATTTATCAATATTCAGCACTGATTCATCTCTTTATTTAAGGCTTAATTTTCCCATTGGTAATTCTCTCGTTTCTCAGTACAAAAGGCTATTTTTTTTGATAAAATTACTTCTAGATATTTTCTGGTTTTAAACTGCTACAATGGAGTATTTTCAGTTCATTATGTATATATGAAAATGTCATTTACATTTCACAGTGGTTAATATTTGGTGACTTTGCTAAATTCATTCAGTGGCACCAAAAGTGTGCAGATCATTTTGAATATCTACTGTATACAATCAAATCATCCAAAATGATGGTAGTCGTAGCTGTATCTTTCCAGTATTTGGAAATCCTATGGTGTTATTATATTTTCTGTGAGTTACAAGTGGAGATACTTGCCTTTCTCTTTATCTTATTTTGTAGTATATTAGTTGCAGACCTTTTTTTGGTAGATGTGTTTTATCAACTCGAGAAAGCTTTATTCTTGACCTAACTATTGAGGGGTTTTGTTTTCACTGCTGAAGTACTGGGTTTTTACTCCTATTTCGACGATTATCCTTGTCTCCCCTTTATTACTATCATAAATTACAGGCTGCAATGTCTCCCTGGAGATGTCACCAAATTGATCAATTTTCTAAAGTTAAGCCATTTTTGATTTTCTGGGGCAAATGCCATTAGGTAATGATAGAATATTTCTTTTTATGAATCACCGCATACTAAAAATATTTGTTTATGAGAGATAAGAGCCTAATATTCTTTTTAAATAACATCTTCTCCAGGTTTGGGGGATGATTTTGTGCTGATCTTATAATTCAAAAGCTTCATGACATAGTCTCCTTTCCTTTGATCTCTGTAAGAGTTTATTTGTACTTGAAGATATTTCTTCCTCAAATGTTGGGCTATTTCTCCAGGGAACCCTTTTAGCATGGAGTTTTTTTTTAATTGTGGGAGGGTTGGCAGCTGGATCTTCACTTTTTCTAAGTAATGTACAACTCGTTAGATTCTTTTATTTATTCTTTTTGATTTTAGAGAGTTGCTTTTTTCAAGAATGTCTCCCTTTTATATAAATTTTCAACAATATTGCCATAAACTTGTGCACAAAACATTACACATCATTACATTAACATCAATTCACTGTATTCAAGTGTTTACTGTGGGTAATTCATGTATTCACATTCTCATGTGGGCAATTTATGGTTTTGCTCAACATTGTTTGATCAAACTTTTCAAAACACCAAAGTCCTTGTTGACTTTCTCTTCTGTTCTTGACTTTACAATTTTCTCCTATTGATTTTAATTTTCTTCATTATTTTTTCTATTTTCTTTGAGTTTGTCTTTTTCTAGATCCTGAATATTAATACCTGCATAAACAACTTTTCCTTTTCGAGTGTGCAGACTGTTAATATCCAGGCACACCTTGACCCTGCCCCTTGGGAACCTGGCACAGTGCATCATGCCTGGGTGCATGACAGACAGATCCTTTAAAAGACAAGCCACACCTACTCCTGCTCTCTGCCGTTCTGCCAGCTTTCTGTCTCGCTTTTCCCTCTTTTTCTCCCTTTCTCTCTTTCCTCCCCCACTCCCTTCATCTCAATAAACTCTGTCTGTATGGAGTGTTTTCTTCTTGCCCGCAGTCCTCAACCACCATGGGACCCTAGTGGGTCCCAACTCATGCTGTATCATAACACACACACACACACACACACACATGCACACACACTGCCTGAGATTTCTGTCTTACTCGGTCCCGCAGATGTTCATCCCAAAGAAACACACAAAGACCTACATTAATTATAAACTGGTTGGTCTATTAGATTAGGCTTCTTATTAACTCTTACATCTTAAATTAACCCATAATCCTTGTCTGTGTTAGCCACGTGGCTGGATACCTTTTATCAGTGAGGTATTCCCATCTTGCTTTCTCTGTTTTCTGGGTGACAACTGCTGACTGAGCCTTTCCTTCTCCTAGAATTCTGTTCTGGCTGTCCCACCTGTACTTCCTGCTTGACTACTGGCCAATCAGCATTTTATTAAAATACAAGTCACGAATCTTTACAGAGTACAAGACCATTGTCACACAGTGCATGTGTGCATGCGCGCACACACACACAACCATAAACTTTCTTTTAAGTCTTACTTACATCACATAATTTTAAATGGCGCCTTTTAATTTCTCTTCAGTCAAAGATGTTTTCTGTGTTTCATTTTTATTTTGTTTTTCACATGTGTTATTTGCTTCTATTAGTGTATATTAAAGTGTCTTTGTGTCTTCATTAGCACACATATAAAATAGTGGATTTCATTCTGACATTTTCTTACATGCATATAAAGTACTCTCATTGCTCTTACCTCCTCCTCCTCTCTCTGTTGTTCCTTGCATCCATTCTTTTTCCCCAATAGTGTCCCTCCTGCTTCCGTGCCTTTTCCTATGTCTAGAGTTCATGTAAGATAATGTGATTGTTTTCTGTCTGAGACCAGCTTATTTATCATAACATGGTGACCTGCACGTCTGTCCATTTTCCTGCCTTGAGGCAATGTGTGACTAACCAGATTGGGGGCCCATAGATGATTTTTAAATATAATGTTTGAATGAGATAAAATGTACCTTGTTTAGTTCAAGCAACCATCCTCAGCTGCTCAGATCTATCCTAGAAGGTCCTGTTATTGTAGCTGAAGGTTTATCACTTCAAAACATCTTTTCATTCTTTTTAGTCTGATAGGAGGGATTAGCTCTTGAGTTACAAGGCTAGAAAACCGTACACACTCCACCGTCTTTTGTATCCTTTTCTCTACTTCCTGGTAAACCTGCTTACATGGATTTATTTTTAGCATACAGGACAAATTCCTAAAGTTAGCTGGTGTTTCTTTGGTTGCCCATGCTGACTTACTGCATCAGACAGTAGGGCACTGGAATGTCTGGAAGGGCTCACATCCCTTTATGCACACCGATGGCTGCTGGTGACAGCCGTCATCTGGGAACGTAGCAGGAGCTGCTGATTGGTGACCTTGCTTCCTTCTCAGCAGACTTCTCCACATGCTTTCTGAGTTTCCTTCCTGGATGGCAGCTGGGCTTCAAGCAGGAGCATTACAATGTAGTCTCTATATTCCACTCAGGCAGAATTTAGTGATCAAAGTTAGCTCGGATCTCACTATGGTGTGGGAATCTCTCAACATTATGGGTAGCAGAGTGAAAAGCACATGGTAATCTATCACATCACATCTGCAACTCTCTGTCATTTCAATTTATCATAGAGTAAGAAGTTAAAAGGTTGCAGGCCACAGAGTCCAGCCAGATTTAAGGAAAGAGGAAACACACTCCATCCTTAAGTAGGGAGAGTTCTAAGAGATAGTGCGGGGTGGGCTGGATGACATTTGTAATCCCAGCATCAGAATGGGAGCACTTTGGAGTGGGAGGAAGGAAGATCGGGAGTTCATTGTCATTGGTGGATGCACAGAGAATTCAAGATTTTACTTGAGCTAACTTGAGAATTCAAAACAACAATGTTAGTATGAGATGAGACAGTTTGTCACCAGCTCAGTGGGCTTCAAAGTCTATTTTGCACATTATAATTGCAACATGATTTGGTGTGTGTGGGGGTGGGTTGTTAGGCATATCTGTTAGTCTCCATGTCTATTGCTTGATCAGTCTGTTAACTCTTCTGATCTTGGATAATTTTCCTTATGAACTTGAAAAAAAATCTCCCCTTTTCAGATTTGAAACAATTCTGATCAGTTGAGCTTGCATAAATAAAATTTTCTGAAAATGGTTACAAATGCCTTGCATCAGACGGTGGAGCAGTCGCTGACTTGCCCGCTGTGTCATGCTGGCCCAGAGACAGAACTGTCCACAGAGTGAAAACCGTAAATGACCTCCAGAGAACAGTGCTTTGTTCCAGACAACCAGGTCTCTAGATAACACATGGTACATGAGCTGCTTAATCATCTGGGCTGATTGTGAGGGAGCTGGTGTGTTACAGAACATCATTGTATTTAAGGCTTGACTGTGATTATCTGTGACTTGTTAGTTAATGTCTCAGAACTCAATTATAGCTGCATCTTACCTTCTGCCTTAGCCTTCCACCCAAATCCATTTTCTGTTCTTGACTTTCTTTCACACTCCAGCATGGGAATATGAAACTTATGAGGGCAGAACAAGTAGCCTGGGATTATTTGGCGTGGTAATTCTGTTCCATGGTTTAAGGAAGCACCAAACTCTTCGATGAAATCTATGTTTTATTTCTTTGATGCTATCTATATCAGCTTGAGTGTAAGAAATTTTCAAAAATGAATTGGAGGTATGAGGGGAAAGTGAATTGAAAATACTTCCCTCTTTTTTGTTCAGCAATCATTTCAACAGTGCAGGAATCATTGAGCCTTTTTGAAGCTCAAATAGAAGCAACCTGTGTGTAAAGTCACCAGAGCATGGCAAAATCGTTAAAAGTACAAACCTGAGCAGTTTTTCTTAAAAATTTCTTCAGTGATTACTGTTGCATTCAACTTTTCTACAGGAGTTGATTTTTAAAAATTCCTATTTCCCAGAAAACCCAGCAATTTTCCCTCGGCTGGTAAAATGCTAGCCTCTCTGAGTGATTCTTCCACACTGTAATGAATAATTTACTGATACTGAGAGTAAGTCAAAAGCTAAGGATGGGGAGGTTGAAATGAACACACTTTAAAGGCACTTAGACAGGCAGACCCTTCCCTGACTGCTGGCCAAATTGTTTTAAAGCAATTTTGAGCTTTCTGATTTCTAGGGGAAAATTACATGAAGGTCGGATCTTAGAAATAAAGTTTGTGAAGTATCTTGTTATGCAGTGATCCCAGCACTCTGCACTCTGCCTTCTGAAAAGTGGTCTCCTTTGGCCTGGAACAAAGACAGACTCTGAATGGGCAGAAAAGAACAGATATTTTTACTGGGGAAGCCACTAGTCTCCAACTGTGTTTACAACTCTGGGAGAATAAGTGGGACTGAATTTAGATACCCAGCGTTCTGTCTCAGGCCTCAGATGGTTTCAGATTCCTCTGGGATCATAACATCTGCCTGCATATGAACTCAGACAAAATGGAACTTTTCTGGTATTTCACGTCAGACAGATAATGATTCATTTGTATTTATAAGTGGAAGCTAAAAACAGAACAAACAAAACAAAAAACTTGATCTCTTAAAAGTAGGGAATGGAATAATGGTCAGTATAAGCTGAGAAGGGTGAAGGGGTGATGGAGGAAGGTCATTGGTTAAATAAAAAGAAACTGCTTGGCCCTCATTGGTTAGAAGATAGGTGGGAGGAGTAAACAGAACAGAACGCTGGGAGGAAGAGGAAGTGAGCTCAGACTCCACAGCTCTCCTCTCGGGAGCAGACGCCTCAGGGAGGTGCCATGCTCCCAGCTCCCAGGCAGACGCACGAAATGAAGCTCCGACCCAGGATGGACATAGGCTAGAATCTTTCCGGTAAGCGCACCTAGGGGCACTACACAGATGATTAGAAATGGGCTAAATTAATATGTGAGAATTAGCCTAGAAGAGGCTAGATAGAAATGGGCCAAGCAGTGATTAAATGAATACAGTTTGTGTGTTGTTATTTCGGGCATAAGCTATCCAGGCAGCCGGGGTGCTGGGGACGCAGCCCCGCTGCCCTTATTACTACAAAGGGGAAAGGAATAGAGAGATTGAGTAGATAGTAGGACACCCAAACATTGTTAGATTAGGCTTAAGCTCTGGGATCTGAGCATATGGTTACTTGAAAGGAGTTTCCAAAAAATTATTTAGTATCTCTAGTTAATAAGATGATTAAAAGTTTCCAATTATAATGAAATTTATGAAGATCTGGAAATGTTTAGAATCTTGATTTGATCTATGTATATTATCAATTATTACAATGTAAACCATATTTATATGAATATGTATATATCATGCTTTAATTTGAAGTTTAAAAAGTATACTGTCAGAAAAGACAAGGGTTAGAGCTAAAAATTCAAAGGTCATCACTAAAACTGCTTTTCAGATTTATTTTTATTATTTATTAATTTTATGCATATAAGTGTTTTATGTGTATATATGTGTGACACATGTGAGCAGTGTCCATGAAGTCTAAAAGTGGACATTGGGCACCCTAAAATTGAAGTAACCATGGTTGTGAGCAGTCATGTGGGTGCTTGGAACCAAACCTTAGCCCTCTATAAGACCAGCAAGTGCTTTTAACCACTGAGCCATCTCTCTAGGCCCTTTAGTTTTATTTATGTGCCTGTGCATGTGTGCACATGTGTGTGTGTGTGTGTGTGTGCATGTGCATGGTGCATGTGTATGCATGTGTGTGTGTGTGTGTATGATGTACATATGGGTATCCACATAAGCCAGAAGATGATGTCAGATCCTATGGAACCTGAGTTATAGGCAGTTGTATGGTATCCTATAGGTGCTGAGATTTGAACTTGGGTCCTCTGGAAGAGGGAGAAGTACTGCAGATCCATTTCTCCAACTCCAATATGTAAAGTTTTAAGATTGTATAAGATCACCAGAAAGTGTAGATATAATAGAGTCCCCGTGGCCATGGTATCATTCAATCACCATTAGTTTCTGTGTGTCTGTGGTGAAGAAATGATAAGTATACCTTGTAAAAAAAACTTTGTAGTTACTGTTTTTTAGTAGAGTAACAAGTATGGTTGGTAAAATATTTCTTTCGGAGTTGAAAAGAGTTAAGGATCTGAGCTGCTTCATGAAATGAACCAGAGCAGAAGTGAAGAACTTGAAGTCAGATTTCCAGATTGCACACTGCAGCAGTATCACTGTTTGCTGCTTCCATCCATCTCACAGGGTTCATCTGACCCAAAAGTTACACTCTTCCCCAGCAGTAAAGGGCTACACTCTTCCCCAGCAGTAAAGGGCTACACTCTTCCCCAGAGGTCAGGCTTCGGGTGTTTTGGTCAAGGAAAAAGGGCTGCCAGTGCTCCCAAAATGTAAAAAGTTCACAGAAGACTGTAGGAAGGAAGTTCATGCTACTGAAGGTCCTCGCATTCTGAAAATGATTGTATCCAGCCCTGGAATAAGACTGACATCATAGGTGGCACAGGAGAGACCTAGATCTTGTTTGGTATCCCTGAGACGTGGCATTAACCAACACAGAAAACCATCCTTCTGTTGTGGGAGCTAAATAAACATCCTTGTTCTAGTCTTGATTCGTGCACTCAGTGGGTGCATCATGAGTGTGGTGCCCAGTGGGCTGTCCTTGGCCCTTTGTTTCTTTGTTTTATGAGGTGCAGTTTCTCTGTGTAGCCCTGGCTATCCTAGAACTTTCTCTGTAGACCAGGTTTGGCCTTGAACTCACAGATCTCTGCCTGCCTCTGCCTTCCGAGGGTTAAGATTAAAGGCATTTGCCTCCACTGCCTGGAAGTCCTTGGCCTTTTAAAGACAATAGGAGGAATGTTGAATCTAAGTTTGACCCAATTACAATATTAGCAAGAGACTGGGACATCCTGCTCAAAAGATGACTAGCTTTTGCTTGACTTCGAAACACATTTATAAACCTTCAAATACGGGTAAACTCAAAGTGGAAAAAACTGTTTAAGAATTTTCCAGCAATTCAAACTCTCACCCATAATGAATAACAAAGGACAAAAATTAAAAGAAGGTGCTTCCAAAATAAAACAGATAAATGCTTGGGAGTAGCTAAGTCAAAGTACATGGCTATAACATCTCACCACGACCCTATCAGACTCCTATTGTCCCTGACTGATTGCTCATGGTTGCCTTTCATTCATCTGGTTTTGTACATTTGAGAATTCATGAATCCACATGTGCTTGTGAATTCTTACCATGTGTTCCTTCTTACCATGTGTCCTCTTGTAGGTATAATTGATGGAGGAAGGTCATTGGCTAATAAAAAAAACTGCCTTGGCCCATCTGATAGGGCAGAATTTAGATAAGTGGAGTAAACAGAACAGAATGCTGGGAGGAAGAGGAAGTGAGCTCAGAAATCATGCAGCTCCTCTCAGAGCCAGACGCGATGAAGTAAGCCGCCAGGTCAGACATGCTGAATCTTTCCTGGTAAGACTGGTGCTACACAGATTATTAGAGATGGGTTGATTGGGATATGAGAATTAGCCAGTAAGGGCTAGAGCTAATGGGCCAAGCAGTGTTTAAAAGAATACAGTTTGTATGTTGTTATTTCGGGGCATAAGCTAGCTGGCAGCCGGGGTGCCGGGGACGCAGCCCCGCTGCTCCTATTACAACAGAATGGTGCCACTCTGTAGTAATAGGAGCAGCGGGCTGCTTCCCGCCACCCGCTCCTGCGCGGCAAGCTTTACCCCAAAATAATCACACGGAAATTGTATTCTTTTAAACACTGCCTGGCCCATTAGTTCCAGCCTCTTATTGGCTAGCTCTTACATATTGATCTAACCCATTTCTAATAATCTGCGTAGCTCACGAAGTAGTTTACCAGGGAGGATCATAACCTGTGTCTGTGTCTGGCAGGAGATTCATGGCAACTCTCTGACTCAGCTTCTTTCTCCCAGCATTCTGTTCTGTCTACTCCACCTACATAATTTTCTGTTCTATTAAAGGGCCAAGGCAGTCTCTTTATTTAACCAATGAAATTAACACAAAACAGAAGACTCTCCCCCATCATATAATTATATGACAGATGAGGAGAGCAGGGGTCAAAGAAGCCAGATAGCATTGCAATGTTAACTCAGCCTACAAGGAAGGAACTTCATATTTGGTAGCATATCCTAGTTATTCAGTGCCAACTTTATACAGTACTTAGCTTGAATGGACATTCATCACTTACTTATTGAGGGGTAGCTGAGTCTTCCTCAGTTCTACTATAGAGTCACATCGTACAGACCCATATTTAAATCCTACACCAGTTCCACACATTGTCATCCTGAGAGGATGGCTATTAGAACCAAAGGGAGAGGAACAGGATGTTTGCACAAATAATCTCTAATACACTGTCATCGGCTTTGCGCATAATAACCCTGGATATTGTCACCATGACAACACACTGTCCTTAGTCCTATTCAGACCATTAGGCATATGTTATAAATAGAATATTCAGTCTCGTTCTAGCCATTTGTGTCTTTACTTTTATTATAATAAGAGAAATAATAGATGACATATTAGCTTTTTGCTCTGAAACCTGTGAATTTCATGAAGTTCTTATTTAATAAGTAATGTAGCCACAAGAGGCACACATAATTATTTCATATTTTTTCTTTAACAATTTTTTTAATTAATTTATTTTTTAAAAAATAATTTTTTCTCATTTTACATACAAATTCCAGTTTCCATTCCCTCCCCTCCTCCCATTTCCTCCACCTTTTCCCACACCCCATCCACACCTCAGAGAGAGTAAGGCTTCCCATGGGAAGACAACAAAGTCTATCACATCACTTTGAGGCTGGACCAAGGCCCTCCTCACTATATCTAGACTGAACAAGGTATCCCTCCAAAGAGAATAGGCTCCAAAAAGCCAGTTCAATCATTAGGAATAAATTCTGGTACTACTGCCAGTAGCCCCACAGACTGTCCCAACTATGCACCTGTCACCCATATGCAGAGAGCATAGTTTGGGCCTCTGCTGGTTCCCCAGCTGTCAGTCCAGTCAGTGAGCTCCTGTTACCTCACGCAAGTTGTTTCAGTGGGTGTCCCCATCATGGTCTTGACCCCTTTGCTCATATTATTGTTCCTCTCTCTCTTCAACTGGACTCTGGGAGCTCAGTCCAGTGCTTCACTGTGGATCTGTGCATCTGCTCCCATCAGTTGCTGGATGAAGGAACTATGATGACAGTTAAGGTAGTCATCAATCTGATTACAGGGGAAGGCCAGTTCAGCCACCCGCTACACTATTGCTTAGGGTCATAGCTGGGGTCATCCTTGTGGATTCCTGGGAATTTCCCTAGTGCCAGGTTTCTTGCTAGCCTCATAATGGTTCCCTCAATCAAGATATCTTTTTTCTTGCTCTCTATCTCTGTCCTTCCCCCATCTTGTCCATCCTATTTCATCTTGTTCTCCTCACTCCTCCCTTTTTCCCCTCTTACTCCCCTTTCACACTCCCTTCTCCCTCTACCCACACATTGTCAATTTTGTCAGGAGATCTTGTCTATCTCCCCCTCCCAGGGGGATCAATGTATGTTTCTCTTATGGTTCTCCTTGTTACCTAGATTCTCTAGGGTCATGGACTATAGGCTGGCTATCCTTTGCTTTACATCTAATATACATTTATAAATAAGTACATACTGTATTTATCTTTCTGGGTTGCCTCACTTGGGATGGTCTTTTTCTAGTTCCAGCTACTTGCAAGCAAATTGTGGTCCAAGGGTAGTGTTTCCCAGCACCTTTCTCCTTTGGAAGCTACATGGCATCTCCTTGCCTCTGCCTACTCTTTCCCTGTATCTCTGTTCAGAATTCTTGACTGGGTTTACTAAGACATTCGCTGAAATAATTTCTTTAATAACCAATGGTAATAAAACATATTCACAGTATACAGAGGGGTATCCCACATCACCTCACCTTTTCAGGCCAAAGGAAGGTTTAAACTTTAACATAGTAAAATTACATACAACAAAACAGATATCAAGCAAGAATTACAGTTACAATATTTAGTCTATTTGTATCTGACAAAATTAAAAAAAATATACTAACATCTATTTTATCTTTCTGAGTCTAAAGTTTCATATTTAATTTATCTTTTATCATAACTAAGGAAATCTATATCTGTCTTCAACTCTTCAAAGACCCCAGAAGGACATAACATTACCTAAGTAAACAGAAAATACATTGTAAGCAATTTCCAAAGTTCTAGAATTGACAGAGACATCTCGCTGCCTGGACAATAACTCAAAGTTCTTCTGTAACATTGGGGCATCCAGCTTCAGCCTACTAGCCCATAGTACCCAGCAGACTTTTCCATAAAGCAGGAAACTTGACAATCTCTTCTGTCTTTTAATGGCAAAGTTCATCAGTTGCTTTCTTCTGTTTCCGCCAAATGCCTGGCAGACTCTTTCATAAAGCAGGAAACCTGAAGGACTGTCTAACCTTTAGGCAAATTCAGCAATTATATCTGTGGGTACTGCATGTCCAGTTCATACAGCATACCATCAAGCAGTCCAGGCAAGAGCAGTTTCTTGCCCAAATGGCTAGCAAACTCCATAAGGAAACTCTTCAATGCCCATCTCCCTCTTGAAGTAATTTGTACTGCCAGAAGCAGATATGTCTCACTGTCAAGAAAAGTCTAAGTTTTTAAAACATTTTAAATGCCATATTCCATAGGTCTTTGGAGTGTTGAAGATTATTTATCTAACTGAAATATATCTCTGTACATCGAGAAAACCTAACTAACATGACTACAAGTTTGACTACTATAAAAGACTACCTATTAATCTGTAATTTTTAATTATATATTTTAAATGAGTTGTCTACATATAATACCTTAAACAAAACAGAAATATATATAACAAAATGACCTTAAATTATATCAATAGACCAACATCCACACCAGTGCAAAATAATCTTCTCTATATCATATCTCCCTTATGTTTTTTTAAAGTTATTGACTATGATCATTAATGATTTATATCCAAACCCTTTTAAATGAAAACATTTATAAATAATCATTTTGGAAATTTGGGTTTTGTTTTCTCCAAACTGTTTCCTATTTTTTGTTGGGCAAAGTATTTTTAGGGTTCACGGAGATCTTTTGTGGGATCTTGTTCCATCAAAGCACATTAGCCTGGAAGAAATTCACAGGTTCTTGTCTTCTTTAGAACCAAAAGCAGAACTTCTTTTCCAAAGTAATATATCCTTAGACTCAAATTTTGAAGTCAAGATACCTTTAAAATATGTATGTTGGTTTAGCTTAACAGCCTGTATAATGAAATTTTTCTCTGCAGTTATTAATTTAAAAAACACAATAATATGCAAATACAGACTCTGTGTATTTTCCATCTTTTGTGGCTTATTTTTCTTTATTCCTTTAATCTATGACTATTTACTATCTCTTTAAAACTATTTACTTTTTTGTAATGTCTATATTCTTTTTCCTCTCTCTCCCAAGCCTATACATTTTTTCAACACACTGTGACTCATTCAGAAGTTTATTTCTGTCTGAATATGCCTGTATTGCATATCTGTAATGATTTTCTGACCAGGAGACTTTGTTTTTAATGTTAAGCAAGCATGGCTAGGACCAACTCTATGACTCTGCCTGTTCCACCCAGTCCAATATGGCGGAGGCATGTTCACTGCCTCTGTGAGTCATGCTTACTGCCCCAGCTCTAGAGACACAGTGGGTCTACGTTGTCATTAAGCAATTTGTAACATGATGTTCACAGATCCCATTTAAGTGCAGGAACTAATGAGAAAGCCAAAGGTTGTTCTGCTAGCATGAACCATAAAGCCATTTTTTAAAGAAGTTTTTGTCACTAAAACTGAGTCAGGAAACCTCTTAAAGGAGCTGCACCTCTGCTTGCCACCAGCAAACAAACCCTATCTGAAAATAAGCTGCCACCAAGAATCCGTGTTTAACTCTGTTCTTTTATGTCTAGAAGTCCAAGGTCTCTCAGTTTTTATGTGGATGTAGTTGCCCAATTTCCCTGATCCAAATAATCACACAGAAACTTCATTATTTACAATACTGCTTTGCCAATAGCTTAAGTGTATTTCTAGTTAGCTCTTATATTATTCAATTGCATCTTATTTTATCTTATATTAATTCATTTTTATTAATCTGTGTATCACCATGAGGCTGTGGCCTACTGGTAAGGTTCCAGCTGGTGTGTCCTTCTCCTTTGACAGATACATGGTGTCTCCTTGATTCTGCCTATTCTCTATATATCTCTTCCAGCCTGTCTATATTTTGTGGTGCTGTAGGCCAAAACAACTTCATTCCTTAGCCAATAAAAAGAGCACAAACAGAATGACATCCCACATCATTGCTCTAGTTAGAACTTCAAGTACTATGTTGAATAGATATGGAGAGAGTGAACAGCTTTGTTTTGTTCCTGATTGTAGTGGAATTGCTTTGATTTTTTCTCCATTTAATTTGATGTTGACTACAAGCTTGCTGTATATTGCTGTTATTATGTTTAGATTCATTCCTTGAATTCCTGATCTCTCCAAGACCTTTATCATGAAGCAGTGTTGGATATTGTTGGATGCTTTTTAGTATCTAATGAAATAATCATGTGGTTTATTTCCTTCAGTTTATTTATGTGGTAGATTACATTGATAGATTTTCATGTGTTGAACCATCCCTGAATCTCTTTGCTAAAGTCAACTTGATAATGGTGGATGATTTTTTTAAAATGTGATCTTGGATTCAGTTTGCCAGTATTTTATTGAGTATTTTTTGCATCAACTTACATAAGGGGGATTGTTCTGTAATTCTCTTTCTTAGTTGATTTTTGTGAGATTTGGCTATTAGGGTAACTGTAGTCTCATTAAAAAAAGAGTTTGGCAATGTGCCTTCTGTTTCTATTGTGTGAATCACTTTGAGGAGTATAGATATTAGCTCTGATTTGAAGTTCTTATAGAATTCTGTGCTGAAGCCGGGTGGTGGTGGCGCACGCCTTTAATCCCAGCACTCGGGAGGCAGAGGCAGGCGGATCTCTGTGAGTTCGAGACCAGCCTGGTCTACAGAGCTAGTTCCAGGACAGGCTCCAAAGCCACAGAGAAACCCTGTCTCGAAAAAAACCAAAAAAAAAAAAAAACAAATTGTAGAATTCTGTGCTGAAACCATTGGGTTCTATGCTTTTTTATTGATTGGTAGACTTTTGATGACTGCTTCTTTTTCTTTGGGGGTTATAGGTCTATTTCATTTGTTCATCTAGTTTTGATTCAACTTTGGTATGTGGTACCTATCCCTTAAAATTGTCCATTTCTTTTAGATTTTCCAGTTTTGTGGAGTACAAGTTTTTGAAGTATGATCTAATGATTTTCTGGATTTCTTCAGTGTCTATTGTTATACCCCCTATTCATTTCTGTTAATTTGGATTTGCCTTTTGATTAGCTTGGATAAGAGATTGTCTATCTTGGTGATTTTCTCAAAGAACCAGCTCTTTGTTTCATTAATTATTTTTTGTTTTTATTTATATTTTATTCATTTCAGTCTTCAATTTGAATATTTTCTGTAATCTGCTTCTCCTGGGTGAGTCTGCTTCTTTTTGTTCTAGATTGTTCAGGTGTGCTGTTAAGCTGCTAGTGTGAGATTTCTCCACTTTCTATATGTAGACGCTTATTTTTTTTCCTCTTTTTAAAATTACTTTATAAATAATACCAATCAAAATTCCCACTTTCTCCCCTTCTCCCACATCCCTCCTACCCCCCCATATTCTCCCTTCTTCACTTATTATTATGAACATTCCTCTTAGCATTGCTTTCATAGTGTCCCATAGGTTTGGGTACATTGTGCCTTCATTTTTTTTTAATTCTATGAAGTCATTAATTTCCTTATTTATTGCTTTCTTGACCCAGCAGTGATTCAATTTAGCACTGTTCAATTTCCATGAGTTTGCAGGTTTTCTGCAATTAGTAAGGTTGTTGAATTTTAATTTTAAGCTATGGCGATCCAATAAGACTGAGGGGTTCATTTCAGTTTTTTTTTAATTTGTTGATATTTCCTTTGTTACTGAGTATGTGACCAATTTTAAAGAAGGTTCCATGAGGTTCTGAGAAGAAGGTATATTCTTTTGTGTTTGACTGAAATTTTCTATAGCTGTCCATTTGATTCATGACATCTGTTTATTCTCTTCTTTCTCTGTTAAGTTTTTGTCTGGCTTACCTGTCCATTGGTGGGAGTGGGGTGGTGAAGTCACCTACAATTAGTACTATTGATGTACAATTCAAGCTTTATTAATTTTTCTTATACATATGCAGATGCACTTGTATTTGGGGCATAGATGTTCAAGATTGAGACTTTATCTTAATGAATTTTTCCTGTGGTAAGTATGAAGTATCCTTCTCCATATCTTTTGATTGATTTTAGTTTGAAGTCTGATTTGTTAGATATTATGATAGTTACATCTGCATGTTTCTTAGGTCATTTGGATTGGTAAATCTTTTCCCAACCCTTCACACTGAGGTAATGTTTGTCTTTGAAGTTAAGGTGTATTTCTTATATTCAGAAGAAGGATAGATTCTGTTTTCATATCCATTCTGTTGGCCTGTGTCTTTTTATAGAATGAGTCCATTGATATTAATGAACAGTGATTGTTAATTCCTGTTATTTTTTGGTGGTAGTGTTTGTGTGTTTCCCTTCTTTGGGGCTTTCTGGTGTGACATGATCTGCTCCCTATGTTTTTGTTGGTGCAGCATGCTTCCTTGGGTTGGAGTTTTCCTTCTGGTACTTTCTGTCAGGCTGGGTTTGTGGATAGGTTTTGTTTAAATCTGGTTTTATTATGGAATATCTTGTTTTCTCCATCTAGAGTGATTGAAATCTTTGCTGGGTATAACAGTCTGTGCTTGCATCCATAGTTCTTAGTGTCTGCAGTACATATGTCCAGGTCCTTCTGGCTTTCAGGGTTTCCATTGAGAAATTGGGTGTAATTCTCATAGGTCTGCCTTTATATGTTACTAGGTCTTTTTCCTTTGAAGCTCTTAATATTCTTTCTTTATTCTGTATGCTTAGTGTTTTGATTATTATATGGCAAGGGGACTTTATTTTTGGTTTAGTCTATTTAGGCTTCTGTAAGCTTCGTGTACCTTGATAGGCATATCTTTCTTTAGGTTGGAAAAGTTTTCTTCTATAATTTTGTTGAATATATTTTTTGTGCCTTTGAGCTAGAGTTATTCTGCTACTTCTATCCCTATATTCTTAGGTTTGGTCTTTTCATGGTGTCCCAGATTTCCTGGATATTTGTGTTAAAAATTTATTGGATTTAACATTTCTTTGACCAATGAATCTATTTATTTCCTCTATTGTATAGTCAATGCCTGAGATTTGTTCTTCCATCTATTGTATTCTGTTGGTTGTGTTTGCATCTGTAGTTCCTGTTCATTTGCCCAGATTTTCCATTTTCAGAATTCCCTCAGTTTGTGTTTTCCTTATTGCCTCTATTTCAGTGTTCAAGTCTTGAATTGTTTGAACTGTGTGCTTCATTTGCATGATTGTTTTTTTTCTTGTTTATTTTTTTTTTTTTGGCTTTCTTTAAGAGGTTTATTGATTTCTTCCAACTTTTTGCCTTTTCCTTTATTTCTGTAATTTTTCATTTCCTCTTTAAGGGTCTCTACCACCTTCATAAAGTTATATTTATTGGTTGTTTTCTTCTGCTTCTTCTGGATTAGGATGTTTAGGCCTTCCTGTTGTATGACCACTGGATTCTGGTACTGTCATTTTGTTTATTAGGTTATTAAATGTATTCTTGCATTGGTGCCTACCTGTCTCTTTATCCAATTGGTGCAGGCAGTGTCTTTGCCTCTTGGTCCAATCCCTATAGTTGGTGTCTATGTCTCAGGGATCCTCTCTTGGACTGATTATTGCCATTGCTGTCTGTGTCTCAGGGAGCCACTGAGGTAGCAGGGGGGATAGGTAGGTTTGGAAGTGGAGAGGGACTTGTAGATTACAGGGTCCAATAGATGGGGGTGTTGAGCAGCCCACTTGCAGGTGGCTTGCCTGTTGGCCAGCTAGTACAAATGAAGTAGGTGAGAGAGGGGCCTAGAGTTTTTGCCCCATTTCTTAGGCCTTAGATACTGGACTATCCAGCTGGGGAGTTGGTCACTCACTTCTTCATCTTCTCTGTGTGTTGACTAAAGTTTTTCTGTTCCACCTGGTCCTGCAGCCACTAAGTCCCAAAGAATTACACAGAGGACTACATTAGTTATAAACTGATTGGCCCATTATCTCAGGCTTCTTATTAACTATTAACTTATATAAGTTATAATATAACAATGTATAATAATATAACTTATTAACTTATATTAGCCCATAATTTTTTGTCTGAGTTAGCCACATGGCTTGGTACCTTTTTCAGCAAGGCAGTCACATCTTTCTTCCTCTGAGGCTGAGACACCACTGCAGACTATGATTCTCTCTTCCCAATGTGCTCATTGCCCCACTTCTACTTCCTGCCAGGTTACCCTGCCTGTACTTCCTGCCTGGCTACTGGCCAATCCACATTTTATAAAAATAATACAAGCGACAGGATAAAAGACCATTGTCCCACAGCACTCCCCCTTTAAAAAAAAACAAGAACTCTGAATCCAATATACTTTGTTTAGCTTTTCTCCTGACCATTATCCATAACAACTTGTAACCAACATTCTAAACAAAGAAAAATATTTATATTTCATTTTGGGGGAATGTGGGCATAGTTTTCTAAGTTACTTCCTGCTATTGGGGGCACTGATAATCTTATAGGGACCTAAAGAAAATATAGAATTATGACCAAGTACTGACTGGAAAATTTTGTGAGGCTTGAACATCTCAGGCAGCAGTCTTTAATCTGTTCTTGGTGTAGAACTCAGACATCTGGGCCATCTGTTCCTATAAGAGATTTCTCAGGGGGTCTTCCTTGATAAAACCTGATTTTTATTAACCTGGAATGAATCCACAGCCTCTCATTTCCTGTGGAAACAAAAGCAAAACCTCTTCTTCAATGTAACATATCTTTTGTCTTCAATTTTGAAGTCAAGGTATTTTCAAAATACTTATCTTGGAATAATTCAGCAGCATTTATAAATAAATATCTTTCAGCAGCTGTTGCTTGTTCTCAGCATTCAAACAATTCACAGAGAACATAATAACATACAGTATCTATATTCTCTTGTTTTCCATCTTTATGTGACTTTATTTTAAACTCTATTTCTTTCCTTTTCTTTTTAATTATTTGAGACTAAGCTTCTCTGTGTATTATTGACTGTCCTGGAACTCACTCTATAAACCAGGCTGTCCTTGAACTCACAGATATCTGCCTGCTTTTGCCTCCCAAGTGCTGGGATTAAAGTTGTGTGCCACCACAACTTGAACCACCAAGATCTGTCTACCTTTACCTCCCAAGTGTTGGGATTAAAAGTGTGTGCTGCCACACCCAACTATTCTCTTTTTTCTATTTTCTTTAAAGGACTTTAACCTTTTTCTCTTCTCTCCCAAGCCTTCATATATTTTTAAACACACTGTAAAACATTTAGAGATTGTCTTTGTCTTTGAATCTGTCTTTACTGTATATCTTTCTTTTTCTGACCACATGAGTCTTTAATTTGCTAAAAAATATGGCTAGGATTAAAGCCATAACTTTGAGGCTGAATCCAGCCCATTCTTTAGCTTTCTGAGAGTCTAGCCTAATGGCAGAGGTACTGGCTGGAGCGATGTTTATTGCCACAAGCCTATGGCATTTCAAGGTCCCTGCCACCACTGAAAAGTGTGCAGTCAGCTTTTCATCAACACCATTTAAATGTTTCGTGGCAGGACCTTTTAAAAGAGCTGCAGGATTTTGCAGCTAAAGCTGAGTCAGAAAGACTCTCTTAAATAAGAGTGCTTGCCTCTAGCAAGCACAGCCCACTCAAGAAAGTGTTGCTATCAATAAGCCATGCTTGACTCTATTATTTTATGTGTAGAATTATTTCCCAAGCTCTCTCAGGTTTTCTGTGGATGCAGTTACCCCATGTTGGGCACCATTCTGTTGACCGAGGTTTTTTGTCCTGCCTGGTCTGTTTAGTCCCAAAGAATCACACAGAGGTCTACATTAGTTATATACTGACTGGCCCATTAGCTCAGAGTTCTTAACTAACCAATTCTTATAACTTATATTAGCCCACAATTCTTGTCTGAGTTATCCATGTGGCTTGGTACTTTTTTCAGCAAGGCAGTCACATCTTGCTTCCTCTGAGGCTGGGTCATGACTGAAGACTGTGATTCCCTCTTTTCAGCATTCTCATTGTCCCACCTCTACTTCCTGCCTGGTCGCCCCGCCTATACTTCCTGCCTGGCTACTGGCCAATCAGTGTTTATTAAAAATAATACAAGTGACAGGGTAAAAGACCATTGTCCCACAGATCTGTGCAGTCACAGACTGCTGCAGAGAGTTTTCTTTAACAATTTCAAACATCTATACAATGTGTTTTGATTGTTTTTACTATTCATTACTTTCTTTTATCTTTCCCTCCTGCTAATCCCTTCTCAGTAAGTCCCCTCTTCCTTCCATCAATTTCTTTTGGTGTTCCACTTGCATGGTTGTGAGTGGAAGTTTATTTACTGAAACATAGGTAACTTGCCAGTGGCTACACTACTGAAGAAAATGACTCCCAGCATCCATTAACTGCTTCTGGGAGGTGTATGGACTCCTAATCCCCTTCCTGTTTCATTGTGGAATGCTGCTAGTCTCAGCCTTGGACAAATCTCCTGCAGGTAACCACGGCTTCTGTGAATTTGCATGTACACTTGCCATTTCATGTCCTGATATTTCACAGCTTCCCTCCCCATGTTCTGGTTCATACATTTTTTGTGTCCACTTTTATACAGTGTTCCTAAGTCTTGGAGGAAGATCATTTCACATTTAAAACATTTCTTGGCCCCTTAATGAATAATAAATAACTCATCACCTTTTAAGTAAAAAATCACATGCCAAAAACACAAAGGTAAGCCATAAATGGCGTGTAGTGCCAGGACATTGACAACACATAAGCCTATGTTCCTATGCAAGGACTGTGAATCTGCAGACTTTAAATTAGAGATCATGTCACATAGCATTACAGTCATTCTCTGTAATGCTGACACAACCAATTATCGACATCTCTTTACATTTTTGGTTTGTTTTAGATCTCATTCAGAGAATCTCATCCTGTCACAGCAGTGAAGAGCTTGTAATGTACCAAATGGCCAGCTGGCCAAATTAGGGAGCTAGGGTTTTTATCACTGTGAAGAGACACCATGACCACGACAACTCTTATAAAGGAAAAACATTTAATTGAGGTGGCTTACATTTTCAGAGTTTTAGCCATTATCATCACGGTGGGAGCATGACGGCATGGAGGCAGACATGGCGCTGGCTGTATCTTGATACAGAAGCAACAGAAAGTAGATTGTGACTTCTGGGAGGAGCTTGAACATAGGAGACCTTAAAGCTCACCCCCATAGTGACACACTTCCTCCAACAAGGCCACACCTCCTAATAGTACCACCCTTCGGGGGCCATTCTCTTTCAAACTACCACAAACACATTAATTCTAACCAGCAGATTGTCTTTCAAAATGAATTTCAAAAATTCAAAAACAAATTTGATAAGGAAGCATCTTTATGTATTTAATGAGATGTGCTCCAGGAGAGTGTTTGTGAGTTTTATTTTGAATTTTAATTATGTGGATGGGTGTGTGTCTGTGTTGGGTTTGTGCACATGAGTAGAGAAGGCATCAGATACCCTGGAACCAGAGTGCTTGTCAATCATGCAGAAAGGATGCTGGGAACCGGACCGCAGTCTTCTGCAAAAAGCAATGTGTTTTCTTAACTTTGAGCCATCTCTCCAGTTCCTAGGAAAGTCTTAAGAAAACAAAAAAAAAAATCTGCATTACTTAATTATATCTCCTAGTCAGCATTGATAATTGTCTTTCTGATTTTTCTACGAATAGTGAAGGTGAGAGCTGGGTAGAAGTGGTAAATGAATAAACTGCTATGCGTTAGGCATGATTTTGTCTGTCTGTTTGTACTCATTAATCCTTGTAATACTCTACTGAGGAATGCATCGCCACCCAACTCATCTTGACAGCGAGGCACTCAAAGTTAAAAAAAAAACACTCAGCCACTTGGCAGGTTCCTAGTGAAGAGGCACAACAGGAAATTCTGGACTTTACTTGTATTCATCTTCATTGATTTAAAAGTCCACTTTTATTCAATTTCAAGATACAGACCATTTCTAGAAGAATGTCTGCAGGTGACCATCAAACAAAGACATTTATTTTGAATCCTTTGTTGGATGACTTGGATTATTTGCTTGTATCATGGCATGAGTAAAACCTGCTTCCTCTCATTCTACAGAACCGAATGTCTGTGCCAGCCTCTGCATGGGAACCAGGGGTCATTGCTGTTTTAGTTCAGGTTCCCAGATCCCTGCACATGTCACGGTCCATGCTAATGGCTCCAGGTGGCAGTGGTGCAATTGGCTTTGCTTAATGAGACCATTAGCTGTCAGCGCCGCCACTGCTGTGGTGGATGCAAAAACAACTCTCAGTTTGGAATTAAATCAAGATGCTTTCTGGACGCGAAGGCAATGGAAAGAATCAAAAATATAACTCTAAAAGGGACCATTAATATTCCCTTAGAGATTCCCTAACACAGAAAGGTCATTAAAATACTTAATTCTTGACTTTCCATGACTGTGACACACTTCTTGTGTTAAAATCCTAATCAAACAACCCCAAATCTGACCTGACATCAAATGGAAAGAGTCACTCAGAGTCTTGCAGATAGGGAAAGAAGAAAAACCAGTTAAAGATTTTTTTTTAAAAAAATTAAAAAGCAGAGGTCTTTAGGATTTCAAAGTGAATGGTGACCAGCGAGGGTCCTGATCACTGGAGAATAACTAGGGTGGCCACTGGGACGTCCAGCGCTGGTCTAGAAGGAAGGCCAAGTATTCTGATCTGTGATGATGCTGGGAGGGGCAGTGAACAGGCTGTACACAGCAGTCTTGTCTTCCATAGTGATTAAAATTGGTGGTCACTCCAACACATAGCTCTACAGCCTAAACAGGATTCTCAACCATGACCCAATGATATTTTAGCGAAATAACTTTTAGTGTGTGTGTGTGTGTTCCTGTTTTTATATTAGAATATTCATTTCCCCGATGTCTTACATACTTTTCTTTTTTTTAAAAGATTCATTTATTTATTATGTATACAGTGTTCTGCCTCCATGTATGCTTGCAGGCCAGAAGAGGACACCAGTTCTCATTACAGATGGCTGCGAGTCATCATGTGGTTGCTGGGAATTGAACTCAGGACCTCTGGAAGAGCCGTCAGTGCTCTTAACTTCTGAGCCATCTCTCCAGCTCTTACATACTTTTCTCAATGCATGGACAAGCATACTTCCCAAGGGAAGTAGAAAAAGACAAGATCTCCTGAGTAAACTGGGAGCATGGGGACCTTGGGAGAGGATTGAAGGAGGGGGAGGTAGGGAAGGGAGCAAAGAAAAATGTAGAGCTCAATAAAAATCATTTTTTTTAAAAAAAAAGCATACCTCACAGTAAGTAATCATTTTTTATGACCATCATGGTAAAGTATCAGGGATGGAAGATGGGATGGCCACATTGCATACACAGTCAGATAGCAGAGAGGGATGGGTGCTTAGCTCTTCCCTTTTTATTCAGTGTAGGGTACCAGTTTATAGTACAGCATCACCCCTACTTAGGGTGGGCCTTCCCTCCTCAGTAAAACCTCTCCACAATGCCCATCTGAGATGTGCCCTGATGTGAGTGTCATAGTTGATTCTAAATATAGCAAGCTAACTGTAAATATTACCCCCTCCACACACACAACCCATCATTGTCTTTCCAGACCACAGCAGATGGCCTTCATCCTTGCCATAGACGTCACCTCCAATCCTACACCCCTCCCTCCCTAGCTGCCTGAGGGAACTCTGTTGAGCATGATCACACTGCTTGTCCTGAGCAGGTGACAGCTCTCTCTTCCCAGACACAGTTACCAGTTTTGACTGCTGTTCTATGTTGTATTGATTCTTGACTCCCATTCCACACCTCTGTGAAACATCCCTTTAGTTCACTGTCCTTAAATCATTAATTTGTGCTTTTACTTTGTCTGGGAACCTGACCAAGGCAGAAGTATATAAATTATATGTGTCATTCAGCCACAGCCTGGAAATGGATGGGAATAGCTCAGTGGAACATCCAGTCACAGTGCTAAGTGATTGAACTAATTGGACTAATAATTACCATCTCTGATGGTATCGGAACTGTTTGTTCTGTTTTGATTTTTGGATTGCTTGCAGGGTTCAAGTGCACACTAAATATGCAACATACATAAGAACCTCACGCAATGCTTGGGGTGCGATAAAGGTTCTATATTATTTGTTTTGATTAAGAGGGAAAACAAAAGGGTCAGGAAAGGGTTTCTGAAGTAAAGAGGTTTTTTTTGCTTTTTTTTTTTTTTTGCTATTGCAATAATTCTCAAGCCCGCAGTGCTCTGCAAACCCAATATTACCTCCAATCTGTTATATTGTAATGGAAATTACACCACAGAAAGCCTGATCTGGACAGCAAAGATATGGGAAATTATTTAATGGATCGATAGGGGCCCCTCTCCACTGTAATGTTCCTCTTGGTTGTGTCAGCAATCTCTCATCAGAAATGCCTTCCCAGCGCTTTGTGAAACATCACAGAATGAACTAAGGAAGAAGCTTAGCAGTCTCCTGTTTGCCTGGCATGCACAAGGTCTGGGCTGGATCCCAGAGAGTATCATGGTGTCCCAAGGGAGGGTTAATAGGAACTGGGGACTTTCTCATTGGCCCAGTGAGGAAACAAATGGAATCATTTATTTGATGATGCTCCTGTTTTGGGTACCTCATAGAAAAGAAAGAATTCTCTGCAGATTTTAAAGTCCAAAGTACCAGACACTGGTCTATCAACTCTATTTCAGGAGCCAAAGCTCTCTGGGAAAGGAGCTAGATAAAGATAAGGACTGTGAAATGGTCCCTTACTGTTCAAAATTCTGCTTTATTTTTTTAAATTTTTTTTGTTGAAACAATTTCCGCCTCCTCCCCGCCTCCCACTTCCCTCCTCCTCCTCCCACTCCTCTCCCCCTACCCCTACTCCATTCCCCCTCTCTCTTGAGTCTGAAGAGTAGTCCGGATTCCCTGCCAAAATTCTGCTTTTAATTGGCAAAAAGTACATTATAGAATCCAATTCAGAGAAATAATAGCATATTATTGAATTTGATCATTTGAAGAAGTATTCAAGATATATAGTTTCAAAATGGACATGCAATAGTTTCGCAATAGTCAAATTCATAGTTTGAAAACAGCCATAATAGCTAGTTTCAAATAGACCTTAAATACGGGGTCACTCTATTAGATCGCCGTGTGGTCCTCCTTCCTGACCAGTATTGTCAGCTAAGTATAGGGAACTTCTGATGAGCATATCAAAATTAAGCAAACAGGAAAGGGGTAGAGATTATCTGGATGACTTATTAAAAGTTACTTCAGGGTGCTGGGGAGATGGCTCAGTAATTAATAAGCACTGACTGCTCTTCCAGAAGAACCAGGTTCCATTCCCAGCACCCTCTTGGACACTCACAACTATCTGTACCTTCAGTTCCAAGGGATCCAATGCTCTCTTCTGGCCTCCAAAGACACCGGGCATCCAAGTAGTGCACAGACATACACATAGCAAAGCACCTACACACAGATGCATACATGTAACAGACTACTCTGCCTAAAACAACAGATTACAGCATAACAATATTGCACCCTCAGCAGGGCTGTACAATAGACTATAGTATAACATCACACCCTCAGCAGGGCTGTACAACAGATTACAGTATAACATCGCACCCTCAGCAGGGCTGTACAACAGATTACAGTATAACATCGCACCCTCAGCAGGGCTGTACAACAGATTACAGTATAACACTGCACCCTCAGCAGGGCTGTACAACAGATTACAGTATAACATCACACCCTCAGCAGGGCTGTACAACAGATTACAGTATAACATCACACCCTCAGCAGGGCTGTACAACAGACTATAGTATAACATCACACCCTCAGCAGGGCTGTACAACCAATAGCAGTATAACAAACATGGCACCCTCGGCAGGGCTGTACAACAGATAGTGGTTTAACAAGTAACCTTCTGTGGAACTGAAATGAACATGTGTTTGAAAGAGACCCCTTGGCACGGCAGTGGACCTGCTGTGCACCAGGCACCGTGTTCCATGCTCCACAGGCTGCTGTCATCGAGAAGCTCACAAGGGTTGATAAAAATAAGTGGGTGGTCAAGGGAGATACCCAGAGGAGTTGACAGAGTAAAATCAGCTGGATATTAAGCAGAACCAGAAAACCAATTGAAGAGAAAGGGCAGAGACGGAGAAAAACTTACAAAAGAAGAAAGACTAAAAAGCAGACAATATTTAATACTTGTAAATATTTGATCTGTGTAAAGTACAAGCATTGTCTCATCACATAGGAATAGTGACCCTGCTGTGGAAGTGAGAAAACTGGATCTCAAGGTTGGGAATTTAGATCCAACTCCACCTCCTCCATAATCCACACAACGTAAGGAATAAGGACCAGTAGTAAAAGTCCTGGTTACTGGGATGGTAAGATGGCTCCTTCGTGAGAAGCACTAGGTGCTAAGTAAGCCTAACGACCTGAGTTCAATCCCCAGGAACCACATGGTGGGAGGAGAAAGCTGTGTGCTATGGCGTGGCACACACATGTCACGCCACATACACACACACACAGAACACACACCACCACCACCGCACACACACAGACACCACACACACCGCTTACACCATACACACATGTCATGTCACACTATAAACACACAGAACACACATCACCACACCATACATACACACCCATACTACACACACTGCTTACACCACACACACATGTCACACCACAACATACACAGACACAGAGAAGACACACCATCACACCATATACACACACATACCACACACACTGCTTACACCACACACACATCACACCACACCATACACACAGAGAGAACACACACCACCACACCACACACACAGAACACACACATGCCATACTATACACACACAGAGACCACACACCACCACACCATATACACACACATACCACACACACCGCTTACACCACACACACATGTCACACCACACCATACACAGACACAGAGAAGACACCATCACACCATATACACACACATACCACACACACTGCTTACACCACACACACATCACACCACACCATACACACAGAGAGAACACACACCACCACACCACACCACACACACACACACAGAACACACACATGCCATACTATACACACACAGAGACCACACACCACCACACCATATACACACACACCACACACACCGCTTACACCACACACACATGTCACACCACACCATACACAGACACAGAGAAGACACACCATCACACCATATACACACACACACCACACCGCTTACACCACACACACGTCATGCCACACTGTATGCACAGAGACCACACACCACCACACCATACACACACACACACCACACCACTTACACCACACACACATGCACCCCCACACACATCTAATTTTAAAGAAAACAAAAAATAAATTCTGTGTTACTTATCTTTGAAAAGTTGTTCATTCATTACCCATGGGAGACTTGACCACAGTAATGGGATTTACCACTGTGACCATGTTTTCCTCTTAGGCTTTATCTGCAGTTTATGATATTTTTTCTCTTAAATGCAAATCTTTATATTCTGAGTGATTAAACTAGGCAAATTTGAAATGATGCCATGAATGTTTCCATACATTTGTTCCTATTCCTAATTTTTTTGCTGATTTCTTTTGCCTCAAAGTCCCTATAAATATCCTGGCAGGATGAGGTGTGAGGATGAGACTTGCAGGAGGCAGTGTGTACTACCCACTATTCCCGTCCAGATTTAAACCGAGCCACCATGGAAATGAATAACCTTTTTAAGGGCATGCTTCAGCACCAGTAAGGTTTACTTAATTTATTTTGACAACTGCCTCTAATTGCTTAACAGCACATATTACATGGGTAATAAAAAGCTTAATAACTTGAGACCTTAATGCTATTTCAGATGAAGTCATAGGAGTGTGTTTGCCAGGCATTTATGTATGGTGCTGTGTGTGTGTGTGTGTGTGTGTGTGTGTGTGTGTGTGTGTGTGGTGTGTGTAATGATTTCTGGCCTTTACTTGCATGTATACACACATGCACAGCCATCCATATAAACATGAAAAATCCCATACAAAGTCAATTCAATGGGTTTCAATAAACTATAGCTCTCTCTCTCTCTCTCTCTCTCTCTCTCTCTCTCTCTCTCTCTCTCTCTCTCTCTCTCTTTCTCTCTCTCTCTCTCACACACACACACACTCTCACACACACAATCAGTTGTTTCTCTAGAGGACCCTGACTGATACCAGGGGCATCTGTGAAGATGAAGGCAGGACTGGTCCAATGGATGCTTCTCTAAACTAAGGTACCCAAAGTCACCAGCACACCCCAGAAGCTGGAGAGAAGCAACCTTTGAAGAGAGCATCCCTGCCGATGTATTTCCAAACCGTGTATGTGTGGGGATTTATTCAAAGACACTGGGGTTTGCAGATGTGAAGAGGTTATGTGAGGAATGTGTGAAAGATTCTGCAGCAAGCAAATATTTCCAGTTCTCAGCTGTGAAACAATGACTAAAATGTATGTTGGTCTAATCTTAATTAGTACATTGGTCTTTGTATGTTAAACTAGCGCCCTCTTGTGCAATAGGTTTTAATAACAAAGTTTGAAAAGTTACTACCTTTCCATATCCAGTTACTAAAGGAACATAATTATTAGATAATATTGTTTTGTCTTTTTTGTTTTCAAATTGTCATAACAACAATATCAAAGTGAATAAGACCAAAGTTTACCAAGTCAGCTTCCATGAAAACAGCAAAAGCCACTTTTCAGAATCAAGACATTGCTCTCTTTTTTAAAGTTACCTCTTTTTTGATATTATAATATAATTACATCAGTTTTCCCTTCTGTTTCTGCTCTCCAACCCATCCCATATGCCATACTTCATCCTTCAAGGAAAGTCTCTTTTTCAACAGGCAGAGACAATTACATGAGACCACAGCTAATCAAAATGCAGAGTTGTGGAGCTAAGTCAGGAGGGATGCATCAAGACATTTCTTAATAATAACTAACTCACTCTCAAGAGAAAGGGGGAGAATATATTTTGTAGTAAAATGTAATTAGTTTTGGCGGATTCTTGAAATTTTAGGGCAAAATGAAAATGCGTTGCTTCAGCGAGAGGCAAGAAGTCAACGGCAATTGTCTCTCCTGTGTGCAGTCACTGGGTGGGGCCCGCACCAGTTTTATGACGTTAGTGCTTCCTGCCTCCTGTAGTGTAGCGCCCAACCAGTGCACCAGTTTCAGGAAATGTGATAGATAAGAAACAGGAGGAGTGACATGGCTCTAGTCACAGACAGGGTGAGCCCCTGTGTGCAGCACCCTCCTCTGGGTAGTGACGGAGGACTGTGACGATCATGAACCCTGTGGCTTCTTTAGATGTCACAACTTTAAGTTTCCTTTCCCGGAACCATCATGAGTTGAATACGTTGAAGTCTTAACCCTAATGGAATGTGATCCTCCTTTTGGTTTTTTGTTTTTGTTTTGTTTTGTTTTGAGACAAGGTCATACTATCTAACACAAGCTACTTCAAACTCTTTGTCATCCTGCCTTAACTTCATATAATTGCAGGCAGTAGCCATTACAGCCCAATTTGGAGAAAGGGTCTTTATGGAAATAGTTAAGTTAAAATGAGGTCGTTTAGATGGGCTTCATTCCAACACAGTTTATAAATAGGGGAACTCTGACCTGGGTGTGGCCAAGCAAACCTGTAATCCCAGCACCTGGGGTGAGGTAGAAAGATCAATCGTTCAAAGTCATCCTTCAAGGTGAGTTTGCATTTATAAGAGACCCCATGTTGTGGGGTATTCACCAGAGAAGACTGCTTGGGCATGGGTTTGAGCCAAGAGTAAGTATTTATTAGTTGGCCAGCAACTACATTGGGTGTTTGGGAGCCCAGTGTAACCCGGAGTCTTTCACAGGCTGAACTTTCAAGCATAAAAACCATGTCCTGGGCTGACATATTTCAGTTAACAAAAACAGTTAGCCAGAAGTGGAACTACAGAAGCCAAAAACAAAGTAGTACATTCAGAGACTTTCCCGGAACTATGGACTTTGATGGATTAGATTTGTGTTTTAAGTTTTGGCAGGTGGTGCTGTCTACGTGCTGAGTTTTGCAGCCTGAATCGTACTTCCATCGTGGAGTCAGTTGTGCTAAGGCCCGGAAGCCCTCTAAGGTCCAGGTTCCTGTTATACCTGCCCCACTGGGATATGTGATCGTTCTCGGCTGTCAACTTGACTACATCTGGAATTAACAAAAGCCCAAGTGACTGGGCAGATTTGTGAAGGATATTTCTTGATTGGATCATTTGCAGGTAGAAGATCCACCTCAAATCTGGGCCACACCTTCTGCCGGCAGCCTATACAAGGGACATGGATGAAGAAAACTTTTTGCTATTTGCCTGCTTGCTTTTCCTTTCACTGGCAAGTTCATTTCTTCACTGGTGTTAGAGCCTACTTCTTTGGAATTTTGGCATATGTTGAAGACCAGATGAGACATCCAGTCACGTGAACTAAATAACTCCTGGATTCTTGAACTTTCCGTTGAGAGACAGCGATTATTAGACTAGCTGAACCATAGCCTGTAAGCCACTCTAATAAATCTCTCTCTCTTTCCCTTCTTCTTTTCCCCTTCCCCTCCTCTCCCTCTTCCCTCAGTTATTTCTCTAGAGAACCCAGACTAATATAGAGGCATCTGTGAAGATGAAGGCAGGACTCGTGTGATCAATGCTTCTATAAACTAAGGCACCCCAAAGTCACCAGCACACCCCAGAAGCTGGAGAGAGGCATCGAACCGTCTCTACCACCTGCCGAAGGAAGCCACTCTGCCAACATTTGCTCTTGAATTCTAGCCTGAAAAACTTTGAGAGGCATCTCTTCTATTCCAGGTCTCCAGGATGTCACACTGAAGGGGGAGACAGAGTCATGAAGCAATGTTACGAAGCATTCACCAATAAACACACTTGAAAATATGAAGTTACACAAAAATAAAATTTAGCTAAAGGAGCATTGTCTCTGTTGGTTTAGAGAAGTCAACGCTGCCTGATGGCCACTGATTAAACCCACAGCCTCTTATCAGGGAGAGCATAGTTCTTCCAGATGGGCAGGGTGAACCTGCCTAATAGCTGCCCTGGGAAAAAACATCCCTGGTCTGTCTCAGAGATAACTATGGCAGTATTTTTACATCGTAAATCTCCCCATTTGTCCAAACAACCAAGCTATGGAATTACTGTCTCTCTAAAACATGTTTGATTGCTCACAGTATGACTGGGGGATGCTAACCCACATACATTGACAGGGATTTCTGTACTAAGTGGGTTCCTTTCTGTGCATTAGCCTGAGTCAGTGGTGCACTGTTGTTAAAGAGATTTTCCTTTTTATTAATCTCTGAGTTCTTGTAGTGATCCACTGGGATGGTACAATAAAACCCTAACAGCTCTTAGTTAAACAAATATATCACTTTGCCATTAATGGCACAGGGTTTCCTCGCTGCTACGAGGACTAACACAACCAACTCAGAGTTAGCGTTAGGGCGAGCGATCAAAAGTCCCCATAGATATGAATGTGGGAATTCTGGGCTGTCTTTGAGACTGACAGAGACTTTCTTGGCTCTTGGTGTGCTTTTCTTGGGGTACTAGCATCCCAGAAATCTCGAAAGTGTCAAAAGCCACTCCATGTTTGTGGATTCTTAACTCTTGAATTTGAAAAAATTCAAACTTGTGGAGCACAGAGCTCCAGAGAGAGAGCAGACAGTGAGTAGCCCCCCGGCCCCCAGTATGGGGGGAGAGAGAGCAGACAGTGAGTAGCCCCCTGGCCCCCAGTATGGGGGGAGAGAGAGCAGACAGTGAGTAGCCCCCCACCAGTCCCCAGCACAGAGGGAGAGAGAGCAGACAGTGAGTAGCCCCCCAAGCCCCCAGCATAATGGCCTGGGAAATCTGATACCACTGAGCAGCTGGTCTGGGGGCTTTCTAAAAAAACTTACGGGAGAAACTGGGCAGAGGCCCAGGAAAGGATATGAGCTGGCCGGTCCAGTTGGCCCAACCATGAGGTGTCTGGGTGCCTTGCTCAATTTCAGTCACGTCTGTCTCACACAGCCTCCAGGCAGAGGTGCTCATATGGGACGTGACAGAGAAACTGGAATCAAAACGATGTAGGGCATTCCTGGCTTTCACCAAGGGTGTTCTCAGTCAGAACTCTTGCTCTGGGATCCCTGCCCTACCTGACCAGTTCCTGTCTCAGTTTCTCATCAGCAAGAAAGCTTCCAATACCGTGCAAAGACGACAATGTTCTGTTATAAAAATAGCTCACTGAGAAAATATTTCCTTCTAACTGCCTACTAGGTTTCTAAAACTTTCATAGTTTTAAAGGAACTTCTAGCCATTAATGCATTTCACTATTAATATTTTGGTTACTTCTTTTTAAAATGGAAGTGTTTTTCCTATGCATAGGTGAAGCAATATTTTCTTCTAATTTTAATACTGATAATAATCAGTCCATCATTAAAAAATTCTCTCAGTGTCTTCTTGATCCTGTATACTTGGCTTGTTCAAAGGGTGATCTGTTTTGAGACTATACGTTGCTTCTGTTCTTTGACCTGGCCGGCACTGCCTTACACAGTGAAGAAAATATCACCACTCAGATTTTGAGTCCAACTATTTCATTCCAGTATTGTTCAGCTTATTTCTATAAATGAGACAGAAAGTCTGTGTTCTGCTTAAATGTTTGAGGCTAGTATTCACCCTGCCTCATGTGCTACCTCTTTAATGTCAAATGCTGTCTTCCAACCTGGAGATGCCGAGAGAAGCCACTGGGGTGAGCAACATGCTGTTCTTCACTGTAACCAGAAACCAGTCTCTGGGGTGACTGTGGCCCCAAATGATGCCTAGTTCCCCAGTAGTCATTTATTTAAGAGTCACCATGAGTTCATAGGTGGTCTATAATTTAGGCAAGTATGGTCCTGTCTGGGGGCCAAGCCTCAATAACTGGCCCTTTGGGTTGGCCCAAGGTACAGCCTTTCTCAAAAGTGATTTAAGGTTTATCTTTTGTCCTTGCTCCAAGGCTAGGTGTTAGTTTCCAATAGCGAACAGTGAGGTCTTCCCCCACCCTACCACAGTCCTTCTCATTACTATAATTATGAATTCATGAGATCTTAGCACACATTCTATACATTTCAGAAGCAAGGGAAATAGGCCTGCACAAGCACAAGTCACTGAATTCTATTCTCCACACTCCTGTGCGGAAAAATGAAATGGCCAGTTATAGCTCTGGGGAGAGGAGAACTGGTCGGTCAGACAGCCTAGCCTAATCCATGATACATTAGCCCCAAACCAGTGACAGACAAATCCGATGGCTCCAAAGGCCTTCACTTGCCTGAATACACACACACACACACACACACACACGCACACACACACACACACAAACTTGCACAAACCCATACAAAGTAAATTCAGTGGGTTTCAAGAAACTACAGACAATGGGACTTCTTAAACTGGTGCCTTCCTAAACCCTTATATAGAATTCCATTCATTTTTGAAGAGTCTCTTTGGTGCACAAACTCTAGATGTTTTTCACAGAGAATACTACAAAAAGCTAAAATCCAAATGCTAAGAGAGGCAATTGTTAATGTAGTGACATTATATCTTAGACGTTTGATGCACAAAATTAGAAAAATACATATGTCATAAAAATATGAGTTCATATCGATATAACTTCCAACTAACATTTATCATTCCAGCATTGTTTTTGAGACAATGTTTCATTATACAACCTTGGGTAGCTTGGAGCTTACTATTCAGATCAAGTTGACCTTGAATTCACAGACATCCTCTTGCCTCTGCCTCTTGAGTGCCAGGACTACCAGTGTGTAGCATCACATCTGATAGTTTCAATTTCTTAATTTTATACATTTATCACTTACTTATATTTATTTGCCTAAAACATAAAGACTCATTTTTAAAAGACTTTATCAAGGACTAGGTAAACTGCATATTAGTGAAAAAGCTCACTGTGTATTCCTAAAACTTACATAAAAGATAGATGTAATAAACACATATCTGCAATGCCAGTGTTTCTACACAGACATGAGAGTTAGGGATGGAAAATTTTCCAGAGACTTGTGGGTCAGGTAGTCACAGCAGTGAAAAACAAGAAACCCAGTCTCCCCAAACAAAGTGGAAAGCAGGACTGAAATTCAAGGGTGTCCTCATTCCTATTTAACCACATTATTCCAGGATTTGCTGTGGGACAATGATCTTATACCCTTTAAAGATTTGTCAGTTGTATTGTTTAATATAACTTAATTTAATAAAACACTTATTGGCCATTAGCCAGGCAGGAAGTATAGGCAGGGAGACAAGACAGAAAGTAGAGGCAGGGCAATGAGAACAGGAGAATTCTGGGAAGAGGAAAAAGTCAGTCTGGAGTCATCACCCAGACACAGAGGAAGCAAGATGAGAATTCCTCACTGATGAAAGGTACTGAGTCACATGGCTAACACAGACAAGAATTATGGGCTAATACAAGTTATAAGAGTTATAAGAAGCATGAGCTAATAGGCTAACCAGTTTATACTTAATGTGGACCTCTGTGTGTTTCTATGGGACTGAATGGCTGTGGGACCATGGGGGACAGAAGCTTTGGTCAACAAATGCTGCCCAGTGTGGACAGATAAATCCACTTAAAACCTGAGAATTTTGGGGAACTAATTTAGACACAAAAAAAGAGAGTTAAGCATGGCTTCTTGGTAGCAGCATTTTTCTGTTTGCTAGAGACAATCACATCTCATTTAAGAGAGGCTTACTAATTAAGCTGTAGCTACAAAAACCTTGCAGTTCTTTTAAGAGGTCCCACTACCAAACACCTAAGTAATGTTGTTGAATAGCCAATAGCATGCTTCTTGTTTGTGGCAGGGACCTTGAAATGGCATAGAGTTGTGACAATAAACATGGCTCTGACCAGTAACTCCACCATGAGGCTAGACTCTCAGAAAGCTAAGGAATGGGGTGGATCCAGCTGTCAAAGCCATGGCTTTAATCCTAGCCACATCGCTTAGTAAATTAAAGACTCATGTGATCAGAAAAGGAGAAATATATGGTAAAGATAGATTCAGATGAAAAAATCTTCTAAACAGTTGTATGTGTGTGTAGGCTTAGGAGAGAAAAGAAGAGGCAGATGGATCTCTGTGAGTTCAAGGTGTAGTGGCACACACCTTTAATCCCAACACTTGGAGGCAGAGACAGGTAGATCTCTGTGAGTTAAAGGACAACCTGGTCTACAGAGTGAGTGCCAGGACAGCCAAAGATACACAAAGAAGCCTAGTCTCAAAATAAAATTTAAAAAGAGGCCTGGGTCTGAAAAAGCATGGGATAAAATCAGACTCACTGAACATAACGGACAATGAGGACTACTGAGAACTCAAGAACAATGGCAATGGGTTTTTTATCCTACTGCACTTACTGGCTTTGTGGGAGCCTAGGCAGTTTGGATGCTCACCTTACTAGACCTGGATGGAGGTGGATGGTCCTTGGGCTTCCCACATGTCAGGGAACCTTGATTGCTCTTTGGGCTGATGAGGGAGGGGGACTTGATTGGGGGACGGGGACTTGATAGGGGGAGGGCGAGGGAAATGGGAGGCGGTGGCGGGGAGGAGGCAGAAATCTTTAATAAATAAATAAATAAATAAAAATTTTAAAAAATTTTAAAAGAAAAAGAAAAGAAATAGAGTTTAAATCAAGCCACATAAAGATGGAAAATACACAGAGAGTCTGGATATTGTATGCTATTGTGTTGTCTTTGAATTAATTGAATACTGAGGAAGAAGCAACAGCTGCTAAAAGACATTTGTTTATAAATGCTGCTGGATTAATCCAACATATGTATTTTGAAAATGCTTTGACTTCAAAATTTAAGTCAAAAGATATGTTACTTTGGAGAAGATGTTTTGATTTTGTTTTCATAGGTAAGGAGAGGCTGTGGATTCATTCTGGGCTAAGAAAAATCAGGCTTGATCAAGGAAGACCCTCTGAGAATTTATGATAGGAGCAGATGGCCCAGATGTCTGAGTTCTACATCCAGAACAGATTTAAGACTGCTGTCTGAGATGATCAAGCCTCACAGGATACTCTAGTCAGGACTTCATGATAATTCTAAATTTTCTTTTGGTCCCCATAAGATTATCAGTGCCCCTAATCAGCAGGAAGTAGCCTAGAAAACTACATACACATTCCCAAAAAAATGGACTATGGATATTTTGCTTTGTTTAGAGTGTTGGTTACAAGTTGTTATGGATAATGATCAGGAAGAAAGCTAATCAAAGGAGATTAGATTCCAAATTCTTGTTTTGAAAAAAAATGTGAAAATGTTGTGGGACAATGATCTTATACCCTTTAAAGGTTTGTCAGTTGTATTGTTATAATTTAATAAAATGCTGGTTAGTCGGTAGTCAGGCAGGAAGTATAGGAGGGGCAACCAGGCAGAAAGTAGAGGTGGGACTACAAGAGCAGGAGAATTCTGGAAAGAGGAAAGAGTCACTCTTTAGTTATCACCCAGACACAGAGGAAGCAAGATGAGAATGCCTCTCTGATGAAAGGTACCGAGTCCCATGGCTAACACAGGCAAGAATTATGGGCTAATATGAGTTATAAGTTATAAAAGTTATAAGAAGCCTGAGCTAATAGGCCAATCAGTTTATACTTAGTGTGGACCTCTTTGTGTTTCTATGGGACTGAATGGCTGTGGGACCAGGGGGGACAGAAACCTCTGTCAACATGAATTCATACAGGAGTATGCGTGCACGAGGTGCATGTGCAAGCACACACACACACATGCACTCGTACATGCACACAGGCAGGCATAGAATAGAAATTTTTTTCCCTTAGAATTCATGTTGTTGACCAATCATACTAAAGATACTTGATTTTAAAGTTATTTAAAGTTCCCCCAGATTTCCCTTAACAATTTATTATTATAACCAGGCTCATTTGCTTTGCTTGGCTTTAATTTAGAAACTGGAATTTTAGTTAAATTGTACTAGTTTAGTAGGCAATGATATATCAACAGAATCCAAACTGAAAGACTTTCTTACTTCTCACTCTTCTGTGTCACGGCACCCTAACAAAGAGACACACGTCTACCACTTCCCTTCTTCTTTACCGGGCTAATGTTTTTTTTTCTTTTTTTTTTTTTGTAGTTTCCTTTTTTTTTCCTTCACAAAGGGCAGTATATTATATATTTAATTGTTCTTATTTATTGTTGGATTCCCTTGCTTACATCCTGGCCTCCTCTCCTTGACAGTTTACCATCTCATCTGCTCTTTTATACCAGCAAAGTAACTTGGTACTAAGTTGCCTCACACAACCGCTTCTCAATACTCTTGCTGTGCTTAGGGAGAACACGATTCGGAAAGAGAATCCAGAAAACTGGATTCTCATGCTGCCCCTGGCAACAGTGGCATACATCAGTCCCTTACTACAGAAGAGGTGGGTTCCTAGACCCCCCCACGTATATGAAAACTACTGATGCTCAAGTCTTTCCTATCAGATGGCATGGTATTTACATATGAGTTGGACATATTATCATGTACGCTGTAGATCACCTCTTGATTACTTGAAGTCCCTAACACAGTGGGATGTCAGTTGTTGGTACACTGTGTTGTTTGGGCAACAGTGACGACAGCAAAGGTCTGTAGATGCAGATTTTTCCCAATTATTTTTCCTCTACAGCAGGCTGCGTATGAAGACAGAACCTGTGGGTGCTCTAGGCAGATGCAGATTTGTTTCTTTGACCCATCCAAACATAAACGCTCTGATCCAGAGATAAGTACTTGGGTCAGAAGGCTCGGCCTGATTCTGCTTTGTCTGCTGTTGGTGGCAGCTGGATGTTTGGCTTTTGATCTGATCAGGTCTACTTCCTGGCAACAAAGTAAACAGCAGCATCTGGTCCTCTGTGGGCAGTAATTGCAAAGAGAACCTCCTACTCAAACTCCAGGAGTGACGTTTGGGCTCCAGAACTTGATTTTCTAGTCCACCTATTATTTCTCCCTGTGATCCTTCTAATAAATTCCTTTTCCTGCTTGGTTATGCATAGAACTCTGACCTAAATACTCTTTATGAAAAAGTAATGGCTCAACAATCCTAAAACGAGAGAGAGAGAGAGAGAGAGAGAGAGAGAGAGAGAGAGAGAGAGAGAGAGAAAGGGAGCGGAGCACCTGTCCCTACTTTCTTGATAATAAATGAACTTTGACCCACCCTTGGTCTTTCCTTGACATTTTTTTTCTTTTCCCTTTTCCTGATTCTTCTGTTTAAAAACAGAGAAACAAGATCCCCAAACACTAAGAGTTTGATTCCCATGATTCTCTTCTGTGCATGAAGATGGCCCCTGCCGTTGTAAGAGGAGCTTTAGGCCTCTGCCAGAGTGTGTGGGCATTGGTCAGGTCCCATGTGTCTTCCCTTAATGAGCTTCGGAGATGGCTTTGCCTGGCACTGCTCTCAAGAGAGGACCTGTGTGGAGAAGAGCTGCATTCTTGAGTTAGCGTTCCTAAGGAAGTCTAATAAATCTTCAGTAACTGACAATCCAGTCTGTAAAACAAGACTTTTGTGCCCTAAGCTAGATAATTGAGGGTTTCAAGAAATTTGGTTGGCTAATTTTATAATTAAAAGTTCGAAGCAAAGCTAGAACTTCCAGACTCACTGATGCTCAGCTAAGATGTTGTGAGACTAGAGGACATCAGAAGAAGCGGCTGGGTGCTCCTCTCACTTCTAAAGAAGACATAATTTGTGTGCTGGTGGGCTGGCTGTCTTTAGGTGTGTGGAAGGACAGAGGTGAACTTAGTACACCTGGATGCCCAAGACCAGAACAGAATCAATCATCAAGAGATTTAAAAAAAAGCATAGCTGCTCCTGCTCCACTGTGTTTGTCATGGTTGACTTGGCCCCTTCCTGAATTGACAGAGCCTTGTGACACTTTCCTTCTTTGCTATGTTACCAACATTATTATGAAAAGTTAGGACCAAGCCTTGACCAGCACTGAAATGAAGTACATGTCTAATTAGACTTCTGGAAAGACCATTCACTAACTTCCCAGATAGCATCAGTGCAAAGTAGTGTCTTGGACGAATTCAGATGTTTTGGGAGGGGCAGAGTTTGAAATGAAGTAGAACTTGGATTCTGGGGACCCAGAACTCCATATCCTACTAGTGACTAGTCCCTGGGGCTGAAGGAGCTTTGGCTAGCCTGGATATGGTCAAGAAGAGAGAACAATAAAAAGTCCCATGAGGCTTGTGGTACAGAGAGCTCAGACATTTCTGAACCCCAGGGTCAGACCTGGATAAAGCCTGTTGTAACCTCAACAAGGATAATCACCAGGGTCTTAATTTTTTTCCAGACCCTTTGTTCCTGTCCTGTATCATATGGGTGATCTAGGATGCATTCTAATGGCTCCACTCTCTACATACTAACTCTTCTCTTGGGGCTAGGAACCTCCAATATGGGGATCCTCTGATTAGCACCTTAAGCTTCAACTCTTTGAGTTTTCATCTCTTGATTCTTATCATTAATCTGTAGATATTGGAATCAACACACATACTTATAAATAACAATGGCTGGGAACTTGTACTCCTCATGAAGAATTATAGGTCCCATGAGATGGGGAGTCCACCACCTATGATACACATTACACAAATGGATACTCTTTAAATGTTAACTGTCTGACGTCTATGCCACTCAGTTCTGATACTCTGTTCTCAGCGTCAAAGGTGGAAAAGTCAAATAGCACTAGATGTTCCGAATCTGTTTGTTTTGCTTTCCCAAGAGAATCACCTTGCACTTCCCTGGGCAGTTTCACGGGGTGGTTCAGCAAATCATAACCTGATCCAACCAAGTTTTCTGGCAAGTGACATTCTAGAGCTGAAGTTAATAACCGTTAGGACAAACCAGGGTCTCTGACTTTATCTATTAGGTCAAAGATTCTAGAATGCCTGTTCTTGTTCGCTTGTCTTTTTCCCACACTTTATTTCATGACAGACTTTGCATTGATGAAGTGGTAAGGCTTATACGATATACATATACAATAACAAAGAGAGCTTTGACACCAAACAGGAACTCTCTGTGTGAACAAGTCTTACTGTCTGATCTTGGGAGAGGACATGCTATTCACTGTTCCTTGATGTAATCCTATCCCACTCTGTTGGAGAAAATAGAAATTGTTGCATATGCCATGATTAGAATTTTTGATATGCTCCCCTTTTCCCTGCCGCACTTATATTCTAACACAATTGAAAATATTACCTCAGTAAGACTCATATGAGAAGTAGGTGCAGTCTCTATGCATTATTCAAGGCCTCCATCACCCAGGAAGCGCTGGCCTAGTTTCTCTCCTCCATAGGGACAGTCTGCACAGCTCGTGTGCAGTTTGACTCTTAGCAGCCATGGCAGGTAGGATTTTTCAGCCAAACCCACACAACCGTAATTTAATGAGAAAGTTGAAGGCTCTTGGGAACTGATCTGTAAGAAATGAAGCATCTGTTCTGTTCGGGAAGCCTGACATCCAGAGACGACTCCCTAAGGAGCCTGTGATGTGTTTCCAATCAGGAAAGTGTGCGGGACACACTGCCTGGTGTCACACTGGCTTGTCCTTTAGTCAACCAGGAAGTGGTACCCTTTCTCACTAAAGAGCTCGGACTGAGGATGGACCATGTAATGGCAGCCCAGTCCAGTGATTCTCCACTTCATCTGCACCAAACCATTGGTGAAGTTTGAGAAATCACACAATCAAGTCTTTCTTGGGTAAAGAAGATGCATTGCATAGGGGAGATGGAGGTCCTAGGCATCTGCCTTTTAAACTAGCACATCAGGTGATTTGTCCACAAGATCAACTGTGAGACACACTGGTGAGCTATAGTCACAATGCTCCATTCAGTGTGAATCACAGAGTGCCCAGGAGAAAATTCCTGCATGAGGAACAAACAGTGTAAGCCCGGCAATAGACAAGAATACTAAACGCTAGCAGTGATCCTTTCGGCTTGGCTCATCATGGGGTAGCTTTCAGAGCACCTTCTCAGGTGATGTCTCTGTATCAACTGTGTGAGAGAGGGAAGGTGGTGACTGACATTCCATTTCACACATAAAGAGAAAAGGAGGGGGAGAGAGAGGGGGACAAGGGAGGGAGGGAGGGAAGGAGGAAGGGAGAGAGTGCTTAACTTCCCCAAAGTTCCTAAGTCTGATACGTGAAAAACATAAATTATACACAAGACTTTTGAAATCTTCTGCTTAAAGGAGGGAAACTATAATAAATACACAAAAGCCCTGAGAAACAGGGGCCCAAAGCTCTACTTGGGGGACATTTATTGTTGTCTTTATCATACTGAAAACTGGGGGACACTCTATATGCTCATCCATAGGGTCCTAATCAAAGAAGAAACAAAGTGACTGTCATGCAGTTGGAAGTTCTGAAAGGTCATTGTGTGGGGTTTTTGGGGGGCACCAAGAGAGAGAAAAAGACTAGAATAAGATACAAGGGAGGGGAGGAGAAACAAATGCAGGAAGGAAGGAGAAAGTTGGCTACTGCTCTTTGCTATTTCCTTTGGTACTATTGTGAATAATCACCTTTAATTTAACATCCACCAGCAGAACCTTCAGAGGATCCTAAATAGAACATAAAATCTAGGAGATGATGTCTCTAAAACAAATTTTATATGAATTTGAGACATAGCTGATATAGAAAAAGAAAGAAAATCCCTTAATGTTTTTGTGAACATCTTAGTTCTGTATTACCTATAATTATACTGCTTACTTTATCTTATTTCATGTACATATATACACACAAAATAATAGTATAGAAAAGGTATTGGATTATATAAACTTTATATTATATAATAAATATGTAAATATAAGAAAAACATGAGTTTTATGTTATAGAGTTTATATTATGAAAATAAAATATAATTTAAAATGAAAATTATTCTGCATTTTTGAGATATAACACATTCAGAGAAAAGATTTTTGTCTCATAGAAGTTGAATCTTTAAGTCTTGAAACAGGGTTTAGAGTAGAAGGAAGGAAATACATAACAACACATATTTCACTGGTGACCAGTCGAGAAAACATTTCTGACTGATCACTACCATGCACCATGATATTGAATCTTATTAATATTGACTGTATGATTTGTCAGAATTGAGTAACGTTCAAATTTCAACAAAGCATTGTGTACCCTGTTCTGGGAAAGCCATAGAGGTTCCAAGACAAGAAAGTGAGGTCTCAAACTCACTGGGTAGCTGATCTTGAGTCGTAACTGTGCACCACCACCCTTGAACTACTTGTTTTTGGCAAAAATAAAATTGAGGGTGGTATATGCCTATCAACCCAGCGCTTTGGAAGTAGATTCAGAGGAATCAGGAGTTCAAAGCCAAGGCTAGCCTCAACCACATAAATGAGTCAGAAAACACAGACAAGACCAAACCAAAACACAAAATAAAATGTTCTTTGTGAGTAATTGTCATTACCAATTTTTTTTGAGAGGGGATTGATAGTAAAACAAAATAAGTACTATCTCCTTTTCGTGTATTTAATGTGGGTGACACCAGGAGGAAAATGGTAATCTAATTCCACATAGGTGACCGTTTCTTAGTCAAACCTTCTGTTCAGGGAGCTGATGAAGCTGAGGAAAGTCCTCTGGGAGAACCGGCCAGCGGAGTGGTTGTTTCAGGAGCTCCTGGACCACCAACAGCATCAGTGGCCATCAGTAAATTAACCTTGTTCTAGAAGTTTGTTCTTGTCAAATGCAGATGTGGCAATATTTACTCAGCAAATATTTTTAGAGCACCTACCCTGCCCAAAAGCTCTGTGTTAGAACACACTTGCGTGTTTCAGTCAACCCTCCAGGCGATTCTAATGCGTGCATGGGTTTAACAGCACACCGGCTTCAATACAAAATGGGCTACACCCAGTCTCTGTCCCCAGAAGGTCTGATGGATTTCATCAGATGTGGAAGTTCAAACATGAGCGCATGGCAAGCTTCTCTTGGAAGTTCTTACCAATAGGCATAGCAGGGACCCTGCTGTTTGAAGACAGGAGGTGTATGGTGTGTGGATTTGAATAAACGTTTCCAGTTTTAGAAAAGGGGAAATTCTTTTATTCTCCCGGCGTGCCTAATACACTAGAATAGGGGCATTAATGTGCAGTCCTCCCATCACTATGGGACTTTGGAAATAGGTTCCAGGCCATTTCCTCCAATTAATTTACTGAATAACTGAAGGACTTTCAAATTTGTTTTGCTGTTGTTGTTAATGTCTTCTTTATAGTTGTGGGATTTTTAATGGAAAAAAATTCAAACCCAATCTCTGAATGCTTCTTATGAAACTAGAGGATGGAGAATTCATGTTTGGGGTGGCGTCTTCTAACTTCCAATTGCTGCCCTGAGTGGAGATAGATCAATTTTTGTTACTAATCAGCCACTCTGCTAACAGTTTCTTTGAGACACATTTATTTCACAACTAGTAGAGAAATCTTTGCTCTGAAGGGGCTCTAGGCTTTGGAGTCACACGAGAAGCAGTTTTTGCAAGTCACTGCTGTCTGAAATATCTACCTGCATGGGGCCACTAAGTCAGCCACACTGCCTTGCCTTACACACACACACACACACACACACACACACACACACACACACACACACACACAATGTAAAATAGCCGTCATCATTTTATGGAGCATCCAGCATAGATGAATACTGGATTGTGCATATTAATCAGTATATTCTTCATAAGAATTAAGCTATTGCTTTTATAGGTAACTGTTTCATTACATATCTCACATTCGAATCATGACCTTTCACTATGTTATAAATCCCTCTATCCTATGATGGTGCGTGGGGTCCTGAGGATTGCTTTGTGTGAAGACTCATGTGGCAGAACTTCATACTCTTGCAAATGAGCAAAAATTTCACTTTCTTTGTCTCTGGAGCCTGTGAAGACAGCCACTGCTTTAAGCTGGCAATTTACTCTCACTGAACAGCCATTTCACGAGACCCTGTAGAGTGGATTGATGCATGGACCTATGATGTATTACCGGATTAAGGAACATAATTCTTGTTTAAGGGTTCCATGCTTCCCTTGGCAAGCTGAAGAGAAGCTAATCATATTAATAAAGAAGCTACGCATTATAGACGGTGATATTATACCTGTCTTCACATTATATCTGCAAAGCACTTTTAATTCCTAATGATTTAGGAATTAGGAATTTAGTGGATTTAGCTCATGAATGAGTAATTTGCAAACTTTATAGTGTTTAATTATACAGGTCCCTTTTGTCATTACAGGAAAAATAGAGGAAGTAATTAACTAACCAATTTTTGGGGTAAGAAAAGTATCAAGCAAAAATGACAGCATAATTTTGATCCAAAATCCTTCCTTCTTTCTTTCCCTTCCTCTTCCCTATAAATGGCAGCTTCTGTATTAAGCACTGGGGATCTCACATCACTTCCCTTCCCTCTTCCTTCTCCCTTCCCTTCTCTCCTGAGACAATGTCTTACAGTGGAGCCCTGGCTGGCCTAGAACTTGCTATGCAGATCAGGCTGGCCTCAGACTCAAAGAGAGCCTCCCGCTTCTGCTCCCCAAGTGCTGGGATTAGAGGCATGCAGCACCACACCTTGCCTGTGATCCTTTTAACTTATACCTCAAACTGGCTTAGAATTGCCAAGTGCTTGGGAAAGGGGTAATGTTATCATTGTTGGGAATGTTGCTTTTCGTCCACAAATAAAAATCTATTTCTTACCTCAAAGTATCCTTCCAGAAAATTAGAACTTTAACCCATCCAGTATGGCTTAAGCTACTAAACATTTTTTATTGAAATCGCAAATATGTAGTCATAATTTTCTCCAAGAATTCTCTCAGAAGGCAGCCCCCATATGCTTAAGACCACAATATGAATCAATGGTTATCAAAAATTAATAATGGTCTTGACTTGCTTTTTTTTCAGTCAATAGAAATAATTACATCTTGAGCTTGCACACAATTGTTTGAAAACATAAAAGCAGAATCTCTTCTCCAAACACAAGTTTTCCCTGCTAATTATTTGTCATAGTTTGGCAGTCAAATTCATGGACATTACATAAATAATACTGAGAATTGTGCTTCCAATTGTCTTCTTGGCAAAAGGTTTGAAACTCTTGGAGTCCCATGCTCAGAAGCTAGATCTCGGTGGAATATTAAGCAATGGACTCTTAGGTATAGAACAAGAAAGGTGACTAAGTCCACTCATTTGGAAAACCACTTCTCTGTCCTTCACAATATACACAGTTTCACCCATTTGACTCATACCTGGGGTGTTAACTGTTTTCCCTAAATCTCTCTCTCTGTGGAAAGTCCATCCTTTTCAGCAGATGCAAGCTAGTTAGTTTATGGTATCTCAAGATAAAGAGTATCCCCGAAACACTTAAAATGTATTATTTGTTTATTTTTTCAAATGCTTTTAGGCTAAGAAGAATTTGAGGCTAATTTTGGGCAAAATGTGAATATAATAAATAAAATCAGAACCAGTTTAAAATCCAAAGTAAAATGTACACATATAAACACACACACCTAGCACCCTTTACACACATAAACACCTACATACAAACACACACATAGACACAAGCCAATCCAACAAATAAACAAGCAATGCCGTCTATTAATACAAACTTTGAGTTTCCTGGGAAATATTGCCAAAAGAATGGTTGGTTCTGTTGTATTCACTGTCCCCAAAACATGCAAATAGTCCCCAAAGCCTGCACCCCTGGCTGAAATCACTCAGTGGAGCCCAGCCGGGAGTACTGCTGATGGGTATGTATAACCTCAGTAATACTAAACAGAAGATGCAGATAGAGTTTACACAAGGCTGATTCTTGAATCCTTCCAAATGTCAATGTTATGATACTGAAAGATAATCCAGGGATATCAGTCTTCATTGAATCAACAGTCCAAGGGTGTAAGTGTTTAGATTTTGTCTTAAACCATGACTGCATTAAATAATAGAGAGATGGAGTGTTTCGTTGTTGCTTGTCCATCTAACAATAGACACAGAAATGAATTTTTTAATGAAAGGAGATTCCAGATAAATACCCTAAAATCAGTCAATCAGTGGATTTAACATTTTCTACTTAGCCAATCATACATAAAACTAGGTTTTGCTCAAGAAAAGTGTGGAACTACTGCTTTTGGCTTGCTTTTGCTGAATTTCTCTAAAAGTTAACTTGTATATTTCATCGTACAACTGACTGGGACAAATTTTTTGAAAATATTGAGTAAAATAACATTTGAACTAAAAATAACTCTATTCAAACTGCACTTCATCAGTTAAAATCAGGCATGGAAGAGTTAACCAGTGTCGTTGAGCTTAGGAAAACGATATGTGTTTGAATATCAAATGACATCCATAACTCGAAGGGCATTTTAATACCACAAAATACTAAACGAGCACCAGAGATTGTGATGACATTTGTTAACGTTTTTCTTTTTCTTTTCTTTTTTTTTTTTTTGAGACAGGGTTTCTCTGTGGCTTTGAAGCCTGTCCTGGAACTAGCTCTGTAGACCAGGCTGGTTTCGAACTCACAGAGATCTGCCTGTCTCTGCCTCTCGAGTGCTGGGATTAAAGGCGTGTGCCACCACCGCCCGGCCTTGTTAATGTTTTTCAAGATGAGCAGGTTTTGTTTACCTATAGTGATGGGTAATTCATGTGTCAGCTTGATTGGCAGAGCCAGTACAGTGCTGAGGAGGAGATGGGCCTTAAAGTGGGTGAAGAGAGACCGCCCCAGTGCGGGTGGACATCAGTGTGTCCCTTGTGGGCAAGAGAAGAACTGAAAAAGATGGAGAGAGGTCAAGTTTCTTCCCAGTCCAACTTCTCTGCCCTTGGGCTTTGGTGTTTCTGAGTCTTGGGTCTTTAGGCTTGGACTGGGTCTTAAATGGTCACTTCCATCATCCTCAGATTCCGAGTTTGCCTGGGAACCATGCTGTTTCCCCAGCGTGCAGGTAAAGCGCTTGTCTTCTGAGTATCTGACCTCCTCATCCATAATAAAAATTTTTCATATATATATATATATGTATATATATATATGATCCTGTTTTGCTGGAAAATTCTGATTACTGGACAAACTATCAAATACTTTCAGGAAGTCAAAAGAAAGGAAAAACTGGCCCTTCAAATGAGCAGGTAGGATACAACCTATAGAACAATAGTTCTCAAACTGTGGGTCATGACTCCTTTGGGGGGGTCTAATGACCCTTCCACAGAGATTGCTTAAAATGATCAGAAAACACAGATATTTACATTAAGATTCATTATAGTAGCAAAATTACAGTTATGAAGTAGCAGTGAAAATAATTTTGTGGTTGGGGTCACCACAACATGAGGAACTGTGTTAAAGGTCACAGCATTGGGAAAGTTGAGAACCTCTGGTTTAGAGAGTTTACCCCTGGAATCAGGACAGATAACAAATGTAAACAATTTTAAGTTATTTATTTACTTCTTTCTTTATTTGGTTTTTCAAGACAGAGTTTCTTTATGTAGCTCTGGCTGTCTTGGGACTAGCTCTGTAAAACAGGCTGGCCTCAAACTCACAGAGATCCGACTGTCTCTGCCTCCCTCCCAAGTGCTGGGATTAAAGGTATGCACCACCACTGTCTGGCAAACTCTTATATTTATATAAAATATGTTATGGTCTAAGAAATGCCAAAAAACAGAGATACTAAAAAGAAAAATAAACATAATTGCTTGAGTAGACATTTTAAAATTCAATTAGAAAATACTATTAACTTCAAAATAAGAGTCACTGAAAGGTTTTGTTTAAGACTTATTTATCTTAATTATGTGTATGGGGGTTTGGCCTGCATGCATGCTTGTGCACCATGTATGTGCCTAATGTCTTCAGAGGCCAGAAAAGGCAACTGGATTCCCTGGAATTGGAGCTACGGGTGGTTGTGAACAAGCGTGTTGGTTCTGGGACTCGAATCAGAGTCCGCTGGAAGAGTACTCTGAGCCATCCATCTCTTCAGGCCCCCTGGAAGAGTTTTTAAATTTTGTTTAGATTCAAATATAATTCAAGACACTCTTTCTGAATTCCAAAAGATAATTTATAAGAGAAAAAGACAGAATCTTCAGTAAAACCTAAGGCTATGCCTTAGGTTTAACAGAGACTCTTATATAAAACATTCATATATGTATATACGTATATGCATAAATATACACATTTGTGTCTGTCTGTCTGTGTGTGTGTGCACATGTGCAAGCGCTTATGTGGAGACCAGAGGCGGTTGCTTGGCAACCCTATTACTTTCCACCGTATGCCTTTGAGGCAGAATTTCTCCCTGAACCTGGAGCATACCCTTCTGACTAGGCTGGCTGGTCAGCAAGTTTCCATGAATGAGCGTAACTGGCCTTGTGGTCATACCTAGCTTTTAGGTAGGTTTCTAAGTCAGGTCCTCCTGCTTGCCTAGCAATAGCTTTTACTCACTGAGCTATCTCCACAGCCCCACAAAAAAAAAAAAAAAGAGTCTTAAAGCCCCTCCTATGGGACACCTACTTAGTTTTGTTTGTATAGTTTACTCCTGGCTATGAAGTTGGTTCAGTCAGTAATGGGTTTGCCTCACAAACAAATTTCAGAATTCTAATTCCCAGAAAGCATATTCAAAGCTGGGTGTGGTGATGCACACTTGTAACTGCAGGTAATGGGCATGCCTCACAAACAGAATTTCCAGAGTTCTAATTCCCAGAAAACATATTCAAAGCTGGGTGTGGCGTTGTACACTTGTATCCCCAGGTAGGGATGGTTAAATGGAAGGTGAGAGAGAAGTGCGGGGAGGCAGTTCATTGGAAGCTGGTGAGCTAGCTAATTTGACTGGCACAGTAGAGTTCCAGGCCACCCAGAGACTCTGCCTCAAAAGACGGAAGGCTCCTGATGAGTAATAGCAGAGGTAATCTCCTGACCTCCACATGTACCACACACACACATCGCACCCACATATGCAATCCTTCACACAATAGCACATCCTCCACCCTCCTTGTGGCCTTTCCTGACAGTATTTCCTTGTTACCTATCCTAAATTACAGCTCTGATTTTGAGAGACACAACACCTAAGAGCTTCCGTAGCTGCCTGGTCAATCTTCAAAGCTTGGTGGAATTCCTCCAGAATAGTAATGGTGACTCTATTCCTTGTTAGCTCTGATTGTGCTTTTGTAAAATCAAGGCGTTTTAGAAAATAGTTTTATTGTTTAAAACACAAATAAATGCCATCGTCAGTATTACAGTTCCTCTATCAAGATTATAAAAATAGAATTTATTTTATTAAAACCTCCTAAAATTCTATGTCACAACCCTTTACCTGCCAGCCAAGAAAGATTTTCAATCATTTAGGGAGTTTCCAACTGTTGCCAACCTGTGCTGGAAAGAAATTTTTCTGCCATCATCTGTGCCAAAACACCTATCCCTGCCTAGTCTCTGGGACTTTGTCAGAAGCTAGGAAGAGAAAAGAACCATTGTCCAAGACACAAGACCTCACCATCTCCATCCCACATTGCAGAGAGCCCTAGTCTCCTGGTCTCCATGTCTCAGAGAAATTTCTAGTTTGGGTTGTTTTTTTTTCCTTGAAAAAATTATTTTCATTTCCCATTTCTGGGCCTAAGCTCTTTGTCTTGACTCAAATCCTTATTTCAATCACTTAGTCCTTAAAATCACTCCAGGGTTTCAGGAACTGAACACTACGGAGGTGTTAAAACATGTCATGTTCTCTGAGAGAATCTCCCTTTGATTCTCACTGTGTGTGGAAATAAAATGAGAAAATGATAGTATCTTAAAATGTGACTCTTCCTAACCTGTGCTTAATTTTACAGAGGATTCCTGGTTTGTTCCATCAAAAGAGCTGAGAGTGGTGAGCCTGAGTCCAAATGTTTCATGCTGTTCAAGGGTGATCTTTTCAAAGGTCGTAGGTTATTTTAAGCATCCCTTGGTCTTTCCCCATCTCCCCTGTAGAACATTGATGTCTTCATCATGCTAATGTACAGGGCTACTTGAACCAGTAGTTTATGATATGAATTATAAATAACTTGACGTTAATTAATTGTAAGTTGCTTAATGTTGATTTAACTGTAAGTTGCTTAATGTTGATTTAACTGTAAGTTGCTTAATGTTGATTTATTTGTATCACAATCAGCCATTAATGATGAGCATTAGTTAAGATGTGAGAATTATACTGAAGCAATGTTTTACACTCCCATTTTTCCAAGAAGCTTTCCCCGGACAACATTGAGAAACTAAAGCTCTTAACTAACAAGGACTAGATGATAACTACAGTAACTTTTTTTTATAAAAAGTCTCACTTGTGATAGGCTATGTATAACTAAAATAAAACTGGTCAGTAAGCTGCTTTGAATATTCTAAGCAGTAATACTAAATACACTGATCAAGAATAGGTACATATAATCAACAAATACTTATTAAATATATTTCTTATATAACATACTTTTTGTGTTTATTAACAATTGAACAGTTGGTAGTGAAAAAAATCTCACAAGTTGTGGGAAAAGTGATCTATACTGGATATCATCCTACTGGGTCAGAAGTTGTCAGTACCATCAACAAGCCATCCTGGCCCATAGCCAAGACAAGAATATGAATAAAATTGTACATGAAATTGATGAATAATGGACACTAAGACTTACACTTCCTCTGGGACACAAGACCGTGCTCTCTATAGACAAGGGCCTTCATGGAGAGATGTTAATCTTTAGTTAGTCTCTGCTTGCTCGATGCCCCTTTCTTACCTCCTGCCAATAGAAAAAAAAATATACAATCCAGGAATGATGAGACTCAGGCAGAACCTCTGCCCAGTGTCACCTACCACTCTTCTAGAAACCCTGACTAAAATCCACTCAAGGAGCAAGCTGAAGTTGATGGAGTCATTCTCTGGGCTGGTAGGCCATGCTCATTTATAAGAAAGTCCTTGGAAAAACCACACTTCTGAAATAATCACCCTTAAATAGGGACTTTATCTTAGGACCCATGTGCACCCCAACATCAGCATCTCAGCACATACTTGGAACAACTGATTATACCCTAAGTCAGAAGTCAAACCTATAAACAAACATGTAGGCTGTATACACCACTGTTTGGGACAGATTAGCTTAAAGGCTTAAACTTAGACATTTATAGGACTACACCCTCACTTGTGCCTATACAGGCAAAATGAGGCATCACTCCTCACAGGTATATGGGGGTGGCTGCCCCTGAGAGCTACAACTGAGTGTTACACACATGGAGAAATGTACAGGCAAACAAAAATATTTCTTCTTCATACAGGGTTTTCCATGTCTATACATGGCAGATGGATCATATAGAACTCATTGTGCCCTTGCTGTCTATAAGACCGCACTAGAAGATGCACCCTTGGCTGCCTTTTCAGTCAGCTCAGTTTTTCCACACTACCAGCCAAACCCTTATCTTCCATCATCTGAGAACCATTTCCAAGCCTATCTTGGGAGGAATGTACATTTATTTTATTCCATTCCCAAGTGAGAACTCTAGACACACCAACACAAACAGAAGCCCTGGTGATTTTATTGACAGCTCTCTAAACCAGACACATACAAGCATATTTCCGATGAGCCAAAAGACTATACTGATGCTTTTTAAAAAGGTGGTACTGTAAGATGCAATTGTTCCAGATCTGCTCACACTCTGCTTGTGGATATGTAACACTCAGTGTTGTTTGCTGCTCAGTGTGTATATAGCCAACAAGACAAATACAACAAATGCTAACCATTTAGATGTGTGTGGTCTGCCAGCTCGAGTCACTGCCCACAACTAGTGCCAAACTTCTCAAATCTATCCTTTGTGTCATTTTAGAAATAGCTAGTTGTTGCTGTAGTCTATACTTTTATGACAACTCAATGCATGGCTCTCAACACACAAAAACAGCCATAAAGTCTTCGTAGAAGACCCCATAAAGTTCTCATACAGGGGCAAAAATATGTGCACACAAACTCCAAAGATTGTAAGAGCTATGTGATAGGGTGGATGTAGGAACCTGGCCTTGAGGGTTTGACATGTTTTTCACCATTTGGATACAAAAACCATCGTCATGACCTACGAGAGACAGTGGCCCATATATAGGCAAGGTCAGAACATAAACAAAACAATACATGTGCAAGTGACAAGTTCTGGATACTGAGCTTATACCTGTTGCTCTAAAGGGGTGTGGCTACTTAGAAACAAATGATTCTGGAGATTATAAACCACCTCTCCCTGTTGCCTACTGCTGTGTAATAAACTGAAACCATCAACGGATGGTGGATCCTTGCTGAAGTGGTGTCCTGATGTCTCCCGGCTCTGAAAGGAACCTACTTAAAACTCACTCACAGGGCAGCCTGGATTTTCTGGGGTCATTCTGTTGGCACCCTTCCCTTCAGAAGGGAAACCTTCTCACTGGGAACCGAAATTTACACGGCCGAAATCTAGCTAGCATGATGCTTATGAAGATTATGTAGTTCAGTTAAGGTGATGCAAGCTGGGTACTGCTGCAGCATCATTTTTTCTATATTTGATATGATGGAGTCTATTATTTGCAAAATGTGTGCCCGTCAGATGCTACTTCATATGAAGAACAAAGAGCAGCTTTTTCTTTTTTTTTAAATATTTATTTATTTATTATGTATACAATATTCTATCTGTGTGTATGCCTGCAGGCCAGAAGAGGGCACTAGACTTTATTACAGATGGTTGTGAGCCACCATGTGGTTGCTGGGAATTGAACTCAGGACCTTTGGAAGATCAGGCAATGCTCTTAACCACTGAGCCATCTCTCCAGCCCAAGCAGCTTTTTCTTGAATGACTTCATGATTCAGACATCTCATTCAGACTATCCATCTTTTAAATTAGGGTCAGTTAGTGATCTTTCTCTTAGGAAACTTTTTCCAGTTATGAGAGGGCTCTTCCAGGTAATTGAAGAAAGATACTGCGCTCACAGGGACAGTAGAATGCAGTCAATTTTCAATAAAGTCAATGAAAATCCCAGGTTGAGAGACAGGTACAACTTGTCAGTGTGCTTGAACACCCCTTTCCACGGTTTACACTTATTTTAAGGAATTCAATACTCTGAAAACATTGATGAGTTCAATTTTATAGGCAAAATTAAGAAAATGAAAGTGAACCAGGTGGTAGTGACGCACTTAATCCAAGCATTCAGGAGGCAGAGGCAGATGGATCTCTGTGAGTTTAAGGCCAGCCTGGTCTACAGGAACTAGTTCCAGGACAGGACTCAAAGCTACAAAAAAAAAAAAAAAAACCCTGGAAGTTTGTTAATATGGTATGATACATAAAATGCACATATTTAACATATACATTTAGATGAATTTAATCATATACTTGGAACCATATTGTCACCACAATCAGGAGAGCAAAGAAGACTTGGGATATAGCTCAGTGATAGAGCATCTGCTTAGCGTGTACAGGAACCTGACTTGGGTCCCCAGCACCATGCACACACAATTTTTAAAGGCAGTAAACATAATCAAAAGACAAAATGTTTACAACACATTCAAGCTATGAAGTGTGTATAGCTTTAATGTGCAAGGAATTTTTATTTAAATATTAGTATTATTTTCCTAAGTGTATGTATGTTTACATACATGTGAAATGGTGGTTATTACTATTATATTCCTATGTGTATGTGTGTGCTCATACATGTGGAAGAGAGGGCACATACCATTTCATGAGTTAGGAAGTCAAAATGCATCCTTGAGTATCAATCCTCACTTTCCACCTTGTTTGGGGGTAGTTTCTCCCTTGTTCAGTGCTTCATAAACCAGATTAGCTGGCTCACAAATTCTGGAACTCTTTTGTGCATATACCATGTATACACAATTTTTTTAAAGGTAGTAAGCGTATAGTAAGCGTATATCTATAACTCCTACAGAGAGAAGACTTTTTTACCATCTCCTAGAGGGAGGGGTACTCTGCACTCACAGACACGTGCATGACTGCATTTGGCTTCCAGATGAGTTCTAGGAATGTAAACAGCAGTCTTGTGTTACAATGCTTGCCCACTGGGTCCCACAAGGAATGTTTAAATAGTTACTTAAAAATGCAGAGAAACAAAAGATGAACAAAAGGCTAGATAAAAGCTTTGAAGAAGAAATAGTTAATAAATTATTAATAATAAAAGTCAAATGATATAGAGATTTGCATTGGTATGGATCTTGGTTTATTGATACAAACTTAAGGTCAGTTTTGTTATATGCATATTTCTGTTCTTGATTGATGAATTGTGTTTGTGCAGCTCATTTAAAAAATGTAATGTATTGATGGGCGTAGTCAACTGGTAAGCTAGAATTAACCAGACAAGCTCAATACAACAGATCTAGTTTAATAATTGGAAAACGGGAGACTCATACGATTGGGGTCCAGCGAACATCACATGCAGCCAAGAGAGGAGAGGGAGCGCACCTGGATTCCCAAGTCTTTCTTCCCTGGCTCCAGGCAGCCACACCCTAGCCAAATGTGATTGGCTGAGCTTCCCCATCATCTCCCCCTTTTGTCTAAACAAGATCAAACCAAACCCAATACAACTATTATACAATAGGAACAGATACCAAATATAAAATTACAAGCAACAAACAATATTAAGCAAGAAACATATAACAAAAGTTTTTTTTCACAGAAAAACATCCAAGGCTTTAATAAGTATCTACATATAGGAAAAACACTGTGCCCCTGAAAATAGATCCAGTCACATTTTTTTTTAAAAAATTTTTTATTGAGAAAAAGAAAAAAAGTTTCTGCCTTCTCCCAGCCTCCCATTTCCCTCCCCCTCCTCCCACCCTTCTTCCCCTCCCCCCACTCTTCTCCCCCTCCCTCTCCAGTCCAAAGAGCAGTCAGGGTTTCCTGCCCAGTGGAAAGTCCAAGGTCCTCCCCGCTCCGTCCATGTCTAGGAAGGTGAACATCCAAACTGGCTAGGCTCCCACAAAGCCAGAACATGAAGTAGGATCAAAACCCCGTGCCATTGTCCTTGGCTTCTCATCAGCCCTCATTGTTCGCCATGTTCAGAGAGTCCAGTTTTATCCCATGCTTTTTCAGTCACAGTCCAGCTGGCCTTGGTGAGCTCCCAATAGATCAGCTCCACTGTCTCAGTGGGTGGGTGCACCCCTCGTGGTCCTGACTTTCTTGCTCATGTTCTCCCTCCTTCTGCTCCTCATTGGGACCTTGGGAGCTCAGTCCAGTGCTTCAGTGTGGGTCTCTATCTCCATCCATCACCAGATGAAGGTTCTATGGTGATATGCAAGATATTCCTCAGGAGATGCAACAGACACTAGCGCGCAGACGCAGTGGATGCAGGACAGACAAATCATGAAACAGTGAAGCCCACACTGAGAGCAGATCGCCACACTACAACTAAATCAAGTAGGTTTTGGGGGGCCTAGCCTGCAAAGTGGTAGACCTTTTATTGGCGAGGTCCATGGGCTAACGGGGAGCCTGGTCCTGTCCCTGAAGACCACCCTGAGTGGAGAGAGTATTCTTGGCCTGTGGCAGGACACAGGAAACGGAGCGGGGGCATTCCCTGGCCCCCTTGACCCCCCCCTTAGCCTGCTAGGGCTGGTACCCTCTGCTGGGGCTGCTCTTCCTCTGCTGCAACCTCTCTTTCCCTGGCATATCCCAGCTTGCACCCAGGGGCCTCCTTCACTCCCCCTCCCTTATGTGGGGCCGCAGGATCACCCAGTTTAGCCTGTTTGGGCGCTGGATAGGGAGCTCGGGGCAGAGGGCAGCAGGAGTTCCTCTGTTTTGGTGGCTGGTCTGCAGAGGGGTAGGCCTTTTGTTGGCGAGGTCCTTGGTGAACGGGGAGCCTGGTCCTGGTCATGAAGACCCTTCTGAGTGGTGAAAGAGATCTTGGCCAGTGGCGGGACCCAGGAAATGGAGAGAAGGCATTTTGTAAGCTGGGACCCTGGCCAGCAGGAAAACCTGTTCCTGTTCTAAAAGACCCATTAGATAGCATCAATAGGAGGAGATGGGCAGGCGCCAAGGCAAGAATTCACCCAACAATCAGAAAAACAACATGAAAACACCAGAACCCAATGATCTTACAACAGAAGGACTTGAACACCCTAACACAGAAGAAGTGGAAAAAATTGACTTTATGAAAGAAATAGAGTCCCTTAACCAACATGTAAAAAGCGCCCTTATAGAAATGGATGAGAAGTATAACAAAAAGTTTGAAGAAATGAGTAAATGCTTAAATGATACCCTGGGAAACCAAGAAAAAACGATCAAACAGGTAATGGAAACAGTTCAAGAATCGAAAACTGAAATGGAAGCAAGGAAGAAAACATAAACTGAGGACCAGCTAGATATGGAAAATCTAGGTCAACGAGCAGAGACTACAGAAACAAGCATAATCAATAGGATACAAGAGATAGAAGAAAGAATCTCAGATTCTGAAGACAGCATAGAGAAAATAAACGCACTGATCAAAGAAAACAGCAAAGTCAAGAAATTCTCATTACAAAACATTCAGGTAATATAGGACACAATAAAAAAGACCAAACCTAAGAATAATAGGGATAGAAGAAGGAGAAGAGTCACAGCTCAAAGGCCCAGAAAAATTTTTAACAAAATTATGGAAGAAAACTTTCCCAACATAAAGAAAGATATGCCTTTGAATATTCAAGAAGCATACGGAACACCAAACAGACTGGATCAAAGAAAAACATCCCCTCGCCATATAATAATCAAAACACAAAATATACAGATTAAAGAAAGAATATTAAGAGCTGCAAAGGAAAAAGGGCAAGTAACTTATAAAGGTAAACCAATCAGACTTACACCTCACTTCTCTATGGAAACCATGAAAGCCAGGAAGTCCTGGATAGAGGTACTGTAGAACCTAAGAGTCCAATGCAAACCCAAACTACTATACCTAGCCAAGCTATTGTTCACTATCAATGGAGAAAACAAAACATTTCAGGATAAGAACAAATTTAAACAATACGTAGCCACAAATCCAGCACTACAGAAAGTAATAGAAGGAAAATCACAACCCAAGGAATTCAACATAGCCAACACTGCCTACAATAACGCAGGCATCTAGCGCCCCTTCACCAGCACAACTCAAAGAAGGGAGACACACAAACTCTACTATCAAAAACCATAAGAATAACCGGAGTAAACAACCACTGGTCATTAATATCACTTAATATTAATGGTCTCAATTCACCTATAAAAAGGCACAGGCTAAGATATTGGATACGAAAACAGGACCCAACATTCTGCTGTTTGCAAGAAACACATCTCAACCACAAAGACAGGCATCTACTCAGAGTAAAGGGTTGGGAAAAGGTTTTTCAAGCAAATGGTCCTAAGAAAAAAGCAGGTGTGCCCATACTAATTTCTAACAAAACTGACTTCAAACTAAAATCAATCAGAAGAGATCGAGATGGACACTTTATACTCATAACAGGAACATTTCATCAGGATGAAATCTCAATCCTAAATATCTACGCCCCTAATACAAAAGCACCCACTTATGTAAAAGAAATCTTACTAAAACTCAAGGCAGACATCAAACCACACACACTAGTAGTAGGAGACTTCAACACACCTCTCTCACCAATGGACAGGTCAATCAGACAGAAACCTAATAGAGAATTAAAAAATTTGTTGGTAGTGGTAATGAAGCAAATGGACTTAACAGACATCTATAGAACACTCTACCCAAATAGGAAAGAATATACCTTCTTCTCTGCAGCTCACGGAACCTTCTCAAAAATTGACCACATACTCAGAAACAAAGGAAAACTCCACAGATACAAAAAAATATCAGCATCCACCTGTGTCTTATCACATCACCATGGACTAAACTTAGAAGGCAACAACAATGTTAACCCAAGAAAGCCGACAAACTCATGGAAACTGAACAGTCAGTTGAACCACACCTGGGTCAAGGAAGAAATCAGGAAAGAAATTAAAGTCTTCCTTGAATTTAATTAAAATAAAGAGACAACATACTCAAACCTATGGGACACGATGAAAGCAGTGCTAAGAGGAAAGTTCATAGCACTAAGTGCCCACTTAAAGAAAATGGAGAAAGCACACATTGGGGACTTAACAGCACACCTGAAAGCTCTAGAAAAAAAAGAAGCAGACACACCCAGGAGGAGTAGAAGACTGGAAATAATCGAACTGAGGGCTGAAATCAACAAAATAGAAACACAGAAAACAGTCCAAAGAATCAATGAAACAAAAAGTTGGTTCTTGGAAAAAATCAACAAGATCGACAAACCCCTATCCAAACTAATTAAATGACACAGAGAGAACACGCAAATAAATAAGATCAGAAATGAAAAGGGGGACGTAACCACAGACATAGAGGAAATTCAGAGAATCATTAGATCTTACTACAAAAGCCTGTATGCCACAAAACTGGAAAATGCAAAAGAAATGGACATTTTTTTAGATAAGTACCATATACCAAAGCTAAACCAAGACCAGGTGAACGATCTAAATAGACCTGTTAGTCGCCAAGTACTAGAAACTGTTATCAAAAATCTCCCTTCCAAAAGAAGCCCAGGACCAGATGGTTTTAATGCAGAATTCTACCAAAACTTTCAAGAAGACGTAATGCCTATATTCCTTAATGTATTTCACAATATAGAAACAGAAGAGTCATTGCCAAATTCCTTTTATGAAGCTACAGTTACCCTGATACCAAAACCTCACAAAGAACCAACCAAGAAAGAGAATTACAGGCCTATCTCACTCATGAATATCGACGCAAAAATTCTCAATAAAATACTAGCAAACCGAATCCAAGAACACATTAGAAAAATTATCCATTATGATCAAGTAGGCTTCATCCCAGAGATGGAGGGCTGGTTCAACATATGCAAATCTATCGATGTAATCCACCATATAAATAAACTGAAAGAAAAAAAAACATATGATCATTTCATTAGATGCTGAAAAAGCATTTGACAAAATTCAACACCCCTTTATGATAAAGGTCTTGGAGAGATTAGGGACACAAGGGTCATACCTAAATATAATAAAAGCTATTTATAGCAAGCCGACAGCTCCCATTAAATTAAATGGAGAAAAACTCAAAGCCATCCCACTAAAATCAGGAACACGACAAGGATGTCCACTCTCTCCATACCTCTTCAATATAGTGCTTGAAGTTCTAGCAATAGCAATAAGACAACATAAGGGGATCAAGGGGATTCATATTGGAAAGGAAGAAGTTAAGCTTTCGTTATTTGCAGATGATATGATAGTATACATAAGCGACCCCAAAAACTCCACCAAAGAACTTTTACAGCTGATAAACACCTTTAGTAATGTGGCAGGATACAAGATCAACTCCAAAAACTCAGATACCTTTCTATACACTAAGAATAAGGAAGCAGAGAGGGAAATCAGAGAAGCTTCACATTTCACGATAGCCACAAATAGCACAAAATATCTGGGGGTAACTCTGACCAAGGAAGTGAAAGATCTATTTGACAAGAACTTTAAGTCTTTGAAGAAATAAATTGAAGAGGACATCAGAAAATGGAAGGATCTCCCTTGCTCTTGGATTGGGAGGATCAACATAGTAAAAATGGCAATTCTACCAAAAACAATCTATAGATTCAATGCAATCCCCATCAAAATCCCATCAAAATTCTTCACAGATCTGGAGAAGACAATAATCAACTTTATATGGAAAAACAAAAAAAAATCCAGGATAGGCAAAACAATCTTATACAGTAAAGGATCGTCTGGAGGCATTACCATCCCTGACTTCAAACTCTATTACAGAGCTACAGTGTTGAAAACAGCTTGGTATTGGCATAAAAACAGAGAAGTCGACCAATGGAATCGAATAGAAGACCCTGACTTTAATCCACAAACCTATGAACACTTAATTTTCAATAAAGGAGCTAAAAGTATACAATGGAAAAAAGAGAGCATCTTCAACAAATTGTGCTGGCAAAACTGGATGTCAATCTGTAGAAAAATGAAAATAGACCTATATCTATCACCATGCACAAAACTGAAGTCCAAGTGGATTAAAGACCTCAATATCAGTCTGAACACACTGAACCTGATAGAAGAGAAAGTGGGAAATACTCTACAACACATGGGCACAGGAGACCACTTCCTACGTATAACCCCAGCAGCACAGATATTAAGGGCCCTCATTGAATAAATGGAACCTCCTGAGACTGAGACTGAGAAGCTTCTGTAAAGCTAAGGACACTGTCACTAAGACAAAAAGGTAGCCCACTGACTGGGAGAAGATCTTCACCAACCCTGCAGCTGACAAATGTCTGATCTCCAAAATATATAAAGAACTCAAAAAACTAGACCGTAAAATGCTAATCAACCTAATTATAAAATGGGGCACTGAGCTGAACAGATAATTCTCAACAGAAGAAGTTCAAATGGACAAAAGACACTTAAGGTCATGTTCAACCTCCTTAGCAATCAGGGAAATGCAAATCAAGACAACTTTAAGATACCATCTTACACCTGTCAGAATGGCTAAAATCATAAACACCAATGATAGCTTTTGCTGGAGAGGTTGTGGAGGAAAAGGTACCCTCATCCATTGCTGGTGGGAATGCAAACTTGTGCAACCACTCTGGAAATCAGTGTGGCGGTTTCTCAGGAAATTCGGGATCAACCTACTCCTGGACCCAACAATACCATTCTTGGGAATATACCCGAGAGGCCCTATCATACAACAAAAGTATATGCTCTACGATGTTCATAGCAGCATTGTTTGTGATAGTCAGAACCTGGAAACAACCTCGATGTCCTTCAATGGAAGAATGGATGAAGAAAGTATGGAATATATACATATTAGAGTACTACTCAGCAGTAAAAAACAAGGACTTCTTGAAGTTTGCATACAAATGGATGGAAATAGAAAACACTATCCTGAGTGAGGTAAGCCAGACCCAAAAAAGAGGAATATGAGAATAAAGGACATTGAGCCTATAATTCGCGATCCTTGAGAAGCTAAATAATAAGGTGAACCAAAAGAAAAACATAAAGGCATCCTTCTGAATATTAACCTTCATCAGGCGATGAAAGGAGACAGAGACCCACATTGGAGCACCGGACTGAAATCTCAAGGTCCAAATCAGGAGCAGAAGAAGAGAGAGCACAAGCAAGGAACTCAGGACCGCGAGAGGTGCACCCACACACTGAGACAATGTGGATGTTCTATCGGGAACTCACCAAGGCCATCTGGCCTGATTCTGAAAAAGCATGGGATAAAACTGGACTTGCTGAACATAGTGGACAATGGGGACGAGAAGTCATTGTTTTTTACCACAACCTCCACCAGGATTGGCAAGTTTGAAGCCAGGTTCTTCCATCTGTCTTCTGAAGAGGAGTTTGGGTGAGTCAAGGTCCACTTTGAACCTATCAACAGTGCTGCCTTCCATCCTGATGGCAAGAGCAACAGCAGTGGTGGCGAAGACGGCTATGTCCGCATCCGTTACTTTGACCCACAGTGTAACAAATAAGAATTTGGGTCTCAGTGTACATCAGGGAAGCTGCTCAGGACGGTTTTAGACTCTGAGAAATAAATTAATTTGTTAAAAATAAAAAAAAATAAGTTAGAACTTTTCATGACAATGAGACACATCTGCTCCTCTGGCAGCACCAGTCTACTTCAAGAGAAAGATGGGCATCAAAGAGTCTCCTTATGCAGTTGGTTAGCAATTTGGGCAAGAAATTGTTCTTGCCTGGACTGCTTGATGAACTGGACATTCAGGACCTGCAGAGAAATGACTGCTGAACTTGCCTAAAGGTGAGATGATCCTTTGGGATTCCTGCTTCATGAAAGAATCTGCTAGACATTCTGCAGGACATAGAAGAAAGTGACTGACAAACTGCCAATATAGGTGGAACTGTCTTTGAAATTTCCTGCTTCATGGAAAAGTCTGCTGGATACTATGGGCCTGTACACTGAAGATGGATGCCCCAACAGTATAGAAGAACTTTGGGTGACTGTCTAGGCAGTGGGATGTCCTTGTCAATTCTAGAGTTTTGGAAGTTGCTTACAATGCACGTCCTGTTAACTTAGGTATTATGTTCTTCTGGAGTCTTTGATGGAGTTAAAGAATTTATACTTATAGTTTTCCTTAGTTATGATAAAAGATAAAGTAGATATAAATATTGTAACTGTAATTCTTGCTTGATACCTGTTTTGTTGTATGTAATTTTACTATGTTAAAGTTAAAACCTTCCTTTTTATTTAAACAGAAAAAGGGAGGTGATATGGGATTCCCTCTGTATGGTGTGAATATGATTGATTAATGAAGAAAACTGGCTTGAGTCTATGGCAGAGCAGAGTAGAGCAGAGCAGAGGTAGGCAGGGAAGACAGAATTGAATTCTGGGAGAAAGAAGGGCAGAGTAGGGAGACGCCATGGAGCGGTCTCTGAAGACAGACATGCTAAAACTTTGCTGCAAGGTCACAACCTCATGGTGATGCAAAGATGAATGGAAATGGATTAAATTAATATGTAAGGGTTAGCCAATAAAAAGCTAGAGCTAATGGGCCAAGCAATGATTTAATTAATACAGTTTCTGTGTGATTATTTTGGGGCTAAGTGGTGTGGAACCAACAAGCGACTCTTTCCTCCTACAGTCAGACTTCTGATGACCAGAAAAGAAGTTAAAATGAAGAAAAGTAAAATTCTGTGATGTGAGCCGTAAGACCAGGATGAATTCACAGATTTAATATACTTGTAAATGAACAGATACAGAGATAGGAATGGGACATGTGTATGTGCACACCCATGGGAGTGTACACACATATATTTCTTAGCCTTGTCTGTTGAAAGAGCCCAGAAACAATAATTCCCGGGGCATTCTGGCACAAAGGTCTGACTTCTGCACATCTTTTTCAAGTAAAAGACTGGAGTCAGCCTTCCTTGTACAAATGTCTGGAGTTGGGATGCAGTAGATATATGTGGACTACCTCGTGGTACTGGAAAACAAGAAATTACCAAATATATGTAAATCATGTAAGAAGAGAGTCTGTTCAAAATAGTGATGATGATACTGGAGAGATTATTCAGCCCTTAAGAGCCAACTCTGCTCTTACAAGGGACCCGGGTTCAGTTCTCAGTACCCAGAGCACAATGAATTCTACCACCATAGCTCCAGCTTCAGAGGGGAAGGGACATCTCCAACCTCTGAGGGTATTCATGTACACTCGCCCCACTCCCAACACACCAAACATACACAAGTAAACATAATTAAAAATAATCAACACTTTGAAAGTTGATAAAAATCTGGGAGAATAGGAAAAGCCAGAGTAACAGAATAATTATTACTCATGCGGTAAAGCAAGCAGGCACAATTCCATAGTGATATAAATCATTGACTAGGTAAACACACGGGAGAAAAATCAGAATGCTTCTTAGCATAGAATTCCAAGCAATCTATGTAAAAAATGATTGAGACAGACAGCCAGCATTTGGCAAACCTAGAAACAATCATTAGAGTTGAGAACTGTCAACAGATGCGGAGCCCAGGAGGTCAAACAGCAATGAGAACCAGAATAATCACACATATTAAATCACCAGGCTGACACATATTAATCACTAAGATAAATATAGTAAATGTGAAGAAAAAAAAAGACTTGTCAGGTCCTACTTTAATCAAGCAATGAAGCTGAAGTCAACAGCAGCTGGCCTAATCAACATTTCACACTCAGTGTGCTACACTGAGGTCACCATGTTGCTTTCCTCGTGTCCTTTAAAACATGGCAAAAGATACATTTAATTAGAGGAAACATCCGTGGCATTTATTTTGTTGGGAGATTCCTGAAAAGTCTGAAATACATATAAGACAGAAAACACAAAGCAAGGCAAAACGGAGAAAAGAAAATGAACGAACAATGCCAGGTTAAAAGGGACTAAACGAACACAACATTTTGGTTTGGTACAAAGCTAGTTAAGGGTGTTGAATGTATGTCAAAGATCATAGAGGCAAGCCCTAAGGAAACAGTTTACTGTATAGTGATGTTCTATTACATTTAAAGAAATAAAAGAAGGCTAGGAAGATGACCTCAATGGGTAAGATGCTTGCTGTGAAGGCAAGAGGAACTGAATTCAAATCCTGGCACCCACATAAAGGTTGATCATAATGGTGAGTGCCTGTACCTCAGCATTGTGTGTGTGTGTATGTAGAGACAAGTGGATCCCAGGAGTTCACCTATCATCTAACCTACCTAGAACAGAGAGCACTAGGTTCAGTGAGAGACCCTGTCGCAAATAATAATAATAATAATAATAATAATAATAATAATAATAAATGTGAAACAAAAGGGGCCGAAATGTGATGGCTTCCTCTGGCTTCTGTATGCTTAAGGATGAGTGTATGCACCCTTGTCACCCCCACATACCTGTGCATACATCACACACACACACACACACACACACACACACACACACACACACACAAACTGGGGAAAGAAAGAGAAATGTAATAACTATTGGGAGAAGGAAACATACAAAGGTTTAAACAGTAACCAAAATAAAGAATTTATCAAACAGACTTAGCTGAAGAAAATTTAATGAACCAGGAAACAAGTTATGAAATGTTATTCAGGATATGGCATGAAATGCCAAAGGGATTTTTAAAAAGTAAACAACATACAAGGATACATATAGAGGATATAACTAAAGCTAAATACATATTTATATATTTATTTATATCAATTTTCAATATATATTTTTATATTATTTTAAACATATATTTTATTTCTATTGTTTTAAATATACTTTTATTTAAATTATTTAAAATGACTTATTTAAAATATATATATATCTAAATATATATAAACAGAACAAATAGAATGTACTTTTAGCTTCCAAAACAAACCTCAACAGATACACAAAAAAATTGAAATAACCCCATCTATCAGATCACATGACTTAAAATTAGAATTCAACAGTAACACTAATTCCAGAAAGCCCACAAACACATAGAAATTAAACAATGCTCTCCTGAATCACCAATAGGTCAACGAAGAAATTACAGATTTCCTAAAAGTCAACCAAAATGACCACACAATATACCCAAATTTATGGGACACAATGAAAGCAGTGTTAAGAGGAAAGTTCATAGCACTAAATGTCTACATAAAGAAGTTGGAAACGTCCCACACTGGTGAGTTAACAGAACACCTGAAAACTAGGACAAAACGAAGCAAACTCACCCAAGAGGAGTAGATGGCGGAAAATGATTAAATTGAGAGCTGAAATCAACACAATAGAACAAAGAAAACAATCATAGAATCAATGAGAAAAGAGTTGGTATTTTGAGAAAATCAACAAAATACACAAATCTTTATTCAAACTAACCAGAGGCAGAGAGAGAATTGGTGTAGGAGGGTCTTCTTTCTATGTGTTGCTTTCATTGGATGAATAAATAAAACTGCCTTGGCCTTTTGATAGGGCAGCCCTTAGGTGGGCGGAGTAGACAGAACAGAAGTGAAGTGTGGCAGATGCCATGATTCTCCTGCCTGAGATGGACAGACACTCTTTAGACTCATGTCAGTAAGCCACAATCAAGTGGTGATACACATTAATAAAAATGGGTTAATCAAGATGTGAGAGTTAGCCAATAAGAGGCTAAAACTAATGGTCCAGGCAGTAATTAAATTAATACAATTTCTGTGTGGTTATTTCTGGGGTTAAGCTAGCCAGGTGGTGGGACGCAGCCCACCACCATTCCTCTACTACAGAGAATATCCAAATTAACAAAATCAGAAATGAAAAGGGGGACATAACAACATATACGGAGGAAATTCAGACAATAATCAGGTCATATTAAAAAACCTGTCCTCCAAAAAATTGGAAATGGACAATTTTCTGGATAAATATCACTTACCAAGGTTAAATCAAGACCAGATAAGCAAATTAAATAGACCTATAACTTCTTAAGAAATAGAAATAGTCATCAAAAGTCTCCCAACCAAAAAAAGGCCAGGTCCAGATGGTTTCAGCTCAGAATTTTACAAGGTTTTCAAGGAACTAATACCAATACTCCTCAAATTGTTCCACACAATAGAAACAAAAGAAACATTGCCAATCTCTTTTTGTGAGGTTACAGTTACCTTGATACCCAAAACACACAAAGACATTGCTAAGAATTACAGACCAATCTCACTCATGTACATTGATGGAATAATACTCAATAAAATACTGGCAAACTGAATCCAAGAACACATCAGAAAAATCATCTACCCTGATCAAGTCAGCTACATTCCAGAGATGCAGGGATGATTCAACATAAAAAAATCTGTCAATGTAATGCACTATATAAACAAACTGGAAAAAACCCCACATCATCTCATGCTGAAAAGGTCTTTTTGACAAAATACAACATTCCTTCATGATAAAGGTCTTGGAGAAAGCAGGGGATACAAGGAACATACCTAAACATAATAAAGGCAATATACAGCAAGCCAACAGCCAACATCAAAATAAATGGAGAGAAACCCAAAACAATCCCACTGAAATCAGGAACAAGACAAGATTGTTCACTCTCTCCATATCTATTCAATATAGTTCTTGAGGTCCTAGCTAGAGCAATAAAACACCAAAGGGAGATCAAGGGGATACAAATCAAAAAAGAAAAAGCCAAACTCTCACTATTTGCTGATGATATGATAGTTTACATAAGTGACCTCAAAAATTCTACCAAGGAACTTCTACAACTCATAAGCACCTTCAGTAATGTAGCAGGATACAAGATTAACTTGAAGCCCTCCTTTACACAGATGATAAATGGGCTGAGAAAGAAATCAGAGAAACGTCTCCCTTCACAATAGACACAAATAACATAAAATATCTTGGAGTAACTCTAACCAAACAAGTGGAAGGCCTGTATGCAAGGAACCAAGTACTCATATCTTTTGGGAACACCTTGAGACAACTCTCCATATGCTCATGAGTCTCTTGCTTTTAGTCACCTTTCTCCATCTTCCTTCTGCTGATTCCTACTGAGAATCTGCATCTGAAACCTCCAAAATGAGAAAAATATTGTATCCTGACACCAAGGTTGTGTTTCAAGGTCTTGCTGGCCATGAGTTGTCATGTAGGTAGATCCCTGTCACCTGGTCCCAAGTGGCTTTTTTGTGACCGTTTGGTTCACAGAGATACCATGTTGATCTTCCATGTCCTGTTTCTTGCAGCCTCTACCCTTCTGTGAACTTTGCTCCACATTTGGGTGAGTCCGGAAAGAAGGGGAAGAGGCTGTGCAGTCAAATAATTATGAAACCACCATGAGTCAGACGTCCAGAGCAAGCTTTGTTGTCCCACTCACTCTGTTCTGGCTGCTGCTGTGCCACAGGGTTCAGAGAGTTTCTACCAGAGACAAGACAAGATTTGAACATTTCCACAAAGTCCTGTTTCAGGGACTACTTATCCTTGCTGTGTTGGGTTTCAGGAGTCTACACACCAAGTAGAACGCATCCCTGAAACCTTCCCATTGGTGTATTTTCCAGCTCTTGGGGCTTTATATTTCAAAGGTCTCATCTGTCAGCTGGCTGATAAGAATACAATGAAGATTATGGGCCATGGTTTGGAGCATCAAAAAGAGGTGTATAAACTGCAAGAAACATTTCTTTTTTAGGCACTCTAATGGCGAAACTTTTAAAATCTGTTTTCTTTGTTATTTGAAAATGCATTCTGACTGATGTCCTTATGAGATGAAAAGGTGAAAAGACAGAAATAGATGCAGGAAGACTGAGAGTGAACGTAGAGGCTTAGAATGGTGTACCTATAAGCCAAACAGCACTGAAGATTGCCAGCAAAACACCAGAAACTGGGACTAGGTGCAGGACTCCTCTGTGAGTGTAGAGGAAGCTCAGCTCTGCCTCAAATGTCAACAATTTTTAAATACCCATTTGTGGTAGAGGGTGGGTGGGTGATGTCTGCATTCCTAGGAAATGATTCTTTAAAGCCCAGTGCACATTGTCTACAGTGAAGAAAGACTTGGACTGCGGAGAGTGGGCTTTGATGGGAGGATATAAACAGATGGCCCTGTCTTCTTCCTTACAGTGATTCTAACCTTCCTAATGCTGCCACCCGTTAAACAGTTCCTCAAGTGGTGCTGACCCCAAGCATAAAATTCTTTTCCTTGCTACTTTGTAACTCCAATTTCGTGACTGTTATGAATCATATTGTAAATATCTGTGCTTTCTGATGGTCTTAGGTGACCCCTGTGAAATGGTCATTCAACTCTAAAGGGGTTGCGACCCACAGGTTGAGAACCACTGCTTTGGATGGTCTGTGAACACAGCTTTGGAAATTGAAAAGATAGTCTGTCCTTTATGGAGGTTAGAGGATCTTAGATAAAGGTGCTTGTTGCTAAGCCTGACAACCTGAGTCTGATTCCCTGAACCCATACGGTGGGACAGAACCTCCACAGGGCACCATGACATGTGTTTAAGGCACATACACACACACACACACACACACACACACACACACACACACACACACAGAATAAATGAATATAAAAAGTTTCAAATTAAACAAACAAACAAAAAAAACACAGCTTGTGTTTATGACAGGAAGGAGGTGATAATCATTGCATGTCTACATGAGGCCACCGAGGGCAGGACCTGTCATCCTGGGTAGGGAAGTCAGAGGACAGGAAGTAGCCGACAAAGCACAGCAAGACTGTATTGTCAGGAAATGAGACAACTTCCAGACTTCTTTATGCTGCTGTATGAACATGCCGTATTGGCCAACAAGCCTGCCTATAGGTGGATGACTGGTTCAGGAGCTGTGTCACTTTGGACTGGGGTTCCCTGTGGAGTGACAGAGCTCTTATTGAAGTGCTTCCTTCTCGTTTGATTCCTCAGTGACCTAGAAAAGGCAAGCAATAGCAAATTCTGTTCGATGGACTAGAGACTCCATCTACACCTCGACCTAAGCACTGAATTCTGGAGGGTCAACTTAAGGAGAACAGATGTTTGAAAGGGAGCGGCCATGATGGCAAACCATGCAATACATGAAACCAGTAAGGTTAGATATCCTAAACAACAAAGACCAAAGGAAAACAGATAGCCAAGAAATTATGAGCTTCTCTTTACCAGAGAGTTAGCGTTTATCAATGAGTCAGCTGATAAAAAGGTACCCACAATCTACCTGAAGAAAGACTTCCAAGAAAAGCCCTGGTGATGAGGTTTGACAGTAAATCTCTATGAATGAATATATAAAGTTAGCAAAACCATACTCACCAACTCCTTCTATACAAACCAGATACCAACCAACATAAACCCAGCCAATTTCATAAAGGAAGAGTACCTGTTCATCTTGTCCAACCATAACATCCAGCATGAAGCCATGCTGACAAGGCATTATGGATTGGTGTAGCCCTGGATGAGCAAGCCAGTGGCACAGAGGAAACTGGTTGGAGCAGGGCCGACTTTTTAGTCCATCTGTACAAATCTTGTCTGCTGAACCTAAAAGAATGGCGTAGACCTACAGCCTCATGCTAGAGACAACCCTTATTTCAGTTTCAACATACGTTTACATACAAATGAAACAGAGAAAGCCATGCTCTGAGGAAGGCTGTCTGAGTTCAGAAAAGCATGTAAATAAACATCAGTAAGCACATACTAAATATTAAGAGGGCAACCCTTTCCCAGAACATTTTCAGGATAGACCAAGTGAAGCACCACTGTCTGGCACGTATTATAGATTCTAGCTGAGAGAGCATGAAAGCAAGGCAGAAGGTCGTATCCAGATTCAGGGCACACTGACCAGATTGGGTCCTATAACTATATTTTGATGCTCAACAAAAATAAACATATCTTATAAATGGAAACCCAATGTTTAACACATGAAATCACATCCAAGAGCAATCCAGGGGATAAAATGCACCTGTGGTCAAAAGGCCCTCTGCCTTTCTTTCCTGGAGCCTCTCCCATGGTCCCCCAAGGCATTGCGCGCCATGCGTCAGTTCTTTTGACAGCGCTCTGACAGGGGACTTGGCTCATGATGGATACAGCTTAGTGGTAGCAGGGGGAGACTGCCCATTGGGTGCTGTTGAGGAAGCTGGTGGAGCTAAAGTTAGAAGATTTAAACAATATAAAAAAATGGAGCTGGATTAAAAAGAAGCCAGTTCACACCCTGAGCTCTTGGTGCTTCTAAGGCTTAGACCTAGCATCTTTCTGGTAGGCACACAATCCATCCCCGAACAGCCTTTTTCTCCTTTCCTTTTAACTCTGAAGAAAGTTCTAACTTGGTCATGCTGGCTTCGAGTTACCTCTATCGTGCAGTCAGGCTTTGGCCCGGTAGTTCTCCTGCCTCAGCCTCCCAAAGAGCTGAAACTACAGGCCCGCACCAAGAGGCCCCAGGAAAGATACAATTTAAATCAAATAGAAGAAAACAGAATCACGCTTGCGATCTGGGGGAGCAGGTGAAACTTGAACTTCCAAAGTTTATGATGAAGATTACCCAGCTGCCCATTTGTAAAGTAAGGATTTTGAATGATAGCATACACAAAGCTATCCGATTCTCAACAGGTTAAGGGAAGTGGCTGGGCAGTGATGGTGCACGCCTTTAATCCCAGACAGAGTCCTGTGAATTCTAGGACAGCCAGAGCTGTTACACAGAGAAACCTTGTCTTGAAAAACCAAAGAAAAACAAAAAGAAAGAAAAGTGATTTACACTGCCAGTGTCATTAGAGGTCATTACTTAGTCCACACAGAGAGCGCCACGTCCAGGTGTGGCGCCAGCACCAGGATTTAAGAGGCTGAGACAGGAGGAAGACCAAGAGCTCAAAGCCAGGTTGGAGTATATACAGAGATTCTGTCTCAAATAAACCAAGTGAAAACAAAAATCAAACCTGTAACTATATATTTAGATTATATCAGCAAAACATAACAAATGTAGAAAATAGGTTTGGAAAGGAGGCATCAAAATGGTGGTGGGAGACTTTGGCTTCTTGATTTATTCATTCAGAGAGTATAACCCATTTACCCAATCAATCAAGTCGGTGTTTATCCCATATTGGACTATTCTCAGTATTGAAGGTAGAGGGGGAAAGAATCTCTGCCTTGAGGTATCAAAAGTTCTCCTTGGTGCTTTTGTCTTCAGAAGGATAAAAACGTGAACTTCTGATATGTGGGTTTTCTTTTTAAAATTATAATCATGTGATTTTTACAGCTGGGAGAATACTTGGTTGTATTTCTTCTGGATTCACACTTTTCAAAATATTTATTCGGCATTGGGGGTGGGTTCTGCATGTACTACATCACTCACGTGGAGGTCAGAGGTCAGCCTGGAGGCATCGATTTTTCTCCTTCCACCATATGGGTTCTGGGGGTCAAACTCAGGTCACCAGGCTTGGTGTCAGTGCTTCAGCAGCTGGCTATCTTGTCTGGCCTACATCTCTACTTCTACACCTTGATGGACAATGTCTCAGGGGGACCCGCTGGCTCGGCTGGTGCTTAGATTAGAAGCCCAGCCCTCAGGTGGATCCAGAAGGCCCAGCGCTGGATCTCCTCTATTCTGCATCCTGCACATGAATGACCACCTCCCCCACTGCAGTTTCCCCCTCAGTAAAGCCGCAAGAAGAATCATATTCAGCCTACGGTTGGTTTAAAGATTAAATAAAATAACGTTATCTAGACCAGCCCTTGGCCCAAGACAAAAACCCAAGCTAGCTGGTTTTGCTTTCTCACGATTGCAAAAATGAGATTTTCCTGAACACTATTTCAAAACTGGTATTGCTTTGGGTTATTGGGGAAATAACAGATGCCTTCCTGTAAATTAGCAAAAAAAAAAAAAGAAGAAGAAGAAGAAGAAGAAGAAGAAGAAGAAGAAGAAGAAGAAGAAGAAGAAGAAGAAGAAGAAGAAGAAGATAAACAAATAAACCACATGTTTTCCCAGACAGTGTAACCTGGTACACGTAAAATGTGTCTCACAGATCAGCTGTTTCCCCCAGCGCGTGAAGCCTTGACTCAGGATGCTCAGTGGGAGGCTACTATTGCACTTCTAGCCTCAACTTGCAATTTCCTCAGTGGACTTAAATCCTGGAAAAGGTGAGTGCACCGCCCCGAAGTTGCACAGGCTAGGGACCTAGCACTTCACATGCAGTTATGAAACCACACATAATTGTCAATTGTCTGAGGAAAGATTAATGTCATCCAGCTGGCTTTTTCAAAAGGGCGTGAACTGGACGGATGAATAATGTTCTCTAAACTGGAGACCTGAGAGGCTCGGAGGGACGGGGCAATTCTACTGATGGGGAGTTTCTGTTGACTCTGTCATTCTTCGACTCAGTAGGCGGGGCCGGCTGCTGGATAAACAGATCCAACCCTATTATAAGGAGGGGGGGGAAAAGATGTGCTGCATTTTAGAGTTACAGCTGGCGGAAAGCAGCTGGACAGCACCGGGGCAGCGAGGAGGAATTCTGCCGAGAGCATGAGCTCCAAGCAGAAGCCCATAGGGATCATTGGAGCGCCTTTCTCCAAGGGACAGGTGAGTGCGAGCCGCCTTCGAATGACTGGAACTTACTGGTGGGAAATGTTTCATTTTAACCCTCGTCAGGCTTTGCCATCTGGCTGTGAGTTTCCCCGGCACCATCTGGCCTCCAGGTGCGTGCACTCAAGTCTTCTCACCACTGTGTGGCACAGCATTCCTGGGGACTTAAACCCACTTCCTTTTTCGGCTCCTGCCAAAATCCATTTCATTTAAATCTTAGTCATGACAATGTTTGAACAAATTCCTCTGGGCGGAGATCACCTGTGTCTGCATTGTGGCTCCTGATGCTTGCTTTTTTTTTTTTTTTATGTTTTCGGAGTACGAAGTGAGAGATTATAAGAAAACACATTGGTCTGGCGACATAATTCATGCCTAGAAATGTAATGGATTGGTGACAACCTTCAGACTTGTTTTAATTTGGGTAACTTAAATAACAGAGCTTTTGCAAGTTTGTGAAGAAGTCATGCTATTTTGAGCTTTAATGATCTTATGACTGTTAGCTGATAGGCTAGGGGAACACCTTATATCTATCTCTCTTTGAGGAGAGAGAACAAGTACAAAACACTTCAAGTTGGCGCTCCTGTCAGAACGAATGCATTCATAAAGCTCCAGTTGCTTAGACCACCTAAGGGTGAAGCACACATGTCATCGAAGTCTAGATAGGCCACTGCTGCCCTCCTTGCCCCCCTGGGCTTGGAAACACTCATTCTGCTAAAGGCAATGAGATATCAGAATGCCTTAGACTCAACATGGTCTGTTTAAAAAGCAAGGGGGAAAAACAGTCCAAGTCAAACAAGAGAGCCAGTGGATTGTAATTCCTGCTGTTCTTTTGCTTTTAAATGCGGTCTTCCTCTTGGCCTTTAGAATCTAGAGAGCTTGCAGTCTTTTTATTTGTGAAGCCTCAAGGTGCATGCTGCCTCCCCCAAACCCCCACCCAATAATAATTTTTGGAGGACAGAGGTTGGAGACCCAGATTGTATTTGGTGTCAGTAAACAGCACTCCACTGCTGAAGAGCTCACCCAGAACTCCAGAACATGGGGGCGTTTTGTTGACATGGGTTTCCCTGAAGATGCACAATACGGTCTGGGGCAACTGCTCAGTGGTTAAGAGCTTTTGCTACTCTTTGGGAAGACCAGGGTTCAGCAGCACCCACATCAGGTGGCTAACAGTTGCCTATAACTCAAACTCCAGGGTATCCAGTACCCTCTCCTGGCCTTTGTGAGAGCCCTCACATCCCCAGCCCCCCCACAAATAATGAGGAAAATATTAAAACATCCATAGCAGGCTCATCGGTTCTTTTATTTTTAAGGATTTTCCTTTCTTTGTAGTTGGGTATATATTAGTTTACCTCTGCAAGAGCAGTATGCATTCTTGTCAACCGAGTCATTCTCAGCCCCCCATCCACTGTTGGAATGGGTTATGAAACAGACTTGAAAATGAAGGAAGGAAAAGCTACCTTGTTTGGCCTCTGGGCTTAGGTAGAGAGCTGACCATCACAGTCAAGGCCCTTCTAGGGGACAATATGTTAAAACGCTATCTGCTGCACTGTGCATTCTTAGTAGCTCTCCCGTGTCAGAGATTCTTCTGTGTGAGTCTGCAGCTCACTGTCTCATGAGTGGAAGAGCAGAGACAAATTTTTCCTGTCGTAAGCTATGTACCAGAGGGTGAAACTGCTAGCTTATATACACAGTTGGCCTAAGTGTGATGCACTGGCAAACAAGAGGTTAGAAGTTTGAGTCTGAGAAAGAACCCCATTCTCTGCCTCACCTCATTCCAAGACAGTGAACAAAGACTGAGCTAGGTAGGTATTGTCTTCATCGGATGAGAGTTAATTAAGGGTTGTAGTGGTTCTCAGCCTTCCTAATGCTCCTCATGTTGTGGTGACCGCCGCCCCCCAACCACAAAACTATTTCATTGCTACTTCATAACTTTAATTTTGTTACTGTTATGAATTGTGATGTACATATCTGATATGCGACCCCAAAGGGGTTCATCGGTTAACATCCTCTGGCTTAGAGCATTCTGCTAGTTTACTAAAAGTCACGGAATCTTCACTGTGTACTTTCAGACAGGGTTGTCTGATATCAAAGCTTGTACCCCTGGTCTATGAAGCTGATTTAAAAGACTCGGCTCTATAGCAAATCATCGCCTTGAGGCTAGTTAGGGGCTAGACATGACATTTGAAATAGTCAGGGTTGCTGACAGAGCAGTGTCCAAAGTGGGCAGAGAAACCAACATGGGCATGCAGTCAACATGACAAGTAGTTTTAATCAGAGAAAGAATGGAATGCTAGAAAATGTCATAGTGAGGGGCTAGGGAAGTGGTTGGGAGAGGGTTTGCAAGCTCAATGAGACAAAAGCCCTAGGTTAGACACCCCAGCTCCCCATAAACTGCGTATGGAGACATGCTCTTGTCACCCCCAAACCCAGAAGGTAGAGGCAGGAGGATCTGAAGTTCAAGGTCCTCCTTAGCTATGCAGTGAGTTTGAGGCTACCCTGGGCTACATGAGAACATGCATTAACAGTACAAAACAAACCCCAAACATTCCACAGAAAGACCTACTGACAGTCATAGCAAACACAGTGTCACCTGAGAAGTCTTCACAGGGTTTGTCTGATGCCTAAAAAGGAGAAGGGCAAAGACCGGTGAGTCATATTGAATTGGAGTTTGGGTGTCAACTATATGTCAGTCCTCCATTGCAACACCCAGAACTCCACGGGTAAACATTTAGGTTGAAATCTGGCAATAAGACCAAAGGACATAAAACTGTAAGTCAGAAGAGGCCATGATGAGTAGTTAAGAAGAATCTACCAGAGCCGGGAAGACAGCTAAGCTGGTGAGGAACTTGCGGTACACGCATGAGAACTTGAATCTGAGTCCCCAGATCTGTCTTAAAAACAAAAAAACCAATAAAACACCTGGATGTGGTGGTATATATCCATAATTCCAGAGCTGGGAGGTAGAGAGAGCTGAAACTTTGGCTCACAAGCTAGCCAGTCCAGCCTACTTGTGTGTTCTAGGCTAGTGAGAGACAACCCCCCCACACACACATAAGGAGTATTTATTAAAAAGCTAGACAGAGTCTGACCAATGAGAAAAACTGTTTTAAGATGGGGGCATTGGCTAGCATGGAGCTCTCTCTCTCTCTCTCTCTCTCTCTCTCTCTCTCTCTCTCTCTCTCTCTCTCTCGTGTGTGTGTGTGTGTGTGTGTGTGTGTGTGTGTACACATACACTATGGAGCTAAAATCAGGGTGATTTATATCACCTGTCTCACTCTTCCAAGTGGTGAGATTAAAGGTGTGCATCTTGACAAACATTTCTTGAATTTGTCTTCTGGTCTGCACACACACAACACAAACATGCTTGGTGCATGTGTGCATTCATGTGTGCGTGTACACACACACATACACATAAAGGATATTGCACTATGCAGCCTAAAAACAGAGATTTTTTTTTTTTGGTTTTTCGAGACAATGTTTCTCTGTGGCTTTGGAGCCTGTCCTGGAACTAGCTCTGTAGACCAGGCTGGTCTCGAACACACAGAGATCCGCCTGCCTCTGCCTCCCGAGTGCTGGGATTAAAGGCGTGTGCCACCACCGCCCGGCCAAAACAGAGATTTTAAATACCCTTATTACAGAGAAATGATAAATGTTTAAGGTGCTGGATATGTTAACCTAAGTTGATGTTACCAGTACCTACATGGATCCAGACATCATGTTAAACCTCATGAATATATATTGAAGTATATATAAAGTGAGTTTTAAAACAATTTATGAGATGTAAAGGGACAGAACTGTGTTAGGCAGAGTATTCAAGGTCCCTGGTGGCTATGGGTAGAAATTTGACACCAGGATTTGCCTAGCACCTGGGGAAGATCATCTGTCACTTGACTAGAGAGGAAGTATTTGCTTAGTTTAGGGTTACAGTTTCAATCCTTAGAATAAACACATGTGACTTTTGACACCAATCTCCTGGCCAACTTTCTGTGTGCCTTTAAATTAAAAAAGAAAACTATTTATTTATTTTTGTATCCTAAAGGGTTTGAAAAAAATATCAGAAAGATACAGAAAGGCATTATTTACTTAGACTTCTATCAGCCACAAAGCCGGGGAGAAATTTTTCCATGGAAAAAGATGGTTAGCTTTCTGGCTGTTAACTCAGCAAGACAGGATTTCCCAAGTCAGGTTTCAACACATCAGAATTTAAAATTACTATGCTGGTCTTTGTGGTTTCAAGTATTGGGTGACCATTTTTGCCTGGTTTCTCCCCAAGAGTCATAAATTAACTTCCATTTACCAGTTGGGGTACTTTGTTGTTTTTTTATTGTTATTATTATTATTATTTTATAAATACCGCTGTTCTCCATTCAGGTACAGGTCTTGTATGTTGACTTGCATGTAGGTCTTTCCAGGTCATACGTTTCCCCTGCTGATGTCTTTGCCCTAGATTTTCCCTAGGTAGCAAAGTTTTTCCATCACCCATCACCTTCCCTGACCATCTGCCGATGTTGCAAGCCTAAGCCCAAAGATCACCTGTTATAGCCAGCATGCATGGCACACCCTGTTCCGGACTTAATTAGAAGCATCCTGTTTTCGTATCAGTATTGAAACAACCATCCATGTACAAAAGTTGTGACTGAATGTCCAAAGTTAGTGGTTTTACATGCTGGGAAGGGGAGAGTGTGTTTTGGTATTCCAGGACCAGCTTACAAGGCTAGTTCTTGTATTACAAGGATGAAAATGCTTTGTGGTTCTAGTACCTTCTGTCTGGCATAGGTGCAATTCATTCCACATCGCTGTGAAAATTAGTGAGAAAATGTAAGGACCTGGATGCATGGGAGCTCAGAAACTAATGGCTAATGATTCCATTGATTGACCACAGGGAGAGTTTTTCTTGTGGGCATTGGATAGTCACAATCATGACTGAAAACTGTACTTTTTGTATTGCTCAGCCTCGAGGAGGGGTAGAGAAGGGTCCTGCGGCATTGAGGAGCGCTGGTCTGGTGGAGAAACTTAAAGAGAAAGGTAATTTTAAAGTTGAAAGATGATCAGGTAACGTCACCATCACTCTGAAGGAAGGAAGGACAGGCTTCTAAAGGGGAGGGTGCTTCCACAGTGATACTTACACCACTGAACCGAGGGCTATTTATTTATTTATTTATTGTTTTAATCACGAGAACCATGTCCTACAAAAGAAGCAGGGCCTGGGAAGGATGCCCAGTAGACATTGCTGGTGGAATATTCTCATTTTCCTTACGTGGTTGGCTCTTTCTGGCTAAACTATCGTACAAAAGAATGTATGATACAAGAGGTTTGGGTGGATGACAGGGGAGTTGGGGGGAATTGAAAATAAAAAATAAAAGCTGAAAGAAACACACATTACTATTGCAAGAGGATTCCCTACCTCGTGAAAATGAAACAAAACAGCAATAAGCTGAAAGAAACACACATTACTATTGCAAGAGGATTCCCTACCTCGTGAAAATGAAACAAAACAGCAATAATAACAGCAAGAAGAACAGCATCTAGTGTGCACGTGTGCGGGCATACACGTGGCCAAGCGCTGGGGAGGTGGAGCAATTGGAGTCTGTATGTATTTCCAGTGAGAAGTTAAAAGAGGCAATCGATTTAGAAAGCAGTCTGGCTCTTCGGTCAACACACAAGACCTGTACTGCATGGGTGACAGCAGCATTTTAATACACACGTGAAAGATAAAGAACCCCAACTGGTTAGTGGGTAAAGTAAAGTGTGTATATGTGATGAGACAGTACTGAGCAATGAAAAGGATCAGACAGAACACAGACAAGGCCACTGATGGGTCTCCGCGACAGCATGCTAAGTGAGAGAGCTTGGACACAAGCGACCATGTGACTCGGTTGGTATAAGGTCCTAGGAAGGCAGAAACATAGCTAAGGAAAGCAATTGATGTGGTTGGGGCAGGCACTGCCCACAGAGGAACAGAATGGTTAACATGGTGGTGGCTACAAGATTGTAGGGATTTTCCAAACTTGATGGCCTTCACATTTAGGATGACTGAGTGTTAATGCTGGAAACTGAGGATGTGAATGGAGCCAGGGCATGAGGGAGTATGGGAGGAGGAAGGAAGAAGATAGGGAGGAAAAAAGGGAGGGAGGGGGAGAGGCCACTCAACTGGAGAATGAAAAGCCCAAGTATGCTGCCTTCTCCTTAGGTAACTAGAAGAAACCGAGTACTGTATCAGGGGAAGTTTCTTGAATCTATTGCTCAATTTTAAGCACACACAGATATAACAAATACTTTGGCAAAAGGCTAGTTCAGAACACTGAAGAGATCCCACAGTGTTACGGGATGGTCTCCAGTTTAGAAACTCATGTCAGAAAGCACAGCCAGGTTCTTAGAAACGCTGGATTCCCTGCTGTTTTTTTTTTTTAATATGAAAAAGTGTAAGCACAAAGTATGCATTTCCTGGACTCTCTGACCTGGGAGGTTTGATGCTAAACATACACAGCATTGACATTTTCAGCACACAAGGCAGGTGAGATGGGGGAAGAAGCTGGAGGTTTCGGTGGGTGACGGCCTGAGTAGAAAACGAGGATCCTTGAAGCAGGGTCAGAAACTTAGAAAGCGCTACTGTATTTCACTACTACATGCTAACTACTTCTGAGGTATTTCATTTGGGACATATAAAACACTTACTTAAAACTAAACATGCTTATCACAGAAAGAGAGAAAGCATTTAACACATGTGTACGCACACATGCAGGTGGTGGGGCACGGAACAGGATGCTGTTCCCTATTGGATCAAGACCACCAAGTTATTGTCATTTTTTGGCATCCAGTCTCCATGGATTGACTCGGGAAATAGGGAGACCCTGGTATGCGCGAGCATCTTTGGTGACTGGAGGGCCGATTTGCTGTCTGTTTCCATTTAGTAACGTCAAACTTTTCATTGCAGAGTATGATGTGAAAGACTATGGCGACCTGGCCTTTGGTGATGTCCCTAGCGACAGCTCCTTTCAAATTGTGAAGAACCCAAGATCTGTGGGGAAAGCCAATGAACAGCTGGCCGGTGTGGTGGCAGAGGCCCAGAAGAATGGAAGAGTCAGTGTGGTGTTGGGTGGAGACCACAGGTCTTGTGAACTGGTTATATTCCCGGGGTTGGGCACAAATGCCATAAGGGGACCTAAGAATGAAAAAGCAGACAAGAAAACACTGAAGGATATTTTGTACTTTTTTGCCTTTAGGGACCATTGTACAGTCTAATTTATGATGGAAACATAGGCTGAGCTCTATTTGAAGTCTTAAAATATCTTTACCCATTACAACAGGAAATATGCCAACTGTGTATTTCAGCATACATTAAATTTTATAGTGATTAGCCACTGGGAGAAGTCACAGGCTATTCAGCTTGATTACTGATGACAGAATTCATTTAGGTGAACTTAGAAATACACGTTTCCATTATAAAAGCACTATAAAAGTTGTGAAAGAACACACACACAAATACATGACCAGCTGGCAATTATTTTTCTGTCATTTCTCATGTTCTGTTCTAAATCAATAGTCTGGGTTTCCTTCTATTTCTATTTAGCATGCACACAAAAGTATCGCTTTGGCTGAGTAACTTTTCATCATGGAATGACACTATTCTGGGTGTACACACACACTCATACATACATGCACGCATAAACTCACACACACACACACACTTTTATACATATCCATATTGCCAAATATTTAGTTTTACATTTTCACCAAAGCAAAGACAGCCAGTTTACTGTTTTCACTCCGGGATGGCGTCCTGGGGAGGCCCAGGGAGTTGAAGAGTGAGGACAGTCGGGCTGCTCTTGTAGCCAGAGACCTGCTTCCTTTCATGCCCAGCTCCTCGGCGGCTCCCGGGAGCATGGCTGCTATGGCACGGCTGCAGTTTAGACTGGATTTGCTTTTTTCCTTTCTTTTCTAAGTGGAAACATTGAAAGTGGAAATGGTAAGGCTACAGATGGCCCAAAGGCGTGAGATGTAGAATAACAGCAGACATCACGCCAAATGCACACACAATACCTGGACATGAAGGCACGGATGTTTCTGCTTTGAGAATCCTGACGTTCATGACTCTGAGTCATATTTACATGCTTACAAGTGTGATAACGTGGGCATCCTACATCTGGCCTATCGGTAACTTCTGTGCAAGATACCACTTAGTTCCCCCATTCTGGCTTAAGGTGGAGTCAGGATTTTGGGACGGGCTTTATGTCTCCGGACCTGATGAGAAGGGGGCCTTGCAAGGAGAGAGTAGGGGGCTAACGTGAAGCTGAGCACTGACTGGACAGACAGACACTGGTTGTAGGGGACGAAGGCACACCCTAGTGATTCTCCCTGATTATAAAGTGCTGATTTTTGAAGAGAAAAATGAAAGAATGTTCTATAATTGAACTCAGAGAATCAAGTACTTAACAAGAAAGAGGAGAGTCCAGAAAAGGAGCTAGGTTGACCCTAAGAACTAAAGAGCATCCATCCATATCCTTCTTAGTGATGTCATCAAGGTAAACTAACTGGTGATCGCTCCCCCTTCTCTATTGTTATAGTGGTTTAACTAGCACCCTTAAGGTCTATGCACAAGCTAAATGGACTTAAAGGCTATCAAATCGGCACAGTATTTGGGCTAACAATATGATATATGTGATGATATTGTAAACCTGATGTTCACACAAACTCTCCCCCACTCCCTGCCCACAGTATGGCAATTGGAAGCATCTCTGGCCATGCCAGGGTCCATCCTGACTTATGTGTCATTTGGGTGGATGCTCACACCGATATCAACACTCCACTGACAACGGACACTGGGAATTTGCATGGACAACCTGTGTCTTTTCTCCTGAAGGAACTGAAAGGAAAGGTAAGAGGCTCCTTAGCTGATATGAAAGAACTCTGTAGTAGTTCAGGAGGAATCCTTGCTATAACCTCAAGCTATCTTCTCTGTAGTAAATAAGCAAAAGGTGAGTTGTAAAGGCAGCAAGGCTTCTACTGGACAGTTTGTAAACTAATTCCACCCGGAGCTGTCCCTCTGTATCCATGAGCGATTGGTTCCATGTCCTCACAGATACCAAAACTATGGGTGCTCAAGTCTCTCAAACAGTACGACACATATTGCATATAACCTATGTGCATCCTCCTACATACTTTAGGTTAATACCAGATGCAGTATAAATACTACGAAGAGAGCTTCAACTGTATTGTCTGGGGAGAGCCTGTATAGGTTCAATGAGGACCAATAAGCCCTAGTACTGGCTTAACTATATCCTCAACCTGTGACTGCTGGAAATAGGGATGCAGAGGGTTGACTGCTTTCTCTTTGGATTTTCTTTTTTGGGGGGTGGTGGAGAGGTGGGGTATTCCGAGACAGGGTTTCTCTGTATAACGACAGCTGTCCTTGAACTCACTTTGTAGATAAGGCTGGCCTTGATCTCAGAGATTTACCTGCCTCTGCCTCTCCAGTACTGGGATTAAAGGAGTGTGCCACCACACCTGATCTTTTGGGATTCTTAAACTACCCTTTCGAGTAGACGGACAGACTAACCCTTTCTAAACAGATTCGGAGGGTAAACGACTTTTCCAGAAACAGGCTGAGTTATTATGACGCAAGGGCAAGCAGGTCTCCTGTCTCCCACATCTTCTAACTACATGTCACAGGCTTTTCCTTTTTCACCAAGTGCACTCTTTACATCAGACCCTAGTCAAAAGAGCCCCGTGCAGATATTGCAAGAGTCTTGCTAGATGTTTGAGGCTGGCCTAGAACTTTCCACCTGTCTTTTGGGTGCCAAGACAGGAGTGCCACCCTGCCTGGCTTTCAATGGCTTCAGATCTCTACTCTGAGAAGCACTTACCTGAACCACACGAGGAAGAACCCATCCCTATTCCAGAGAAACTTCTTTAGAATACTGGATTAAGCCCTTTTGAGAAAGGGAAGTGAAGATGGAAGCCATTAAAGAAGTAAAAGCACACATTTCTTGGTATAGTGTCCTGAGGACAAATCTGAGCATTGCAGAAATGGGGCATGGAGCATGAAACTACTGACAAGCCCAGGGTAGGTTGGGCCCCAGGGCAAAGCTGTTGTGGTCAAAGCAATCAAGAGCACACAAGGGGAGACAAGTATCCCTTCCTAATCTCATATTATTTAAAAATCTCTTCTAAACTTACACTCTAAATGTCAGGTATGTGCAGTCAAGGGGGATCAATATAAAATGCAGATCTGCTCAAGAGAAACATGCCGGTCTAAATGGAAATGCTGTCGTTTCTAGTTCCCAGACATACCAGGATTCTCCTGGGTGACTCCCTGCATATCTGCCAAGGATATTGTGTACATCGGCTTGCGAGACGTAGACCCTGGGGAGCAGTAAGTTTAGTCCATGTTCTTTTATATGCTAAGTACACTTTACTGGTTAAATCTTAAGAGGAGGTTCTTTTAAGTAGACATTATGTATACAATTGTACATGTATTTATATTCACTTAGATACAGGCATTATTCAGGAAGTTTATAATGATTTACTCTTAAAATACAACTATGTGTATATATAACACAGTTCACAGGAGTTATTTTATGTATCTTATGTAAATTCTAAATATTATGTAAATATGTAATATGTAAATTAAATAAATATTTTATATATTTTATGTAAATCTGCCATAGGGAATATAAGAAAAATCGTATTAACTGTAAATTAACTTAAATCTGTTCTTTTATAGCTATATTATAAAAACTCTAGGAATTAAATACTTCTCAATGTCTGAAGTGGATAGACTGGGAATTGGCAAGGTGATGGAAGAGACATTCAGCTATCTACTAGGAAGGTATGATGCTCTTGTGTGCATGTGTGTAACCAATGCTTGCTACTGACAATTCTTATCAATATAGGTTGTTAATAAAGGTTAGGTAAAACCACGGGATTTCCATGGGTTGTTTTATAAAGCAGGAGAAGACCCATATTTGATTATTGATTCCACAACTGCCACTCTAACAGAAAGCCTTTCCTATTTCTTAAAAGAAAGAAAAGGCCCATTCATCTGAGTTTTGATGTTGATGGACTGGACCCAGCATTCACAGCAGCTACTGGCACACCTGTTTTGGGAGGCCTATCTTACAGAGAAGGTCTCTACATCACAGAAGAAATTTACAAGACAGGTAGGTAAAAAAAGGCAATGAAGAAACAGCTGCACCCTTGGCCAGTGTGTTAGTGGGCCTCTCTGACCTAACCCAAGCCCTTTGGTACATCCAGGTTGCCCACCATGTGATGTGATACATGTTTTCCATTGGTTCCCCTCTTCTCCACGAGATACACTTTAGAATCAGTTGTCACAGATTTTAAAATGTCAGTTACTCTTATCAACCATATCATTACCATTTTTTTTGTTGTAGGGCTACTCTCAGGACTAGATATAATGGAAGTAAACCCAGCTCTGGGGAAGACACCGGAAGAGGTGACTCGGACAGTGAACACGGCAGTAGCATTGACCTTGTCTTGCTTTGGGACTGCTCGGGAGGGTAGTCATAAGCCAGGGATTGACTACCTGAACCCACCTAAGTAAATGTGGATGAGACACATGAAAAAAGCTGACTCGTGAGAGCAAATTGAACAGACCTAAGCAACAGTTCTCTCAAGAGTTCATTCTTGCACGTTATTTCCCCCCCAGTATTTCACAAGTTCCTTTATGGTAGGAAACTCAGGGTGTGGACATTTGAACAGCTATGAAATTAGAACATGTGTATTCCTAATTTAAGCAGAAGTTATCCTTAAAAAGCAGTATAAATTAATCTCCAATTAAAAATGCTCCAGCATTTAAAATACACATCAGTGGGAGTGCTGGCTCACTAGACTGGGCCATCAGGTAGTTGGAGACAAAGGTGTCCAAAGGGAGGCAGCTGTGTCCACATTGTTCAAAAGATGTGAATTTTATAATAAACTCATGACAAAATCCTGTTGTCTACCTCTTTACAAACACATGCAACATACTTATCCACGTACATACCAAACCACACATGTGCGTACCATATCCCCCCACTCACCCTTCTTAAAATCACTGTGACGATTCCTACAATGCATAGAAATAATCATCCCTAAAACAATGTAAGACTTTGAAGCCATTAAAAGTTGGTTTCTGTCTTACCTGTAAAATAGGTAATCACAGGCTTAGACAATCTCCAAGTTCATTGATATCAGGTGACCCTTTCTTTTTCTAGGCAAACACAACATAGGTATTTTAAGCTGGATTGTTGTACAGGTATTGGCAAAGAAGGGACTCACAAACATCTGTGCAGCAACCAGAGAAATCACTGGTTTTTGTTCTTCCAAAGGTATTAACACAATAGGAGTCCAGATAATGTCCCGTAGGCTTTGAGATCTCATCACTGCATCTGCAGCACGCCTGGTTAGCTAACACTCTTAAGGTTCTAAAAACTCACCTCGGTTCTGAAGTAAGCTGAGGAAAGAGGAAATACAAAAAAATAAGGTGTCATTTGTCAGAACAAGTGCGTCACATTTGCCCTCACCTAAACTTACGCAGCAACGCAGGGAACTCTGGAATGACTCCATGAAGGGATTTTTATTGCTGTTTTAGCAGCTGCATGTGAGCGAGGCTTAACCACCTGAGTTTTCCCGAGTACGCCTACAGACTAAGCCTAATTACCACCTGTACGGCCTTTGAAGTAAAGTTTATTGAATGAATTTAGGCAGTTACGGGGTACCTTTAGAGTACTGTACAATATAGTAGTCACATGCAGCTATTTACATTAAAGCTTCAGAAAAATTTGAGCTGGGCAGTGGTGGCGCACGCCTTTAAACCCGGCACTCAGAAGGCAGAGGCAGGTGGATCTCTGTGAGTTTGAGGCCAGCATGGTCTACAAGAGCTAGTTCCAGGACAGGTTCCATAGCTACAGAGAAACCCTGTCTCAAAAAACCAAAACAACAACAACAAAACCACTTAAGAAAAATTTAAAATTTAGTTCCAAAATTTCAATGTTTACCAGCCCATGCAGACGTTAACACTGCCACACAGCAGAGGCAGTGCTCCCATCACTGCAATCCAGCTGGGCTGAGCCAGTTACTCATTGAAAACAAATGCCCAAACCCTTATTTTAAGATACGATAATGCAGAAATTTTCTTCCCCTAATTATAAACCCGAAGTTTCTGGGTTCTATCAATGTCCCTAATTAACAACTTTAAAACTCTATTCAGAGAAAAGGTCATATTTCTCTTTTTTAAGCTAGATAAGGAAATTTGAATTTCTAACAAATTTACTAGCATAAATATGACCTTGAGAAAGTGGTAAGACCGCATTTCATTCTTCTGTTCAATATCAAATGTATATAATAATATAATATAAATGCCAGGGTCAAATGTTGTCATCCTAGGATCTCAAAGCAGTGATCTAGTCCCTGAGGTACAGAGAATATAACTGAGACTCTGTTAAGAATAACATCTGGAATCATTCCTAGTATAAAAGTTCTGGAGAAGAGTAAGAATATTTATCAGCCTAGAAACATTAATGATGCACTGTATGTTTTCAGATAGTCATGCACGGCAGATAAAGATTTAGTGATTGCAATGACATGAACTACAAAAATAAAGGTCTAGGAGGATCATACTTCATAGTAGGAACCTGAAATGTAGCTGGCTAAATTCACTGTCATAATTTTTTTGACAAAGAGTATCTCGAGATTCCCAGTGTTAACATCTGTAGAGCAGACAGAGGGCAGACTAGCTCTCCAAGGAGCAGCGCTCACATTAGGTCATTAGAGAAACTTTACAGGTATCCGAGGGCTTCAAATGCCATCTCCCCTTAAATTAGCACCTCAAAAATTAAACAAACCTTACAGAATGAAAATGTGTACTACATTTAAAACTCGGGAGGTTATAAAAACTCAGAGAATTTGAAGACTCTTATCTGCCAGGTGAGTATGAATCTGGAAAGGCAGCTAGTGTATTTCAAAGACAGATGAGGAAATCCAACAATTGAGCATGGCTTTATTGAAATTTATCCATCTCAGATGTTATTTCTTACATGGTTCCTGACTCATTTTATATACAAAGTTCAGAGCAAATGCAAAACTTTCCTCATCCACTTTGGTAGAAACTTTACATAATTTATTTGGAAATATTTGCAAATTTTAAATTTACAATAAAATTTTACAGCCAGTTAAAAAAGAATATGAAACCCCATTTGTTCCTGTAAACACAAGGCCTTTTCCATTAATAAAAAAGCTCTATTCTAAAGACAGACCAAAAGACATTTACATATAAAAGAATTTGCAATGTCCACTTTACATGTGTTGTATCTTTAAGATAATATATATGAAATGTGAAGATGTCATAATAATTTAAAAAAATGGCTGAAACAAGAAATCTGAATGCCTGGTAAAAGCCACTTAATTATAGAAACCCCCATGTTCCTAGGGACGCAAATAAATTGTTATGAAGATGAACATGTAGCTTACTTAATCTCCTAGAGACAAAAATATAGACAGTGTGGAGGAAATTATAAGGTGTCAAGAGATCCAGTATTTGAATCAGAATAAATCAATCTGAACATGATGGCTGCTCCTGTCCTGTCAGCACAGGGCACTGTGTTCAGATTTAGGAGGCGTGAGTCACTTTCGCAGGCGTCTCTGGCTTCACTGAGTTACTGGTAGAGGTGCTGGCACCTGACTAGGCTGAGGGGCTGGAGACCCGCTATTCAGGGCTTGGGGAGGCACTGCTGGCTCCATCTTGCTAATGTGTGTGATGAATCGAAGCCGAAGTTTTAAAGCAGGCTTTAAATTACAGATAATCTTCTCTACCTAAGAAACGAGAATACAATTAAGAAAAAAACATACAAATAGATTCACATTTTCAGAAGTGACTTTCAGTTTTCAACAGTATATTTGTGTGTGGGGGGGTGGCAGATGGGGAAATAAGGGAATATATTGGCTCAGGACCACCAAAACCAAGTTCTCAGCACAAAGGAGATTTATTTGCCTCAGGGAAGAAGGACAGGGAATAAGAGAAAAAGATAGGAGAGAGAGGATGAGGGAGAAGGGGAAGGAACAAGGGAAAGGGGACAGGGATATTTTTGCTGGAGGGACCTGTGGATAGAGGGGAGTCAGACATGGCACATAGGAAAATGGCAGTTTATAAAGATACAAGGGGAAACCCTGTGTTAGGATGTGGTGTTTAATTTTATTTGGGCAAGTTAATTAGGTGAGCCAAAGGGGGCTTCTAAGTGCTGTACTCCAATACTTTGATAGCTGGACCTTGGAAGTCAGCCTCAGGAGGAGGGAGTGGACAAATGAGGAAACAGACCTTAGTGGCTATAGCTTTAGGGATGTAATCTAGGGGGTTTAGCAAGGAAGAAGGAATGGGGAGAAGGGCAAGGATTGTCAGATCCATGTTTGCCACGCCTGAGCGGGCCAGAGTCTCTTCAAAAAGCTTTAAGAAAACAGATACAATATTTTTTGTCCACAAGCAAGCATATGTATTCTCCTTCCCCCACACAATGTATACGTATATGTCTATCTCTGTCTAAGCACGTACTTCAAGAACTTGCCATCCATCTACCCGCCAGTTATCCTGCTGCCTACAACTAGAATTGTTCCCATTAGAAGTTGTACACATCTGAGAACTTGGTTATCCTTCCCAAATGCTATGCGAGCAGAAGCAAAAAGAATACTCAAGAGTTTTTGGACACACAACATTTGCAACATTTATCTCCAAAGCGATTTCCTTAACTTTATACTTGGATTCATCATACACAGTGGACGCACTCAGAAAATATTTTAAGAGACGAATGTTCTTAGCTTTACTGTTCTCTGACCTCAGGAGGAAAGGTCAGGATGACAGCAATGTTTCTTTTTGCTTTACTCCCTTGTCAAAGTTTAAGTCCAAATACAAAGACTATATTTTGGTTTTAAGAAGCACTAATCGGTTCTCCCATTTTTTTTGTGTGTTAACAGAAGCAAACACTAAAAGAAATCCCTCCCTCCCTCTTTTCCTCCCTCCCTTCCGAGGGATTAACTACATTGCTGTGAGGGCATGAGGAGTCCATGCCGTCTTGATTTCAGCTCCAGGAAGTGGGCACTGTAGACCAGCATGCAAAAGCTGACACAGCAGTTACCTTCCTCCCTGATAGAGAGGGTGAATATGCTAAAAGATCAACATATGCAAACCTGGGAATGTTACAATGAACCCATTTCTCTGTACTGTTCATAGAACCAATTACGAGAAAAATCCAACAAAACTACATTTGAAAACAGCATCCCACCACCACTGAAAGGGAAGGGAACAGCACTCAAGTGTTGACAAGAAGGGGATATACTTCACCTATGTGCCACACCGTCAACCCCCAAACTGCAGGATGTCCTTCACCTATGTGCCACACTGCCACCACCAACACTGCTCAGATGGTTTCTTACACACGGGAAACACATGCATGACCAAAGAAGTTGTTCCCACTTTCAGCCAGCGCTAGTAGAAGAGCCTCTTCATATGTTGAATTTATGTGTATCCCTTCCAGTTCACCATAGATCTTATGCTGTGTCATGTGACACTGAGGTAATCGAACCCCCTGGGGTAAGAACATGGTGGGATAACGCATCTTCCTGGGACCAGTTCTTCAGGCGAGAACCTTTATAATCTTCAGAAACTCTCCACACACCAATCTCTTGACCAGCCTGGCTTGACTTCTGGGTGTGCCACTGTGAGTTCAATGTCCCACAATACACCCTAATCAGTGGGTAAAATAAGCCTCCTTCACTAAGAACACACCCTCTCGGGTCTTCTAGCCATACTACACTGCTTTCCCCATGTGAGAAGACTGTTCAGTGACACTACTACTCACTTATGCTGTAGGTGTTTTCCAGATGTTTTGTCAAAGAGACCATTTTTTTATTGTTGTATCTAGAATAATGTTCTCTGATAACAGATACCTCACAAAAAATAAACCCAAACTACTCACTGAAACAAAAATGTTTATCACCATATATTCAAATTTGATAAGTCAAACCTAATTAAACAGTATAAAAATTAACTTACTTGCTCTTTTACACTGTCACCGGTAAACATATACTTCATATGATAGAGGAAGTCACAGATAGGGTCCATGTAATTTAAGTGTGTGCTGCACTGGTCTACATTCAACAGCATGTCATAAAACGCCACGCCAATCTATGCAAAAAAAGAACGCAGTTTATTGAATTGACTACAATGATCACGTAACTCAACAAAACCCATCTGGTCCCCACAGTGGCACACAGGATGGCACATGTACAGAGGAACAGTCACGGGGCATGCATCTTAGAAGCTACCACAATGCTACACTCAGAGTGGAATCACAGTGCTACAAAATGGCTTGACAATTAGTATCTCTCTTAGAATTAAGAAATATAATTTCGCTGGGCAGTGGTGGCGCACGCCTTTAATCCCAGCATTTGGGAGGCAGAGGCAGATGGATCTCTGTGAATTCGAGGCCAGCCTGGTCTACAAGAGCTAGTTCCAGGACAGGCTCCAAAGCTATAGAGAAACCCAGTTTCAAAAAACAGAAACCAAAAACCAAACCAAACCAAACCAAAAAGAAGAAAGAAAAGAATATGATCTCCTTTTGAGATACCATCTTTGAAATAAATGCACTCCAGGGATACTTAGGCTTTGAGGCTTCTAGTCTATCTTCCTGTTCCATCTGATGGCTAATTAAAAAAATAATTGCCTATTTTTGTGTATGTATATGCACCATGTGCATACCTGGTACCCAAGATGCCAGATGAGGAAGTCGGATTCTCTGAAACTGGAATTACGAGCTGCCATGTTAGGTCTTCAGCAAGAGGAGTAAGTGCCATGTAGGTTTGGGTATTGAATCCAGGTCCTCAGCAAGAGCAGGAAGTGCTCTTAAGCACTGAGCTCATCTCTCCAGTTCCCATGACAGCTAGTGATTTCAAAATTCTCTTCTTGCTCATTTTCCTAGAAATGCTTGATTTCATCCAGTCTCATGATTTTAAATGACGACACTGTAAATTCTCAAACGCACTTTTGTGCCTTTTGACTTCCTCCTTGGTGACAGCTAATGACAGCTAACTGCCCCTGCCATCTCCAGTTCAATGCACTGAACACCAAACTTCCAATAGGTACATTAAATACCATAAAGTGGCTCCCAGGGCATATGAAACTAATTTCACTACTCATAGCTGACCTCTACTGTGAAAAAACACTTGTCCAGAAACACATCTTTCAGATTTACACTAAGCCAGATGAAACTTTACCTCGATCATGCACCGGGTTCTCTCCTGTTGGAATCTTTGTAAAAATGGCCCTACAAGATGATACACATACAGCAACTGGAATTCCGTCTTCACTACAGGAAGAAGCACCTCAGTGAGAAACCTAAAGGGTGAAGATAAAAATAAAAATATGTTATGAAGTTAAATCAATTAAATTCTTTGAATTATGTTAATATACTATTTATAAAAGTATTTAAGAAGATTGAAAAGAGTATCTTTATTATATTTCTTAAAAGTTCCATTTAAACCGGGCAGTGGTGGCGCACGCCTTTAATTCCAGTACTAGAGAGGCAGAGGCAGGCGGATCTCTGTGTGTTAGAGGCCAACCTGGTCTACAGTGTGAGTTTCAGGACAGGCTCCATAGCTACTGAGAAACCCTGTCTCGAAAAACCAAACCAAACCAAAAGAAGTTCTGTTTAATTTTGGTACCAATATTGTTTCTTTTTTTGTACATGTATGAGGGTGTGGTATGTGTATATCTGTGGGTACACATGCTTGTGTGTGCAGAGGCCAGAGGAGGATGTCAGGTATCTGCTCTGTCACGCTCCTTATTCCCTTAGATGGGTCTGTCACTGAAGCTGGTGCTGGGCTGCCTTCCAGAAATCCTGTTTCCACTACTCCCCAGCACTGGGTTGCAGGCATATACACAGTCATGTCTGGCTGTGTGTGTGTGTGTGTGTGTGTGTGTGTGTGTGTGTGCTCTGGGGATGAGTGTGAACTCAGATCTTCCGTGTCTGCACAGCACACACTCTAACAGTCCGAACCATCTCCTAACCTGGGAAAATAATACTTCTAGTTAATCTTTCATATCTCACTGAAAGAAATTTCTTCAGATTTAAAAGTAATTCTTAAAGTACAGGCATTAAATGACAGGTGAATTATCTAAAAGGTAAAGAGAATTTATGAAGACACCATTCCCATGAAATTTAGATCTAGTTGACAGCATTTTACAGTCATAAAGAAATCTGAAAATGGACTGAGGTCAGTTTTTCAGTTCCCAGGGCGACTTTTGTGATGCACTCTAGGAAAGGCATAGATCTGACTAAGCTTCTTGAAACCACTGTGGAAGATGAGAAAGCAGATGTTCCTGCTCACACACAGAAGAAATTCAAACAAGTAATTCTGAAACTGATTGGCCAGGGCCTCCCTATCTGAAACACTCTTACTCTGCAATACTCAGGAATGAGAAACACACTCCACATGTAAATCAGACTTAAGAAGACGAAGTTGACACATTGCTTTAAGAAACTCCAGCTCTTACTTTGGGATGAGTGAGAGCTGCCCAATGCTGGAATGGTGCCACACGGCGTGTGCGAGCGCTAAGGTGTAGCTGCAGCTCATCTCCGAGTAGGACTGGTGGCAAGCGGTGAAGTCGAAGAGGCGGAACGGATAGCCAACCCACTCTGTCTCTGACGTCAGGCTAGGGCTGCTGATGACGCTCACAATTCGGTCATGAAGGACAATCCAGTACGGCTCCTTTAAAGGCAGAGGGAAATCTGGTTTAAAAATAAAAAAAAAAAAATAAAAAGAAACAACAAACCACATATCCAGAATTTGACCTCGAAGCTCACATGCTACTATGCTTTCACACCCACTGAAGTTCCTCTGGCTTGTCTGTGAATGGATATTTTGAAACAGAACCGAGCATTTCTGCACTCATTAGCTTGACCTGAGAACAAGGTTGATTTGCACCTTCCCAGCATATTACTTAGTGCTTGCTATTTACCATGCAGTAAAATGACTTCACCAATATTTACTATACAGACAAGTCTGTTATATATGTACAGAAAAGAAACAAACACCGGTATTATATTTTGAAATACGTAAACAAAACAGGGATTCACAGACCTAGCATTGTGAATCTACCAAAAGTAGAGAGCATGGTGCTGATCAACATTATTTAGAGCTCAAGAGACAATGAAAAGGTCGAGAAGGGAGACTTCGCATGCCTAGCGAGCAGATAGTGGAAGGGGAAGAACTCTGGCACAATGTCCTATTTACTACCATACTAGACTTAAAACATTTCTCAGTGAGCAAAGAGTGCAGGAGGAATGACTGGATGCATAACACAATATTTGGCAAAGAGTAGATCAGAGTCTGAGCTAGAAATGAAGGCTGGGTAGGTGAGTTGGTACTGGCAGAGATCGCTAAGTCTAGTAGATACATATAGAACTGAAGTAGAACGACAGAAGAATAGCAATAGTGATTGTAACTGTGTTCATGTACTGAGACAGGGTCTCAGGTAGCCCAGGCTAGCCTCAAAAATGATGCTGTAGCTAAGGACAACTTGCAAACTTCAATCTCCCTGCCTCCACCTCCCAGGTGCTAGGATTATGGGTGTGTGCCACCACACCAAGTTTATGTGCTGCTGGTTCTCAGACCCAGGGCTTCATGCATGTGAGGCAGGCTCTCTACCAGCTGGTTACAAATCCAGCTCACTGATGGTATGAAAGAATGGAGAATTAAACTTTATTAACTCGCATGACATCTCAGTGCAGGCTCACTCTGTACATATCTGTTTGTCCGGGGCAACAGAGAAGAGGGAGTTACACTGCATCACTGGTTACAAACCGCAGCTAGGAACTCACTGGGAGGGCAGTGATGATCAAACCAATTGCGTTCATCCATGCTGTGATGTTCTCTCTTGGCACCAAGGGCTGACTGCAAGCAGACAGAAAAAAATGTAAAAGTATTAAAACATTTATATGATTGATGAAAACAAATGATTAAGAAGATTCACAACTGATCAACTCCAAACAACAATGGACATTTCACTGAAAAAAAATTTAATACATACAAAATAAGTCCTTTTTGTGTGTGCGTGTCCTTTAACACTAGTTGTGGGGTTGAAAGACTATCTGAACTTATTTCTACTTTCTCCCAATCATTATTCCCTATTTTTTCTAACTTTTCAAGACCTTTTTTGGGGGGTTGGGGTGGGGGCTGGGGATGTAGCTGGAGACTGAATCCACTGTCTAGCACTTGCTAGCACTTGCTCTAACACCTACACCCCTGCTCCTGGTGATCTGTAGAGACCTTAGGCACAAGTTAACATCAGCCCTAAATGGATTATCAAGGAGGTGATAAGAGGCATCAATGCGAACCAACCTGCTCTTCTGAATCTGAGCAGTATTCATTCTCTTACATCTACACCACAGAGATGAGACTGGGAACCAAAAGATGTGCTCAATTTGGGGCACAGGTTTGTTTGGCAGTAACAGTTTCAGAAATAAACAGACTCTTACTACATGAAAAAGGACACAGACCTTTTCAGGACGACATTGAGAAGGGCATTCCCAACATCTCTGCCTGGAACGGCCAAGGCCATGAGCTCCACACAAGTGACGTGCAGAGCATGGGCAGCTGGATTGGGGAACTCATTGAATCTCCAGTCACAGTTGGGGAAGGGTCCAGGAGACTTGCCAGCCATGGGTGCAGTGATTAAGGCAAAAACAATTTGACTATTCTGAGATTAATGACACATTTATATAATGTTTACGGATCTCATGTTTTAAATGCAAGCATCTCATTTGATTATCAATTATCTGATTATGAGCTGTCAAGAAGTGACTTAACTGCAATTAACACATACAGGGGTAAACAACACAAAGTAAACAGGTAAGTATGACAGGACCGGAGCACACTGAGCAGTACCCACGAAATACAGGGGGTTCCTCATACAGGTGACCCCTAACATAGACACCACACCAGCAAGAGACAGGATCAGGGGGTCCCCAGGCTTCTAAAGCCTATTTACTTTACAGCTATAGGTTATTTTCACATGAAAATTACTTTTAAATGCATAATTCTTTTACCTTAGGAAATATATTCCCCTGTTTAAGAAAACAACACTGATAAGGCACACAGACATGTTATGTAGACTTGCTGATAACTGGACACAAGATATCAAACTGAAGACATAAAAACATCAACACACCAGCTCTTTAGTTCATAATACTTTCTATTATATAGCACTATGCTTTGAAAGTACTCAAGGATATAATTGTACTTAATTCATTAATTAAAGTAGGGTCTTGCTACGTAGCCCAGGCTAGTCTTGAACTTTTAGAAATCTTCCTGCCTCTGCCTCTCAAGTGCCAGGATTAGGGGTATGTGCCACTGCACCTGGTTCTAAAGGATTCTTTTAAAGCAACCAGACTAATGCTCTCCAGGAGCACACAGACACCTGTGCTGTGGAATAATCTTTTTGTAAAATATGAATATGTATTATTCCCATTGGTTAATAGAAAGCTAACATGCCAATAGCTAGGCAGGATTTTGGGGGCAGAGTCTCCAGAGTTGTAAACCAGATGCGGAAGAAGCTACACGGGGAGTTTATAGACGAGGTAAAGGAGCTTCAAGGTGGCACACAGAATTATAGAAATGGGTTAATTTAAGTTGTAATGGCTGCTGGAGACAAGTCTACGCTATCAACCGAGCATTTATGATTAATAAGTTTGTGTGGCTATCTGGGAGTGACTGTTGATACAGAAAAACTCTAGCTACACACCTACACTGTAAGACATAGAATACTAATATAGAAGTAGGACTTCTTACTTCAAAACAACTGTCTGTAAAGTCTGTTCTTAAGTTTGAGTAGCAACAGAGAAAATTACCACCTATCTAGTAAGATGATGCAATTTAAGACTTCAAAATGTTTTACAGAGATAACATAATCACCCAGGCCACTTTTAATTCCAGCATGTGGGAGGCAGATTTCTGAGTCCAAGGCCAGCCTAGCCCACGCAGCAAGTTCCAGGCCAGTGGTGACTACATAGTTAGACTCTGTCTCAAAACAAACAAACACACATACACCGACCAGAAGAACTAAAGAAGTGCAGTTGTGTGCATTGAAGTCTTAGTTCCTGGAGGAGCTGAGGCAGGAAGACTGCTTGAGGCAAGGAGTTTGAGGTTGGCCTAAACAACACAGAGGCTCTATTTCAAAGAAGAAAAAAAAACTAAAATGAGGTTTTGAGATACATAAAAACATTACAGTTCTCACAGCTAAAACACTGTGATTTCTAAAGAGCCTGAAAAAACACAACAGAAGAAAGGATATTGTCTACCAGTCGGCCAATCAGCTTGCAATAGTAGGAGTCCTCTGGAACCCAAGGATTGTCCTCCCGTGCATTCATAGCATGCTTCAGGTAAGTATCACTGAGACACCAGCCCTGTGGCCGGTTATCTTTGAGGGAGCCAATGATTGCATGGACAAGTTTTCGCTTGAGATGGTCACGGTTTCTCAGGCACATTTCATAATAGTGCAAAGTATTATACAGATAAGTCACTGGTCGGTCTGCCAAGAAGAAAACAGGTCACCATGCTTATCAGATTATTGACAAGTGTAAAAAGTAAACTGTGTGCTTTTAAGACTACAGAAAAACAACTGAGAAGATTGTGACATTACTTCACATGCTGGACAAATGCATACAATGAGAACTTTAATTCCAAGTCAGTCAGAAGATTCCTAATAATATACACAGTATTTAAGGATGGTCATTATTCTGAGTGAACAATTTCACCTCTGTAAATTTATTGTACAAAAATAACAGAAAGCAAATGTCAGCTGTGGTTGTGCTCCCACTTGCAAAAGGTTAGCAACTGTGAAAACGGTCAGAATCAAGGGACTGGGAAATGATCACAGCAAGAGGCAGGCCTATAGGTACTGACATTTTTAGGAGTCAACTTTAATGTAGGAACTGGGAGAAAGACCCTGGTACAGAGTACTACACTGTATTTGTAACAAAACAAAAAAGACAAAGAGCAAGAAACCAGAACAGCTTCTAAGGAAGGCTGCCTAAGCAATTGCAACTGCTGCTCAGAGACTAGAGCCAGCTACGGAGCCACAGGATTTCCATATCCAAAGAGAGCTGTTTTTTAAAAGTGAATACCATTAAATTTCTTTGAACCCGACAGTTATTCTGCAGTTATACATGCGTGCTTTCAGGGAGGACATGGAGATCTAGGAATAACAGCTGCCGCTGGGCACCTTCTTTCTACAGTGGTCAGCTTTTCCATTTGTGTCACGGACCACATCATGCTCCAGTTGCCAGTCTTAAGGCCAGAGCAACGTCTCCTCAGCAAGCGCCAGCCACGTCAATTGTGTTCCCGGCTCTTCTGCTGTCATTCACAGCCCATGGCTTTCTGAAAGGCTAATATACACCAGCACCTTGAGGTGGCTTTGAAAGCGTATCCTCCTTCTGAGACACGCTGGGCATCACACCTGACCTCAGCTTTCGAAAACACTGGTTCCCATGCTCCCATCTTACTCAGTGACTTCTACTTGACCACCATCTTCAGGTTATTAAACTCAAAATGGCATTTAATGTGATCACACAGCCAGGTATATTTTCTTTTTCCACCTTATTTTGAAATTCCAAAATAAACATTCTTAATTCAGTTCAATGAAGCAATTTTTCTCCAAATATGCCCTTTTGTTCTATCACTAGGGTCCCCCCTCCAAAAAAATCCCTTATGATTCATGTATTCTTTTCATCTCTCCTGCTCATACAAATCATTCACATCAAAAGTTCAAACTGTCACTCAAAAGCCTACGAGACACATTTCGTTTACAGTAAGCCACCCTGCTCCGAGCTCGCACTCTTCTGCTGTGCATCCACGACATCTTATGACATCATCGCGCAGCACTTCAGAACCCGCAGACCCACTGTTACCAGGAGGCAGTGCCCAGCCTATCTGCTCATAAAGGTATAGATGAAATTAACACATGAATGAACTCACCATGGAACTTATATAAGCCCCCGAGGTGATCCAGGAGGGTCTCCAGTGATTTGGACACTGGAAGCAACTCTAAAAATCTGTGGATTACTATATCAAATACCGGAAGGAACCGGAGGCACACATTTCCAAAGTAGATGGGCAGATAGGGGGACTGGATTGGTACAGGAGGGTCAACCTGTTCTGCCAGGCCTTCGAAATACAGCTTCTCTGGGTATTTCTGTGGGTGAGGAAACAGACATTTATAGTATCTTGGAAAAGATTGCTTAAAGAGACACAGAAAAACTAAAAATATTTATCTTTTTTATTTTCTTTTTCAAGACAGAATTTCTCTGTGTAGCTTTGGAGCCTGACCTGGATCTTGCTCTGTAGACCAGGCTGGTCTCGAACTCAGAGATCCTCCTGCCTCTGACTCCCAAGGGATTAACGGTGTGTGTTTCTACCATCTCGCTATAATTATTAATTTTTTAAAAAAAATACAGCAATCTTTGATTTTGGGGGGGGGATGCTGGGAACTGCATGTGCTAAGAACATGCTCCTCAAATCAGTGATAGCCCAGCTTCCCCAAGACATTATATTAATTTTACTATAGCTTTCTTCATTTCATACGGAACCTTACCTGTTAAAAGCTCAGTTATAATTTGTTCCTATTCATTAATGTAACTTTACAACTAATTTGTTTCCATACTGACCATAAAGAAAGAAGGAACTCCAAGAACTCTGCCAACCCTCCCCAGCTGCTTTGCGGAGCCACAGTGCTGGAGCCAGTACCTTGTGGTAGCTCATGTGCTTGGTGTGCCAGTCATTCTGGAGCCAGTGCTCGGGGGAGTTTTCCTTCACAAAATCACTTACTCGATTTCGGAAGTCATTTGGTTTGAGCAGCAGCAACTGAATTATGAAATAACAAACCTGGGCTTCATTTCCTTCATGACTACGCATGGCCTTTGGAAATAAAGAGAAAAATGAAGTAAAATTGTCCTATCTATCCAAAGGTATGGTCCTGCCATCTAGTTGGCTAAATTTTAAGACATCCCAATTCAAGTCTTCAGTAATCCTAAAGATGACCTGACCCTTTCTGTCTGTTTGTGGTTCACTCTGCCTTTGGCTAGGAATATGCACCTGAAAGTAAATCTTCCCTTGACAATGTGTCATTGAGGGCAATGTGATGCCATTGTTTTCAGACAGTATTTTCCCTCTGCCACACCTTAGTCCCCCTACTACACAACAACTACCTATGATTTATGATCCATAGGAAGAAGTCAAAGCTAGTGAACTAAGCCACTGCATATATTACCACCATGCCCTGGCTGGCCTTGCGATCTCACTGTGGACCAGCCTGGCCATGAACTTGTAACAATCCCCCTGCATCTGTTGGTATTATAGGCATGTGCTAATGTGCCCAGCCACTACTATATTTTTTAAAAGTGTATAATTTTCCAGTCTAATTCAGTCTTTTCTTAAAATTTTGCTCGAAGGGTTAAAGAGATGGCTCAGAGTTCTGGAGCACTCACTGGCTGCTCTTCTAGAGGATGTGGGTTCAATTCCCAGCACATACATGGCTCTTAGAACTTTCTGTAACTCAAGCTCCGAGGATCTGATACCCTCTGCTGGCCTCTATGGGCATTGCATACATGTGGTTCCCAAGCACAAAGGCAGGCAAAACACTCATACACATAAAAAATAAAAATAAACCTTAAAAGAAAAGAAAAACTTTGCTTGAAATACACTAACAGACAGAAGTAAAAGGAGCATTTGGAGGGTGCTGGGTATAAAGGGGAAACAGTCAGAATTCTGGCTACTGAAGTTACATTAGCTGGCATGCTACAAAGAAATACAATAGCTCTTTACTATTTCCTGACCCCAGAAGGAGCCTCTGAGAATCAACCATCTATATTTCAAGGCACCACAAGGCTAGAAAAATCTATTTTATTCACTTCTGTACCTTTGTGAATATAATACTAAATACTGAATATATACTGAGTGAAAAAAATTCAGTAGTTTCTTTTTCTTTAAGGAAGCTTGAATGTAGCATTAATCCAAATATTTGATGCCAAATAGAGGAAATCAGCACGAAGTCTTCGACTCACACAGTTTGATCAAAGAATGATAAGAAGGCTTAGAAACTCATGTATTCTTACCAGGCAGAGAATTAATCTGTCCAATGTAACAATGTTATACTTCCACACCATGTCATTAAGAATTTCAATGCACTTATTGAGCTGCTGACCTCCTGCTGATGTAGAGAACTCATACACCAAGAAATCTGCAAACGTTCTCACGTGGGCTACCAGGGCCCTGGCCCCAATTCTCTCTAACACTCTACAAGACAAAGAATGAGGATTAAACTCTCCTTACATGGAGAACGCTGTTTAAATGCAGCCTAGGCTTGCAGCTTACCGATAGCCAATCTGGCTTATGTGATCTGTTTCCAGCAGCATCTTCCAGAGCAGGCAGAGGAACAGAGGAGGAAAGCCCTGCACAGAGAACTGGGTAATAATTTCATTTTCATCAGTCATTGACTTCCACTTCCTATATTCTTCTTCCACATTTTTTTTCAGATTAAAACGACTTTCCTGGGGTACATTATTTTGCTTGAAGAATGCCTAAAAGGAAGAGCAGAAGTTTATGTCACTGGATATAGTAAAAGGAACAGTGGCTATTTGGAGGTGAGAAGCTTGCTCTGCATTTGGTCCTGGCATTATAAACTGAATTATACCTGAGTAAGTCAGTAATGACGGCCTGGATGTCTACACCAGGAAATGTGCAGGCTAGCCTACTGGCAACTCAAATTTCTTTTTCTGTACTTTCTAAACAGAAATTCCAAGCAAGCTTGAATTCAAAGTCTCTTCAATCATATTTTGCTAATCTTTAAGAGAAGGGTGAGAGGGAAGAAAAAGGAATGTGTCTCTTTCTCGGGCTGTCCATTTCAGTGTCTCTATAGGGAAGACCAATTACAATCGCCCAGTGGTTCTGATTATGGTCTCCAGATCAGCAGTCCCTTGCCTGATCTACTCAGCCAGAAGCTCTAAGGCTGGGACCCAGAAATCTGCGGCGTAGGAAGCTTTGCAGAGCGATCTGATATGTGAGAACCACCACATAGCTTCACTAGAAGTCATGGAAAATCCACGGTCCACTATGCCATAAACTTTCTCTGAGACGCACAAGGTACATGAGGTTTGCCTTTCTCTTTTATTATGAAGCTACAGCTATAATTTTGTTGTATGGTTAAAAAAAAGAACCCAACAGAGTCAATTTTACTATCTATCTATACACTTTATGAAGTTTCATTAAAGTATATTTTTCTCTATTTTAGTGATAGGAAAGAATTTTTCAGGTCATATGTTAACTCTTGTGACATTCTAAAACTGTTCATTTTTAAAAATGAAACCATAATAGTTACATTTTCAGAAACACATTTAGTCTTCAGTAGGATTAGAAACAACTCAAGAGATTTTGGAAGAAAAAGCAATTACTTTCAAAAAGGAAATAAAAGTCAAATATCTTTAGCTGTTACAAAGACTAAACTCCCTAGAAGAAGCCACTGTGACTGAAGAAAGAGTCAGTGTGTATTTACTATATAATTCAGAACCAAATTACCTGCAGAGGGGCCGGGAAACAGCTGAGAGTGTGTGAAGCCCAGTTATGAGGAGTAAAATTCATGATGGTCTGAAGGATATCTTTACACCAAGTTCCCTGGATTGAATCTGATCCTGTAAAAAAATCTAAACAAACAGATGTGAGTCAGATCTCTATGACCACAAATACAAACTGCCAAAGAAAGAAAAAGCAACTGTGTATACTGAGGGGCTTTCAGTGCAGCACAGTCATTATTATTTACCTGTATTTAACTCAGGACCTAAAGTTTCTTACTCTGAAAATGACTAGGAGTGACTTAGATTGTTTTATTAAAAAATATGAGCACAGCATATAATGAAGAGACAACAAGAGACATCTGGTATGGGAGGTCCTTCTGTTTATGTGTTGCTTTTTTATTGGTTAATGAATAAAGAAACTGCTTTGGGCCTATAGCAGAGCTCTAGGGGAACAGAGCTTGGTGGAGAAAACTAAACAGAATGCTGGGAGGAAGAAGGCAGAGTCAGAGAGAAGCCATGGAGCCGTGGCCAGAGTCAGACATGCTGAAACTTTACCAGTAAGCCACTACCATGTGACGATACATAGATTAATGGAGATAGGTTAAATTAATATGTAAGAGTTAGCCAGTAAGAAGCTAGAGCTAATGGGACAAACAGAGATTTAAATAATAGTTTGTGTGTGATTATTTCGGGTCTAAGCTAGCCAGCCAGGTGGCCGAAAACCAACAAGTGGCCCCTGCCTTTTCTCCAACAGACATCTGGTGCTTCTGTACTTTTAATAAGGTCTTTCTTGGTGACTGAAAACAACTAAATGCAGCTTGCAACAAGTATAAATCTCTAAATTAGAGATGTTTACTTCACAATATAACAATTTAGAAAAGGGTAGCTGAAAATGATGAATTTTGTGTCTCTTTTTTTTAAAAAATAGCTCTCAAAGTGGTCTGCTGATCAGCAGTTGCCAGTATCTGTCCTTCCTTCCATCCTTCCTTTGTTGAGACAGGCCTATGCTACTATACCTGGCCCTGTTGTCCTGTCAAGGACTGGAGGTATTTGGAGCTACTGAAATAACAATACTGAGGTATCCTTAGCATTTTCTAAGAGGTGTGGTGGTGAGATGCCTGGCTCACCGAACAACTCAAAGGCACCAGACTGTGTTTGTAGACTCCTGATTTCAACAAGGACAAAGGTGCCGGTCTCGGTTAAGAATGACTTCTTAATGCACTATAAGTTACAAATATTAAAGTTATCAGAAAGGATTCTGAATGTTTTTATCACAAAGAACAAGCATTCCAAAGTGCAGGGAGTCTGAAGGGAAAGCGCTCACAGGACTGACTCCTGGGGTACAATAGTGCCTTCTTCAATGGAATTTCGACTTTAGGTAAAAGAGCTTCTCAAATGCTCATAATTATGGAGAGATAAACATTTAGCAGATACGTCCTTGAAAATTATCAGTCAGCCTATTGCTTTAAGAGAAACAAGTGATGATCTTTCAGGAATGATAAAGCTGCTGTTTCAGGTGAAAATTATAAACTGGAAAAACTCATCTCCAACACAAGTCTGACTGTTTTCAAAGATGTTAAGATTTTCTTATAAAATTTATATGATACCAACAAATACAATTTTATGAAACTATAATGAGATGTGCTGACATTTGCTAGAACTATTTAACTCAGGGAATAGTTTCCAAAAGACCAACTCATAAAGGTTCACTGCACACGTACATTAAAAGTGTATTCAATGTGAGAAAGAGGTTGGAGGATCATGGTGCAGTGAAGTACACAAAGCCCACTGACAGGGTTGGGGTTTCACACTGTGCTTCATCTTTAGATAAGTTCCCAATTCTAAACAAAGAGTACACACGATTATCTGAAAAGTCAGCTAAGAAATCCCTTTTCTCCCTAATCTCATGTCAGTGAGAAGCCATACTGTCTTCATTTAACCAATGCAGCATTACCATACTGCAGCAGACAAATACTACAAGAAGCAAACTGGAGAAGACACCTATGCTCCTTTACACCAGGTACTGAATGGCAATGAAAAAGAAAACAAAAGCACCTCTTTTCATTAAAGTTTTGTTGTATAAAATACTTTCTCTCATAAATGTTATTTGTGCTAATATCACATTACATTATTTTTAAATGAATTATTACTTTAAAATTTTTCCCATTTTAATTACTAATATACTTTATCTATATATAGACAGAAATCCATAAAAAGAGAATCTTTGGGAATTTCAAATGTTTTTAAAGCAGTTATCAAACAAAAACCCTTAGTCAGAATGATGGTGCCATGAGCTCCCATTAGTAACTGGCCTTATGAAGATCACTGGCGCCTCCTGAGTACACTCTCCCACTGTGGTCTGAGAGGAGCAGTGTTTCTTCTGTTAATGGGGCTCACGCGGTCTCTACCTGTGACGTGGGTTGCTCTGGCTAAGGTCAGGATCAGGGCTCGGTTCAGTTCTTCAGATTCTGCCGACAGCACCGTTTTGGGATCACTGAGGAATCGCGTGAACTGTGGCTGGACCTCCGAGCTTCCTAGTGCCGTGATGAGCCTCAGCGCCGTGCTCTCGACACTGGAAGCGGGATGAATGCACAGCTCAGACTGATGCAGTTAGGGCCAACTGCAGCATTATTAAAATGCACAGCTCAGATTGATGCAGTTAGGTCCAACCGCAGCATTATTAAACTCTAAGAACAGAGATCAGACATTTCCTTTCTTTGATAGGAAAAAAAAATCACCCTTTTTGGTGCTAATTTTACAATGAGACGCAGCTGACCTCTTTACACATTTGATGAAAGAGAGCTTATAGGCTAGATGAAAACCCTCTTAGACAAACAGCATGTCAGTAACTACATTTTTTACTAGGACACACAAGCAAGGTCAGCATTTAGGAGGCAGAGGCAGGAGGATCAGGAATTTAAACTTTGCCTTGGCTACAAAATGAATTCAAGGTAAGCTTACACTACATAAGACTCTGTGTCACCTCCATCAAATTACAGATTTCCACCTGAAATACATTTTCATTTAAATCAAAATTAAAATGACACTTTAACTGTGACTTGAAGATTATTTAAATCCAATTTCTATTAAAAACTCAGATTCCACTACTGTGCTAGAACTATAGTATCTTAGAAATAGAATTTTAATTTTATGGCAGATAAGAAAAAAAGGTGAAGGATTAAGTCCCCCACTTCAAAGCTCAGCAGTACTAACTCCACAGAAGGGCGGTCTGCAGTACTCACCACAGATGGAGCTGGTTCTGGTTGGTTTGGGCAACCGCAGCCAGCGTGTGAAGATGGCTCAGGAGCTGAACTCTGTAATGTGGCTGGATGTGGTGCATGCGGTAGCTGAACATCTCCAGAAGTGTGTGCAGAATGCCCCAGGCGTGGGACTTGAAGACAGTAGGTAAGAGCTGACCTAGAAGAACAAGAATTCCAGGCACCAGTTACTAAAAGGGACATACCTGAATATATCTAAAGAATGTCACACTCAGGCTATATGCAAAAATATGATTACAAAAACATATATACACAAGTAATACATAGTTCTACTTGAAGGGGTAAAAAATTCAGAGCCTAAATACAAATCAGTAGCTATAAAATTCTCCATTTCACTGGTTCCCCTAGATTGATTTCTCTCCACCCACCGGGTCCCGCTCACTAGCTCCTGCAGCCACTTATGAAATAACCATCCTGAGGCTTAATATTAATGACATACTCTTTGACTTATTAGCTCAGGCTTCTTATTAACTAACTTCACATCTTAAATGAACCTATTTCTATTATTTTATATTTTAACACACGGCTTGTGGTTTGCTATCTCTTGCTCCTTGGGCAGCCACATGGCTTCTGCCTGACTCTGCTGCCTTTGTCCCTGCATTTAGTTTAGTTTTCCCGCTTGCCCTGCCATAGGCCAAAGCAGCTTCTTTATTAACCAATGGTAACTAAATATATTCATAGCATACAGAGGGGAATCCCACATCACACATTAACTTTATCTTTCCTTTCCAGAGTTTGACAAGTCAGCCTCAAGTTAATATGGAAAAATAAAATGAAAGCAACCACACACACACAAAAACAAAACCAACTAACCAAACAAAAACATTAAAGTCTATCAAATTTCTAACTTGCCTCACTTCTCAGTTATCTTTTACAATATTTTTATAGAGTTAAGATTTCCAACCTTTTGAGTGTGAGATTCATTCCTTTCTCTTTTTATAGTGCTGGCAATTAAACCCAAGGGAGCTCCACGACCCAGGCTAGCAATGAACTCTTACACTCATGTAATTTTCCTGCTCACCCTCCTCACCTGAGATTACAGGTGTAGACCACTGCAACTATCACAACAAAAACAGTCACTGTTTTTTCTTTTTGAGACAGTTTCTCTGTGTACCTCTGGCTGTTCTAGAACTCACTATGTAGACCAGGCTGACCTTGAACCCAGAAATTAGCCTGCTTCTGCCTACCAAGGGCTAGAATTAAAGGTGTGTGCATCACAACTACTAAGCCCGATTTAATTTTTAATTAAAAAAAGAAAGGTCAGGCATGGTGGCACTCACCTGCAATTCCCACACTTGGGAGGTAGAGGCTAGAATCAAGAGCCAGAGCCAGGCTCACCTACATAAAAAGTGAGAGGCTAGCCTCAGCTGTACTATGTACGAGACACTGTCTCAAAAAGGCCAAAAACTAGACCAAAACAAAAAAGGTAACATCTTTCCTTGTTAATTCTTTCTTCCATCCAAAAAAATTGGATTCACTTCTGAGGAAAGAGTTAGTACGATTAGAATCCAAACTTCTGGGGACGAACCACAAAAATGTGCAGTTAGGAAGCACCTGTCATTCACAACTGCTTATACTAACACTGTCCTCCGTCCCTACTGCAAAAATGTGCAGTTAGGAAGCACCTGTCATTCACAACCGCTCATACTAACACTGTCCTCCGTCCCTACTGCAAAAATGTGCAGTTAGGAAGCACCTGTCATTCACAACCGCTCATACTAACACTGTCCTCCGTCCCTACTGCAAAAATGTGCAGTTAGGAAGCACCTGTCATTCACAACCGCTCATACTAACACTGTCCTCCGTCCCTACTGCCAGACTCGGCACTCATCTCACTCACTCAGCACCGCGGCCTTCGCGGCCTCTGCAATTCATTTACATGGCAGAGGCCCCTGTCCTCTCAGGGCATCTAAGCACCTAGCACATCACCATTTTCCTGCCATGCTACTTCCAAACAAGCTTCCATCCCGACAGATATACAGGAGCTGGCCGGCTGGCCCTCATCATCCGCCACAGAGCCTCTCCCGTTTGCTTGCTTTACTCCCTGTCCCCTGCCTCAGCAAGCTGGCCTCATGTCAATGAGCTGCTCACTGCTGTATCCTCAGCACTTGGAAGAGTACTCCTTGAATTAACGAATGTTTATTAATTGATTAATGAATAATCATTAGAAACAGCAGTGAAGTTTGTCTTACTGATAAATCCTTTGATGCCCAATGACTCTATTTCCATGTAGACCAGTAAACGACTGTAAGTTTCCACCAGAGCTGGAGCTAATGCGACACTGGATTTTGCATGAGCAAGTTTTATCACTCTAGTTGCAATGCTGTGTATAAGGCTTAGGAGAAAAAAAGAGCAAAATGAAAAATCATGTCTATATAAACACAGGAGATATTCTACTAAGCAGCAACTTAAAAGTAAACTTATCAACTTATAAATCTGAAGTGAAATGGTTCCAATGGACTCGGCTCACTGGATATGTTTAAGCTGTACAACACTCGGTAACGACGGCCTCAACTCCATGGTAGTAATGTAATGGTGGAAATGAACGGTGGCTTCTAGGATGCTGCAGGGCCGGGGGTGCAGCAGTTCCAATACACACAGGGACCCTTCTGCTCAGTGAAGAGCAGCCTCCCTGAACAAAACATAAGAGCACGCTTGAGTGCTGCTAGCTGGTTTCTCCTCTCAAATAGGTAACTAGATGTCGTGAGGAATAAGAAAACCTTAATCACAAAATGACTTAATAAATTATTGCTAAGATCCAAGTGCTTGGTTTGGACAGGGCTTTGCTCAAATTTGTCACATATGCAAGTAAAGTAACATGGTCTAAAATGTTTATCATTTGAGAGAAAAAAGCATGGCTTTTGTAGAGCCCACATGCAGACATGTTTCTTTGGACTATATATAGTGTTGTCTTAGGTTTGCACCAATACTTAAAAATGGAGAGAACAGAAATTTCTGGATTGCTTAGTCCTTCTCAAAAAAAAAGAAAGAAAGAAAGAAAGAAAGAAAGAAAGAAAGAAGACATTTTGAAACATTAGGCAGTGTTCTAGTACCCATGCTAGCTAAACTGTCAGCTCTAATGAAACCCCACAGCTGTCTTGCTTGCCTCCACACACTCCTGCGTCTACATGCACTAAAACCTGCTTCTCACCATGCTGTGCCAGGCTTCACTACAGTCCCAGACTGGCAGCTCTGGGCACTTGCGTTCTAGTGCCAACAGAACTTTGTTTCTAGGAAACAAACACAGCTCTCAAAGTGTCCCTGTGTATAAGAACTCAGTAAGGTAAAAGCCTAACATTTTAAATTCCAGGACTCAGCAAGTCTCCTTTCAGAAAACTGTTATATTAAAAAAAAAAAAAGTAAGAAAAACCGAAAGCAAATGTACCTACAGATGGTACAATGACTGTTATGAAAGCGATCTCCATCAACTTTTCCTTGATATGAAGATACTACCAAAACCTCAATGTCCAGCAACATAGAGTGGCTGCTTACAGCCTCCTAAGAAATTTGGATATAGTAATCCAAGTGTTTTGGGGAAGAATCACGTGAAAAAGTGTTTATTATAGGAAAAAAAAAAACAAGATAAAAGCACATTTTTGAGAACAACACATATAATAAATTTACAAATGTATTTATTGAAAAAAAGATTGGAAAAAAGTTTTCCATGCTCATCTATTAGGAGAAGGATAGGGTCATCTACTTCATGCTCCTCCATATAGTCTATAATTTCTGTAGTTAACAGCATTCATTTTTGTGAAGAAATGATTTCTTAAATGCATTGGCCATTCACATATATGTACGCATATACACTTATAAGTATATATATAAAAAAGTTAATACCAACCAGATTTTTATCAATTCCCAGATATGGAACCAAATAAATAAAATGGACACACCTCATCTTGGCATGAACTGTCAGAGAGTCCAGTAGATTCATTGGTAAGGGGGTTATAGATGCGGAAGCCAAGCAGCTTGTTCCCGGGAGAGGTACTCTCATAATTCCATTTCCATAGATAGTTTCTACTAGTGCTCCCATGGGTAGTGTAAAACACTCGGAATTTGTGGAATACGCATTACACAACAGGGCAATCTTATAGTCATTCATCTGTAAACTTTTATTTCTCAGACTCTGCTGAAGGAACCTAAAATATCACATTTATTGAATAAAAAAAACACAAATAACATCCATGAAGCTAACTTGCATGTTAAATTTCAATCATATGCAGTTACTAATATTGCCTTTATTCTTACAGATACTACAGTTTCTGGTGTGATACAGAGTGATTTTGCATATTAAAGACTGGATTAATATTGCAGATTAAACTTCATCCTAATTTAACAATTAATTTGTCAAGACATTGTGCATAATGAACTATATTAGGCTAAGTTTCAGAGAATAAAGAAATAACTCACAAATTAATGAAAAATATTTCTATTCTATTTTCTTATCTGCTGAAATATAACAAGTACCTTTATTTACTATTGGCATTTTATAAAATAGAAGCCAGATGGACCATGGATCTGAGCATGGTACAGGCTCCTATGCAGAGATCTGGCAGTTCTGGAAGGGAGAAAGTTCAGCCATCCCTAACATCCCTTGACTGAAGCTCAATTCTACCCAAGCAGGGCATTTCCTCTGAGTCATCATGGCTTTGGAACACACATGAGGGAACACGGCAGCCATATCGGGCCACTCACCTTGCCCATCCCAGGGAGAAAGATGCCTAAATCAGATCATGTTCAAATCACGAGCCCTTGGGAAATCATGAAATATTTTCATGTTGATAAAAGAAACGTTAAGTTACTATTTTAAAGTGTAAAAACAAAAGTCAGTCTTGAAGATCAGAAAAATACCTAGTAACATAATCAGACTCAATCAGGTTGTTTTCTGATGCTGCCTTAGCCAATTTCCGCCTTCTGGGTGGTATGGGGCGATATCAACACCACAGGAATAGTAAAGTCAATGATGGTCTACAAGCCATTGTTAATGAACACTGCAATCAATCTGGTCTGCAAGCCACTACTAACGAAATAAAGCTCCAAGTAAGAAACAACTTACTCATGGTGAAGCTTCAGGGAATGTGGAATTGGGATCTGGAGCTTGGAATTGTCATTTTGAGCTTTTCTATTAAGATGAATCCAAATACACGTCATTGCAAAGGCATGCGTTGACTGGGGCTTGTTAATATCAGGAACTGGAATACACTGGAAAATAGTAATTAGTTTCCAGATGAATGAGAACCAAATAGTCACATGTATACAAATCCTTCACAGAGTAACTCTTCAAAGTTCCTATCTTAGTTTGGCCCCAATAGCTCTTTGACTATTTATCATTACAATGAAACCTTACAAGTGTAACATTTTTGAAAAAATGATCGAGTTGGTATGTTTCTACTTATCAAAAAAAAAAAAAGATGCTTAGCCAAGCTTTCCCTATCACAGAACTATTGAACAAAAGTCATTTAATTTTAAAAAATTAAACAAATCCCCAAATTGTAACAAGTTGAGATAATATATAAAAAAATAAAATTTCACAAATGCTTACAGCGATCCAATCCTTATTCTGCTAAATGCACATAAACTGGTTAAGTTTAATAACTCTGGTGAGTAATCAGTAAAACTTACTTCCTTTTCTGGATACAGTAGATCAAAGAGCTTCATGACAGGAAGAAAATCAGCAAGTGCATTTTTCTGGATACTTCCAGAAATGAACTGGAGCAGAACCCACATCAGATGATCTCTGCCTTTGATCAGTCCTCGCCCTGCTAACTGTAAAAAACGTTAAAGTGCAAATGCAGACACAGCCACTGAAGATGCGGAGGTAGAGCCCTGTGGCTTGTTCTTAACAGAGCACCTTGATGCCACAATCTAGATCTAGTCTATGACCCCGACAGCACACATACTCTAAAGGCCCTGAAACCAGTGGAGTGCTTAGAAGGCAGGGGCTAGTGGACGGAGGTTATGTCTGGGGAGCACACCAGAAGGGGCTATCTGGACGGACAAAATGCCTATAGGGAACTCTGGGATACTGTCCTGACTAATGACTGATACGGGATGTCCTAGCCTACGAGGGGCAGCACGCTGGGCAAAGGGTCTTAAAATTTGTGTAAGAAAACAGGTTGAAAAACCATGGGAAGCAAACCTGTAATTGCATACATCCATGACCTTAGCAACAGTTTCTAGGTCCAGTTTCCTTCGTGGCAGACTATAAACTGTAAGATGAAATAAACCCTTTCCTTTCCAAGTGGGTTTTGGCCATGGTGTTTTATCATGGCAACAGGCACCTAACCTAACTAGGACACAAGGCACAACTACTATAATAAAGTTGCTCATATGTATATATATGTACACACACATAAACATACATACATATATATTTGTACGTGCATATACATTCCCCTCTATCGTAGGACTCCTTGGTGGTACTACACTCTTTTCATTTTGCGTCATGTCGTCCTGGCATTTTGACTATGTAGAATGAACGACAAATCAGTTTTTATAGTTAGAAAGAAACCATAAAAGTTCCAAAAGGAAACCAGGCAAGCCTTTTATCCCAGCACTTGGGAGTCAGACGCAGGTGGATTTCTTTGAGTTTCAGGCCAATCTGGTCTACATAGTGAGTTCCAGACCAGTCAGGCAACATGTGAGGCGAAAGAGAGAGAGAGAGAGAGAGAGAGAGAGAGAGAGAGAGAGAGAGAGAGAGAGAGATTGATTGATTGATTCTCAGGCCCCGACTGCTGTCCCCTCTGAAGCCAGTATCACTGGCAGCACTGAAAGCAGTCTAAGCCATACCAATCAGCAGGTAAAGTGGCTCTGAGCCAAGTGCGCTGTGGTACATACCTTCTGATGGAGAGAAAGGACCATATGTGGAAAACTGGCAAACTGGAAAAGCACAAAGAAAATGAGCTGACTGGAGAGATGCTGCCACAGGAGCTGGCTTGTTCCCCCATCGTCAAACTTCTCCTCGGTCTCAGACCTCTCCATGGCATACACCACCAGGTCCACCAACTGGTCCTCCAGCACAGGGCAGCGCTGCTTGTGCTGTAGGGCAGAGATTAAATACAGTATTCCAAAAGCCTCCTGGTGAGAAGTCACCAGTTAATGGGCATTAATTGTAACAAGAGGGCAGAGAAGCATGGAATGGAGTTGAAGTTAAGGTTAGATCTAGTCAATTAAAGCTGCATCGTGTCATATTACCATACAGGATGAGTTTCATGAAACCTATTTTTCATTTCTCCTGCTTCTAATTAATTTTGATTTTGAATGCAGAATTATTTCTATCTGACAAAAGGCAATCAAAGCAATTTACTACTTTGTAAAGATAACAGATTAAAGCGGACATGATAGGGAGACACTATCATTTTTGCAATCTAAATCGAAAAACGAATTTCCAGAGATTAACTATTTAGAAAAAACAAAGTAACAAGTAACTTTGTTAAAGTAACAAGTCCAAGCTTACAGTTCCATCACTAACAGGGGTAAATCAGTTACCAGAATGTCTGTTCTTCAATGTGTAGCAAAAATCCTGATACTGAAATGAAAACCTCTTCCATAACCAAAAAGAAACTGATCTCTGAGCTAACCTCTGTTCTTCCCTTCTCTGAAGGCCAAACACAATGCAGCTTTAATTTTAAATTAGATCATTTTAATGTCTAAAACAAGAAAAAGAGCTGATTTAAACACTAACAATGAAAATGCAACTTCCCTTTCTAGAGGCAAAAAGATTTGTGTTTTAAAAGTGATTTAAAATGTACTTTTAACAGAAGAATTAAGCTATATTTTAAAAGCAACTTCATTTTTTTCTTTATAAATGTTGTATTATGTAGTAGCAGGCAGTTGGAAGCCTTTCTAATGAACACAATTACTAAAATATAGACGATTCTTCCTATACTTTAGATGTAATTATCGATGTCTTTTGCCATGAAAAAGGGATATTTCTTGAATTTATAGAAAAATGCAAAATGGGGACAAATCTGGAAAGAAACCAAACAATGCACTGCATCCCCTCCTTGCATGCTTTGCCAGCTCCACATTGTAAAGCTCCAATATGGCTGCACTTTCTCAATGCATGCAAATAAAACAAACATCTACCCAAAACGGTAAGCATCAATGGTTGGTTCGTATTCTATTTCCCCCAAACACAAGGCCATGATCACAGGTCAACCACGTTACAGGTTACGAAGAGCAATAGTAACACCACCAGTTGAGACTCCGGGACTTCTCCTCCAGATGTAGTCATCAGTATGAAGCAGAGCAGAGTGCAACAGACAACACTACAGACTAGTTCTCAAGTCAGCATGCAACTACTGTGTACAGGGCTTGAAATTCACTAGTTCTGCCAACCACCAACAACCTAAGAATGGCTCCGACAACACGAATTTAGAGCGAGATCATCCAAAGTAAACAAGAGTCAGAAAAAATTGTGGAAAGAAGGAAAGCCAGGATTTCCAGTAGGAATTTTTTCTTTTTTTTTACTAGTGATGAGAATTTGCTCCTACTTTGGAGACTAGCCAATTTGTCAACTACTCCTCCATCCATGGTGGTCTTCCATCAGTCTACTTCAGGAAAAAAGAACAGACTAAATAAAATTGGTGTTTAGCACCTGAGCCACTTTGGAGTTTCCCTTTCTTGTATTAGATATTTTTTTTTTTTAAAGATTGGATGTTTAGATATTTGTTTTTTTAAAGACTGGATGTTTACCTACAAATTTTCAGGCAAGTTTTGATGGCCACAAAGTTAAGGGTTTAAAGAATACCAAAAATATTAGCATTTTAACAAAATCAAAGCAACTGGGAAATTCACAGTTCAAGCTGATGTTCTTTCAGCACATGCCACGTCTCTTGTTTTCACCCCAATTTCTCAGTTAAGAATCAATCAGAATCTCTCTGCCACCTCAGACCTTGGTATCTCATGGGAGTAGAATATGTACTGGATGGATTATTCTGGATAAAGTCAGGTACTTTTTTTAAACTAAACTTAAAGGTGGGATTAAGAACATTGTTTTATTTGCCAATTGACAGAATCAAAAGAAGAAAGGCCTGAGATATATAGAGTGACCTATACGTCTACTTTTAAGTAACCTTTGTGTCAGGAGGCAGGCTGGTAGAGCTGACAAGTGCGGGGCCGTGTGGATGCTGACAAGACAGCCTGTGGTATGCAATGTTCCAGGTCAGCCTAGGGTACCTACGCAAGATCCTATGTGAAAAAAACAAAGTATAAATAAATAGGTTTAGTTTTATGTTTTGTTTTGTTTTCTCATGTGTGTGTGTATGTTTTAAACTCAAGATTTTGCTATATAGCTCTGGCTGACCTGGTACTCACTATGAAGACCAGGCTGAACTCAAACTTGAGGAAATCTTCCTGCCTCAACCTCCTGAGCACTGGGATTACAGGTATGACACCACAATTACTTTGCTTTAGTTTTCAACTACTATAAAATAGTTATATTAAAACAAAAAGTCTTCATCATACTTCAGATTGTCTCATAAAGTGGACTAAGTGAACATTTTAAAGGTACTTTAATATTTTATTTATGTTACTAGACTGGCATAAATGTTGAACTTTTAGTTTATAGTGTATCTATATGCATAGATATTTTAAACCTGCTTTTAACAATGAGAATATCTAATTTTGTATTTTAAAATTATTTCTCCACATAATAGTTCAAACTATACTAGACCTTAGTTTACCCCTCATCCGCAGCATGCCCTGCTTCCTTCCCACCACTTGGACGGCTGGTAAACCAAGCTGCTTTCTGCATTCACTCAGACTTGCTACTGAGTGGTATGGGAAGCTTTTTACGGAACACCTCCCTTTTGCATTATACACTTCAGAAATTTTACTTACAAGGGTTCACGTTAATGCTAAATAGTAATTTACATCAATTTTAAAGCTGTCTATTTAGGACAAGTCGGGAGGTGTAAGTCTCAAGCCTATTAATCCCCTACTTTTACCAAGGAAGCTGCCAATCAGAACCAGATCCCTATGTTAGTAAACAGCTCCCAGAGGCATTTCAGAGAGATGGTAGCCAGAGCCTACACACAGCATACAAATGCGTAAGAGGTGTAAATGATTCATGCTTTTAGTTGTAAGAAAAAAGATAGAAACTCTGACGTGAACATAGAACAAACATTTTTTCTTTTTTCCACATTCTACCTTGCTGTGGCTGTGGAACAAGGTTATTTATGACCTGTCTGAGATCAATTTTAGGATTAACCATGACCTAATTCCTACTGGAAAATACAATATGGACAGGTCATAAAGTCTTCAAGCTTTAATTATTGCACTGTTAGAGAAAGGAAAGAAAGTACAGCAAAGGGTACATAGTTCTGTAATGATAAGAGATGCACTAAGATGATTTGATCCTTTTATTCATACGTTTTTATCCTCCATGGTCTCCTTTAATACTCTGCTCTCCATATGTAAAATAATATAGCAAGGCATGTCGGCATATTATCTTACATCGGTAGATCCACTCACTATAGAGGTGCCTATGGCAACCATTACCCATGAATTGTGAATTTTTGACAATGTTTACTCTACGGAGGGGCCAAAACTAATAATGTTCTGTCAGCATTTCCATTATAAACTTTATTTTTAATGGATCTATGTCTTAGTCATAAACTTTTTATAGGTTGAAACTTATTAAAATGATCAGATCACAAATACCCTTCTTGGAATTATTTTGTCAATTTCTATCTTGAGGATAGCTGCATCCTTCCCCCAAAGGAGGGGAGAAAGCCACAGATAGCTAAAGATATAGGGCGGATGTACTTGCAGCCCAAATGACATTTAGCCACCAAATTAAAAAAGAATGAGTCAAGTATGATTTAACTTTCACTGCAAACTTATTTTTAAGACAAAGTGTGAAGCATTCTTGCAAAGTCAGCTAATACTTACCTCTAGCTCAAGTGAAAGTGGATCAGTTAATGACTGTATTTAAAATGTCACGGTGACAGATTATAGGAGGTAACTGTCAGGTACTGCAATGGTCAAGGAGTTCCAGTTTCACATGTACAAAGGATCTTCCAAACAAGGAAGCTTGGTAAATTTTTTTAGAAGAAAAAAAAACTGAAAATAATAAAGGAGGTACTACTACTGGCGTGAGTTTGGCATGCAGTTTCAACACTGAGCAAGTTTTATGGCCAAGCCGTATGTCCGTAAAAATAGGGCTTTATCAATGGAAGCACTGGTACAACCTTCACTATAGTATTGCAAACAGCAACGCTACTTAACAGAGCCTAGACAAGAGCGTCTTTTTAAAATCAAAAATCTGGTCTATTTTAATATGCTGGGCTCAAAAATTGTTAACAAAAATAATTGGAACCACTATTTTGCTTAAAATCTCAAAGGTGCAAAGTCCTGGAACAGACTTGGGACTGCATAAAAGTTTGGCTTGTCAAATGTAGCCAGTGGTTTTCTCCTGCCACAGGTGAGCTTCAACTGAGGAGCCCACTCTACGAGAAGGACTGACAGAGAAGGGTGTTTGTCAAGAGGCGTGGGGTCACCTAAGAGTGTGGCATTTCTTAGTCAATCCCCATACTTCCAAAAACGCCTTCCCTGTTTAAAGCTCACCACTCCAACTTTTAAAAGCAACATATTTCTATGAAAACGTTTTTTTCCTTTCTTTTTTAAAATTGTTTTGGTTTTTAGGCAAATCATCAGAGTATTTTTGTTGCTGCTATTTGTTTTTCTTAATAGTCTGGAAAGACAAGAGTCTACCACCAATCTTTCCAACTCTGAAAATCCCATCAGGCTAACTTTAGCCTGAAAATGAAAAGAGTAAAATGGAGTGGGGGAGAATGCCATCAAAAAGTGACAGGCTTTACTGAGTGCCAAGTGTTGTCTCTTTCTTAAAAAACAAGAAACCAAAAAATATATGTCAAAAAAGAAAACACCAAAAATAAAAACAAAAACCATCCACCAAAAAGAACTCTCACATCCCAAGAAGGTTTTTCAGTGGCCTTGGTCTCAGCATGGTCCCGCCAATTTCAAGCCCCGACCATACACGTATTGTCTAAATGAATCAGTGGCTACAAAGCGGCCAGCGTATCGTTAGTCACAATACAACAGTAAGGTTGTGAACATACCTGAGCAATGTTCAAGGTCTAGAGCATTGGAGGATGGGCAGGACAAGACAGGACAGAACAAAAATAAAGGAAGAAAAAAAGAAAAGACAAAACAGTGACTATGAGGCCAGCCTCAAGAAACCCAAAGTCAGCACAAACCCGCCCACATGTCAAACCACTGAAACCAAACAAGCACACACCAAAAAAAGAAAAAAAGAAAGAAAAAGAAAAAGTCAGCAAGGCGGCCACTCTGAAGAAATCAAGGGTTATAAAAAGACACCCAAACAACAACAAGGTCAAAAAATATGGTTAAGTCATGTGTAGGTTTCTCTGGCAAAAGGTAACTTGAAACTGGCCTTATAGAAAAAAAGCAATGCAAAACAAACCAACTTTAAAAATACCTCCCTTTAAATTTAAACATTCTTAATGCAATATATAAATGATAGAAGACAACATTGTTGAATAAGTTTAATACTGAAAAGGTCATCGAAGAGTTCTTAACTGTTTTGTTTGGTTAACTATGGCAAAGAAAATAGAGAAGAACAGTGAAAATCTACAGATTTGATTGGCTTCCAGCATAGTACAGTACCTGCTTATTTAAACCTAGCATATTGCAGACCATATCCCTGGAATAGGGCTGCTCCAATACATATCTCAACAAAGCAGTCTGTGGTTCAAACAGATCCTTTAAAGGAAATAAAAAAGAAATTACTGCTTCAAGATTAACAAATGTGAATGCAAATTATTTGGAATTAAGAGTAAAATCTCCCAAGGAACTTGTTACCTTCCAAGTACGTGAAATCTAGTAGGGAAAAAAATTATATTTAGTGTTTACAGGTGATGTGTCCCCACCTTTCATTTGAAAACCAGGGTGAAAATCTTTTGCGAGGTCCTTTAAGGGTTAAAAGTCAAGATAACACTAGATAGAATCATCAGAACTTCTTATTTCCTGAAAACAAAACATTTACAGTTTCCCATTTCAAGAGTCTATTCTTAAAATAAAACATCAATTTCATGTGTCAGTTTAGATAGACTTTGTCCTTGGTGACAGATAGTCCTTAGACACAATGAAGGATTGGTAAGATTTCTGCCTCCCTTCTGTGCAAAACTGACAATTTTCCAGCAGTTTCTACATATCTAAGCATACAATTTCTTGTAACTAAATCCAGTTTATACAACTACTACTATGACAGTACATCCCAAACCAGAACCATTTTCTGAGTTTACAGCTATTTCCTAAATGATCATGTGGCAGCATCCCTCAATATAAGCTAGCATCTAGCATCCCTCAACATAAGCTGCTGGGCCCTGCTTCTCCAGTAAGACTGTCGAACAACCTTAGCACTTAAACACACACAGTTTTAGGGAAGGAGTGGGTTTACGCCTGTGCCACTTCAGAGAACCTGCACTTAACATACACTAGTTCTGAATCAGTACTTGTAAACACATACAGAGTCAGTTTTCTAGCACACGCGTCTTCATTTCTGTCTGTGCTGGCAGAACCCTCACTCTCAAAAGTCTCTACAAAATCTACTTCAAACAGTTTGCATAACAGTTGCTCGACTGTATTATTTTATAGATCTCAGATGGAATTCTGAAATGAATGGGGGCAATTTATGAACGAATTTTTAAGACATGCTTTAAAAATGTACTAGTGGAATTGTGACGAAAACTGAAGAACCGTTATTGCCTTAATACAACCTTTTTCCTTCTAAATGGATCCCGCCCCTCAGTTCACTCCAGCTCCACACTGACTTGCTGCTCCTTTCTTCACTAAATGCTGTATCTGCGGAAGTGATAAAAGACATCCACATCCTTTCAAGCAGTCATTTTAAAGGATTCCTTGTGAGGCTGGAGATGGCTTGGCTGGTAAGAGGGGTGGCTATTCTTCCAGGACCGGGATTCGACACCTAGAATGCAGCTCACAACCACCTACAACTCCAGCTTTGATGCCCTCTTATGACCTCCACAGCAATCCATTCATGTGGCACATGGACATCATGCAATGCATAACACTCGTATACATAAAACAAAAATACGATAAAAACCTCAAACACACACACACACACACACAGGACTCCCTGTGCCATTTTAAAACAGAATAACCAGTAAGTTTTACCGAGAAATTTTTATAATAAGGGCTGGTTTGTAGACACAGGTCACTTTTTGCTTGCTTGGTTTTGTTTTGTTTTGCTGAGAGAGGGTGTCACTCTGGTTTAGAACTTACGATGAAGACCTAGATGGACAGAACTCATAGTTTCCCCTTGCCTCAGCCTTATAGTTCTGGGCTTACAGACATGAGCAATGACAACTGGTTTTGTGGACACAGTTCTAAGGACAACTAGAATTTAGAGCCAGCGTGATCTGCAAGACTGCTTATTAATGCAGTCAGGGGGACTGCTCTTCCTTAACAGAAAATCCCCCAGTGATGACAACAACGCAGCCTCTTTACATCAGTATTAAACTTAGAAACATGACTTCAGACAGCCGCATTTGTCATAAACATCAGCACAAGGAAAAGATTCTTCTGCTTAGAAATCTAACCAAAGAGAATGGATGCAGTGCTCAAATGCTCTCTTCAAGCTAAGCATTAGTGCCTAAAGACCAATAGTGATGTGTGCAGGTCCTGAGTTCAAATCATGACTCTTTCATTTTTTTAAATATAGAGTCTTAGACAAGAACTGTACTTATGGAGAGTTTATCTAAGCACCACTAAGGCAAATCCAAAACCACAGAGTATATCTGGGTAAGAGAATGACATAAAACCCAAAGTCAGACGTGGCAGAACACAGCTGCCATCTCAGCATGAGCTAGAGGCCAGACTACTGTACAGAGCTCCAGGCCAGCCAAGGCTACATAGCAAGACCCTAGCAAAAGAAATGGAAACCAAAGACAAAACCAAAACACACACCATAAAATATAATAAGCCATAAGCTATCTTTCATTAAAATAGTTACTTTTCTAGACTATTAAGAGGCATCTGGCTTTGGACACATGACAATATAGGATGGTGACTCTTAGACAGCCAACACTGGATTAATACATACCTTATCATATGGCAAAAGGCCTTTCAGAGGAAAGCGAAGAGTTGCAGGGTCCAGTTTCCAAGAATTACAGATGGCTCCCGAGTTGTTCACAACTGGCAGAAGACTGCAACGGCCTGTACACATTACAAAAATCTTTCTATGTAAACCTGACCTCTTCAGTATTTAATCAACATGCATGCTCACGAGGACTGGCTTTAATGCCTTTCGGTGCCGTCAGGGCACTAAAGAATGACAATTTTTATTACCTGAATTTCTTTCTGATGACTGGACAATCAATTTGTACAAGGTTTCCAAATTCAAAACTGTTCCATTTTGTTTAAGTGTCTAAGACAGAGGTCAGCAAAGAACAGTCCACAAGCCAAATCTAGCTGGCTATCTGCTTTTGCCAAGTTGTAATGGCGCACAGCTGCCTCTGCAGTCTGGCAGCAGAGCTGCTACAGACTGCACAACACAAAGTTTCCAATGTTCACGACATGGACCCGCACAGATACATGGATGCACAGCACAGATCTCTTCTCTAGGGTTAACGCTTTCTTCTTTTCTTTTGCAGGGTATCCGCAGAAGACTTTGATATAGTGTATGCTGACTGCCTACACAAGAGCGTCACTTAGTTATCCCACAGACAATCCAAGCTCAACCTATCTGAAATGAACTCAGAATCGTATTTCTTAGGACCTAGTTCACTTCTGTAAGTCAGCTAATGATATTAATATCTAATCAGTTATAAAAACTAGAGATCAGGATTTTCTGTCTAGAATTTATGCAGTTTATCTTCATATTCCCAGTGCCTAAAATTGAACTGACTTGTGAGAAATGCTCAATATCTGATCATTTTTAAAAAAGGAGGTCGTATTCCTAGAGAGCTAAATGGCTATCATCATAACTTTTAGAAATAATTTGGAAATATATTTCAGCATTGAAAGATTATCAAATGAGAGAATCAAGCCAAATATAAGAAAGTAGATAGCTAAAATATCCAGTGAGGAGCTAAGGTGTGAATCACAATGGACTGGAAGAGTCTGGGATTCCCAATCCAATGGCCACAGCAGAACACGCTTGCTGACACTCCCAGTTGTCTAGAGTTTAAGAAGCATTTCCAGGGGCGAGAGATGGAGCTCAGCTGGGGACTGCTCAGCAGGCATGAAGCCCTGGGTCCCATCCCCAGACCACGTAAACTGAGTGTGGCAGCACAGCTTTGTAATCCTAGCACTGAGAGGTGGACACAGGAGAATCAGATGCTCAAGGTTACACAGTCTGAGGCCAGTTTGGGTTACACAGACCTTGTTTTAAAAACCCAAAAATAAAATACAATGAAAGTTATGCAAGCTAACTAAAATATACCAAATAAAAAGTGTTCCTAGTTAGAGGTAAGACTTGTAGAATGGTCTTATGTGAAAGTCACACCCATCTATGATTTCTGTCGTTACCGTATTCAAAGCACCTGAAAATCATCATTACTGGTTTCCTTGACATTACAAAGTGGCGAGCCACTCATAAGAGGCCATCTTTCGGCTTTGTCCATCAGACTCACAGTCACAAAAGATCAGGTACTGTGTAATATACTAAGCATACTTTTTTTTTTTTTTGAATTTTCAAGACAGGGTTTCTCCATAGCTTTTGGTTCCTGTCCTGGAACTAGTTCTTGTAGACCAGGCTGGCCTCGAACTCACAGAGATCCGCCTGCCTCTGCCTCCTGAGTGCTGGGATTAAAGGCGTGCACCACCACAGCCTGGCCCTAAGAATACTTTAAATTGTAATCTTACCACAAATGGAGTTTATCCTTGCTGTAGGCCTGAAGGTGTCCACAAAGTCTGATACTAAGTTTCCTAGTAACTAAAAGAAAACAAATAAAAAAAAAAATAAGACCAAGATTACCCAGCATAGAGTGATCATCCATTGGAATTTAAAAATTAAATAAAAATTGTACATTAAAAATTAGTACAAGCCTAGCACAGAATAATTACTCAAAGACTAGTGTGTTCTTCCAGATACTTGTCACTTCAAGTGTCCCTAAGTCATGAAGCTGTGTATATTATTAAGCACGTAACATAAGAACTGTCTTAATGAGTTAATAGAGATATAAAACAAATATATTATGCTAAAAATACACTTATTGGGCCAGTGATATGGCTCAACAAGTCACGATGCTTGACACCAAGGCTAATGGTATCAGTATAATCCCCGGGACACACACAAACAGAAAACTGACTTGTGCAGGTTGGCCTCTGGCCTCTAACCATATGCATGGCGTACACGGTCCATACACACAAAGTATTAAGTGTAAAAATATATACTCTCCAAGGATATCATAACCATTTGAAAATGTGCATATGGCACTATTCTTCCCCTGGAACCCCTCCCACTCTAAGGAGTCAGGCTTACTTTCCCTATGTGCACCTGCTACATAAATTATTATCTTTTAAAGCGGGCTGTGGGGTGAAATGGTTCAGCAGGTGAAATTAATTGCTGTGTAAACCTGATAACCTATGCTTGAATACTGGATCCCACGACAAAGGAGAAAATCAACTCCCAAAGCTCTCCTGACTCCACATTCATGGTACAGCATGCACAGACATACATATTTTACTGGCTAATCTTATGTCAACTTAACACAGGCTGGAGTCATGTGAGACAAGGGAACCCCAACTGAGACAATGCTTCCATAAGATTAGGTTATTGGCCTACACCCATGTACACACACACATAGTCAATTTTAAAATTTAATATTGACAGAGTAATTCCCTTAAAATATGTATAAAAATGAAGGGTAATTTACAACAGACTGTATTGTTGGTAGTAATACGTTAAGAATGCTTTAAATATTCATAGCTATTATAGAGGAACAGAAGAAAAATCTTAGAGTACAGTGGTGGGGTCATTCCTGGGCCAACAGTCCTGAGTTCTATGAGAAAGCAGGCTGAGTAAGCCATGGGCAAGCAAGCCAAAAAGCAGCACCCCTCCGTGACTTTTGCATCAGCTCTTGCTCCAGGTTCCTGCCCTGTTTTGAGTCCCTGTCCTGGCTTCCTTTAGTGATGAAGAGCAAAAAAGAAGTATAAGCCAAACAAATCCTTTCTTCCCAAGTTGCTTTGGTCACAGTGTTTTATCACAGCAACAGTAACCTTAACTAAGACAAACACACACACACATACACACGCAGAGTGTGTAACACACATACACGAGTACATATATGCATACAAGCAATACAATTAATATAGATTTGATAAAACTTTGATAAGAATTTAAAATTTTAGACAATGCAAAATTTACCCAATGTGGAAGTTTTCCCTCAGGATACAGTTTCCTGATCTCTGTGACTGCAAAATAGGCTGGCAACAGGCAGGCATTTCGTTCCAAGATATAAGCTATAACCTAAAAGAAATAAAAAGGTAACATTATTCTTGACTAGTCTCACACACTAAGACCTTTAAATACAACAACAGGAAGGATTTAAAAAGGAGTAAGTAAGGCTGGGAGATAACTCAGTTGGTAAAGTGCTCGCATCTGCACACACCTGCAAAATGCTGACACAAGGACACACTTCTGGTAAGTAAACTCAAGAGGTCTGTCATACATCATGGCTCCAGTTAGTCAGGATATATTACATACTTGAAATAGTTATGTGGATCTTAAATGTTTTATCAAGAAAAGAGAATATAAGGGAAGCATGTCTGAAATTCCAACACTTGGGAAGTAGAGACAGGAGAACCAAGAGTTCAAGCCTATCCTCACCTCAGCTGAAAATTAGTTACATAATACCCCACGTCAAAAAATAAGACAAAAGACTGTGAGGTAAACTATGCTAAACTGTTTGACTTAATCATTCCGTAGGTATATGTGTATTCACACGGAAATGTACACACACACACTCAAAAAGCAGAATTATTATTTTAAAATTTAATATTAACAGAGGATTCCATTAAAACATGTATAAAAATGAAGGGTAATTTACAATAGACTGTATTGTTGGTAGTAATACCTTAAAATGCTTTAAATATTCATAGATATTAAGACAGTAACAGAAGAAAAATTTTACAATATTATTAATAGTTTCAAAAAATAAAAGTGGCCACTGTCTATATTATAACGGTTTAAAATACTTTAGTATCTCTACTCCTATCACAACTAGCTAACAAAAATTAAAATTTTTAAATTTCCTTTTGAAAGACAGTAGCCATGAAACAATAGCTGAAATTGAAATGAATGAAATAATTAAAAAAAAATGACTTGGGTTAAGATGCAGCTCAGTGTGGCAGAGCACTTGATCAAAAACAGAATTGATTTTATTATCGCAGAGGGAACAGGATGCACGTTACTTGTGTGAGTTACATGCACACGTGCAGTTGTGCAGAGGCCAGAGATGAGTATAGGTGTCTTCTTGCTGTTTTCTGATAGGGTGGCTGACCAGCAAGCTCTTGGGATCTGCATACCTCTGTCCCACAACAACAGGGCTGTAGGCATGGGGGACAGGGCACATGCCTGGCTTTTTTACACAAGTCCTAGGTATCTGAACTCTATTTCTCTTGTTTAACATCAAGTGCTCCTTCCCACTGAGCACTCATGTAAAAACCTAGACATGGGAGGCGCCCCCATGAATTTCAGGCATGGGTGAACTTAAGTTACCTCTCGTGCTGCCAGGAGCTGCTGGACAACAGCAGAGCTTACTGTATTCGGGATTGTCAAGATTTTTTCCAAGATCACTTTCAGGAGATCTCGAACACCCTAATAAGACAAAAGACGACATGGGTTAAAACAAAAAGTATGTATAAAGTCTTCTATGTGAGGCGAAACAGCCAAGTTTCAGGAGTGTACACTGCTTCAAGGTCACACTTTAAAATTTTCAAATCAGAAGTAACAGACTTCTAACACTACCCTGAGAAAAAAATAATGTTCCACAATAGGAGAAAATTCTGCATAACATCTTGTAATGAAAATCCCTTAAAAAAACAAATGGAACTTTCTATACTCTGCCAATATTTTCTGGCCCTCAAAACAGTCGAAGGGTTCCTGCTGTTCCAAAGGTTAAAAAGCCCAGCTTCGCTGTGGTCAGAGATGCATGTGAAAACCCTCTGGGAACAGGGTAACAATACTCAGTTTGAGTAAAGAGAAAGATCATCTGAGACGTCTTCTGTGATTAATTTTAGAGTTGGCTATGATTTAACAGTAACTATCCCCCTGTTCATTATCAGGTAATTTCTGTTGTGGCAGTTCCTTAACAAAGGACAGCAACCAACAGGATTGAGTGAAGCTGAATGGCGGCTGCAGCTGTGGAGCTCCTGCACTGTACGGGGAACTTTAGCGAGAGACTGTGCTGTTGCTTTTGGTCAGGAGCAGAATCCTGAAGACAGGTAAGGAAGGACATGATTCTAGAGAGATCAAGGCAGAGTGCTTGGTCCACAGACCCCTGCTCCACATTCTTCATTTCACGAAGCAATGAAGACTGGTATCCAACATGGATTATGCCTTGTGACATCCCATTTCACTGTAACAACATATCAGTCCTGTGTATGTTTTCAAATGTTGGGAGAAAAAAACTGTAAACTGAGTCATTTTAAATCCTTTCAGCACAGATGCAAAAAAAGTCAAGTTATTAATACTCTCTACTTTGTTTCTCTCACATGAAATAAGATATACATCCTGTAAGAAAAAATCATGTCTTAAAGCAATCACTTTTTACAATGAGGAAATAAATGATACCTTGTAATCCACTCCTCCAATGATTTTCCGAACCAGCTTAAACGTTAAGGCCCAGAGCTGTGTTCTTTCCCATTCAAGATTGTCAGAGTTTATCAAAGATTCACAAACCATCCTAGGGGATAAAAAGGAGCATTCCAGGTATGAGAGAGAACCCTAAAAATTTTCTAACAGCTATGGTCTGTGGATGCTGGGTACTGTAAGCGCCAGGCCAAGCATGCTTTCTAAAACTACACTGTTAAAGTGTTCCAGGGATATGTAACACTTCCTGTCTTCTACTTGGAAGACAACTCAAACTTTAAGTGGAACTAAATGATATTCACTATGCTATATTTTCATTGGGAAAAAAATCTATCAAAAGGTTTTGGTTAAATATTTATCAATTACCAGGAGGTGACAAATTGTATTTTTTTCAAGGTGACTACATTACATATTCATTTGTATGTGTTTCTGTGAAATATGACACTGATCATACTCCTCGGAGAGCTAGAGGGATGGTCTGTGCTGCCTGGGCAGGTTTAACGCTATGGCAAGAATGCAAGGCTACATCTTGACTATATTCTTTTTGCATACTTTTGGTAGCCCCAATACATGTTTCAGGAGATAAATGAGTATAGTGGCATTTCATTTGTATTTTAATAAATAAAGCTTGCCTGAGGACCCAAAAAGTAAAACAGCCACACAGGCCAGACGTATAGACCAGGCAGCAATGACACACACCTTTAATCCCAGTAGCCACACTAGCTTGCCAGAGAAACCAGGCGGTAGTGCAAGTGGAGAGGATTATAAGACGGGAGGAGAGCTCTCAGGCTCAGTCTCATTCTGAGATTCTAAAGGCAGGATTGCCATTTCAGACTGAGGTGAAGGTAAGAGCCAGTGGCTGGTAGCTTTGCTTTTCTGACCTTCAGGTTGAACCCCAATATCTGTCTCTGAGTTTTTATTAGTCATGCTTCAAATGAGCATGAAAAGTTTCTTTCTAAAGGCTTTCAGCCCTCGCTACACCGGACTGTAATGATGAAGCATTATGAAAATTAAACAAAAATGGCTGTTGAGATGATTCAGCAACTCAGAGCTCAACCTCTTCTGGCCCCCTCATGCAAACACCTATATACACGACAACTACTAACACAGATGCATATACATCAAAAACAAAATAAATTTAAGACCAAAAATACCTACCTCTTAAGCTAACTTACTTAGGAGCTTCATGCCCCTTTCCGTACCCTTATCTCTGTACAACAACCTCAAATCAATTCTGCTTCTTTACAACAAAAGGTCTTTGCATTGCTCATCCTCACCAACCATACCTGGGTGGAAGGAGACCGGTCTCAACAGCCATTGCTAAGCAGTCATAGAGGAAAGAGATTCTTTTGGGGCTGTGCTGGCCATGAATGAACTTAACAATCCACTGGATGCACTGTTCATGAGAATCCTAAAAATTAGAAAATGCTTTTATTTTAGGCCTGAAGCTACATTTTCTAACTAACACAAATGGCTAATATCATACCTAGGAATATATCAGTACTGCAGATGAAATATTTCACTATGAACATCAGTAAATTAAAATAATTCCTAAAAGAGCAAGATTCAAGTCAGATTCAACTGTGGCCATGGGAGTATACACTTGTAAACCTAGTACTTGAGGGGATGAGGCATATTGTGGCCATCCTGGGCTACATAGAGTGTTCAAAGTCAGTCTGAGCAGTATCTAGCAAGATTTTGTACCCAAATAATAAATAAATAAAATTTAATATTTGTTGTATTAATTTTTAAATCTTTCAATTACATAAATCTATGTTAAATCTAACTCGTACCATGAGGCCTCCAAAAGTAGTTAAGATTATATTAACAAATTCACGGCCAATAGAAAACTCACTTAAGCTACTGTGAGCAGCATCTTTCAGGGGGATATAAATATTCCTTTATTTAGGAAAAACGTAATATGGGTGGGGCTTCAGCCTCATCAAAATGGAAATGAATCCAATCCCCATGAATGCCATGATTCCAATCATGAACTGAACATCTAGGTTTTTGTAATTTGACTGATACTGACAGTCACTGCCTTCCAGGACATCCCAGAAGGCTCTCTGCTATTCCACACTACCACTGAGCCTCGTGACTTAGAATTGCCCATTTTACTTTTAGCTTTCTCTCTTAATACATAAACTTCTTGAAGACACCTTAACTCACTAAATGCTTAAGGGATCATTTTAAAAACTACCTGGTAGACGGTGGTGGTGGCACACACCTTTAATCCCAACACTCGGGAAGCAGAGGCAGGTGAATCCCTGTGAGTTCAAGGCTAGCCTGGTCTACAAAAGCTAGTTCCAGGAGAGCTAGGACTGTTACACATGAGTTCAATGGCGACCTGAGCTATACAGTTGATCTCCAGGTTAGCCTAGACTATGCTAGACCCTGTCCTGAAAAGCAGAAGGAAAGGAGGAGAGAAGAGGAGGTGAGAGGAAAAACTCAAGGTTGTATAAATAAAGTGTGAGAGTGCTTCCTGGGTGTGGGACAGTGTGGCTAGGTAATTAGCTGCATAGGATGTGAGAAAAGTTCCAGGGGATGCAAAATGCTGTGTTTAATCTAACATGGGAGAAATTTTTAAAACACATCTCCCGCTGCGATCTTATTACACTGAACTTTCAATGCAGGTTCTCCAGTAAAGATATGAATGTAAAATAACGGCAATTTTATTTTTCCCTTTCCTAAACCACCTCAGGAAAAAGATCAATGCAGACGTAAAAAGCAAAAAAGGAACCAAAAGCCAGCAACCGGGTGTTACAAAAGAAATGTCTCACCTGAGAAAGCCCATTCCAAAACTGTCGGAAGGCTGCCAAACAGCTAATTAGTTTTGTTTTTTCATCCTCGGGGGTATCCATAAACATGCTGAAAAGCAAAAAAATCACATTACTTGCTACTGGTTTTAAAAGGGTAAACAGACAGCAAGGCAGTTCTTGTAACTCCCCCAAACAACGTAAGTAAAATCTTAGAAAGATAAATCTCCAAAACCCCTTCAAAACCCTGCCTGCCACATACTCACCCCGGGAAAGCCTCTTCTATAATTTCTGTTTTCTGCAAACAAACACAAGAAAAAGTAGTAAAGGATCGGAATAGTAAAAGAGGGAATGGGAGGTGTCCCCTGGAGAAATATTCTAGGGCAACACAGGACAAGTCACTTTTATGGGGAACGCGCGGGAACTAACGAGGCTTTCTTTGAATCTGACAGCCGCCAGGCGACCGCCAACCCCAGGAGAGATTCCAATGTCAAAACAAAGGGGGCGGGAAAGGAGCCTGGCCAGGCCCAGAACCGGGACCCGCAGACCCTGCCACTTCCCACGCTCACCCTGGGGTTAAGGACAGCTGCACTCACCACCACCTCCTCGAAAATGCTCTGCAGCTGCGTCTCCATCGGTACCATCGAGCCCCGGGCTCCCGGGGTGCCCGGCGAGGCTCGGGTAAGCCCCTAGCTCCTGGAAGAATGGAGCCGAGGGGTGGAACCACAGGCAGGAAGCCCGGCTCTCTCCGACGCTTCCTTCAGAGGTCCGCCACTAAACAGAGCCCGCCCGGAAGCTCGGAAAAGCCCGGTGCGTTCTCGTTACAACCTCCCCCTCCCACACACACACCGAATATCTGTAGCTCTGCTCGATGGTTCCGCGCGCTGAGGTGGACTTGGACTACAGGGCGCCACCTCCTGGCTGGAGCTGGAGCTGCGTCCCGTTTGGAGTTCACTTGCAGCCTAACCAAGTGGTCTCTGTGGAGGACTGATCTTCAGAAGCAGTTGATACCACTTTATTCTTTTTGCTTTGTTTTTTTTTTTTTTTCGAGACAGGGTTTCTCTGTAGCTTTGGAGCCTGTCTTGGCTCTTGTAGACCAGGTTGACCTCGAACTCACAGAGATTCATCTGCCTCTGCCTCCCGAGTGCTGAGATTAAAGGCGTGCACCACCACCGCCTGGCAATACCACTTTATTCTTGCCCACATGGACCGATCATATCTTCTCTATGATAGCCACAGCTGCTAGCACATGGGCATGCCACCATCTTTCAATGAATGTTGAAAAAACAAAGGAATAAACACATTATTCTTTTGCAAGAGAGTGGTGGTGTTAAGTATATGATTTAAACACAGCATTTTGCATCCCCTGGAACTTTTCTCACATCCTATGCAGCTAATTACCTAGCCACACTGCCCCACACTCAGGAAGCACTCACACTTTATTTATACAACCTTGAGTTTTTCCTCTCACCTCCTCCTCTCTCCTCCTCTCCTTCTGCTTTTCAGGACAGGGTCTAGCATAGTCTAGGCTAACCTGGAGATCAACTGTATAGCTCAGGTCGCCATTGAACTCACAATCTTCCTGCCTCAACCACCTGAATACTGGGATGTTTTCTTATTTTATAAAAGTTTATTTCATTGTAGATTAATTTCAATGAATACTTTTAAGTTTTTCTTGTTCTTGTTTTCTCGGTATCAAGAAATTTTCATCTTTTTCTAAGGCCATGATGCTATTTGCCAATGTTTTCTTCCAGAAACTTTATAGTTTTAGCTTTGATATTAAACTCATTGATTTTTTTTAAATTATCTTCCTTGGCTAGTGATAAGTTATCACATAATTTTTCCTAGGGCAGATATAAATAAATGTCTACAAACCCTGAAAGAGGGCATTGACAGAATAAAGAAAGGATTCCATTCAAGCCCAGCTTGGTGAACCAATGTTTATTATAGTTACTTAGGGCAGCATTTTGTGACTTGGGCAGACTTATTATTGGGAGCTCCTACCCCAAGCATGGATAGCTTATACAAATATGTACCACTGGGGCGTGCCCTCTCAATAAATTACTTACTTTCAATACAATGTTGGGGAATAGAGGGTGTTTCTGGGGATCTTGTAAAGACTGCCTTGAGTTTCCGTGGGGTCTTTGTTTTATTTGATAGTTTGAGACAGGATATTTTTTAGTCTAAGATGACCATGGACTCACTACATAGCAGATAATGACCTTGAATATTTGATCTTTCTTTTATTGTGGGATTTTCATGCAGGAAGATGGGATGCCACTGGGGCTTTCTGTTTATTTGTGCCAGCACTAGCTCAGAGAATTTACATTCAAGGATGGAGCCCCTACCCCAGAGGGGTGTAGCCTTATATAAGCTACTCTAGTTCCCCTTCACCTTTAGTCCCCCCTTTGTCTCCCTTACATGGTAACATACATTCAGACTGGGTGTTCTATGTTACAGGGCCATGGTAGAGTCACGAACACCCTCATAGAAATTACTTTTGCCATATTGCTATCCCTTAATTATGAGAAGAACCTTACCATATTGCCTCCACCTCCTGAATGCTGAGATTACAAGTTTGTGCTGCCATACCTGGTTCATGTGGTGCTAAGGATTGAGCCTGGGGCTTCCTGCTTGCTGGACAAGTAGTCTACCAACCGAAACACACCCCCAGCTGACATGTTTGCATCATGCTAGCAGCTGAAGCTCCTCTGCTTCAAGTGATGGTAGCCCAAGTAATTCTCCTGCCTCAGTCTTCTGAATCCTGAGCTTACAGACATGCTTCATCATGCCTGACTTTATTACTGTGAATTTATTGTTAATAGATGTGGAAATTTGTCAAATGCTTTCCTTTCTATCTCATATGTCTTTTAGACGATCAACTTTAATTCTTGAGAAAAATCACCCGTTGGAGTCATAGACTGCTAAAGTTCCTTTAGTCTTTGTGTGTGTGTGTGTGTGTGTGTGTGTGTGTGTGTGGTGGGAGGTCCTATGGAATAGTACAGACTGCTAAGCACATGCTACTCTTTGAGAGCTCCTAGGCAAGAAGCTGGTGAATCCCCAGTATAGCCAGGCAGAAGTTTAGTTTCCCAGCAAATGTAACGGACACATACAAGCACTGTATATGATTGTTTACTGTGCCATGGCTCCTAAACACTGAGATGAACTATTCACTTTTCCTGTTGGAGAATAACCTAAAGATTTATAACCACTATGTTGCTCGCTAGGAATGTGATAAGAAAGACTGGGAAGTTTAAACAATAGAAATTTATGGGATCGCAATTCTGGAGGCTAAAAGTCTAAGACGAAGGTGCAGTCAGGACTGGTTTCTTTTCTTTCTTTCTTTTTTTTTTTTAAAAAAAAAACCTTTCTTTTATTTATTCTATGTGTCTTTTACATCATGTGTCCTGATCCCATTCATTTCCCCATTCCGTTGCATCTGTCCTCTGCCCCTGCATCCGCCCTTCACCCCTGCAACCCTCAACCCCCAATAAAACAAAATTTTAGAGGGAAACAAAAAGGAAAAAATAAATCTCATCATGGAAGCTGTAGTGTGACACAAGCAGACCCGCAGTAAACCCCTTTGTCCGTTCACTCGCAAGTGTTCATTACCGAGAGTCATTGGTCTGGATCGTGACCTCTGGTTTCTACTACACTTTCAATGCTGGGCCCTCACTGGAACTCCTCTTGGATGCCCTGTTGTTGCCCTGTGTTGTGGAGATCCTGCAGCTCTGTGTCTGCAGATTAGGTTCTTTCAGATTTTCTGGTAGATCATAGCCGCGGTGGATTTGGGGGCCAGTCAAGTCGTAACCCTGGTTGGGTCTGCGCAGGTTCAGGGCTGGTCTGCCCACAGTTCTTTCCTGTCCTCACCACCAGGGGGAGCTCTCCAGCATTGCCCTGGATAATTCGCCTCTTATAGCAATGAATGCAGGGTGAGGCCAGCTTTCCTGCCTTCAAACCCTCAGGACTGGTTCTCCCACCTTTACAGCATCAGGGCCAGCTCTACTGTGTTGCCCAGGCGAATTGCAGGGACAGTTCTCCACCTCTACACCATCAGGACCAGCTCTATTGTGTTGCCCAAGCAAGATACAGGGACAACTCTGCAGTGTGCTGCAGCTGGTAAGGGGCAGGGATAGCTCTCCCACTCTTAGGACTCCAGGGCCAGCTCCTCCATCTGTGTCAGGCATTGATGGGCAAGGAGTGGAGAGGAGGGCATTTTTCCTCTACCGCCATGTCTCAGATGAATAACGGGGAGCTATCCCTTGCTCACAGCATCAGGGTTGGGTCACGTTTACCTTGGACCATTGGTCAGCTATGCTGTGCTGCCTAGGCCAGGGACAGGGTTGACTTACCTGAATGCTGCAGCTGATAAGCGGGGGTGGGGCGGGGGAGTCGTCAGCTCTCTCATCTGTTGCAATAGGTAAGGGGCAAGAGGTAAAGGGAGGCAGCTCTCCCACTCCCACACTGCCGCATGACGGTTGAGTCATTGGGACAGTTCTCCCACGATTACAACGTGGGAGCTGGCTTACCCACGCCTCTGCCAACAACGTTGGCTCTATTGTGTTACCCAGGTGAGGGACAGGGCCTGCTCTCCCAAGTGCTGCAGCTGGTGGGGAGCAGGGGCAGCTCTCCCCGTCTTGTGACCTCAGGGCCAGTTCTCACACCTGACTCAGGCATTGATGGAAGGCAGGGGAAGGTGAGGAGGGGACTCTCTCCAGCCTATGCCACTGTGGTGATATCTCTTTGTATTTTAATAAATAAAGTTGCCTGAAGGTTAGTGAAAAGCAGTCACACCACTCAGCCATACAGGCTGGACAGTGTTTATGCACACCTTTAATCCCAGCAGCCACACTAGTTACCTGCAGCGGCTGGGCAGTGGTGGTGCACACCTTTAATCCCAGCACTAAAGAGGAATATATGACAGGAGGAGACAGGTCTTATGCCCAGTCTCGTTCTGAGGGTTTGTGGAGGCAGGATCGCCATTTTTGCTTTGAGGTAGAAGTAAGAGCCAGTGGCTGGCTGCTTTGCTTTTCTGATCTTCAGGTTGAACCCCAGTATCTGTCTCTGGGTTTTTATTAATCATGCTACATGCCACGACAGGAAAAATAGGTGAGCGGCCAGCTCTCCCTTGCTCGTTGCTTTAGGGCTGACTCACCCACATCCGAGAAAATAATAGGGCTGGTTTCTTCTGTGGCCTCTCTCCTTCATGGACATCATCTTGAGTTTTCTCATTGCCTTCCCTTTGTATGACTGCTGATGCCATTGCTTCTCCATCTCCTTCTTTCCTCCTCTCCCACTTCTAATTCTAGTGATAGGTTTCATGTCTCCTAGGCTGGTCTTGAACTAACTCTGTCAAGCTGCCCCCTCTTTATGTATATCTATAGCCCTGTGCTGCTGTCAGCCTTAGTCAGAGAAGAGTCTCTTTGCAGTGGGCATCAGTCAGTGGAGAGATGCATAGTGGTTGAGGAGCTGAGAAGAAGAAGGTGAGAGCTTGGTCCTATCAGAGCATCTGTCACCAGAGCTGTAGAGGAGAAGAGCCAGCAGACAGGGAAGAATGCTGGCAAATGTACCTTCTAGAAGTGATATGGATATCACCATAATGGATTCATGGCACTTGTGGATACCTTCACCAGATCAACATCAAGCCAACCAATATCCTGGCATAAAGAAGTTAAATGATCTTCAGGCCCCACCCCTTGCTGAAGAGCTATACGCAGTAGATAGTTTTGAGGGAAGGGAGAATCCTTTGATTTTGAAGATATGGCCACTGGTAGGCTTTCCATCCTCTAGGGGAAGGCACTACATCCATGCACATGTGAACAGTCCTGGCTGATCTAGTGAGTTATAAAAAGAATAGGACACAAGGCAGGGAAGGGGGCATGTTGAGACAATATACGGAAAACTGAAAGGGCAAATGGGAATATATTTCAGTGTGTACACATATGAAATTCTCAAAAATAAGAAATTAAAGATAAAATTACACATTTACTTATGGATTCATGTGCAAGTGCTCTGGCGTGGGTGGGGATATCAGAGGACAACTTGTGGGTTCCAGGGATTGAACTCTGGTCATCAATGTTTGCCTTTACCGGCTGAGCCATCTTGCTGGTCCTCTTTTAAAACAAACCTCACCTCTTTATACTTGTTTCTTCTGAAGACATTTTCTAAGTTAAATCCAAGATCCAGTTTTAGCTCAGTCAAGGTTCCTAAAAGATTAAGGGAAATTCTCGGGTTGCTGAGGGTGCCAGCATAGAGATGTCTCCATCCCTGCCACCACTGATAATTGTGCACAATTGTTCTGATCCAGGCTCCTCTTTCTTATGTAAACTACAGTTAGTAGGCCACACAACAGAGTTTCTGCCGCCCAGAAATGTTGTCCTGGCCAATACTGGAAGCAGAATATGAAAACAGTACATCTTCATACAGAAGGACGAAAAGAAACTTCAAGGCTAAGGATACAACTCAGTGGTATTTGCCAAGTATGCTCAAGGTCCTGGGATCAGTCACCAACCCTTTTAGAAAAGATAGAAAAAAAAGAAGAAAGAAGGAAAGGAGAAGGCAGAGAGAGAGAGAGAGAGAGAGAGAGAGAGAGAGAGAGAGAGAGAGAAGAAGAAGAAGAAGAAGAAGAAGAAGAAGAAGAAGAAGAAGAAGAAGAAAGAGATTGATATCACAGTAAAGAAACCTAGTAGACATCACGTTAACCAGCTGATCAAACATTATCATCAATGAGAAAATGTGAATCATGCAGCTGCCTGATAGGATGACATGAGAACATTGTGCATTTTTTTCTTTTCTGCCAACGTTGCATAGTGTTAATCTTCCTCACGAGGAAATACAAGTAGAACGAATACTTACGGACATTCTCTGAAGCAACTGCATACTTCATGGAGAAATATCAAGCTAAGATCAATGGGTACTCTACAAGCTAACTGGTGTATTTCCTCATGCGTTAAGAGAGTTAGGGAGTGGCTGAGAAAGGCTTCGAGAACGAGAGACCTATTCAGTGACAGCTAACACAACCCATGACTCTCAGCGGCATTTCTTCTACTAAAGGAAAGTTGATGAAACCTAAAAGAGAATTTACGATTAGATGGGAGACGCAGACCAATGAGAGGCCCTGTTTTTCATAGCTGCGGCAATATAGAAAAGTGCCTTTGTTTTTAGAACGTGTACATACTAAGTAGCTGCAGAAAATCTAAGAACAAGCTGGCAACTCACTGCCTTAGCTCTATCAGAAATTTGGGGGAACCGGTTAAAACAGAACGGTGGTGTTGAGGTTTGGATGTGGAATGCCCCCCCATATACCTTTGTGTGTGAATGCTGCCCTACCCCTCTCTGGAGAAAGTGGGTCCCTAGTGATGGCCTTGACACTTTATAGCACAGCCTGTCTTACTCCCTGCTCACTCTCTGTTCCCAAGTGTAGATACAAGGTGACTGGAGGCTCCTGCATCTACAGCAGGGGGCTTCCTGCTCCGGCAGCTGGTGGCTTCCTGCTCCTACACCTGGTGAATTCCTGCTCCTACACCTGGGGGGCTTCCTGCTCCTGCAGATGGGGGCTTCCTGCTCCTACACCTGGGGGCTTTCCTACACCTTGGGGCTTCCTGCATCTACTCCTGGTGGCTTCTGAGTCTACAGTTGTATCTTTCCTGCCATGATGGCCGGTTACTGTGAGCCAAAACAAACCATTTATCCCTAAAGTTTCTTTTGTCCAGCTATTAACATTTTTGTTACGTTTATTTGTACATGTGCATGTGTGCACCCACATGCCACGGCACATGTGTGTAAGTCAGAGGACAATGCACAGGAGCTGCTTCTGTCCATCAACCACGTGTGGGTTGAGGAGGGAACACAGGTGCTTGTGAAGGAGTTGTATCCCAACAGGGAGAAAGCAGCTAAGACATACGGAACGAATCTGTCAGGACCATAGAAAAGGGCGAGCATCCAAAATGTTTTTATCGAAAGGAATGAGTAATCTGTCCTTGCCCGAGTTTCTCACGTGACAAATGCAATCACCCCCTTTCAACTATGGGAATATCCAAACCCACAGATGTGCAAGTCCCTCATAGGCAATGGTGTAGGCAGGCAAAATAGCTCAGCGTGTAAAAGCACTGAAACATGAAGTGTGCAATTTTAAATTAAGGAGAAACATTCAAATAAATTTTTATCACAAAAGGCAATAGAGGTTTAAGTGCAAATGGATTCTAAGACAGTTTCAAATAAGGTAATGGCCAGAACACCTGCCACACTGCATAATATGCGCTGAATATACACAGAGGGTGGGGATGGAGAGGGAGAGAGGGAGAAAATGGGGGGGGGGGAATCTATGTAAAATTAAGATGAATAGCTAAGCAAATATTTTATTTTATTTTATAGATAAAGGAAGGAGGAGCGAGGAGATGAAGAAGGGATGGAGGGCCTATGGGAGAAAGAGCAGGGTAAAGGATGGGGGAGCAGGGGGAAGAGAAAAATCTAAAAGCAACCATTAAGGCAACTAAGCTCCAACCCGGACACCCAAGTTCCTCCCTCAGAACCCAGGTGGCAGAAAGAGAGAACTGACTCCTGCCAAGTGTCCCATATCATTCCGTGTGTGCTGTGCCTTCTAAGCAAACACAGCACACTAAACAATGCCAGACTGTGTTAAATAACAATATGTTCGCGAGGTTCGGTGGTTTTAATGGCGGCACTTTGACAAATGATCCTAACTACCTTGATAATCTGGCCAAGGCCAATGCAGTTTCTTTTACGCTAATCTCAATTAGTAATATTAGCTCTCATATCACACAGTAAATATGGATAGATGGATAGATATCAAGTAATTAATGTGAGTTGTACAATGAATTCCAGTTAAAGAGACTGCAGCAGAGTTCAAGAGGAATTCGTGCGTTGTCCGTATTGATAAGAAAATGAACTCAAAGCAGCTGCTGGAAGAAGCTGCTTCTGCAGAAGCAATAGGGAAGAACTGGGTCCAGAACAGAACCTTCAGGTTCAGGTCCAAATGAGTGAGCAGATAACCAGCAGACTTCTAATCTGTCAAAAGAGGGCCAGAGCTGAACTGAAACCTCAGGATAGCTGAGTTCTCTTTTCCTGACACAGACCTACCTCGTATCAGATGGCACATGGGTGTGGGACCATCGAATCACCTTGATAGTCGTTCATCAATTTATGGAGCCCAGATGGGGGAGTTACACCCTTTCCTTGGTCCAGCATGTCAGGTAAGTTATTAGGCCTGGTTTATCTGATATGATTTTAATATGCCCATATGTTCCTACAATCCCAATTCATTATGAGAAATGCATAGGGTGGCATCCTTCCTACTTCTAACAAGTCATTTATCAGTCTGTGATACGTGGGTGGCTCTGAATTGATTGTGTTTTTGTGTTGTTTCTGTGTCCACCCTGGTTGATTAACCTGGACATTCTTTAACCCACTCAAACTGACATCCATCCCCCAAAGTCAAAACTGAGTCCAAAGTTGCCTGTAAAATGGAGTCCCTCAGGGCAAGGCATAGCCTGAAAAGCCATTGTTTTATAGAGGGTCAAGAAATTGAGCGCACGGCATAGTCTAAGCTCAACACAAACAACCAGTTTTCTGCTGCTGAGGCTGCAAATTGCCTTGGATGTATCTAAACCAACACAAATTTATTACTTTATAGTTCTGTTGATTATAAGTCCAGTATTAGTCAACCTAGGCAAAAGTCCAGTGTCCAGTTATCAAGATGCCTGGAGCCCTCTCTGAACTTGGTAAGAAAGAGTTTGTGTTATGGCCTTTCTGGCTTTACTGGAAGGCACGCACATTCTTTAGCTAATAGCTTCCTTCCTCCACTTTCAAGTTCAGAAACTTCCCAGATTTTTGGCCTTTTTTTTTTTCTCTATTTACATCCTTTTCTGACTCTCAGGAAGGTGGAAGCTCCAATTCAAACAAAGAAAATGAGGTTTTCCTTTCTTCTATTTTGTTTAAAAAAACACGAGTCTCTTTTCTGAGCCTATTAATGCAAAGGCTAAATTCTGTTTGCCAGACAAAACTAAAAATAACATTTTACCAGCTCTCTCAACATTCCTTAACTCACTCAAATTGTCATAAAATCAAGTACTACAGTAACTTGGACCTAGTACTGGGGAGCGACCCACAGGTGTAGGGGATGTGGGGTTTTTCTTCACGAGCAGTAGAGAATGCTGGAAGCAAATTATTTCTGGGGTTTGGCGTGGAAAGTAAAGGGAACTTTATTTATTTATTTATTTTTGGTTTTTTGAGACAGGGTTTCTCTGTGGCTTTTAAGTCTGTCCTGGAACTAGCTCTTGTAGACCAGGCTGGCCTCGAACTCACAGAGATCCACCTGCATCTGCCTCTGCCTCCCAAGTGCTGGGATTAAAGGCGTGCGCCACCACCACTAGGCGGGAACTAACTTTATTGACATCAAGGTAAGAGCTGGTGGTGAGACTAATGGACTGAAATGACACAAAGATCTGCAAAAGTCTCATACTCACCCGGGTCAAGCTTACTGGATACCTGAGCAAACTGTTTGCATACAGGTTTATGTGTACACACACATACATAAACACATGGACATATAATCACACACTTGAATGTATATCTGCAAACATACAACTACAGTTGTGGAGTTGCAAAAGACATTACTGGAGAGCCATTCTGCATATCCTTGTAGAGGAACATCATGTAACCAGTCCAGTGTCTGTGTTTGTGACAAACAATGCTGGTCAAGGCAAGGGAGGTGGCACAGAAGTACCAAGTGACCTGGTGAAGAATTCAATTCTAACCAAAAAGAGACCTGGCTTTCACCTTGACTTCTAGGAGATCATGCCCTTGGAAGGTGAAGTCTGGAGGAAGTAATTTGGCTTCTCTAGGGGCATGGGTCACCTATGTGGTTTAACTATGAATCTAACAATACAATATGGTCTCAACCATGAAGTATCACTTCGACCTCTGGAAAACTGAAAACGGAGATGAACTACAAAAGCTGTTAAATGGTGTCTATGTGATGAAGTCCTGATTTAGCTTAATTTCTTTATTTTTTAAATTGAGCTATATATTTCTCTCTCTTCCTTCCCGTCTTCCCCTCTCCCCTTCTACCCTCTTCCATCCTGGCTTAATTTCTGTCACTGTGAAAAATACCCTGACCAAAAGCAACTTAGGGAAGAAAGTGTTTCTCCGGCTTACGGTTCCCGGTTATAGTCCATTATTACAGGGAAGACAAGATAGGAACCTAAAGCATCACAATCAGGCATTGAAAGTAAATGTGTGTGACACCATGGCATGCTCACATCCACACACAATATAAATAAATATGTTCAAAAATTAAAAAAATACAAACAAGCAAACAAAAAAGAAAGTAAATGTATGGATCCTCATTTGCTTACTGCTTTCTTCCCTCTTATGTGGTCTAGAATTCTGGCCCTCAGGAGGTAGGAACAGGAGGATGGCAGGATCAAGGCTACCTGGGGTTACACAATCAGTCAGTATCTTAACAAACAAATACTCAAAAACAAGGCGGTGAGATCTGACTCATACAGCTAAAGGCAGGGTATCACTTCAGCCAGGGAGGCTTTTAGAGGACTCAAATTTGTTATTTTATGTCTTAGCTTTAGGTGTGGACATTATCTTTTAAGATTATTATATTTTCACCAGTGAAATCAGTCATCCATAAGGAAGAAATGTGAAACTTACGCATAGCTTAAAAGTAATAGCCCACCCCCTCGTGGAAGGTGCGGGATTTGGTTCAGCTGGTAGAGTGCTTGTTTAGCATACACAAAGTCCTGAGTTCAGTTCCCCAGCCCTGTGGCACCTGTGCATGCTGGTACACTTCTGTGAGGCAGTGTCAAGAGGTATAAACAGAAGGATCAAAAGTTCAACGTCATTCTCAGCTGCGCAAGGAGTTTGGTGCTAGCCTGCATAACATGAGACCCTGTCTTTTTCAAATAAAACCCCAAGTAAGAATAGCAGCAGTAATAATAAACCAAATATTTTGGGACAAATATCTAGTGTGCCCTCACTGGATGAAGACGGGAACATTGCTAACACCGCAGTGTCCCATGCTTTAGTAGCATCTCCTTCCTCCTCCCAGAGGCAACACTTAGAGGTTGGTCACTCTCTTCACTGTCTTTAGGTTTTCATCCAGTAAAAAAATGTGTCTTCTTTAGCTAAAGGTGGGTAGCAAGGGAACAAGTGAGGTATAAACTAAGGACCATGTGACTGTTGCTAACAAAACCTCTCTGGAGAATATAAGCTGAACTGGTTTCTTCCTTTGTCCCTGCACATCGGTTGTGCTGTATTTTCTTTTGTTGCCCTTCTGTTTAATTTCTGGGCTGTTCTGCTTTGATCTAAGTTCAGATCACCATCTTCCTGTAAGCGGTGTCTCCTTGTTCTATAGTGCACTATCTTGTTTTGGTATAAACGAGGGTGTAGAGTCAAAAAAAAAAGTTCATGTCTTAAAATGTTCTCGTATTTTTCTCTTGAAAAAGAGTGTGGGCTGTATGTGGAATTATAGGTTGAAGGTGGTAATTTCTTCGAAGGAGTTGTTCTCTCTTTTATCATGGCTGTTGGGAAAATCTTAAATTCTTTTGATTCTAGAGAGATTATAGGTTCCTACTTTTCTCTTGCCTGAAGCTTAGACAATCCAACCATTACTGCTGAGAGTTTTGGCAGACATCTGTATTATATTCATTAACTGGTCATGCAGTGGCCCTTTAAGTCATAAAACACATTTCCTTCGGGTCTAGCAAAATTTCTTCAACCAATTTGTGGGTGATTTTTCCCTTTTGACTTCTGTCTCATTTCAACTTTTATTATTTAATAGAGGCTAAATTCTCTATTCTAAAATTTAAATATCTGTTACCGTATGGGCTGGTTAGTTTTTCTCAACTGGACACAAACTGAGTCACCAAAGAAGAGCAACCCTCAGTTGAAGAGCTGCCTCCATTAGATTCCCCTGTGCATGTCAGTGGGGGCATTTTCTGGATTAGTGATTGATGTAGGAGAGCCCAGCCCCCTGGGAGCAGTGCCACCCCTGAGCATGCGGGTCTGGCTGCATGAGAAAGCATGCCGAGTGAGCTGCACAGAGCAACCCAATAAGCAGTGACCCTCCTTTGTCTCTGTTGTAAGCTCTTGCTTAAGTTGCTGGCTTAACTTCTCTCAATGACAGATCATAAACTAAGAGGGAAAAAAAATCTTTTTTCATGAAATTGCTTCTGGTCAGTATTTTAACCCAACAACAAAACAGCAAACTAGTATACTAAGTATCTAAAATATGTTAAATTTGTTTTTCTCTAAAACTTCTCCTTGTACTTGTTTTATAGTCTCTTTCTTTTTATTCCTTCCATTGTACTTCCTTTCTTCCTCCCTTCTTTCCTTCCTTCCTTGCTTCCTTGACAGGGTATCATGTAGCCAAAGCTGGCCTCAAACTCAGCAGGTAGCTGTAGACCGTCTTTAACCCTTGGTTGTTTTGCCTTTACATTCCTAGTGATAGATTGCAGCGTGAAGTACCACACCCTGTTTATGTGGTATTGAGCATTGAACTGAGGGCTAAGTGCATGCTAGGCAAGCACTCTATCAGCTAAATTACATTCCCAGCCAAAAATTTCTTGATTCTTCATATGTTTACTGAATTCTGCAACCATTAATGCAATTTTAGACTCTTTTTTTTAAACTAATGTATATCTCACTCTGTAACTCATGCTGGCCTCGAACTTGGGACCCTTCTGCCTCATCTTCCATAATGCTGACATTACAGGTATGTACCACTTAAGTGATAGTTCTTAAGTCCCTCCACTTTTTGTGTATTCTTTGTTACCTTATTTTGATTGTTGTTGCCTTTTTTCTGCTGCCTTTGTGTTCATGGTTGAGAGTAGAGACAGAAAGAGCTGGTGGAAACTCTAAGCTGATGGGTGGGCTGATTTTAAACACCAACCTGTGGGTGGCTTGAGGCATGCTACCTTGGGAAATTCCCAAGGTTGAGCATTCTAGGCTTTCTTCTTTGGCAGGTTCGAGTTTGCAGAACAGACACTTTCAGTGTAATGTAGGTGAATAAGATTCTGAAGGCTGACAAATCTCTGCTTCCAAGTGGAGCAAGAAGTCTGTGTTTTCAGCTTTCAGTGTGTGCAGGGTCTCTATCATCCTGCATATATATATATATATATATATATATATATATATATATATATATATATATATATATATATATATTATATGTATGCACACAGATGGATAGACAGACAGATGGATGGATAGATACTGTTTTTATATCTTTGCAGACTGAAAAGGAACTTAAATATTTCTCTGAACCCTGTCCTTAGAAAAATGTACTTCTTCCTTTGTTCTCTTGGTACATCAACACCACTTGTACAGCATGCACCACACTATACTATGGCCTTCATTGTTTGTTTCTTTACATGAAAACAAATTCAGAAGCTCAACATTCTTACACCTTCTAAGTCCCAGCACAAAGTTTGTGGCTTGGTGGTTCACGTTTACTATTCATTACCCTAGATGACATAAAAGCCTTCACAGTCCCTGCATTTCCTGGACATAGCTACCTCTGAGGTAATAGCTAGTTCTAGAATTCTGGGTATTGAAAAAGATTGGATCACCAACAAAGTTATACCTACTAAGGTTTTCAAAATTGCTGTGGAACAATCTTTTTGCACTGCAAATATGTATTGCTCTCATTGGTTAATTGTCAGAGTCCCGCATTGGGGTGACATCTGTGGGTCTAGCTTCGACAGGGTTTGTACCTTCTAGGGTAGGGGCATGTGTATTAGAAATATTAGACAGAAAAAAAGAGATACAAAAGGAAAAAGACAGAGACGCAGAATAGGGTCAGGAGGGCAGTCCAGTGAATGCTGAATTTGTCCATGTTTATTTCCCATATGCTTATATACCCTAATCCAAAGGGGGGGGGAGAAGGCAAAAGACTGCTTTACCGTGATACAATGATACAAAAAAATAAACAATAATTACCTGCTTCCATACCTGAAACATCAAGTAACTATACCCTGAGTTAAGTATTCTGTTGTTTAAGCAGGATATGCAGTGACCACACCTTAGGCCCAGCATCCTGTAGGCAGCCACTCCGTGGGTCAAACCTCCTGTCACAACCATGGAGGAGCAGGAATAGGCCTGTGCTCTATGACCTTTCATCAAGGAGGAACAGACCCACTTCTGTGGGCTCCAACAGTTAATAAAGAACTGACTGGCCTACAGCTTGTCAGGAAGAGATTGGGTGGGAGAGGCAGACTAGGAGGACAATGGGAAGAAGGACAGAGTTTGGGGAGATACCATGAGATGCTGAAGAAACAACATGGAAAGTTCATACATGAGGTAAATGAGGCTCAGCGAAGCACATAGATGAATAGAAATAGGTTAATTTAAGTTATAAGAGCTGGCTAAAAACAAGCCTAAGCTTTCAATCAAGCATTTATAATTAATATTAATTCTCTGCATGGTTACTTGGGAGTGGGCTGGTGAGACAGAGATGATTGGCAAGACACAGAAACTTATGCTGACAAATGGCACCCAAACATTCGCCCACCTACCTCCACATAAAACCTGAGAAATCTTTAAAAAAAAAAGTTCCAAACACACAAAAATAGAGTCAAGCGTGGCTTCCTAGTCTCACAGTCTCATGTTGGCCGCAGTACAGAGACTTGTCTCCTGGCAGCTGCCTGGGGGATGGAACCAACTGCCGGTGGCCATGTGCTACCACCGTGTGCAAAGCTGAGCAGCGCCAGCAGTCGACATAACAACTCAAGATTAGTCTCATGTGGTCAAAAAACAACACAGATGCTCAATAAAGACAGACTCAAACAAAAGAAACCTCTAAGTAGATTAGAGTATGTTTAAACATATGCATAAAATTGAAAGAAACAAGGGCATATACAGTCACAGATTAAGACATAGTTTAAAAATAATAAAGTACTTAAAAAATAAAGGAATAAAAATTATAAGCCACATGAGGATGGAAAATACATGGGGGGGTCTGGATCCTGTATGTTATTGTGCTGTCTTTAAATTTTTTGATTGTTGAGGAGCAAGTGCTAGTTGCTAAGACACATTGGATTATGGAAGATGCTAGATTAAACCAAACTATATAATTCAAAAATATCTTGAATTCAAAATAAAATTCAAAGAATATATTGTTTGGGGGAAGAGCTTCTGCTTTTGTTCCCATAGAAAGTGAAAAGCTGTGAATTTGTTCAAGGTTAAAGATGATCAGGTTTGATTGAGGAAGACCCTGCCTCTGAAAATCCTGACTTCATACATAAAGAAATAAGTCTATAAAAGCTACAAGATGCATGATGGTATATTTTACCTGCTCAAATGTTTTGGGCTGACTTGTGTACAATGCACAGTTTATACTTGTATTAGTGTCAATATTGATGATACCAATAAAAGTTTATGTATTTTCAGAGCAGGAGAACAAACACCAATAAAGATGAAATGCCCAGGTGATCCAGCATCTCAAAATGCATCTATTGCATTCTTCAGAGTTCTGCATCCAGAACAGCTTCAAGGCTAATGGTTGAGAAGATCCAGCATTACAAAATACTCAAGCCAAAACTTAAGCATTATCATAAATTTTCTCAGGTTCCCCCAAAGATGCCAGAGCCCCTAGACAACAGGAAGCAGACTAGAAAAAACAATGCCCACATTCCCAAAAGGTGAATTATGGATGTTTGTTATCATTTAATGGGGTGGTTACAAATTATTATTGGCTATAGTCAGAAAAAAAAGCAAGCCAAAGGAGTTAACTTCAAAGATCTGTTTCTAAAAGGAAAAGGGGCAATATGATATAGGAATGACAGGAAAAACAGGTAGATTATTAAATCCACTTTAATCCTAAAAGGAACTATTTTTCTCAAAATAACTTACATTGGTATGGATTTTGGTTTATTGGTACAAATGTAAAGTTATTTTTCTATACTATATGCATGTTCTACTCTTGCTTGGGGTATTGTGATTATGAAGCTCATTTAAAATTGTAAATGTAATTCTTGTCTGACAATTGTTCTTATTGTCTATAGTTTTAGTAGGCTAGAGCTAAGGCTTTTCTTTTTTATTAGACAAAAGTGGGGGATGCTGTGGAATAATCCTTCTGTACACTGTGAGCATATGTTACTCTCACTGCTAATAAAAGTTTATTGACTATAACTAGACAGGATTTTGGGGCAGAGAGAGTGCTGGGAAGAAAAGTGGAGTCAGAGGAGTCACCAGCCAGAAGCAGAGAGAAAACAGGACATGTACCAAATGTGGCAACAAACAATGAGTCGCGTGGTAGAATTTAGATAAGAAATATGCGTTGATTTGGGCAATAAGAGTTAATTAGTAACAAGTCTCAGTTATCAGCAGAGCATTTATGATGAATATTAAATCTCTGTGTGGTTATTTGAGAGCAGTTGATGGCACAGAGCTGACCAGCAGCCTGGAAAAAGAAAGTCTACCTACACAAAATGTGTTGCAGTTTCGTTTACTAGACATTTATGTATTGGGCTTAGGTCTCCATGTTGTTGTTGTTGTTGTTGTTGAAACTATTAAATAAGTTATTTGATAAATCTTCCTTGAATGTCTTGTAGTTGACAGAGGTCTCCATAATAAAAAGCAGAAGTTATTTCATCCCTGTCACCAAAGAGTGGACAATGTCAGAAAGGAGTTCTAGGGTTGAGGAAAACAACTCAGCTCATTCCATGTTTCAAAGAAGTAGTGTGGTTGATACTTAGTCCAACCCATGGGCTGCCCTAGGGGACTGCTCTCCAGGATTCTGAAGCACTCGGTCAACATAGTGATATTAGGCTATCTCTCTAGTGGACTTTTCTAGAATTTGTCATACATGATTCCCTCACAAAAACACCAAAGACAAGAGGAGTCTATGAAAACTTGAGACATTTTTAGAAATAAATTACTTTTGAAATTTCAGATGAACAAGAAAGGTTTTCAAAAACTTTAATGTTTGTTTCATTTACAATATCAGTTGGATATAAATTTTCATGCTTACATGGGAAAGTCCAATTGGTTTCTACTTCAGGATTTTCTATAATTATTTTTCAGGTACTTCTAAATATCCTGTTACCTAGTAGGAAGGTCTGTTTATACTCATACTTAAAATTGTCCTAAAATTTAAAGATTCTAAACCTTAAGTTAGAAGACTTAAGTTTAAATCTTTAGCGGTTAATGACCACTGCTAATTCAATAAGCTTTGTTTGCTATTTAGTCTGCTTGCCTTTGGTCTGATAAAGATCAGACCCTGGCAAGGATAATACTTAGAAGAGGCTCACAAGAGCCTGTCCTCTATTAAAGGCATTGTTTTATATAGCATAAAGACAAATTCTATACAGTGTTTCAAATTTATTTATTTATTTTTATTTTTGAGACAGGGTTTCCTTGTAGTTTTTGGTGACTGTCCTGGAACTAGCTCTTGTAGATCAGGCTGACCTCGAACTCATGGAGATCCGCCTGCCTCTGCCTCCCAAGTGCTGGGATTAAAGGTGTGCGCCACCACCACCTGGCCAGTATTCCAAATTTCTAATTCATAATTGGTAATGAATGGACATCAGTTTAATATCTGGAACATGGCTGTGTCTCAGACACAGCTGTGCACAGATGTGCAAAGATCTGTGATCAGTGTGCACTACGGGCTTGGACACTGCCTCTCCCTAACTAATCAGCTACAGATCACAGCCCCAAGAATAGCAAGGGGCCCAGGAAATGCCTGTGAAATACCATTGCATCCTATATGAAACTTAACTTTGTCAAATAGCTCTTCATATATTTCCTTTCCAGGACCCCATTACAGTTGAAAATTAACAATGGTCCTGCTTATGCTAGCAAGTGATTTGAAAAATATTAATATTAATCATGTTACTAAAATCCTTCTTATTTTCCATAGGGTCAAACTGTTGTGGAATGACACCATCAGATACTTAACTGACAAATTAAAATAAATAAAGAGGGGTATTTACACCCACCCAAAATACTCATATACTATTTAGCATACTAAATTTAAATTTTGAAAACAATTTCATTTTAAAGGGTAATACATTTTCTGCCACCCAAAGACATTTGCCCTCGAGGAAACACAACCTAAAGTTAATGCTAAATTAAAAGAAAGTGCCTAATGTTCTAACATTGAGTCGAGTTTATGCTTAGATCTTCCCTGAAAATGAACAGTCACAGATGGCTCTTGATCTGATCCTTCCAACCAGGACATCCAGAAATCATTAGACAAATAAAACATCTGAAGGCAGATGACAAATCCATCAAGAGGTGACATCTTAAGGGAGAGAGGAAGCTGATAACTTGGGGTGACATCAGGACTTTAACTCATCAAGATGAGACTTTGGGAAAACAAAACAAAACAAAACAAAACAAAACAAAAAACCAAGGCTAACCCAAAATTGATACTGTTCTGTTTAATGATTGTAATGAATAATAATTCTTGTCAATACAGAATCTAAATGCCTTTTATCAGGGGAGATAAAAGACACACCTGAAATAGGAGACAGTACAATATTGCTTTGCCATATTGAAGTCTGTTTATAAAGGTTTATGTAGAGTAGGTCATATTACACCTATTTTGCTTACAACAAAAATATTAGCAGAAATTAATCAACAGATGGATGAATTGAGGATGGCCTTCCTCTTTCCTCCATCGTCTATTAGATATTAGATATTATTAGAATTATCTTATGCTTACCTGTATTAATTAGACTAGTTATAGAGGTAATACGTTCAACACTGGCTGCTATTATGGCCACTATTCTTTCTTTAAAAAAGTTAGAAATGAGGAGATGTTGGGGGCACAAAATTCTTGTGCCCACAGATTCCTAGGGAAACCAGTAATGCTAAACACACAATGGAAGAGATAAAGTACCTGTTTTCCTGCCCAGAAGGCTGGGAGTGGATTTTATTAATAAGTTGGTGACCTTTTTGTTGTCTATGGTAGACCTCACCCAACTTTTGGCAGACTTCACCCAAACACCCCCGGAACAATTGTCCCAGACTCTTCCCTCCCTGGTCCGTTACCTATCCTTAGGGAAGCTATTTCATTTCTTTATGGCCTGCCGACCTCTATGCTATCAGTCAGAGACCATGCTAGATTGTAGGCCTCTTATAAATAGATCTCATCCTCATGATCACATGGACTTTGGAGTTTCTAAGCAGTCACACCTTAAGCTGTATTGTATACCTGAAATTGAAATAACTGTTGCCTGGAAACCGCTTCCCAAATGGTACCGTGTTTTAAATATGCTGACACTGGACCGCCTTTCCTTAGACTCCTTGGAGTCTGATCCAGGGAGATGAAGTCAGTCTGAACGGGGTATTCATTCTCATCTTTTCACAGGTTCGCTTCTCTGTCTGACACCTGCAGAGACCTCCCTGTAGCAAGCTTTCTTATAGTACTATCTTTGGACTTCCAGCCCACAAATAATGACCCAGAGATTTTTTTTTATTAATTATGAAAGCTCAGCCTTAGCTTAGGCTTTCCCCACTAGCTCTTATAGCTTAATTAACCCATTTTATTTTTTAATTGACGTTTTGCCACTTGGCTTGGTTACCTCTTCTTAGTACAGCACATCCGACTTGCTCCGAGTCTACTGGCAAAATTATGCTCCTAGATTCCTGCTCCCAGTTTCTTTCTCTCTCCTGGGAAATCCTGCTTATTCTTTCCTGCTTAGCTATTGGCCATGTAGCTCTTTATTAAGCCAATCAAAAGGTGCATTAGGCAGAGACTGACACATCTTTACAGTGTAAACAAAAGTTCTGTAATCCCGCCCTTGCCTGTTCACTATTGTTTTTATATCCTCAGGTTATAAAAAGGATGGGGTTCTCCTCTCTCTATCTTTTTCCCAGTAGCCATGAGCTGGGTGGCTGCTTCTACCCAAGCATCTTTCCCCCCCAATATCCTATTGTGCCACAAACCCTAAGTTACAAGGCCTACTGACATGGACAGAAAGCTCTGAACCCATAAGCCAAAATCAACCCTTCTTCCTTAAGTGATCTCAGATACACTGTGACTGTAACAGAGAGGAAACGTAGAGATGAAAGCGGAAGGGAGGAAAGAGGTTCTGTAAGACATGAGATAATTAAATGCATCGTGAAAACATGGGGATAGAATCAGTGGTATCTCCTAGATAACACTGATGCAAAATGAAGCTATATCTTGGGGAGAACTAGAAAACAGTTTCTGAAGGTGCAGTTGGAGTCTCAGAACCAGCAAACATCTGGGGTCAAAGACATACAAATTTTTTGAACCATCAAGGTTGGGATTGAAATCAAGGTAGTGGCTAAAAAACCAAGAACAAAGATCCTAGTGTTCTAAGTAAAGGGGAGTTTTGTTTTTAAATGAGGCAACATTGCTTCATTTAAACATTAAAAACAAAACCAATGTAAACAGAGGTAAGGTTCTCCAATGAGCTTGATTGGAAGCCGGGAGATACAGGTCTCAAGGAGTTGGCTCACTCTCTCGCAAAGTGGTAATGTCCAAAACCCACAGGACTGACCAGATGGACCTGATGTAGAACAGGCTAAAGTTGCTATCTCAAGATTAAATATCCTATCCAGTGAAGTTTTGTTTTTACTCTTGCCCCCCCCCCCCATTTTTGGTTTTGAGAGATAGCATCTCAGGTAGCCCAGGCTGGCTGTGAAATCCCAGTGTAACTGAGGATGGTCTGATCCTCTGGATTCCACTGCCCAAGTGCACTATTACAAGTGTTTGTCATCATGAGGCCTGGTTTCATGTGGTGCTGAGGAATGAACTCAGGGTTTTACAAATTCTAAGCAAGTACTCTACCAAGTGTGGTATGGTTCAGTCCCCAGGTTTTACCCTGACCACTTCTGAGTGATTAAAGAAGGACCATTTACATTCCTATCATCATCATCATCATCATCATCATCATCATCATCATCATCATCACTAATTCAAAATTTATGTTTGTTTGTTTTTGCATAAATGCATTTGTGAGTGCAAGCATGTGCCAAGAGAGTGCAGGAGCCCATAGAAGACAGACGAGGATACTGTATCCTCTGGTAGAGTTACAGAGATGGTTGTCAGTGCCACATGGGTGCTGGGAACCAAACCCAGGTCCTCTGGAAGAGCAGCCCCCACTCTTCAGCACTCAGCCACCTCCGCAGCCTTTACTTCTATTACTGAAGGTAATTAAAAAAATCAACGGATTATAGCTGTTACCACATCTACAAAATATCATCACAGTAACATCCTAGACTAGTGCTAGACTCACTAACAACATTAGAGTTTCTCCGAGTTGACAATTAAAATTAACCATCACAGATGCAAGTAGAAAACTCAAGCACGTCACAAGCGGCTGAGGTTTTCAGAAGCCTACACGAGTTCAAGACGTATGGCAAATGCTTTTTAATTTCAGTGGCTCCCAATTTTTAAAACACCTTTTGATACAGGCTCAATCTTTCCTAAAATAGGTGCCATGCAACAATTATAAATTGTATCGCATTTCTGAGATATCACTATCCAAGCAATCTTATTCAGGTGACCAAACCTTTCTGTCTTTATCTGTAATATTTGCAAGTTTGGTTACATAAATAGGGTGTTTGCTGCAGGGAATCTGAAAATGAATCCATAATTTAAAAACAAAAACATTTTAGCTGGCATTGGCTGTATGTAAAATCCCTGAAGGACTATTAGAAAGTACTACTGACTTAGCAAAACTCTAGAAGATTCTACTTAAGAAACCTAAATTTCAAAATTTAGAACAATAGCAACAATAACAAAACTTAAAAACAAACCATGACACATCAATGGATATTGTCTTAGTTAGGTTTCTGTTGCTGTGATGAAAAGCGACTTGGGAAGCAAAGGATTTATTTTATCTGACAATTGTAGTCTATCGTGAAGAGAAATCAGGGCAGGAACTCAAGCATTGTAGGAACCTGCATACAGGGAACAGAAGCAGAGGCCACTGAGCAATGCTGCGTACTGCTTTGTTCCTCGTGGTTTGTTCGGTCTTTCTTATATGACCAAGGACTGTCTGTCCAGGAGTAACACCGCCCACAGTGAGTTGAGCTTTCCCACATCCATCATTAATTAAGAAAAGGCCCCCAAGTTCTGTTTACAGACAATCTGATGGAAATATCTTCTCAATTGGGATTCCACTTTCCCAGCTTGTGTCAAGTTGAGAAAAATTAACCAACACAGTTAACTCCTTGCCAGCTTTGTTAAGTTGGGAGCATAGCCCCCAGCTCCTGCCATCTGTCCCAGCCAACCTGGCCTGGGAGTTGTATTGGTTTGGACTCCAAATCCCAGCATGCCAGGTCCTGACACCCCCCCCCCTGGGATCAAGACCACTCCCATAGGGTATTTAAGTTAAATCCCAGAGGAGAAACACGTGGGTTCCTTGCTGTCCTGTCTCCCCACCATGTGCTTGGCCGCCCAAGAGCATCAATCTTAATAAAATGATGGACATTTTGATTTGGCTTGATTTGACCTAATTGGATTTCTTGTGCTGGCGGAGCTGCCCTTTTCTTATTAATTTTTACTTATCAAGCTTAACACGCAAATATATCACCATCAAACCATAAGCTTTCCTTTTGTTTTGCCCTTAAGATCTCATTAATTTTAATATAAAAATAGAAAACACAATCCAACTTTTAAAAGTCCCACAGCCTTTAAAAATTCCAGTGACTTAAAAGTTGAAGGTCTTTTTTTATAAGTACAAAGTCTTTCAACAGTAGGGTTCTGTAAAATAAATATCAAGTTAAATATTTTCTTACTACAAGAGAGAAGAGCCAGGGCACAGTTACAGTCAGGTCCAAGCAAACCCAAAATCCAAAAAGGAGAATAACTGAGTGTCTGGTGTCTGGGGCTTACTCACAGACTTCAGAAATCCAAAGGCCTGGACAGCTTCTCTTCCCTGGCTCTGTCATTTACAGAACACACAGTTCATCTTACAGGCTCAGGCTAGCTACTCCACAAATGCTGCTCTCCGTGGTGGTCACCCCACAGTCTTGACAACTCCTATATGCAGGAATCTCTACAGGCTGCACCCTCACCAATGACCTCCCATCTTCTCTTCAGGGACTCTGACTCTGACACAGGGTTCCTAGCGTCAGCGTCTTTCCATGACCCCTTCAATCCCAGGCTCTCCGGTGTCACGGAAGCTGCACCTTCCCGTCTCTCACAGCACCCAGCCTTAGCTGCTCTTTTTGGTTTGTTTATTTTTGTTTTTCTTTTTTGAGATAGGGTTTCACTTTGTAGGCCTGGCTTTCCTTGAACTCACTCTGTAGCCCAGGCTGGCCTTGAACTCAGAGATCTGCCAGCAAGTGCTGGAAAAAAAGGCGCAAACCGCCACCACCACTCTCAGCTGCTTTTCAACCCGACAGCTCTGATGTGACTGGACCCAGTAATATGGAAGAGACTCGTATACATTATCAAGTTCTGCCAGCTTGAGATACAGTTTTGGCCCCCTCTGGACCACAGGGTGGAAAGAGTGTAAGTTAATAGGAAGGGGGCTGTGAAAAACCAAAATGCAAACCTACTGTGCTCATTTTTTTTTCCAACTTGACACAACCTAAACATATCTGGGAAGAGAGAATCTCAAGGATTTGGCCTGTAGAGAAGTTTGTGGAGCATTTTCCTGATTAATTATTGATGTGGGAGAGTCCAACCCATTGTAAGTAGTGCTATAACTGGGCAGGTGACCATGGATGTTTAAAGAAGCAGGATAAACAAGCCATGGGGGGCAAGCCTGTAAGCAATACTCCTCCAAGGCCTCTGCTTCAGTTCCTGCCCTGAGTTCCTGTTCTGGTTTCCCTTAAGAATTGATTGTAAGTTGTAAGATGAAATTAACCCTCTTCCACAAGTTGTTTTTGATTACATTGCTTATCACAAAGATAGAAAGCAAAATAGGGCATCTACTCTCTGGTTAACCAATTGAAAAACACAAAATAGAATTTGGTGGCAGATGGCTAAATAATGCTGATCTTATATTTAGTAGACCACTAAAGGAAAACTCCAATGCCAGGTATGGGATCCCTGCATGGGAGTTGTTACTCTGGGAGGCTCCAAAGGCCCTTCCCTCAAATGTAGGCTTTTGTAATGTCGCTTGATTGTCCACCAGAAACAGATGAGATGATTCTACTGCCAGAGATACCAGACATCTTGAATACAAAACATGTGTAAGCCAAGGTGTAACTGAGCTAGACACTTCTTTCTGTTAGATGGCTTTCATAGTGTCAGATGGTATCATGTGACCTGCTAGGGAGGAGAAGGCATACACTATCTGACCCAGCTCTGAACATTGAACTGCAATAACAAACTGCCAGGCAAATGTACCCGTTGGTGTAATAGCGGTACAAGTATTATGGGGGTAATTAACAGCTCCCCAATTGAGATTATAACCTCCCCTGTGAGAGGGAATCCATACCCAGACTGTAAACCCAGCCAAGAACTCATGTCTAAAGAACTCATGTCTAAAGAACTCATGTCTAAAGAACTCATGTCTAAAGAACTCATGTCTAAAGAACTCATGTCTAAAGAACTCATGTCCTAAGCTCCAGCATGAAATAAACTAGCGGTGCTTGGCTAAGTTGGCACAGCTTCAAATTTTCTTATAAATATCTGCATTAGTTCGTGCAAGGAAAGGGTATTATCAGCCTTAGTCAAAGAAGCTTCTGACTACAATGAGTGGAAGGAGGTGAAGGTAGAGACTCATGGTTGCCCATTTATACCGTTTATGCCATCCCTTTAAGGCTCGGAGAACTCTGCAGAGAAGGTAGCGAGTGTGAGCCAGAAGACAAAGGCGTGTGAAGCGCCATTTCTAAGCATCACATGGCCATAGCAATCATGAGCTCATGGTAAGTGTGCTCATTGACACTAGGTCTACACAAATCAGGACCAGAAAACAGTCATCCTTGAGGGGGAAAGGGGCCACAGGGCTCTACCAGTTACTGATCAACTATTAGCAACTAGTGCATTTGGGGAGAAAAGGAGGCATAGTATGTAGCTGTATATTTACCAACGAGTCCACCAGACTCTAATGGATAGTTCCAAACCCATGGCCTCACAGAAAGACCTTGTTAATTCTGGAATATAAAACAAGACAAAATGTCAAGGATATGGGAAAAAAAGAAATTTGTGGAGAAATGGGAGACTAATGGAGAAAACTGGAATTAAGAGAGGGTGTATTGGGAGAGAATAACTTGAATGCTTATATGTATGTATGTATAAAATTCTCAAGGAACAGAATTTATTAATTTAAAAAGTGTGCAAAACCTGGATTTGATTATCTCAATGGAATCTTCTTAGCATTTTTTTTTAAATTTTCGAGACAGGGTTTCTCCGTAACTTTTGGTTCCTGTCCTGGAACTAGCTCTTGTAGACCAGGCTGGCCTCGAACAAACAGAGATCTGCCTGCCTCTGCCTCCCGAGTGCTGGGATTAAAGGCGTGCACCACCACCGACCGGCTCAATGGAATCTTCTTAATCTGAAAATATTTCTTTTGTTTTAGCAGTGAATGATCCTACTTCTATATATTAGGTTTGAGTAGAAGAGGAAATGATGGAAAACAATTAGAAAAACCTACCAAGCCATCACAAGAAACTGGCTTTGTGATACAGATGCTTTACTTGAGAGAGTGGCTTTAATAACTTGACAAGAAGGAACTTGACATGCTTCTTGGAGCTATTCTTAATGTTTCTGAGTATTTGTGTAGCAAAGCACATTCTTTTCATATTTATCTTCCACCATATCATATAGTTAGACAAGTTAGACTAAAGCAGTGTTTTCCATGGGGTTTACTCCACCTTTAAGGGTTTTAAATAATCTTTATACAAGAAAGGAGTTCTCATGGTTTGTTTGACAAGGCTGTGATTACAGGACTAGCATTCCACAATACCTCACTTTGAGAATCACTGGCTTAGCATCATCCAAACTTGAAGAGTTTGTCATGACTTTTGATCCCACTGTTAACTAATTTAGCTTTTCCATCAGTCTGAACCTTCATCTCAACACAGAGTAAACGTATTCTAATGATTCAGTCTATGTATATGACTATCCTTGCTTTTGTATTTTAAATCTTGTAACCATAAAGTTAGGAAAATTCTTGACTCCTCTCCTCTGTTAAACGCCATAGATTTATCCATTTAGGCTCCTTGGCTCATGGGCCAAATAGCCTCTAGGCATTTCCATTGATGACCATGGTTGTGGGGAATATAGCCCTTTAAACTTTTCTGTCTCCTTTCTTTTTTGTTCCACTGCACAGCATGGGTCAGACTTAGCTGACTACAGTGCCTGTGCATGGATGGCCACAATCTCAGCGGTAACCTGGGTCATTTCTGGGCTACATGCCCTGAGCTCTCTTTACTCTTGCCACCTGCTCAGCAATGCAGAGACTACTGCTACACAGCACTGCTGCTTGCAGGGGCAAAGGTGAGTCCTCATTTTGGCATCTCCAGACCTGGAGCAGCCTGAAGGCAGCAACGGATATGCTGCTAGTGTGGGGTTGGGAATAAAATATTTACAAATTCTAAAAATCTTTTCCTTTGTTGTTGCAAGGGAGAAGGCCGCTTGTTTGTCCCAGCTTCCCGACTAGCTTACACCGAAATAGCCACACAGAAGCTGTATTAATTAAATTACTGCTTGGCCCATTAGCTCTAGCCTTGTATTGGCTAACTCTCACATCTTGGTTTAACCCATTTCTATTAATCTGTGTATCACCACGTGGCAGTGGCCTGCTGGGAAAGATTCAGCATATCTGACTCTGGCGGCTCCATGGTGGCTCTCTGACTCTGCTTTCTTCCTCCCAGTATTCAGTTCTGTCTTTCCTGCCTACCTATATTCTGCCTTATCAAAAGGCCAAGGCAGTTTCTTTATTCATTAACCAATGACAGCAACACATAAACAGAAGGAACTCCGACACCATTTCCCCTTTTCTGTTTAAACAAAAAGGAAGGCTTTATTTTTAACATAGTAAAATTAAATATAACAAAACAGTTATCAAGCAAGAAGTCAGCTAAAATATTTATATCTACTTTATTTTTTATCATAACTAGGAAAAACTATAACTATAAATTCTTCAACTCAATCAAAGACTCCAGAAAGATATAATATTACCGAAGTAAACAGGAAGTGCATTGTAAGCAACTTCCAAAACTCTAGAATTGAGAGAGACATCTCGCTACCTGGACAGTCACACAAAGTTTTTCTGTACTATTGGGGCATCCATATTCAGCATACAGGCCCATAGTACCCAACAGACTTTTTCATGAAGCAGGAAATTTCAAAGACAGTTTAGTTATTTTCTTCTGTATCCTGCAGAATGTCTCACAGACTCTTTCATGAAGCAGGAACCCCCAAAGGATCATCTTCACCTTTAGGCAAGTTCAGCAGTCATCTCTCTGTGGGTACTGAATGTCCAGTGAAGCAGTCCAGGCAAGAGCAGTTTCTTCCCCAAATGGCTCAGGAGCCTCTTCAATGCCCATCTTCCTCTTGAAGTAATTGGTGCTACCAGGAGCAGATGTGTCTCATTATCATGAAAAGTCCTAAGTTATTAAAACATTTTAAATGCCATATTCTGAAGGTCTCTGAAAGATTTGAAGAATACCTATCTAACTGAAATATATCTCTATACATCTAGAAAATCTAATTAACATGACTATAAGCTTGACTATTACAGACGATTATCCATTAACAACCTCTACTTCTTAATTATAAATTTTTAAATGAACTGCACAAGCACATCTCAGTCAAGAGCAGAAATGTACATACAAGATTGACCTTAAATTTGTATCAATAAACCAAGATCCATACCAATGCAAATTATTCATATCTGTATCATATCCCTCTTTGAATGTAAATAAACATTTATAGACAATATTTGGTAATATGGTCACAGTTCTGTCCATACTGCTTCCTACTGACTGGGAGCTCTGTTACTCAGGTTTTCCATGGTGTATCCTGTGTGCTAGGTTCATCTCAGTTAGCAGTTGGGCAAAGTAATTTTTTGAGGGTGTTCACAGCAATCTTTCAGGGGGTGTGGTCTATCATACCATATTGGTCTAGAAGCAATCCACAGGTTCTCATCTTCTGTCAAAACAAAAGAAGAAACTCTTTTCCCAAGCAACATGTCATTAGACCCAAATTCTGAATCAAGATACCTTTATAATATACATGCTGGTTTAGCTTAGCAGCCCATACAATAAAATGTCTCTCTGTACTTAGCTCTTTCATAGTCAAAAAATTGAAAGAAAACACAATGTTGGCTTTACAGCAGCAATAATGGTGGACATTGCTGTGGCTGCCATAGTGGCTATGGCTGCTGGAGTTGCCATTAGTCAGTCAGTTGATTCTGCTAGTACAATGGATACCTTATAAGGGCAGGCTGCAAATGCCTTGGCCACTCAAATACTGCAGCTGAATTTGCAATTGGTTTTAGTTCAAGACCACTGTAAGGTTACAACTTAGCAGTTACTGTGAAAATGCTTAATGCTGCTATTCATGGACCCTGGAGTGCACAATTTACAAATTGACTCATAAGATTATTCTAGTTAGCAACACCAGAGTCCTCCTACCAATGCTGAGTCCTTGCTTTTAGGTTAGGGCTCCAACTTGCATGCAGACTCATTAAGGATTGAGCAGGCTCAGCCTCTTTGGAGTGCTTATATGTGCTGGAGTGTCATCTTCATGTTTTCATGGTGACAGAGCCAGAGGCAAGCTCAGGTCAATGTCGCCACATGGTGAGTCCTCTTAGCTATTGCTCAGAGGATCTTTCAACATAAATCTGGCTGACACATGGTGATGGGTGACTAGTGAGCCAATGGTGGAAAAGGTTTTTAGGGGGCTGCCTTAACCTAAGACAGGAAATGTGTTTTGACCTGGATGCTTTCCCATGACGGATAAGGAATGTTGTCTGACTTCCAATGCCACCTAAGACAAGCCTAGTCATGTAATTTATAAAAAAGTGGGGGGACCTGTAGAGACCACAGGTCTACCCCTCCTCCCGGGACTTGTATTGAGGCTAGCTTGCAGTTTCTGACTAAACATCTCCAGCAAAACATTCTGTTTGTTCCAGTGCTCTCTCCTTATCTTTGGCAAAAGGAACTCGTAGCACTTTCCTAACACAGCTGTAGTGCCTTAGAACTTGTCAAGGGCAATGCTAGCCCTTTAGCTCCCTCCTGTTCCCATTCTGACCTGTGACCTTTTCCTTCCCTTCCCAGGAGACAGCAGTAAGAGCTGGATACAAACTTGTTCTGTTTTTACCCTTGGAATGACAAATTCAGTTTCTTTATTATTTTCAATTCGAAATCATTATTTTTTAGGGCTAAACCTGGCAGAATATAAAGTTTTAGGCTTATGAAAGCTGCTAACTTATTATAGACTGTTAGGAAATACAAAGTAGCCAGTCGTCCTTAAAGTACTGATATAATTAATTACTGGGATAAGCCTTATTTAGGTCCCTGTATTTGTTTTCTAAGTCAAACTTAAAACAAGTAATGAGAAACAAAGTTTGTCTAATTAGCTATACCTCGGCAGCCCTCATACTTCAGAGATCTGCAGAATATGGCATTTAAAATAATGATTAAAAAGTTTATTGTATTAGATAGAGACTCCAAGATCCTAACAGTGACCCAAGGTCTCCAAATAAGATCATGGGACACTATGGTGTCTTCACCTGCATTATGATGACACTGACCACTGGCTGAGATGCCCCAGTGCAACACCTGTTGCCAGTACCTGGTCCAAATTGTGGGCAAACAGCAGGACATTGGGTAATTGATTGCACCACTTTGGTCTAGACAAAATAAGGTCAGTCTTTTCTATGTCCCTCTTGCACGGGGGGGGGGGGGATTGCCTTATGGGCCTGGCTAAAACTGTAAGACTGCTGTTCTAGATACTTCTGCCTCCAATGCTGTGGAAACCTGGGTATAGATAACTGTATATGGACTCTGGTCCCTGTCAGCTTTTAATAGATTTGTAAACTACTTGGTGTGTATGCAGATATAATTTAGTCATCCTTTTGGGATCTCTGATAGTACTGATGGCTAGGCTAGCTATAACTTTGTTAGCTTAGTTTAGCAGCAGTAGGCAACAAGACTATAGTCAACTTGTTAGCTAATTTTATGTATATATAGAAGTCAAGCTTTACTTTTTCTAAGGCTACTAGGTCTCTTGATTAAAAAGGATGTTTTAAGAAATATAAAGTTCTGAGGATATAAAAGTTCATAAGCTTAGAGGGTCTAAAAAGTGACTTAAAACTAAATACAGGTTAAGATATGGAAAATGTTTCTGATTTCTTTCCCTTCCATGATATAGTTCTGATAAGCTGATAGAGTAATGGCTACTTACTGTTTGGGTCACAAGCTCAAGTTTAAGATTTATTCTGGTTGCCATTTAAATATGAACTTAAAGGTGTTTCTCATGAGGCCAAAGGCATCTCTGTCCAATTCATACCTGGCTCTCTGGAAAACAGAAAAATACATTATAAAATGTAAGACACAATCTTCACAGAATGAACAGACTTCATCGTTGTTTCAGGTTTCCATTATAGCTAAACATGTTTCTATTTTATTTTAGTCAATTTATTTACTTAATTATATATAGGGAGGGTTGTTACATGTTCATGAGTGCAGGTACCCTGGAGGTCAAAGGCTAAGAACCCTCCAGAAGCTGGAGTTACCGGCAGTTGTAAGCCTTCTGATGCAGGGATTTCATGCTGGAAAATCAGGATGGGTCTTCTGCAAGAGCAATATACACTCTTAATTGCTGAATCCTCGCTTTAATCCCTATATTTTTTTAGTAGTTATTTTATTTGTCTGTATGTGTGTGATAGTGTTCTTGGAGCACTGTCGTTTACATCTGTGCGCATGTGTGTGTGTGCTAATCCTCTTGGGGCCAGAGGAGGGCATCAGATCCTCTGGAGCTGGAATTGCCTGTGTTTGGGAGCAGCCTGATATGACCGCTGGGTACTAAAATTCTTTCTCTGCAGGAGCAGAATGTGCTCATAACTGCACACCATCTCTCCAGCTCCCAAACGCTTTATTAAATGCACTCATTTTCCACCGTAACCTGAAGTCTATATAAATATACCAACTTCTTGTCACAGGGCTTCTTGTTTGAAGTTACTTTCAAGGAAAACAAATTATCACTTTCTCATGTCTCTAACGTCAGCGCTTGAGAGACTGAGAAAGGAGGGCATGGAAAACGTAAGGACACCAGGCTACTGTGCAAGATCCTGCTTCAAAAGAAAAGCTAAATCAAAATGCAGAAAAGCAATGGAGCTGGGGGTGAAGCTCACTTGGTAGAGTGTTTGGTAGCTGGTATGAAATCCTGGCTTCAATTCCCAGCACTTGGCAAATTGAGCATGGTGGCCCTTGCTGTATAATCCTAGTACTCGGGAGGTAGTGGGGACTTGAGCTCCTGTTACAAGCAAACAAACAAAACCAAAACAAATATTAGATTTTAAAAACATTGATTAATGTATTATTCATGCTATCTACATATCCTGTCTACTGTAGACTATAATATCTCAGGCTAAAGAGCAGTTGTCCACAATGCCCGAGAAATGGACTTTAATCTGTGGGCAACCCTCTTCCACCTCGGCTTTCCCCTCTCGGATTACCCAATCACTCCAGAGCTCTGCTCTTCTCTGGTATTTAAAAGGCAGTCACAGCTGTGGCCCTCAGGACAGTTTCTTTTTTCCCTGACTGGAGAGAGGAAAGAGCTTTATTGTCTTCTTGCTAAACAGGTTTGCAGGGCCACAGAAACAATGGACTCCAGGCTAACCTTAGCCACAGAGGAGCCCGTTAAGAAAGACAGTCTCAGGAAATACAAAATCCTTTGTGTGGTGAGTACAGTTGTTGATTTTAGTCTTACAAGCTTGGTGGCAGACGCGAGGTGCATGCCTCTCCGCTTGTGTTTGCTTGTGTTGCTATTTAGGTTAAAATGCTAAGTAATCGTGTCCAGCTTTGTCCTTCCTGACTGCAAAGCAAGTTAGCATTATTAATTACATTCAGTCAGAACTTTGAATTATAATCCGTGAGTATTCTGCTAAAAGACAGAAAACTAGAACACTTTGCTCTGTTTTTTTTCCCCCCACATGTTTATAGTTAGAGTTCAAGCCATTTTTGAACGGTATGAATATTGCAAGAGCAAACATTTAGTGAATGAAATCATTACCAGATATGTTTTGGGGAACTTGATTTTTATCAGTATCTTATTTCTACTTAACTTCCATGTAGAGATAGGTTTTTGTTGTTGTTATTTTCTTGCTCACTTTCATCTTTTTATACTGTCTATCTACTATCTACCCTGTCCCAAAATACAATATTAGAAAACTCTTTGCTTTTATTAGTCTGTTTTTGCCCTTCATCATCGAACTTTGGGAGAAGTGGGGGACTCTGTCCAGCACCCTAATTTCTCATGGCTCATTCCAGTGTCTGCTCTGTCTCCCCTGACCCCAACTCTGCACCATCTTCACTTCTAATTTGAATGGCCCTGGCCCTAACAACAATGCATGGATGCATGGATGTTCTTGAAGCTTACATTCTCTCGCCTTGCCTCCTTGACAATATTGAAATGCTCATCTTTTAAGACTTGCTTTTTTGTTTTTGTTTTTGCTGATCTACCTTTATCTTTACTGAATGTTTTCCCTCATAATATCCGTTTTTTTTTCTTTTTTTCTTCTGGCAATCTCTGTGTTCTCTTGTGATATTAAGTCACACCTGCCCCCCACCCAAGACTAAGCCACAATCTCTGACTTCTTGCCAGGTCTTGCTCCCTTACCTTGCTCCTATCCAGCACCACCTCTGTCTTAACTGTGGCTTTCCTCTGACTCCTGTAGGCTAGCACAAGCCACCACTCCTTTCTCTAGTGTAAGTGAGAGAAGGCAGGGGCAATGAGCACAGTGATAATGATAATCTAAACCCTCAATCAATTCTCAGTATTAATCTTTCCAGGAATTACCAAGCGCTCGTTGCAACTTTTATGCTATTAGCTTTATTTCATCTTTTCATCTCAAGGAATCAAAATCCCTTGGGAGCAAAACTTGTGTGCTCTGTGTATTTCTCTTTTCTTACCGAGGCACCCGTGGGCGGGCATACAAGCCTGGGTTTCACCTTACAGAAGACCTCCACTTCTCTTTCTTTGTGAGACGGGGTGCTTCTCTGAGACCTAGGGCTTCCTGATTAGGAGAGTCTGGGCTGGTCTTGGAGCCACAGGGATGTTCCTGTGTCTTCTACCCAACAGAACATGCTACCAGGCCAAGCTCTTTTGTGATTTGGGTTCTGGATACTGTACTCTAGATCCTTGTGTATTTATTTATAAGGTACACTCTCTACTGACTAACTTATCTCTCTAACCTGGAGATTTCTTTTTAAATCTTTCTGGAATGTTTCTTTTCTTCCATATATATATTAGGAAGTTTATTATATTAAAATTATACCTTAAATGAGATTCTAATGGTTCTCTCTCTCTCTTTCTCTTAATGTTTCAGTGAGTATGGTGGTATATGCCTATAATCATAACACTTAGATGGTAGAGGCAGAAGAATCAGGTGTTCAAGGTCTTCCTCAGTTATATACAAAGTTTGAGGCTGGCTGGTCTGATCTCCATGAGACCCCATTTCAAAAACAAAACAACAAAAGTAAACTAAAAAAAAAAATTAACACATTTCAAGATTTCTACACATTCCTCTTATATTTTATTCAGCCAAACTGAAGCCAAATGTTGAGTTCTCAGTAAGCTTTGGAGTCCAGAATCTTTTTCCTACTTTGTGCTCAGCATAAGGCAGCTTAAGGTGCACGTGTACTCCAGTGTCCAGAGGATCAAATAAATTACACATTAAAAGTGAGCATGAATCTTTGGCTGCCAAGGAACTTACAGAATAAGAAAGAAAAAGGAAAGGAAATCTTTGAATGGAATAAATAAAACATCATTAAAAATGTAAATTTTAGCATTGCAAAATTTTAAAGCATAGGAAGCAGAGCCAGATGCTTTTTTTTGTTTTGCTTTGCTTTGTGTGTTTTTTTTTTTTAGAAAGTTTAAGTGGAGAAGATACAAGAGAAAAGATGTAGGACAAAGTATATTAATCTGTAAATCTGCAGCGTGTTAGGTTTACCATGAATAGTTGATCAACGTTGGCCTTAGGCTTTCTAATAATTCTTGTAGGGGACAACTGTGGTTCCTAGGCACTGTGACTAGGGGTTAACTACTTACCAATGTTTCTTTTTTTCCTTTTTTCTTTGTGTGTGTGTGTGTTTCCAGATAGGGTTTCCAGGTGTAGCCCTGGCTGTCCTGGAACTCACTTTGTAGACTAGCCCGGTTGTGAAACCAGAGATCTGCCTGTCCCTATATCCTGAGTGCTGGGATCGACGGTGTGCTCCATTGTCACCCACTAACATTGTTCTTAAGTAGTATTTACACTCACTGCCTCTCATTGAGCAGATGCACACTCAAATCTGGTACTTCCGTACAATTGGAGACCTCTGGGAAAATTGTTTTAATATTATATTAATGTGTCTTTTTGGCCGCTGTATTTACTTTTGTGGTAAAAGTTAATGTGTTAATTTTTTAGTCGATTTTCAAAACACAAACTCCTCGAAGTCAACAGTTTGTGTTGTTCTTTATTATGTAAACAGTTTTGATACTACATTTGTTCCCTTGTTATTTTTCAAGACAGAGTTTCTCCATTGCTTTGGAACCTGTCCTGGAACTAGCTCTTCTAGACCAGGCTGGCCTTGAACTCAAAGAGATCCGCCTGCCTCTGCCTCTGCTGGGATTAAAGGCATGCCCACCACGGCCCAGCTACTATGTTTGTTCTTTTGCAAGGTCTACTGTTTCCTTTTAAATTAGAATCAAATTATTTTATTTTCAAAAGTCATTTGAACTTATGTCTCTTACCACTGTTTTAATTTTTTTTTTTAAATTACAGTTATTGAGGGGGCACACACATATGATAGCACATAGGCAGAAGTGGGGTTTTCTCTTTCTGCTCTGTGGGATCCAGGGATCAAACTCAGGCCATCACCTTTACCCACTGAGGCATCTCACTGGACCCTGTAACCGTTCTTTGCGGCCACGTCCAGCATGTCCAGCCCTCAGCTGTTACTCTTATCGCCTGAAGTCCTGGTTTAGGTAACAGAATCTAATCACATCACCATTTAATCTGATGGAAGCAGGGAGTCCCCTCTCCTGCAGTGCTTTGTCGGCGGTAGTTATCACAATGACCTAAACGGGTTTTGGTCCAGAGGCTTCCAAATCATACAAAGCAGGCCCTTGCCGTGAATCACTTGCACGCTGTTTGTTAACAGACGTTAATTATTTCCCTTGTCCTCTGATGGACGGCACAAGAACAAAAGACATGGCTAATGAGCAACGAGGCACTTAGGATTTCAAAGTTCTACTGGATGTCAGAATCATTTCCTACCACTGTTCTCCAAAGAAAAGCCTAGTGAAAAAAACAAAAAACAAAAACAACCCTGGGAAAGAGGACAGTAAATACCTCCCGTGGTTTGAATTAATGCTTTTATTCAATATGGAGTTAAGCATACATTTGAATTATTAAAGTGTTTGAACTTTGGACATGTATAATAAATGGTGTACGAAACATTTTCTCATGGAATTAGGATGGATCTTCGTCACTAGAGTCCTGGTCTAGCATGCACGGAGTCCTGGGATTGATCTCCAACACTGTGTTAGGCAGGCATAGAGGCACAAACCTGAAATCCCACAAGTAGGGTGGCAGGATGATCCGTTTAAGGTCATCCTTGGCTACACAATGAGCCTAGGCTACAGAAGAACTCCTTTCAAAAGCAGATACAAACAAAAATAAGTAATTTTTTCCAGATCTCTCTTGATCAGATATTGAATAAAATAACACGCTTTGGTCATTGTTGCATCTAGTATCTTTTGTAATTAGATAGCAAATTTTGTAAGCTGCTTGTATTTAGTATTGACCGATGAAGGAAGGATACTTCTCTGTCATTTTGTCTATATTTTTAAAAAAAAAAACATAGAGATGACTTCTCCTTCTTTTTGTAATAGGTTCTTCTTGCTTTGTTGGTGATTGTGTCGCTTGGATTAGGCCTGGGACTTGGGCTCAGGAAACCTGAACTGCAAGGTATAACCCCTGGCATTTTGCCAAAAAAAAAAAATCAAAAATCAAAATCAAACAAACAAAATAAACAGTCTCTTTATTCTTCTGGCTTTAATTCATCCAAACTTGTTTTTCCCCAGGTCTGTTTGCCTCTCCTCCACCCCACCCTATTTGCCTCATAATCAACTTTACTCTTTGTTCTTTCTGGACTGTACTCTTTCACCCTCACGTGCAAAATGCAAAGCAAAGTAAAAAGAACTCTGGTAACTAGTTGTCTGCATTCTGCCTCAGTTCCCACTGTAACTAGAAATACCCGACGACTCTGTCCAGCCTCTGGACCTCTGCTGTGGCATCCTCTTAATGCCACTAAGTCCAATCCCTTGACCTCTGCTTTTTCCAGCCTTTAGACTTTCGCAGTATCAGCCTCTTGAGCTCCCAAAGTTTTCGCTGCTCTGCCTACCTCTTCTGTGCCTTGAGAGCGTGTTAATATTGCCCATCTTTCACCTCCTGCTATGTGCTTAATCCATACCAAATACTTAAAATATAGAACATCATAAAAGCTTCATTTTTTTCCTTATAAGAAGCAAAAAAAAAAAATAGGAGATACATGCCTCTAACTATAAAATCATATTCCCTTTGTTTTGATCCTACTTGTGTGAATATCAAATATACCATTTATAAGTAATAATAGCATTTTCCATAAAACATTTTATTTAGTATCATGCAAATGTGCATGATATTTATGCACGTGGTGTGTGTGTGTATGTATGTGTGTGTGAGTATGTGTGTGTGTGAGTATGTGTGTGTGTGAGTATGTGTGTGTGTATGTATGTGTGTGTATGTATGTGTGTGTATGTATGTGTGTGTATGTATGTGTGTGTATGTATGTGTGTGTGAGTGTATGTGTGTGTATGTATGTATGTGTGTGTGTATGTATGTGTGTGTGTGTGTGTATGTGTGTGTGTGAGTGCACACCACATGTGTAGAGACCAGAAGACAAGAATCTGGGGAGTTTGTTCTCTCACTTTTTCTTGGGTGCTCAAGACTGAACTCAGGTTGTCAGGCTTGTACGAGAAGTTCCCTTAACTTTCTGAGTCATCTTATTGGCTGGTCTTCTGTAATGCTTAGTAGATTGTGTTGGCGTTTTTACTAAGGTGAACTATAAGGCTGTTTTTAACTCATTGGATACTGCTTTCCATGTCCATTTGGCTCCATTGAGAAAAATCTTAGCATCTCTTTATTAGGGAGGCTCTTGGGAGAAGCTAGCTGGCAGTTCTCCAGCCATACTGTCATTTAAGAATTTTCACACAGTTCTTCCATGCAACATAGGAACACGGCAGAGATTTTTTTTTAAAAGTGAATACTAGCTGGAAAATTCCCGCCATCTTGTGGCCATTGGACTGCTGTGTCTCAGAAGGGTGCTGCTGTCCTTGGCTGGAATGATCCTTAGCAAGCTGTGTCAGCGGTATTCTTCGTACAAATGGGCATCATTTCTTGACTGTTTTATTCTCCAAATTGCATAAGTTGACTGCAGAAGGCATATACTAATCTCTGAACAAAATCCCCTATTGTTCTCAGATCTTTCTCCTGTTCCTTACTTCCTTAAATCTACTGGCTGGCTTCCCAGATGGTTCTCCTTTCTCCTCTCCTCTTCCTCTCAGGTTCTGAGCCCGCCTGCCAGCGTCTCAGTTTTCCTTCCTCTCCCACTCAGGGACCCTTCCACCTTGTTCGTCCTTTTCAATATTTCTTGGCATATAGCACAGTCAGCTCTGTTATTCTTTATTCATTCATGTCTAATCCCTTCAGCCCAAATGTGGAACAATTTTTAACCATTCTCCACTTCATGTAACCCTCATTTGCAAGGTAAATTGTTCCTTGTGTGGATTCTGAAAATGGGTATGTATTCTTACACACTTACTGCCATGTGTGCACGTATCTTTTACTTCGTCACTAAAAATTGAACGTTGTCTTGTGTTCTGTGATTTTCTAATTAGGATATAGTGAAGACAACAGACTAAAGTCCAGAATGTACATTTCTATACTGAAGATGAAGCCCTGTTAATACAGTTGGTTTAGTACTTGCCCAGCACACGTGAAGACCAGGGTTTGGTACTCAGGACTACATAGACTGCATGGGGTGCACCCCTATGGTCCCAGCACTGGGAGGAAAGTAGGCAGGGAGATCAGAAGTTGAAGGTCATCTTCAGCAGTATAGCATGGAGAAGGAGTGTATGTGGGTGTGGGTGTGTGGGTGTTTCCAGGGAATGAAGAGTGAAACCCAAGCCAAGAATATGAAACATTAAGTCAGGCTGGTGTGTGGGAATGGATGTGGGTGTGAAGGAACTTTTGAATTATGAGCTCATGGAGGTAAAGACATGGGGATACTTCCCAAGGAAGAATGTGTATTGGGGTCCTCTTCCCCTCTCAGTTTGTCAGCTGTCAGTCCGAGAGAGGGGAGAGGCAGAAGGGCAGACAGAAAGCTTTGTACATGGTTTGTGACCACAAACAGAGGCCTCTGGAGATAGACACTGGTGAATCAGCTCAACTTTATTCCAGAGCATAAGGGATATATAGGACTCGGGAGTCTGGGAACAAAGCCCAATTTTCAGTAAGTGGCACGCTCTTATCACAGGCCTGGGTATGTGGCAGTGGAGTCCTATAGCAGCATCCCTAGCACAAGTCTTAGCAGGGATCTGTGCGAAGGGTCAAGCTAAAGATGAATCAGGCATCTGGTTTAGAGACAGCTTTTAGATCAGGTCAGTCCTCCAGGCCCAGGGACATTCTCCTGATAAGGGCAGGTGGAGAGCAGGAAGCCCTGCTGGGACGGAGGGATTCCCATATTGCCAAGCTTAGAGAAAGCTATCTGGGTATGGCAGACTGTGACCTCTAACCAGCCAGCAATGTATTCCAACAGAAGAACATTCTAGGTAGCTAGAAAAAGCGAATGCAAATGCCTACTCCAGGAGAATGCCTGGCGTACTCCACTGAAGGGATAACAGGGAGATCACAAGCCAGAGGTAATAGGACCAGAGGGAGGCAATCCCACACGGGGCTCAGCCAGGTAGAGGAGAGAACCCACAGGGCTTGGTATATCAAAGTTCGGTCTTGGATTATGAATACAATAAAAACCGAGTAGAGGGTTTGAGCTGAGGAATGAAGTAATCCGGTTTGTTTCCAACTGTTGCATGAGCTAAGACTATTACTGTGTTTCAAACATGGAAGAGTGAGAACAGGAGTAGAGAGGATAGGCATCTGCATAAGCAGGCAATACATATTTGGGTTCTGGAAACATTTGTATGGGTTAGAGCCCAAATCCTAAAAAATTGGGTATAAAGAGAAAATGAGATGACTTAAGAATGACCTAATGATGGTTTTTTGTTTGTTTTATTTTATTTATTTATTTATTTATTTATTTATTTATTTATTTATTTGCATGAACATCTGGAAATGCAAAGCTTCCATACTTGGTATGAGCAGCATTAGTTTAGATAAAAAGACCCAGCTGCTCAATTTTGAACATGTTGAAATTGAAATGTCATTTAGGTGTTCAAGAGGCGAAGTCAAGAAGAAAGCTGATATGTGAGATTAGCTGATGGGGAAAGTTTTGCCTGGACACACACTGTGGTAATTGGTTATCAAGCATCCTATGTGGGTCTTCAGGTCATGTGACTGGAGTAAATGAACTGTAAACTATTGGGAGATGTAGGAAAATCCAGAAGTCTAGGGAGGAGCAGGCATGATTGTGGGAGAAAATACCCGTGTCCTGGACAACTAGAACATTGTGTGAGTAGAGGGTGTGTGTGTGTGTGTGTGTGTGTGCATACATGTATGTATCTTAATATTGCTTGCCTTCCTGTTTTCCTTCAAACCAAGTTTTTCCTTCTCTCTCCACCTCCGTTTCAGCCTTAGCCTTTACCTCTCCCGTCCCATGACACCGTGTCTCCAGTGATTGGTGACCATCTGTTTATATTGTAGTTTACTGCTGTTTATTTTCCCCTGTTAGCTATTTTCTGTGTTGTCCCTCCAGGATAGTCACTGCTCCTGAATTCCTTCAGTCTGAGCCCTGGAGTCTGGAGTAGGCAGTAGAGTGGAGAGTCCCTGGATTTTACCCATTCTCTGATGTTTAACCTTGTTCTTCCCATCCTACCCTCACTTGATAATGCTTGACCCTCCATCACTGACAGCTTTGTTTTTAGGGTTCCAGGGCAAAACCTTTGCCTTTTCCTAGATGTCCTTCCATTTTGTGCAATTGTAATTCCTTCTTTCTGTTAATTCTCTTTCTGTTTTTTTCTCTTGCTTCTATCTTCCATTTTTTGGAGTTTGGAAAAAGTGATCCTCACTATTTTTGTAAAATTTGTGTGGGGGGGTTTGAGAAGTTGAGATTGAAATGCAAGTCAAATATAAATGACAAAACTGTATGATTTATGTTTCTCTTCTTGAATAATAGTGTAAGTATTTCTCAAATTCGTTAAAAATCCATGATTCTCAACCTGTAGGTCTTGATCCTTTTGGAGTTACATATCAGTATTTACATTATGATTCAGAACTGTAGCACAATTACAGTTAAGAAGTAGCAAAGAAATAATTTTATTGTCGGGGGTCATCACAACATGAGGAACTGTATTAAATGATTGCAGCATCAGGAAAGTTGAGAACCAGTGCATTAAAGTCATAAATAACAGAATATTAAAAGAACTGTTGGTATCCAGAAGTGCTTGGGATGTTTTTATAGAGATATATAAAAAAATCCATAATAACTTGAACCTTCTATTTTTATTGTTTTTATTGCACCATGAATTTTTCTCTGCTCCTTATTCCCTTCTACCCTCTTCTGTGACCCCCATGCTTCCAATTTACTCAGGAGATCTTATCTTTATCTCCTTCCTATGTAGACCCATGTATGTCTCTCTTAGGGTCCACTTTGTTGCCTAAGTTCTCTGTGGTTGTGAACTATAGGCTGGTTTTTCTTTGCTTTATGTCTAAAACTCACTTATAAGTGAGTACTTATTATATTTGTCTTTCTGGGTCTGGGTTACCTCACTCAATATGATGTATTCTAGATCCATCCGTTTGCCTGTAAATTTCAAGATGTCTTTATTTATTTTTACTGCTGAGTAGTACTCCATTGTGTAAATGTACCACATTTTCTTTATCCATTCTTTGGTTGAGGGGCATCTAGGTTGTTTCTAGGTCCTGGCTATTACAAATAATGCTGCTATAAACATAGTTGAGCACATCTCATCCTTTGAGTATATACCCAAAAGTGGTATTGCTGGGTCTTGAGGTAGGTTGTTAAAGAAGTTGGTGGGAATGCAAATTTGAACCTTCTAATGTATATTGACATTATTTTACTTTAAGAAGATTTTTGCAGCTGGGCATGGTGGTAGACACCTTTACTCTCAGAACTTGGATGGTAGAAGCAGGTGTCTTTGTGAGTTTTAGGCCAGCCTAGTCTATATAGAGAGTCCCAGGGCACTCAAAGACACATAGAGAGATTCTATCTCAATAATAATAATAATTCTTGCAATTACAGATAACACCTGGGAGAACTTTTGTGAATCTGTATAGTCATAGCTTTCTCTGGAATAGAATAAGAAGTGAAGTTGCTGAGGTTAAAGCAAGAAAGCATAAAAAAAATGATGTAAATTTTAAGCATATGCAAAAGTATAAATTCAAATTTAAAATGTCTATGTAATATCATCCAGTAACAATTCATGAGCAATCTCACTTTATTTTTATATTTATCTACTGCTTTCCTTCAATATTATCTTAAAACAAAAGCCTGGCATTATTTTATTTTCAAAAATATTTCAGAGTGTATTTCTAAAAGATATAAGAAGCAGGCTGGTGGTGGCACACACCTTTAATTCCAGTACTTAGGCAGGCAGAGGCAGGCAGATCTCTGTGAGTTCGAGGTCAGCCTGGTCTATACAGTGAGTTTCAGGAGAGTCAGAGATACAGAAATTTTAGATTTTACATTGTAAAACAGAAAACTGTCCCCTGTTTTAGGGTTTAAAAGTCATTGCTTTGACTTGACTGGATAAGAAGATCCCATAATTTATTCACAATGATTTATTCTGCCGTCCTGCACAGCTATAATGTTTCCTCCTCTGAGATGATTACAGTTATACTCTTGTAGGAATTTTATGTAGATATATTATTTTAATATGTATAAATGATATATACAAAACCAAATAATTACATTAATTATATAATAACATGCTAATGTTATATTTTTCTCACAGTCGGCTACCCTTTTTCCTCTTTCCTTTCCTTTTCTTTCCTTCTCCCACCTTTTTAAAATAAACACTTGAGTCCTTTGTTTCACACTGTCATATGACTTTTCGAGCTGTTTTACCTCTTTATACCAATGGCAATATAGCCTATGGACTGAATTACTGCAAACATTCCAGCTGTTTTATCTCTTTTTCCAATGGCAATATAGCCTATGGACTGAATTACTGCAAACATTCCATCTGTTTTACCTCTTTATACCAATGGCAATATAGCCTATGGACTGAATTACTGCAAACATTCCACCATAGTTTTCATATGTTCACGAACGTTTTGTAATAGTACTTTGAAAATAATCTGACTGCTGTTTCACACATTTTGGGGTCAAATAGAGTAGGCTGAGTTTGAGAGGTCTGCCACTTTGAGAAACATTCATTTCCATGCCTTTCCCCACTGTCTTCATCTTGCCTTCTTACTCTCCTTTCTTTTTCTAACATTTTTTTTGATACATTTTGAAATGAGTGGTCTAGAATACTCTTCTTGACTTCCAAGACACTTATAGTTTGTTTGGCCTCTACAGTTACCGATTTTTGTAAATGAGGCAAGCATATCAGGAGACTCCACCTTGCCCCTTGCAATTGATCAGTTGTCCTAGTATAATGAAACTCGCTAATACTTTGTTAACATTTGTTTGAAAAGTCTTTTATTAATGCAAAGTCTCTGCGTCCATGTCTTTGTCTCCCCAGCCTTTCACTCTGATCCTCATGGCATGGTTTGAAATATAACAATGCTAAAACAGCACTTTTGTGTTCTGGGGCTGCAATAGGTAGATTCCTTGCCTACCATGTTTAAGGACATAGCGTTCAGTCCTCAGCACCTTGTACCGTGAGTGTGGTGGCATGTGTCTCTTATCCCAAAGGTCAGGAAGATGAGTCAAGAGGACCAGGAGTTCAAAGTTACCTTGGGTTATTTAGAGTTTGTCACCAGTCTGGACCACATGACACCTTGTCTCAAAAATATAATTTTGAATGGCAAATAAATAAACTTAAAAAGTATGTATTGGTTTCCAAGGAAGGGAGATAATGCTTGCAGGACTAAATTTTCCCAAACATACTACCAAGTAGCCTTTGCCTTCAAGTGACTCTCTAGGAATACAAAGCAGAAAGCAAGTGCCATAAGGAAATTTTATATAGTATGTTTTTAGTTAGTTCTCATTCAATTCATAGTAAAGATAACTAACATTTAGCAAGGCACATACTTGGCTCAGGGAACATCAAGGAAGATAGACAGAAATGTCCTAAGAACAATAGGTTGGAGAGGACTGTTGTAAAACTGTCTCTGGACACGACAGGACTGATGTGACCAGGAACCCACAGAGGCTGTGGTTGCCTATACAAGATCTAAACAAAATCATGCCTGTCAACAGGCTAGCATGGATGGTGGTGATCATAGGGAGATATGATTCCCCACTCCTCTTTGAGAAGTTATTCGCAACTTATGGTTGCTGGGGAAGAAGAATCAGTTTTTTTTAAGCTTTTGACCCCTGGTAAGATGACCATGATCCGGTACATGGCCCCATACTAGTGTGTGTATGTGTGTGTGTGTGTGTGTGTGTGTGTGTGTGTGTGTGTGTGTGTGTGAGTGTGTGTGTAAATGAATTGGATTCAGTGGACTATAAAATTAATAATAATAAAAGGACAGAAAGTTTGGGGTGGGGTAGGAGTTGGATCTGAATCTGGAAGTAGTCAGGGAAAAGACATGAGGTTAATATGATCAATATATATCATGTGCGTGTGTGAAATTCTCAAGTAAATAATAAAATACATCAAAATAGCCTACGTTCTTCTTGTTTAGCCATGAATATGCTGGTGATTTCAAGACTAGCATCATTAGTTTATCTCTCAGACTCCCTAGTACCTGTCTATTAGTTCAAATACACAGAATCACTGAGCTTACGTTGTTTGAAACTCTCGCCCTGCTTGTCAGGAGTCCTTAACTTATTCTTTTTATTCTACATATAAAGCTTCTCTCTAATGCACTTTCCTTTTTCTAGATTACGTTTGTGTCTTCTTTGTACATTGCTGTTACCTTCCTTTAGAGACTCATCTTTCTGATTGTTAGTTTGGGTCAAAATCCCATCACTTGCTTTCTAAAATGCAAATCTGAGTTGCTCTTACTCTTTAGTGATTTCCCCTCATCACAGTTTGGCCTCACGCTTCTTAGCCTGGCATAAGCAGCTTTCTTCTCCCTGCACCAGTCTGTCTATGTGTTTGAACTCTGTTCGCCATTCCAAACTACTCATTGACCTTCTTGGCTTTGCTAATTTACAAAAGCCCCACCCCCAGCCTGAGTGGAGTCATCCCGCCCCTTGCTAGCTTTGATCCTACCCTCTGTGTAATCCCATGCATGACTTGTATATACCTTTTTTCTTATTCAACACGGCATCATCACACTGAACTCTAGTCTAGTCTGGGCTAAGTATGTCTATATGTTCTCACCGTCTAAGGATGAAACCCCAGCCGACTTCTAAATGTTGCTGTTCTTTGCCTTTCATTTGACAGGCAGTTGCAGGAAAAAATGCTTTGATTCTTCACATAGAGGACTGGAGGGCTGCCGATGTGACTCAGAGTGCACAGGCCGAGGGGATTGCTGCTGGGACTTTGAAGACACCTGTGTGAAGTCAAGTAAGGGCTTTAGCAGTCTGTCCACTAACTTATTAGCTGTGCTTCTATCATCCTGGCATCTCCACCCTCCACCATGTGTTTGTTTCCAGGGCTACCATAACAAAGTATTATAGTCTAGGTAGAGTCTGGAGGCAAGAAATCCAAGATCTAGATGTTAATAGCATTGTCTGTGGGGGAGAAGAGTTTTGTGCCTTTTCTCTGGAGTCTGGTTGGCCATTGGCAAGCTTTGACATTCGTTGACTAGCAGTACCCAAGCTTCAAACTCTGCTGTCACTGTCAAGTGATCTATGACTCCTCACATAGCCTTCCTCTGTGAGCCCCTGTTTCCAACTTTCCCCTTTTTGTAAGTAAACCGTATCAGGGCATGGTGGTCCATACTTGTAATCTCCATACTCAGGAGGCCAAGCAAGAGGGGTTTCTGTGAAGATGAGGCCAAACTGGGATCTATAGTGAAGGTTCATCAAAAGGAAACAGCACCAAAACAGAGAGAGAAGAGGAGAAAAAGAGACGGAAAAAAGTCAGCCATTGCAATGAGGATTGCCATACTGACTTCACTTTCCTTGATGCTTTGCCAATTACTTGTATGTATTTGCAAGTATTCACATATAACGGGGATTATGACTTCATTATCTCTTAAGACTGCACAATTCAACCCACAGCATCTTTCCTGGATGTCTGCACAAGATTAATTATCGTAATTTCCCCCTTCTCAGTGCAAAACACAGAAGCCCACACTTTGACTGCAGATGAGGTATAACTGTACAGAAAGTGAAATGGTACATAACGACCTGGGTTTTTATTGATCTCTAGGGTGCTCTTGTTACTTCTGTCACCATTTTCCTTTCTTTATTGGCTGTCCTTAGACAAGGCTGGGCACGGCTTCTCTTAGATATATTCATATTGCATCAGTCAGTGCTCTTGATGCTCCAACATATGGAATTCCTACACTTGAGTGGGAATAGGACCGGGGTCCTGATCATCTGCAAACTCAGAGCACAGGTTCAACTTATGAAGCCTCATTTCTCTCTGTTACCCGAGCAAGGAAAGTGGAGTCATGGCTTCTTTTTGTTTTGTATGATGTATTATCATTTATTGAAGCAGCTAAGTCAAGAGTTTGACTGTATTGTAATGACAGAGGGGGGGATGCATGGCATTTGCAGTCTTTGTTTTGTTCACGTAAGTGCTCAGGACTGACTTGCATGCTTTTCCAGCTCAAATATGGACGTGCAATTCTTTCCGCTGTGGGGAGAGCAGACTGGAGTCGAGCCTCTGCTCCTGCGCAGATGACTGCTTGGAGAGGAAGGACTGTTGTGCTGACTACAGGACTGTGTGCCACGGTAAGCAGAGGGTGTTGGCGAGTTGGCTTCGGTGACTTCACTGGAACTCAGTTTCTCACAGAGAGAGACAGAGAGAGAATATTTAGCTATTACTCTATATAGAAGAAAAGATAGAATATATCTTACAGATGGGATTAAAGAGCCTGGAACCTTGTCATCATGGAAACAGCAAGGTGTCTACAGTCCAGTGACCATACCATGTATGGTTTGAGATACTAGATACTAGATGACAAATTCCAAGAATAAAGTGTGCGGCGATGGTTACATAACATAGCTATCAACCGTATTTTGAACAATCTGTGTCCTGAGTGATCTAAGGACTAAGAGCTCTTAGGGATTTATTACCAATGCAAGATCCCAAAGCAGGTATGTGACTCCTGGCCATGCCAGCTTGCTTCATAGAGATTAGAAAGTGTTGGAACCTCATTTAGTGCTTCAGAACACCCGATGAGCTATGAAAATTATACATTACACAGATATTAAACTTCTTCACACTCAAGACCCTGTTCCAGTGACCTTGCTGGAGGACATGTGTCACTGTGGATGACTTTTCAGAGCTGAAGTCCCCCTACCACTTCCAGTTTGCTCTCTCTGCTTTGATGTGAGCTCTCAGGGTTTTGTTCTGGCTGCTATGCCACTTGGGTTTATGCTTCCCTGCCACAAAAAATTCATATTCCTTTAGAACTTTAAGTTCAAATAAACTCTTTCTTCTATAAGTTGTCATGGTCATGATGTTTGACCACAGCAACAGACAGAGAAACTAACACACAGGCCAAGACCAAGAGACTTTAGGCAAGGCTTCTTTGCTTTTTAAATTAAGACAACTCCTCAACTTAGGTAAGACACATAGTTCTGACAAATTGCAGGACAGAGAAAGCATGGTTACCGGAGAAGTTCCCTTCTAGACCTTTTGTGTAGATAAGGACTTTCAACTGGTAGCGTGTCCAGTCCCTACTGGCCCACGGCTGAGCTTTTCGGTCAGCATTGACTACTAGGGCAAGGCAGGTTTCAAGAGAAATGGTCTGCTTCTCCATGAGTAGGATGCATTTGCAATGCTGTGTTTTTAACACAGGAGATGGGGGCATGCCCGGGTCCTTATTAATTCCTTATTTATGACTTTTCTGTGACAAAATAGGTGTGAGTGAGCCTTGGGAACCCCTTCCCAGCACATTATCATTTTATTCTTCATTTGGGTGACTCCTAACTGTCTTAGAAATATAACTCGCTATAGTCAGGAGCAGAAAGGATATTTTGTATTGATGTATGAGTCATTTTATATGAAAAAGAATTAAAAATAATAAAAAACAGACTTACTGGAAAATAGCCTAAAATGGTAACAATTTCCAAATGCTTAGTAGTGAATATTGAGTCATACACTTTTTTCTGAGTATTTCGAAAGGCAAGTATGGTTTCTGGTTGCCTTAGCTTGCTAATTTCACTTGTCCTTACAGTCCTCCCTTCTCTTGTCCTAGTTTTGCAACTTTAATATCTTATCTGAAGGCTTGTGCTGAGATCATGTACAATTTCTTCTGAATTCCCTGCTTGACTTTTACAGGAGATGAGGTTGTTGTAAACAGTGCGGGAGTTTAGCCTTATACACGTTCATTAGTCTGGTGGGGCTAATCACCTGTTTATTTTCAAATTAAATTTAGATTTTTCTCACTCTAAAGACATATTTACTTGTTTAGATTTAAACAAACAGCTTCAGAGAGTAGTGTGAAGATAATTAGAATCATTTGGGAGCAAGAATTTGCTCGTGGCTTTTATATCTTGGCAAATTTAGAAAACTTTGAACACTGTGATTAATTTTCACGTGCAGAGGTCGAGAGAGCCACCTGATGTGTTCCTCATGTCTGTCCACACCTATCTTCTGCCCTTATCATGCCAGGGCCAATCCCATCTTATACTGACAAAGCATAATTTTTATAAAGGTGGCGTGACTTGCAGATAAAGGCAGAGTGAGCAAGGCAAAGGTTTCCTGACTCAGCAAGATAAGCCACTGGATGGTAAATCTGCTTCAGAGAGAAGAGCATGTTAAGGATGGAAAGATCACTGAAATAAAATCACTGAAATTGTAGCCTGGGGGGTTGAAATTGTTTACCCGTTTGCACAGCAATTTGGTATTTATTTGTTATTATGCAAGAATTCATCACTGTATATTTTTACTTGTTCTCTACTAGTTATATGTTACCATGAGTTGTAAAAGGAGTAACCAGATAGACTCACATTCATCTAGGTAATTGAGTGCTGTATAGACTGTGGACTTTTAGGTAATTCCCAGTGGGAGACTAACATGGAGTCTAGAACCATGATGTGCATATCTCCAAATCTTGTATTTCCTTTTCTTTTGCTTTCTAAAATAGTTTTACGTATATGAGTGTTTACCTCACGTATGTCTATATACCATGTCTGTGCCTGTTTTCTGTAGAGTCCAGAAAAAAGGTGTCAGATCTTCTGAGACTGAAGTTAAAGATGGTGTGAGCCTCCATGTGGGTCTGGAAATTGAAGTCTGGTCTTCTGCAAGAGCAGCTAGTGCTCTTAACTGCTGAGCCATCTCTCTAGCCTTGTATTTTCTTTATTTTACTTTTTTTAAAAAACAAAAGTATACACATCACTGTCTTCCTCATCTTCTGTCTCTGTCTCTTTTTCTCTCTCTGCCTTTGTCTCTCTCTGTTTCGGTTTCTCCCTCAAAAGTTCAGATTATTACCAAGATGGCATTAGCATCACTTCTCTGGAATATTTTCAGTATGTCTCTAAGAAAGATAAAAAAATTATTAACATTATAACACTACCTATAAATATAATTACTTCTATTCATCAAATATCTAATCTGTACTCAAAATTTGCTCTTTGTTTCATAATAGTTTTTTAAAAGATGTAAACAAAAACCAAATAGGTGCTTGCTATTGCAAGCGACTGATAGATTTCAAGTCTTGTAAAAGCAAACAAACGAGCTATGCTTCCCCTCTTTGTGCCTCTGACATTTTATATGCTGGAAAAATGAGGTCATTTGTTCTAGAGAGTTTCCTGGTCTAGGTTTTGCTGATTGAATGCCTTGTGACTTGAATAATTTATCATTCCATAAATTCCAGAAATGTAGTAGTTAGAGCCAGAGTACTGTTGAAACTCTGGTATGTAGTGTTTTATTGTAAACTGTATTTTGTAAGGAATGGTGTTGCTTCCATCGTGGTGTACATTATGACTGCCTGTGTCTTCTGTGGGAGGGGGCATGAGAAGTCGCACAGAGTCAAATGGGTCTTCTAGCGTTTCTACTTTGTTAGCGGGAATGCTCTATAAAGGGAAAGATTCACGCAATAAACTTTTATTGTTAAGATTTCTCAGTATTAGAGGTGGGCGGATCTCTGTGAGTTTGAGGCCAGCCTGGTCTACAAGAGCTAGTTCCAGGACAGGGACCGAAAGCTACGGAGAAACCCTGTCTCGAAAAATCAAAAAAAAAAAAAAAAAGATTTCTCAGTATTTTCTAGCTGATAAAAGCCATCTCAGCTACTTTTTCTTCATGGTTTTCTTCTTCTCTTCTTTGGGTTGTGTCAGTATTTATTAAAGCTATTCTATTGTAGCCATTGTGAAAATATCTTTCAGGAGGGGTGTAAGAAAAACAGACCCATTAATGAAGAAATATTCTTTCCACTGAAGGACTCTCCTTTGTTTTTCTGAATGGGGTGGCTTCCCTTCCTGGCACTCAGCAGTGTAGATCGCTGGTCTCTCCTCTTTAGAGGCCACTGCCCTTGTCACTACATGACATCGGGCATATTGTGTTCTGGATATCCAGTGATATCAGTTAAACAGTTAGAGAAGATACACCCAGCAAATCCCTTCTTTCTTTTGTGTGTGACAAAGCTGTCCTAAACAATGCAATCTGCTTTGCAGGAGAAGCCCCATGGGTGTCAGAAGCCTGCGCCACATCCCAGGAGCCCCAGTGTCCAGAAGGGTAAGCAGGAATGTCACGGGACTTCAGCTCCTTTTAGGCATATGATGCTTTAGGAGGAGGCGAAGTAGAATTTCCACACTCTCCTCTCCAAATACAATCATTCGCAGAAGTTTGGGCTCCTAGTGGGTTCACACTCAACAGACATTTGTTTGCTTTGCTGTTGACAAATCACTTTTGTGTTTTATTTTATTATGTCCATGCCCCACAATAACTAAACACATTTGTTGGCATATACCCACATTCCCAGGGTCTTATGGGTAAGATTGGAATTCAGACTAAATTTACTCCTGCCGGGACTGTTTTCAGTCAATTGACATCCTCACAATAGAAGTATCTTCCCGTTGAGGGAGGTGAAGGGATTTATGGAAAGAAAGGCTCACAATGACAGGAAGACCTTTGTCAAGTCATGTCCACCCACCATGCCTCTCCTCCCACATATATATGACTGTTGCTCCTGGGATCTTGGTGGTGCCTTGAGCCATGTCCCTTGTCACTTCCCCCTCAGGGTGAACTTCCTTTTCCTCCTTTGTCCTCTGCCCTTACTTTTCTAGTCCCAGCAGTTAGGGATGACAGTGGGGTGGCAAAAGATGAAAGGAGTACTGGGTTTTATGAAGAATCAGCATTTTAAAATAGCGCCATTTTATTTTTAAAAAATATATGTATGGAGCCTGACATGGCGGTATGCCAGCATAAGGAACCCCAGCTACTTGAGAAACTGAGGCATAAGGATCACTTGGGCCAAGGAGTTGGAAACCAGTTGGAGCAACAAAGGGAGGTGATGTCTTTCTTTAAAAAAGAAGAACATGTCAGTTGGGCGATGGTGGTACACGCCTTTAATCCCAGCACTCGGGAGGTAGGTGGATCTCTGTGAGTTCGAGGCCAGCTTGGGCCACAAGTTTGGGCTAGTTCCAGGACAGCTCCAAAGCTACAGAGAAACCCTGTCTTGAAAAAACAAAACAAACAAAAAATTGTATTAAATCACAGCTCTTGAAACAGAGATCTTGGAAATAAAATGTCTGAGTTGATAGATACTAGCCTGAAAAGACCAGGTTCTCTGATAAGAACCCACAACTTTTTATTTTATTTTATTTTTAAAAAACAATCTTTTTTTATTTTACATACCAATGAATCCCTGTTCCCCCTCCCTTCCCTCCTTCCACTTCACACCTTCTTCCCATCTCACCCCCCCCATCCACTCCTCAGAGGGGGTAAGTCCTCCCATGAGGAGTAAACAATGTCTGTCACATCACTTTGAGGCAGGACTAAGGCCCTTGTCTAGATTGAGCAAGGTATCCCTCCCTTAGGGAATGGGCTCCAAAGAGTCAGTTCATGCACTAGGCAGAAATCCTGATCCCACTGCCAGCGGCCCCAAAATTGCCCAAGCCACACAACTGTCACTCGGATTCAGAGGGCCTAATTTAGTCCTATGCAGTCCAGAGTCCAGGAGCTCCCACTAGCGTGGGTCAGCTGTTTTCAATCCCAGGAATTTCAAACCCAGAGGGGCCTCTATCTCTCCTTAGTTCCCAGTTAATACAGCCCTTAGGGGAGATGTCACACACGTACTTTATGACCTCCTAGATTCTTTAGAGCCCACCCTCATGATGGCATGTATTTTGTGAGGGACTTTGTAAATGCTCACACCTTAAGCTTTACTGTGTACCAGGAATTGGAATGCTTGTTGCCTGGAAACCCTTTTTTAAATGGTACTGTGTTTCAAATATGCTGACAATGAGCTGCCTGGCATCAGACTCCCCAAATCCGTGACCGACTGACCAAATCAATCTGAACCAAGTTTTCATTCTCACCTCTTTGAGGCTTACTTCCCTGCCTGGACACTTGCAGGGTCCCCTTAGTATTCACCCCTTCACCCCCTTCTTGTCTCTTTCACTCCTGTTGACCCCTTTGTTCTTCCAGCTAGCTTCCTTTAACCCACTTTCTGATCTTTTGTGTGTATGTATGTGACCAATGCATTTGATTAGGGCCCTTCATAAGGGTGTGGGTGGGAGTTGGGTTACAAGAGCTGCACCATGTCTACAACACTCAAGAAAATGTCTCTCCCTCCCCATCAAACATTGTCTGCATATATGCTCAGGGAATGACTGAGGCTCCCTGAGCAGCTCCCCTTCTGTGCCAGGCTGCTGATAGGTCCAGTCATGTGGAGATTTTGTGAAGGTAATCATGACAGCATGAGTTCAAGTTTGCAACAGCCGTGTCTGGAAGTCAGTATTACACACATGCATGCACGCACGCACGCACGCACACACATCCCCATCGGACTTTTATATCCTATCTGTCTGTCCCTTTTTTCACAATGTTTCCTGAGCCTTGGAGTAGGTGACGAAGACATCTCATTTGTGACTAAACATTTAAAAATTAATTCTCAGCACTTTGGCCAGTTATGAGTCTCTGTATTAACTGCTAACCTCTGCAAAAAGATGGTTTTTGTGACCAAGACTGACTGCAGCGCTGTTCTATAAACAACAGTAGCAATTTAGAAGACAATTTTATAGACATGGCATGTCCATACCAAAACAACTCTTTCCCCTAAGTTCACAAGGACAGATTGTCCTTTTTCTTTGGCCGAGAAATTTAACCTTTCTCGTGGTTAAATTTAGGGAAACACTCACTGAGAGATAAAGTTCCTGGCTCTTTGTCATGCTATTTGACTTATGACAGTTTTTAGACCCATTAGCCCTCTTCAGCAGCCTCTAGAAGAACAGCAAGGTTGTACAACAAAGCTTGAGTGCTGGTTTTACCCATGGAGGTTTGCACTAGGCACTTCTGAGCTTTATCCAGGAAGCTGAATATTAGCGACACAGGGCTAGAGAGATGGCTTGGTAGTCAATGGTGCTTGCTGCCCTTCCAGAACACCCTGGTTTGGTGGCCAGTACCCACATCTGTCCATATATTTTCTAATATAAGCAACACCATGCCACTTTATTTTTTAAAAATATTTATTTTTAATTTGCAATCACGTGTATAAGAGTGAGTGTCCATATGCAGGTCCATGCACTTGACTGCAGTGGCTACAAAAGCCCGAGGATAGCATTGGATTTCCTGCAGTCGGAATTGTGAGTTGTCTGACGTGGATGCTGGGAGCTGAATTCAGACTTTCTGAAGAGTAGAATGCACTCTTAACGGCTGAACCATGTATCTAGCCCCTATTTTTGCTTGTTGGTTTGTTTGTTTTTTGAGATAGGGTTTCTCTGTGTAGCCCTAGCTGTCCTGGAACTAACTTTATAGACCAGACTGACCTCAAACTCAGAGATCTGCCTACCTCTACCCCCGAGTTCTGGGATTCAAGGTGTGAACCATCAACCCCCCCCCTCTTTTGTGACATATTTTCTGCATATTGTAGTTCCAATGGTCCAGGTTTTTCATTTTTATTTATAAATCAAGATATACTTCCTATATCCTATTTTCAGCATATGATACAGTAAAACTTGGACACAAACCTCAATAACTAAAAGTGAGAACACATAAGATACAAAATATTTTCATCTCCCCAATGAGATGCCTTGTGCCCCTCCCCAGCCTCTGCTCCCTAAAGTTTTCTGAGCTCCTTTCCCACTGAGCCCTGATTTAGACTTTCCCATTGATGGAATCATACCACATATCCTCTCATGTTTGGATCTTCTGGCTTAGCACAATGTTTTTGAGACTCAAGCATGCACTGTTATCAGCTCTCTCTGGGTATGTGTGCAGGACACTGCCCTATTTGGACATTAGTCCCGTTCTCTTGTCGTGTGATTGCTATTGGTCACTTGGCAGTCATACCTCCTAGAAAGCCTGTTCCCACCTCATCCAGACTAAATCTGGCTTCCTTCTGTGTGCTTGACACTGTACCGAGATTCAGCTCCTGGCCTTCGCCAGCTACCTCTCCGATTTCATTTCCTGTGTCTCCTTTACACCTTTAGACTCAGCATCTAGCACAATGCCTTGCTTGAACCTCTGTTAATTACTCTGCAATAAATAGATCTTCTCTGCAACCAAACAAACTGGTTTTCTGGTTCCCCTTGATGGTTTCTTCTACAACGTCAAAGTGATGGCACTAGTAACTTTTTAAACGTTACTCGGTCATAGTGAGGAAGTGGAAGCCATTTTGTTATTTTACCTAGCACCAACATTCAGATTTGCTTTCAGTCATTTTTTTGGTATTTTATTAGAATTTCTAGGATTTACTCTAACCCAATTTTTTTAAAAAGATATGTTTTGGTTAAGAAGCTGTGGGATATATAATTGCTTGAGCACAGAGGTGAAAATTGCTTTGCCATACCCATCTCTCTCTCTCTTTTTCTTGGTTTGTTTTTTTTTTGAGATAGAGTTTCTCTTCTATAGCCTTGACTGTCCTGGAACTCACTTTGTGCGCTGGCGTCAAACTCAGAGATCCCCCTGCTTCTGTCTACCAAGTGCTGGGATTAAAGCCATGTACCACCATGCATGGCACCATATCCATTTTTCAGGCACTATAATGAAAAACAAATCTACTGTGTTCATAGTTGCTATTCGCGAGAAAGCCACACTGGAAAACACCCAAATGCCTGTCAACAGAGGAAGGAATGAGGGAATGAGTTGTGATTCATTCATGCTTTGGAAACTAAACAAATGTTACAAGGAATGGTTTATAATTTTAAACCTCAAGATAGATTAATTTCAGATATGATAAATGTCAAACAAAAGATAGCGTAGCCCATATAATATATAATATGTGATTCAATTTATGTATAAATTCAGTATCAAGATAGGAGTAATAGTTCCTAAAAGTTAAGCTACTTACTGTTCATCCTGGTTGGAGATGGTGTTTGCCAAGGTGAGTAATGGGGAAAGGAATCTGGAAAACTTCTGAGGGTATTGTTCATTTTCTGTTTCTTGATCTCAGTGATGGCTGCATGTTAGAGTTTGGCAAGTCAAAAAATTATGAAGGTATGTTTCGATCACATATGAACGTGTCTATCATGTAAGCAAAAGTCAAAAGGTAAAGATAAACAACAAATTTTAAAAATAGAGTTCATGGTTATAAGTTCAAAACTGTTACTGAACAATTTATATTAAAAACTGGTTGAGAAGAGCTTTAAAATTTGTTGATGTTTGTTAGCATACCAAGATGTGAGCATAGAGTCAAAGAATGAAACACATCACGAAACCTTTACCACATTTATGTCCAGGGAACGTCCAAAAGGTGGCTGAAATTCAGCGACTGTTGCTTGACCTGGAACCGTTTTTCTGAGTGTGTCTTCGAAGTGTTTTCTAATGTAGAGAGCACAGATGAAGTTTCTGATTTCCTTGTTCAGGTTTGACCTGCCACCGGTTATCTTGTTTTCCATGGACGGCTTCCGAGCTGAGTATTTGCAGACCTGGAGCACTCTGGTGCCGAACATCAACAAACTGAGTAAGTCCGGACAGGCGGACAGGCGACCGAGTGCCACCGCTGAAGACACCCACTCCTCCTGTCTCTTCCCCTCGAGCACCGTCCGTGCTTTGTCTTACGGGGGGGAGGGGGCCCTCTCCACATCTCAATGATTGACCTCTGTGCTCTATTTTCACTAGGGAAAGGTTTTCCTACATTGGTTCTCCTTGCCCTTTTCTTAAGTAGCATGCTCATCGTTTTGTTTATTTCGCTATGTCCCATGTTTGAAGGTAGCTTCTGAACGAGGGAGCTCCATTACGTATACCAAGTCAAATGTGGTATTTGTCAGAACTGGGTTCCGCATCTCGGCAAGGTGGCTGTGAGTCAGGAAGACAAGGGCTTGAAGGAGCCTGGGTTGTTGGGTCAACCTGACGTGTACCAACAGTCCACTAAAGCCTCCGATGGTCAAGCTCCGTCTCCACTTCCGGTATCAGACTGCATAGAAAGCAGATCGGTCCACCATTCACAGCTGGGAGATGTCTGTCAGGCAGTTTCTCCTTTCCCTCGCAGCGCTAGCTTGTCTGGAAGATGGTCGCTTCCTAGCAGGCAGGACTGCCATCAGCTCACTGCAGGGCTTTAAGTTATGATCCATAAGGTCCTTATTGTCACACTGCTATGCTTCTGAGCTAGGGCACTTGGCCCTCATGAAAATCAACACAACAATAGTAAATAAAAGCCTGAGGTCACAGTCTCTGTTCAGACTCTTGGGCTCATAGCAATTCCTGTCTTTCATTTCTTTTCCCCCAGACTTTCTTTTATCTCCAAAATTCTTGAATACAGTCACCATTTTATTTGATTTCTTATTTTGATTTTTCTCCAGACTATTGGAAAGTGACCGTGTAAGTCTGAGTAAGATTGAAGTTGCTAAGTCTCAGTTTCCTTACTGGTAAAAAGAAATGACCAGAGCTGATTTCTTCGGTTAACCCCATGCCAAGACGACACAGAGAGGCAGCCTGCTCCTCTCTGCAACACAGCTGCCCCCTCATTCAGACAGATCTTTGGCAAAGGGACTGAGAATTTTCAGTGCAGAGCTCACCACTCTCTGCTGAACTACTTGGGTCTGGAAAATTAACCAATATCTCTCATTATCTAAATTTACTTGGTAACGTGGATCTGAAATCCTGTTGTCAAAGGGGAATTTGATGGAAGGTTGAACTGAACCTGTTCTCAAGTGGAGTTAGTTGATTTTCTCATCCCACTGATAATTGGAAATGACATTAACAAATATTTCAACCAGAGCTTTCTGGTTTCTGCTTTAAATACATTTAGTCACGTATTCAGTTCATCTTGTTAGCCAATGTGTCAAGACTTCCAACACAACTACTTCCTTGTCAGTTTCTAGGGAACTGGAGTATAATTGTTTGGATCTGAAACGCCCCTCCCCCACAGGCTGTGCTTTGAATACTTAGGTCTCAGCTGTTGGCTTTATTGCAAGATGTTTGGAAACTTTTGCAAAAAAGTCAGTCAGCATGTCCTTGGAGTATTGTTTTTGGCTTCTTCTTGCCTCTCCTTTGCCACTTTCTGCCTAACAGGACAAAGAGAATTTCCTCAGTTACATTCTTGTGTGTTCTGCTCAGCTCACAGAACCCAGTAGCCAAGGACTGAACACTGAATCCTCCGAAAACAAAAGCCAGACTGAATCCTGATTTTCTAGTTGTTCATCCAGGTTTTGGTCACATGGACAGAGAGTTAACTAATCTATGGATTAAGAGCAGGTATTAGGAAATAAAGTTAACATCATGGTAGCCTTGCGGTGAAGTAGGCATCGCTCTTAAGGAAGTCCAAGTGCCTCGCTTCAGCATCCCATCGAGATGTTGAACTACAATGCTTGTCAAAACTGAGCATGGATTCAGACCACACAGCAGTGAGTCGTATCAGTAACTTCTAAGTGGATGAGGATATGGCTCCCAGACTCATATCATAATGGGCTTATGACATTATTTCATATTAGTGTGAAAGACTGTACGCATAGCGTGGCTAGAGACAAGACCCGGAACCTTTTCAATATGGAATAGATCTGACTTGGGTAGGAAGCTGCCTTCTGGAAAGTTAGGCGAGAAGCTGAGGCTAAAGTAAGACTACAAGTATGTAGTGGAGACTAGAAGATTCGTCAGGTTTCTTTTGTTGGAGTTTTTGGAGATTCTAGTTGGCAAGGCTGGCATTTACAGACAGTAGGCCGCTACAGTCTCCGCACCAGGCCATTGCTTGCTGCCTTCTGCTGTATTTTGATAAGAACGCTTGACTCTAAATCTACTACTGTAAGCGTATGGGACAGTGTTGTCTGTAAGCACAGTGGTTACAGAGGGCCTCGAAAATGCCATCATTGTACACAACAGATTTATATATACTGGTTCACAGTTTGATAGCTTTTCCCATACTGTCTGTGCTTTTGAATCAAACTGAGTTTCATAGTTAACATACACTTTAAAAACTTATATAGTTAGCCACTCCCCATCTTTTATGGGTGCATGCATTTTACATAATTACTGATATGGATAGATTTCTTGTTTCTATTTTACACAAGATTTTCTGACTGACATTAGTTCTTCTGTTGCTTTTTCCCCTTTTTGTTGTCTTTTCTGCTTAATTTTTAAAATATGCTTTGATTTTTTATTTTGTTTTGTATAATTTCTGTACATATTTTCTTTGTATAAATTACCATTGCAATTTATACATTTTTATCATGTTATAACACCTACTTTACAATAGGAAATTTGTACACAAAACGCCACACTTTTCCCTCAACATACAATTTATGCCACAATTTATGCCTATGTATATTATATATTCATCAGCTTATCATTTAGCTACAGTTATTTCAATATTTTGTTTTTTATCTTTTAGATTGGCATTAGATGTGATTTACCTTCTACTTACGCATAATTAAGAATTTCTGTATTGGTCCGTATGTTTGCTTCTGCCCATGCTTTCTTGTCTTCTCATGTGATTTCATCTCAGCATCCTTTTCAAGGCAAGACGAGGGCCAATGAACTCAGTTTTGTCTAGAAACCTGTTTCTCTCTCTCTCTCTCTCTCTCTCTCTCTCTCTCTCTCCCTCTTTTTTTCTTTTCTTCCTTCTCCCACTTCCTCTTTTCTTTATCTTTTCATGGAGAACTTGGATAAATTGTTCTTGTTTGATAGGTTTTTTACTTTTTCTAGCTTAGCATTTTGAATTCATTATTCCTCTCACTTCTGATTTTCTTCTGAAAAATATTTACTTATACATTTACAGAGGCTCCCCAGGAGTGCTAAGTCACTTTTCCTCTGATGATTTCAATGTGTTTATCTTTTGATAAATTTATTGTGATGTCTTTTACGCTCCTGTCTTCTGGGTTTCTGTAGGTGTTCTGGGGATATAAATATATATATACATACATACATACATACATATATATATATATATATGTCCTCTTTCCCAGATCCCAGCCTTTATTTCTTTGAATAAACTTTTCAGCTCTTTCTCTTTCTCTTCTGAAAATCCCAAGGTGTATATATTGGTCCCCTTGAGGATGTATTGGAAGACATTTCATCTTTATTTTCTTTATGTCATTTTTAAATTTTTTTCTTCTGTAGGAATCATTTCCAGTGAACGAGTTTTTCTGGCCTTTTCTTCTTGATCTAGTCTGAATTTGTAGTTCTCTAGTGAAATTCTCAGTGAAGTGATTGCATTCTTGGGTTCTACGATTTCTGTTTGGTAAATCTGCATATCTGTCTATGTCTTTTATGAAATTCTGTTCTTGAACATGAATCAATAATGAGCATCTTTTCACTACATAACTCTCTGTTAGCTTCATTAAGATTGACTTCTGGAAATTTGTTTTCCTTGTGATAATGGAGAGGCAGATTGCTAATTAGTGTTCTAGGTACAGTCATTATCTTTGATATCACTGGGCTTCCAGGAGAGTAGACTGGTTCCTGTTAGTGCTCGAAGGAAGGTTTGATGATTAATGTCAGTTGTCATCTTGATGAGATTCAGAGCCATCTGGGAGATGGATCTTTGAGCGTGCTTGTGGGGATTCTCTTGATCAGGTTAAAAAAATTTAAAGTTTTTGTGTAGGGAAGACCTACACAAAAGGGGTTGTACCATTTTCTGAGGTTGAATCCTGAACTACAGCATGAAGAGACAAAGCAAACAAACAAACAAAAAAACCCATGCCAAGCACAAGTAGTCACTGTTCTCTTTCCTAACTTTCAATACAATGAGACCAACTACCTCAAGCTCTTGGCTCTGAATTCCCCCCCAAACAAAGGACTGTGAGTAAGAGCAACCCCCTTTTCCCTTAAGCTGCTCTTTTTGGTTATTTTATTTCAATGTCAGGAGAAGCAAACAAGACACTGGGCAAAGCAGAAGCCATTCTTTTGAGGAAGCCCTGAAAGAGAAATACAATTAGACATAATCCAGGGGTAATCTCTGAACTAGGGTGCACAGCTTACTCACTCTGGGCTAAGGCAGAGTGAGGAACTGGGGTGAATGTGCCCATGCTGGCTCAATTCTTCTTGTTCTCTTCAGTCCCTGAAGAATTAGTATAGGCTGGGTCATCCCAGTTCTTTAAGACAGGTGAGATAGGAACTTACACTTGGATTTGAACTAGGAGGTTTGTCCATTGTGTGTAGTCTAATTTTCTTTCTCCCTGGAGGGAAGCTGGGACCTAGAGGTCCCCAGTGGCTCCTATGGTACATGATTCTGTGCTGAGCGACAAGGAGTTCCAGAAGTTGCCAAGTGGCTATGCTCACCGTTGCCCTCCTGCCCTTCAGGAGCCTCCGAAGAGGGTTCTGGAGTTCTCACACAGGGGATTGATTCGGTTGCTACTGAATGACTGTGCCTGTGGTGTGACGAAGAACTTCCTACCCTTTCAAAGAGTTCCCAACATCGCTCCCTCTTTAAACTTTCCTTCTCCCTGTGCTGTGGGCTTAGACACAGACTTGCAAACACTGAGAGACCAACACCCTACAGAACTTACAGAGTCCACTGGGTTCTGGATGGGACCTAGGTTAGCTCATATTTGACTAGTCTATCCAGAGGGTATAAGATATATGAAAAATGGAAGACACATGTCTTGATCTGTGAATGTCACTGAGCTGTTTGTATGTCATTAGTTTGTGTGTGTGCGTGCATGTGTGTGTGTGTGTGTGTGTGTGTGTATGGCACAAAAATATTTCATATTTTATCAAGATTGCTTTAAAGCTCCAATCTGCATGTTCCTCAACTTGGTCTTATCCTCATTTAGTTTTCTGTTTTCCTTGCAGTCTTAAAGACTGTAAACCTGGTTACGGGGAAGGATGCTGTTCACATTTTTGGGTGGTTTTTTATTTAAAGTTTTCTTTCTTCTCTTGTGTGTGGTGTATGTGCTTGTGTGTTTGTTTGTACATGCCCATGCATAATGTGTGCTTGTGTATGTAGAAGCCAGAAGTTGATATCAAGTGTCTTCCTCAAACAAATTCCCTCTTTATTTCTGAGAAAGGGTCTCTAGCTGAACTTGAAGCATGTCAGTTTGCCAAGGCTAGGTGACTTGGAACTTCCAAGGATCTATCCGTCTCTGCCTTCCCAGACTTGGGGTTAATGCTGCACATGGCCATACCTGGCTTTTTATGTGGGTGATGGAGGTCCAGACTCAGTTTCTCATGCTCCTGCAGCTAACTGAACCATCTCCCTGCCCCTAAAATTTTGTTTCTTCGAAAGTGTTTTTTATAAATAAATTATGTGAACAATTAATATTTTTAAGTAATATTAGAAAGTACATAGTCAAAGCCGAGCCTTGCTCTGAGGACCTTTCTTTCCCCCAATGGAAGCAACCCATCACTTCCTTTTCAAAGCAGGAGAATATTTTTTTCCCTGTGGAAGCAACCCGTCGCGTCCTTTCCAAAGCATTCTATTGGATCATAATTCAGATTCAGGAGACGCTCTGCTGGGAGGCCGTGCTTCCTTCTCTGTCCTCTAGTGTCCTGGTTCTAAATCATGGCAGAAAACAGTAGCCTAAGTCTGAAGGTAGTCACAGATGTGTCCTGTTTGCCGCAGAATAACCAGGGTTAATTACGGTTCATTTGTAGCCAGTATCTATAAGTCTTTAGAAACTTGAGTTGCCCCACCCATGTTCCAAGGAAATCAAAACAGGAACTGATTCTACATATCTAGTCATTGTATAATATTTTTCCTCTCTTGTCATTCTTTTAATGATGAAAGTAGATTAGATTTCATTTTGTCATAGAACTTCATGAGCATCCAACTTATAACGCCCTAAGGCAGTGACCCCTCCACCTCTCCTCTTCCCATTAGGGTCCCTACATTGTGGGCTTGATATGGGTGGGTTCCCAGGAGATTCTGAATGGGGAAACTTCTGGATCCTATTTAAAAACACCAAACAAAGGCTGGGAAGTAGACCAAGCTTGTGTCTGTTTGGAAGAACATTGTTTTTCAGCTGCAGAGCATGTGACATTTTGGCCATCAACCAACTTCACTTTGTGTTTTAGCTTAAATAGGATCTATAATGGGAAAGCTGGCTTTTCGAAGGAGAGGTCACGGCACTCGGGATGGAAACACTGCATGGGTTTCACGGATGCCAAGGAAATAGCAATGTGCTCCAGTGGGGCTGACCTCCTTCTATGGGGCTGCTGCTCACACTGGAAATGGAAGAACAATGGGAGTGTAACTAATGCCATACTCTGTGAAAAACAGCTTGCAGGAAACGCCATAGATCAGTGGAAACTGAACCCAAAATAACAAGCCGTAGAGTGAACTCATTTCACAGATGTTGCATGGTGGCATGGGCTCGTGCAGCAGCTGTATACTGCAAATGCCTTTTCGGGTGTGGAGGCAGTTCTGAAGAGCTTTGTTATTCTGAGTATTTAAAATCTGGAAACTGCCAGCTGAGAGATAAATGCTGTGCAGAAGTTGTCACGGTAACGACCAGATGCATAAAGAGAGGAATCCAATGAAAAGGATGGCAGCAGTGTGCAGTTCAGGGTACTTTTAGCTGAAAGGGCAGCAAGCTAGGGCTCCAGCTTTATTTTATCTAATCTAACACATGCTAAGAATGGAAAGTTTTAAGTTTTAAATGATTCAGAAGAGAAGAAGAAAAGATTGCAACATATAAAATTATATGAGATTCAAATTTAATGTCCACTTATAACATTTACTGTACCTTGGCCTCACTCACTTGTGTATGGATTACCTGTGGTGTCAAAAAACGAAGTTGAGCTGCTGTAGCAGAAACCATGTGGCCTTGAAAAACCTCTTGGCTCTTCCCAGAAAAGTACTCACTCAATTTCTAAAAATGGACTTTTTTTTTTTAAAGTAATGGACAAAGTATAGGGGTCAGAATTCCAAACTCTTTCCATCTTAACTCACCTTCCAGTTTTCTGGCTTTATAGGAAACATGCTGGTATTTGCTTACCCAAAATATTCCTCAGAAAGAAATGACTCTAAACTCTTACTATATTTTCTTGCAGAAACATGTGGAATTCACTCAAAATACATGAGAGCAATGTATCCTACCAAAACCTTCCCAAATCACTATACTATTGTTACGGTAAGTGTTTGGCCCTGGTGAAAAGCTGACGCTATAGACGGGAAATTGACTATATTACATAGACATATGGAGCAAGAACTGGCAAGCCTGAGCCACATACTTCCTAACTACGTGTGTAATGGTGCTTAGGTCGGAAAGGCATGGTTCAGTGTGAGGCCAATAGAGTGCCATGAGACATTCATTAGCCACAAACGCCCCTAGCATTAGGCTAACTCACCACTGTGAGGCCATGGCCACCTCCATCATGTGAGAAATATCATTCTCCTGGACTTTTTGACTGCCCTTTACTTAACTAAAGGTCAGCTGGGTAGGCAGTGTATAAGGACAGACACTTCTATGTGGAAAATTTTAGTCTCTTCTAGTTTTTTTTATGATTTTTACTTGACAGAATTTTGTTTCATAAATGGACTCATTCTGGTGACGTTTTAAAAAGATTGGACAACCAAAGCCAACGAATTCATCCTAGTAAATAAAATATATATATATAGGTAACAAAGAGTGCCTAGGCACACAGAGTTGGCTTCGCTACTTTGTTCTTTGCTATGCTAAAACACCTGAGGCAACTGAAGCAAGCAAGAAAGGGCTTAGTCTGAAGCACAGTTTGAGGGGCTACATTCTGTAATGGTAGAAGGCATGGTGGCAGGAGCCGGAGGTTGGTTGGTCATGGTCATGACTAGTTGGGAAGGAGAGAGGGAGAGAGAGAGAGAGAGAGAGAGAGAGAGAGAGAGAGAGAGAGAGCAGTAGGGCAGGGCTACAAGGCCTGGTGAGATGACTCAGAAGGTAAAGGTGCTTGTCACCAAGCCCGACAGCTTGAGTTCTGTGCTCAGGGTCCACCCAGAGAAAGGAGAGAACTTAACTCTTCGAAATTGCTCTCTCACCTCTTCACGCTTGCTGTGGCATGCTTATATCCCCCACAATGCCCACACATCCATGCACAGATAATAAATATATAAACTCGCACCTGTACCCAGTGAGCCACTGACCACTTCTTCCATCAAGACTTTTCCTCTTAAAGGCTCCACAGCCTTCCAGAATAGCACTACCAAACAGGAACCAAGTGTTAAAACAACTGAGCCCCTGTGGGACATTTAACAGTGACACACCAACGGACATCAATGTAAACCATTTGCTTGATACCAGTCATTTGCTGCTGAAGCCAAGAAATGGGCTTGTAGGGTAGAGACCTGCACATCTTCCTGATACTTAGGTTTGTGGCTAGACTTTTATATTGAGAGATATGGGGTTGGAGATGTAGCTCAGTGGGAGAGTGTTTGCCGACCATGTGTGAGGTTCAGTCCCCAGTCTGCAAAAATGAATATATGACAAATTAGACTTTGGCAGGGTGGTGGTGGTGCATGCCTTTAGTCCCAGCACTTAGAAGGCAGAGGCAGGTGGATCTCGGTGAGTTCTAGGCTAACCTGAAAGTGAGTTCCAGGAAATCAGGACTGTTACACAGAGAAATCCTGTTGTAGCACGAATAAAAACCCAGTGACAGAAATTGGGGTTCAACCCAAAAATCAGAAAAGCAAAGCAGCCAAGCCACTAGAGAAGTCTTAATCTCTACCAAGGCTGGGTTAACACAGAATAAGCAGACTAAGCCTCTCTGTCCTCCCATTTTATATTCCCTCCAGTGCTGGGATTAAAGGCCTGTGACTCCCTAGGACTGGGATTAAAGGTGTGAGTCACCACCACCTGGATTTGTTTCTGCATTGATCTTGATCAAGCCCAGGGTGGCCTTGAACTCTCAGAGATCCACCTGACTCTGTCTCCCAAATCCTGGGATTAAAGATGTGTGTCACCATTGCCTGACCTTTAGTGGCTTTAGCTTTGCCTTTGGCCTTCAGGCAAGATTTATTTTCAAAGTACAAATAATATACCACTACATCCTGTTTCGAAAACAAACAAAAGGATGGCTTCCTTCCTAGGTATGAGTACGGATCTGTTGCTACTGCGACATGCCTGCCTTTTACTAAAGTATTCTTATTTTTGTAACAAAAATTATAGGGCTTGTATCCAGAATCTCATGGCATCGTTGACAATAACATGTATGATGTGCACTTCAACAAGAATTTTTCTCTTTCTTCAGTGGAGAAAAACAATCCTGCCTGGTGGGGTGGGCAGCCGGTATGTACCATTCTGCTCCTGGCCTCCACGCCTCTCTTTCTGTGTGCCAATGACTCAGGCTTCTCATTTTACCCCGAGTTCCTCATCACCCATGTAGTTTCTAATGGCTGAAAATTTTACTATTATTTATTATTGTCATTTGAATTAAAAAAGTTATCGTCATTTATGTTGAAATTTGGGTATTGTATCATCAATGTACCAACCCTCAGCTTTCTCAAAAAGATAACTATTTCTCCCCACACTGTTTTGCAATTTCTTCAAAGGTAAAGAACTATGCGATGTTATCAGTGTGAAAGAAACAATGAACCGCTCCTACGTTACTACATGTTTTATTTTTGAGGCAGATTGACTGATTACAAATTTTAAGTTACTGTAAAAACAACCATGAATGGTCATGAGCAAATTGTCAGTCAAGAGCTGTTAGCAGTAAGCCACAGTGTTTGTACCTAACAGTTATCCTATTGACTTTCACTCTCTATAGATTTGGCTAACGGCAATGTATCAAGGTTTAAAAGCTGCTGCCTACTACTGGCCAGGATCAGATGTGGCTGTCAACGGCTCCTTCCCTACCATATACAGGAATTACAGCAAGTACTGAGCTAATACTCTCTCTAGGGGGAGATCTATAGGATCGATTTTCTTGTTTATTTATTTGCCTTAAAGACTTTTTCCACTTGTTTGGTGTGTGTGTGTGTGTGTGTGTGTGTGTGTGTGTGTGTGTGTGTGTGTGTACTGCGCTCAAGTGTGCCATGGAGTATATGTACAAGTCAGAGGCCTCATTTCGAGAGTCAGTTCTCTTCTTTTCTCATAGGGGTTTGAGATTGAACCCAGGTCACCTAGCTCAGTGTCAGGCACCTTATCTGTTGTAGCTTCTATTTGTTGCTCTTTTGTTGCTTACCCTGACACAAAGCAACTTATGGGAGGAAGGGATTTATTTCAGCTCACATGGTCAGGTTAAAATCTGTCACTGAAGGATGCCACAGAGGCTGGAACATGAGACAATTGGTGGCATCATATCCATAGGCAAGACTTGGGAGGGAATGGGTGCACACATGCTCACCTGCCTGCTTGTGCTGAGCTCAGTTGTTCTCCATGCTTACAAAGTTCGGGAGCCCCTGCCTAGGGACTGGTGCTAACCACATTGGACTTGGTTTCTCCATCAACTAATTTAATCAAGACATACCCAGAAGCCAAGCCAATGCAGTCAATCCTTCATTAATATTCTCTTTCCTGGTGGCTCTAGGTTGAAAATTAAAAGTAATGATCATAGCCTCTGGGCCACTACACTGTCCCCTTTCCTTTTCTTTTCAGTGCTAAGAGCTGAACCCTGGGTCACATGCACACCAAGCCTACACTTTACCGCCGAGCTCCACTCAAGGCCCATTTTGTCTAATTTTGATCACAGTTCTATTCTTTCAGTTGTTGAGGCCCAAGATCTTAGAGTTGTTGCTTCTGTTCTCATATTCCTTGTCCAGTTTGTCAGTCCTTGCTTTTGACTCAACAGATGATGCAATCTGAGAATCTTGTGTTACCTCTGTTTTTGTACTTCCACCCCTTTGCCTGGAGCCTGGGAGCCCCTCTGTCAACACCCCTCTGCTTCTTATCCCCTCTGATCTATTCTTGTTCATCAGTCAAAAGAGTTTCCTTTAAGTACAAGTCCAATGACGGCACTGGTTTGCACCCAAGATTTTAATGGCTTTCAATATCCAGCTCTCTGAATGTGTGTAGTTCTAAGGGAACATACAAAAGCAGCTCTGAAAGGGTTGTAGCCAGAAAGCCAGTAGTAATGTGACATTTGTAAAAAGAACATTTGGATCTTTCGAGTAGTCAGACCCTTCTTTCTAAGCACACTCTGCTTATTCTTTCTAATGAGCTACTTTATTCTAGGAAATCTGGTAAGAGCAATATCGAAGAGAGGTAGCCGTAGGCATTGTTTTAAGCCAGTTTCGTTGGATTCCTATGTGTTCTAGTTTCTTTTCTGCTACTGTGGTCAACACTATGACCAAAGACAGCCTACAGAAGGGAAAGGTGTATTTTGTTTACATTTCTAGGTCACAGTCCACCATTGAAGTCAGGGCATGCACTCAAATAAGATCTTTGAAGCAGACACAATGGCCGGATGCTGTTTGCTGTGTTCTCACAGGCTCTTGCTTAGCTCACTTTTTTTTTCATCTGCCTCGGGATTGTACCACCGACAGCATCTGGGCCCTCAATTCATAATCAAAACCATGTCCTACAGATATAACTATAGGCCAACTTGATATAGACAATTCCTTCACTGAGATCCCATTCAAGTGATTCTAAGCGGCAAGCTGACATAGAAAACCAACCATCACACTATGCCGGCCAGAGAGAAAGACTTTGAGGCCCCTCACTCAGTGATTAAATTCTATTTCAAATACATAGATACTGTTTGCTAATAAGCGTGAATATATAAATGAATAAAAGTGAATAGAATGAATCGTTGATAATGGATGGTTTTCATTTTGGCTGTGGGAAATTAAAGGAGAAATGAGTAAGGAGGAAAGAATTGTCTTGATTAGAAAGAGTTTGTTTTAAGTCTTTTTGAAGTGCTTACAATGGGGGAGTACGCCGCATCCCTTTTAGTGTTCTCATCTTGCACTACAGAATGGATGCCTGAAGGTGTTAACTCCCCTCCCTAAGGAAGAATACATTGAAATATATTTGATTAAAATTTCAAAACTTTTCGTTCCAGTTCTGTCCCATATGAAACCAGGATCTCTACGCTGTTAAAATGGCTGGATCTGCCCAAAGCTGAAAGGTAACCCGGCTGTTGACGAGTGCTCCATTGTGGTGTACATATGGGAGAAACCGGAATGTTCTGTACCATTGCTGGTGGTTTTTCAAAACCTTGGAATTAATTCCCTGTCTGTCCTTCTGTTTTTCTGTCCTTCCTTCCTTCCTTCCTTCCTTCCTTCCTTCCTTCCTTCCTTCCTTCCTTCCTTCTTTTCTTCCTTCCTTCCCTCCCTCCCTCCCTCCCTCCCTCCCTCCCTCCCTCCCTCCTTCCCTTTCCTTTCCTTTCCTTTCCTTTCTTTGTTTTTTTCCCATTCTTCCTTCTTACTTTGTCTGTCTTTTTTTCCCTCTTTCCCCTCCTGCCTCCTCCTCCTCACAACCCCTTTTGGTATTTTGAGATGTTTGGTCATATGCTGGCCTGAAACTCACTGCATAGACCAGGCTGCCTTGAACTTCTTGCCATACTCCAGCCTCTCCCTGTTGAGTACTGAGATCACACCCTTTCCAAATGAAACCTTTTCCAAGCTGGTTAACTGATTAGCACTTCCATGGTTATGAAAGTTTGGAACTGTCTAGAACCACATTATAAATTATTTTAGGCCATACGTAGCCCTACACCTTGTCCATCTCTATGTCAGACCGAACATCCTGTGACTAACATGTAAAAAACGCCTTTTGGAATAGACTGACTTAACAAGACCCTAATTTCCACCAGCGAAGGGCTAAGAATGTGATCAGTAGCTTCTAGGGCTAATAGCAGAGTTGCCTCCATTTTTGCTGTAGCGCTCCTCTCTAACACTCTCAACAATGTGTTTGAAAGTGTCTTGATCTGTGGCTTTCTCTATTCTGTTACTATACAAACTTCATGAAACTGCTTCTGTGTTAGACTGTATAATTTGGGGTAAACTAAGTCTGTGCTGGGGCCATGGTCACTCATATTTGGCTCCCCAACAAACGCTCTTGTCCTCTTTGAGGTGAGAGATGTGTTTTGAGTTGACACAGGCCTGTGCCACTTCCACTAGCTCTTGCATTGCTTTTTAATGAGCTCTTCTCAAGATGTATTCAAGAAGTATTCCTGCGGACACATACTCCGGTGAGGGGGTTTGTTGACATTAACAACTAAGGTAGCATCAGTCCCCAAGAGGTGAGGCAGAGAACACAAAAATATAGAACTGAGGCAGACATGGCAGAGGCTCTTGCACTTGTTTCCTTGGCTCGACTCCAGGAGCTGGAAGGGCTGTTGCAAAGCCAGAACCACAGACCAGAATCAGAGGCTACTGAAAGACAGCACCAGGTAAACAGAATCCAGCACATCAGAAAGCAGCCGCTGGCAAAGGAGTTAGGCAGAGAACACAGAGTCAGCCAAAGGCCAGGCACAAGGAAGTAGAAAGGGCTGGGCGCATTTGAGAAAGGTCTTACCACAAGAGCAAAAGGGATGCTTTCACAAATGAGCCACAGTAGTGCTTGTTCTGGGAAGGTATTGTTTGCTTCCCATTAGGAGACTCAACTCCACTCAAGCCAAGAGCATCCATTGGCCTGGGAGGGGGCCTTAAAGAGAGAAAGAGGCAGGAACAGCCAAATATGCTCAAGACCTTTAAGACCCTCAAATCCATCTGTGTGGTTGTCCCATCTGTATGGTTGCTAATATCATGCCTTCTTTTGTTTCAATTTTGTGCCTAGACCCAGTTTTTATACCTTATATGTAGAAGAACCCGATTCTGCAGGGCATAGCAATGGACCAGTCAGTGCTGGGGTAAGTTCTTTTTGTTGTTTGCTTGTTTGTTTTCAAACAAATGGAGAATCGTCCAGCCCTAACCTACAAAATAAGATCAGATTCTTAAAATTTTTTTACCAAATACTCATACTTAAGACATACTTGATATCAAGCAACCAAAAGTCTAAAGCCAACATTTTGGGTTAATAGTTTAACTGTGAAATTGTTAAAAGTTCTGGGAAGGATAACTGCCTAATTAACCATAAATCTTTTCTATTGTTTTTATTGCACTCTGCATTTTTCTCTGCTCCTTTCCCCTTCTCCCCTCTCCCCTTCTTTCCACTCCCTTGACCCCTACACTCCCAATTTACTCAGGAGATCTTGTATTTTTCTCCTTTCTATTGAAATCCATGTATGTCTCTCTTAGGGTCCTCTTTGTTGTCTAGGTTCTCTGGGGTTGTGAATTGTAGGTTGGTTTTTCTTTGCTTTATGTCTAAAAGCCACTTATGAATGAGTACATATTTTATTTGTCTTTCTGGGGTCTGAGTTACCTCACTCAATATGATGTTTTCTCAATTATCCATTTGCCCACAAATTTCAAGATGTCATCATTTTTCACCGCTGAGTAGTACTCCATTGTGTAAATTACCACATTTTCTTTATCCATTCTTCAGTTGAGGGTCATCTAGCTTGTTTCCGGGTTCTAGCTATTATGAATAATGTTGCTATGAACATAATTGAGCACATGCCCTTACGGTATGAATGAGATTCCGTTGGGTATATAACCCAAAGTGTTATTGCTGGGTTTTGAGATAGACTGTTTCCTAATTTTCTGAGAATTTGCCATACTGATATCCAAAGTGGCTGTACAAGTTTTCACTCACACCAGTAATGAAGGAGTGATCCTCTTAGCCCACATCCTCTCCAGCATAAGCTGTCATCAGTGTTTTTGATCTTGGCCATTCTGGCAGGTATAATATGGAGTCTCAGAATTGTTTTGATTTGCATTTTTCTGATGGCTAAGGATGTTGAGCATTTCCTTGGGTGTCTTGAAAGACACTGAAGTCATTTGAGATCCGTCTGTTGAGAGGTCTCTATTTAGGTCTGTACCCCATTTTTTTAATTGGGTTATTTTTAACCACAAATTTTAGGTCTTTTGATTGGCAATCTGATGAGGACTTTAATGTGGAACTCTTAATTCACATACTGAGAACTCAAGGCCAAATACTTCCTGAGCACTCAGCATTGTAGTGTAGACATTTCAAGTGAAGTCACTGCCCGACTCTTCTGGTGTTCTCCACTGTCTACCCTACCCACTGTCACTCAGAGCTCATCACAAGCACCCCAGGGACTGACTTCTCTCCTTATCACTGGAGTGACTGCTAATGCCAATTTCTTCAGCATCTAGACCATTCTCAAACAACTTTTTCACATGGCTATTGTACTTAAATACTATTTCCAGCAAACAAAGCCATTGTCTTTTCTAAACCCTACTGAACCTCCATTGTTTTGTTCAAAATGTGAAACTTTAAAAGCTCCCAGGGGTAAGATGTCCTATGGAAACTCATTTAACAATTGCATCCACTGGAAAGTAAACATGTTTGTTTGGGCCGTCTTCCTTTACTAGTTAGCAGTAAAGTCTTTTTTCTTCTTCCTGCTAAGCAAAAATTGTTCCTAATGCAAGGCCCTGCTCAGTTCTCACCACCTGTGGGCCTCTTCAGTCTTCTGGTACCATTCAGAACATAATGCAGCATCTCACACTTGTTCTGGTGTATCTCGGAATGAACTTGATGCAGCATCTCACACTTATTCCGGTGTATCTCAGAAAGAATAACTTACTAACTCCAAAATTCTTCTGCTTCTTCTCTGTTTAGCTGTTGTCTATGTGTGCTGCTACATGTTTGATAAGATTAATCATTCGAGACGGAGCACTGTCCTGTATTTTCCACCTCTGCATCTGACTGAGATTAGGTGCCATTAGCTTTTTCTTTTCTTTCCTATGCTCTAGTTTTAAAAGCATCTATCTTTAAGTTTTAAGAATAATTATGAAAAGTGCTGCAAATGAAGAAAACTTGAGTGCTCAGAGGTGTCTAGAAAGAGGCCCTGTTCTAGTAGTTGCCGGTGGGATTGTGGGTTGCTGGAAGAGTATGTTAGTCAGGGTTTTCTAGAGAAACAGAACTGAGGTGATGGACACACACACACACACACACACACACACACACACACACACACACAGGTCCAGAAATAACTTATTAAGTGAGCTTTAAAATGGTAATGACAGCCAAATCACACCCGAGACACTGAGAACTCAGGAATCATTCTGTCCTTGAAGCTGGTGCCTCACTAATAGGAATAGTCCCAGAATGTCTGTCTCTTGGTGGGGAGTCACAACAGACAGCTACTCAGTCCATCAGGTGAGATGTCTCAGTGTTCTTAGCTTGGCATCGAGAGCCCAGAAAGTCAGAAGCAACAACAGGGCAAATCAGCTTGTAAGAGGGAGAGACAACCGAGCAAATGGTCAGATGATCTTCCTTCTGCAATGCCCTTTTTTTTTTTAAAAAAAAAAAAAAAATCTGAATTGCTACCAGAATGTGATGCCCACTTTCCATATCAGTCAGGCCAATTCCTCAGGTGAGGCTTCCTATTCAACAATTCTAATTTGTGACAAGTTGATATTAAAATCAACCATATTAGTGAGTCTCCCCCTGAGTAACAAAAAGGAAACGGAATTTGCAGATGGCTTGGTAGAAGGAGCTGACTATGTACTATAGGACCACACAGAAGGACCATGCAGACCATTGCCCCCCTTCCACAAATAGACAGCACCATAATGGTGAAGAATGGTGGTAGTAGGTACCGTTATGGTCCTTTTCTGCAATCCGTCCTGTCTGAAGTGCAGCGTGGCTAGAACCTCACATCCCTGACTAGAACACCGGGAATCAGAGGAGGCCATAGAGAAGCCAAGAGAAGGAGGCAAACACCCAGTGGTGCAGGCCAGAGAAGTGTTCAATGAGAAACATTGTGGCACTGTTATTAGGAGAGGTGAATGGCTAGTTCCATACATATTTAGACATCATTTTTATTGGGCAAGAGGGATGCAAGAGAAGGAGGGAGAAACATGTTAGTCTCTGCAAAAGTCTAGAAGAAAGAGGGCTTGGACCAAGGAAGAGGCCAACATCAAGGCTGGAAGAAGGAATGGTTGAGATTCAGATAGAGGATAGATGGTGACTTTTGGTGGGAGATGGGTGAGAAATGATGTGTTTCTGCTTTGTGTCACATGCAAACAGGTGAGTGATGGGGGTTCCACTGGCATTTATAAGCCTACCACAGGGACATGTTGCGGGTAGATGTTTGCTTATCTAATTGAAGTAACTATGATGTCCAAATGAATGTAAGTTTCCAAATGGCAATTGAATATGTATTGAAAGATGAAAGCGGATAAGGAGCTGGGAATTGGTAGCATACAGCTACACACAGAAGTGGAAAGGTCATAAGGAGGGAGAGAAGAGTGGTAACCAAAATGGAGATGAAGACAAAACCTACGTAAGATCACAGCAAATGGAGGGAAACAGATGGAGGAAGTTTGATAGCTTTGCAATTTTAGTATTATCATCTTATTGCTATCTGTAATCACATTTTAATTTAAAGTTCCTAAATCCTGTGAATTAAAAGTGTTATACCCCAATTCGCAAGGTCCCCCAAAAGCCAACAAGGAGACTGAGTCCCGTATGTAAAAGCAAAGAGCCTTTATTTTATGCAAGTTTACAAACTTGGTCTCTCTGTGTGTCCAACGTATTGGTATAATCAGAGAGCCCCAAGCTCAGTTAGAGTTGGGTTTTTATAGTAGTAAAGGTGGGGGTGAGGGATTTCTGAGGTTCAGGACAGCTGATTGGCAGACATTAGTCTAGGGGTGTCCTGGTGAGTGTGTGTTGGCAGGTAGTCCTATCTACAGCTGTTGGAACATTGGGCATTTCCTTTGGATGGTCTCTTCTTGGGTGGTGCTCGGGTAATCTCAGTTCGTGTTTCTTCCTGCAGCCAGATATTGCTTTAGGGTAAACTGCTGAGACTCAGGCCTCCATTTAAATTCATCCACGTCTGAGTCCTACTCTGGCAGGTGATAATGGTAAACAACTTCCTTTGGGTAATCTGTTCATATTTAGCTTATTATGGCTGACTCCTACAAAAAGCACAAGGTTGTTTTGTTGTTGCTGTTGTTGTGTTTTTGGTTTTTTTTTTAATTGTGCTTCAGCCCATGTACTAAGTTGAAAGCTCATTTAAGATAAGGTAATACCCTAGTTTACAAAGCCATCTCCAAAGGATAAAGAAAGTAACAAGTTAATACCATGTAATTTTTTGCTGTTAAAGAAAGTCTTTATCTTTGTTGTTATAGATATTTTAAATTACTAAAAACTTGATAGTTTAAATGATAATGTAATGGGAAGGTTACACTTGAGAGGGCCTAATGAAATGGTGATTTAGAGGGTGCTGGGATTTTGGTATTGAGGAAGCCATAGAAGTCCAGAAACTTCTTTTCGCTTTCTTCCCTCTTCTCCCCTTTCTTCCCCTCCTTCCCTGATCCTGCTCTCTCTCTCCTCTGCTCATTCCCCTCCAGCCTTCTATTCTCTTTCCTTTTCTCTTGCTCCCTCCACTCTCCTCCCTCACTCTTCCCTTCTCCTCCTTTTCTTCTTCTTCCTCTTCTTCTTTCATCTTCTTCTCCTCTTCTTCCTTTCCCTTCTCATCCCTCTTTCTCTTCCCCTTCCTCCTGCTCCCTTCCCCCATCTCCCCCCCTCTCCTTCCTTCTTCCCTCTTCCCATTGAGTCCTATGATGTAACTCATTGAACTCTTAGTCCTCTTGCCTCAGCCTCCTCAGTGCTGTGCCATTGTCATGGTTGCTTTGTATGGAAGCTGAAACATGTACAGACTGGTTTTCATGAGTCAGTAAAAGTCACCTGTTACTCATTATTCAGTAAAGAATCTTTACATGTTTAGTAGGATGAAAAGTTGGGAGGAACGAGTCGTTCCGAAGAGAAAATTAGAGACAGATAATGTTCACACACATGGCAGGATTTTAGAGTGCTGGCAAGTGCCCCTGTAGAGGAACATACTGAGAGAGGTTACATCTTGGAGGATGGTGGGCCTTTGGGAAGGCATTGCTGTATAGGACTTCCAGCCAGCTGGATCCTCTGCAGCTTTGAATTCAGTTTCACAGGGAAGAAATGGCAGATCCAAAGCACAATTACTCACTCTGGTCTTACCAGTTAACCTGTTATACCAGGGCTTCATGTTCCTTTCCTATTAGCAGACATGGGATAAGTTAGGGTATAGGGATCTTGCCTTACAAGAGCTCATTTTGCCCTTGGGGTGGGAAGGCTACACACACTGGTGATTTCAAGACTGGGAAGTGCAGTGGCAGCAGTGTGTCAAGAGCTGGGAGAGGACAGAGGGTGAGAACTGGCTCTGAGCACGCTTGGGAAATGTGGGTAGGACGGTGATGTGGAAAGGGACATTGGCATCTGGGACAGTGACAGACAAATTAGACTGAAATATCCTGACACTAAGAGTCAGATGAGCATCTTGGGTTTGGTGATAGATTAGGGTTGGTTCCAGTCTTTTTGTCTCTTAGCAACCGTTGGATGTAAGTAGGTTAAGCCTTCACAACAGGACATTCCACATCCATGAGTGCTTTCCGGGAGGATTTTATGTGAGAATTAGCTAATGTCTTTAGTTTTGTCTGGTTTGTAAGATACTGTTTCTAAAGAAGAAACAAAGACAATAGTTGTAATAATAAGAGAAACAAGACCCATATCCCTGATCCTTTACTATAATACTTCCCTTTTCACTAAAGAGGGTTGGAAAAGGACAGCTTTGACAATTCATTAAACTTTAAGTCAGTTCAATACACTTTATTGATAAAATAAAGAGAAATTGTAAAACACAAAGACTACAAACAGTTAAATAAAAATGAACCCTAAAATTTGCTAGTTAGACGCAAGCGCTGTTTATATGGCTTGGTATATTTCTGTTAGTTTTCTGTTCATATGTTTTTACTTAGAAAGGGTGAGATAATTACATTCAAAACCAGGGTTATGAAACATGAATGGTGGAGTTTATAATCTGATTTTCTTTTGTTAATGTTTAATATATAGTGTTGTGAATCTTTTCCTATGCCTTTATTTTCTCTAAAATTCTTTCATGGGCAGGGAGAATAGTTCAGCTTGCCTAGCATGTTTGTGTCTGTGAACCTGAGCTCCAGCAAAACACACACACACACACACACACACACACACACACACACACACACACACACACGATTTGTAAGGACTATAGCCTATGCAGCTTAATATTTGGGTGTAATTTATTTTTCCTAGAATTAAAATGACAAGTCAACAGCATTGTAGGTGGACTTTTCTGTCTAGACCACTGATCAGTTCTGTCCCACCACTCACTTCCCCAATAACCACACAGAGACTTAATATTAATTACAATTGCCTGACTGATAGCTTAGGCTTGTTTTCAGCCAGCACTTATAACTTAAACTAACTCATTTCTAATAATCTATATGCTGCCCCAAGACTCGTTCACTTCATGTAGGGAGGTACTTCCCATTCTGCTCACTCTGTATCTCCTGATGACTCCTCTCACTCTGCCTTTCTTTTTCCCAGCATCCTCTCCGTTTGGCTCTCCTGCCTAACCTCATCATGCCTAGCTATAGGCTATTCAGCTCTTTTATTAAATCAATCACAGTGTAAAGGACTATTCCACATAATATGACAGGTTTCTTTGCATGTAATATTTGCCTAGAATTTGAACTATTTGGTTGAAGAAAATATTACTTTTTAGTAGTCTGGTCCCCCATTGTCACAGAATCTTTTCAGAACGTATGCAACCCTTTAGCTCTTTTAGAAGGGACCCAGATTTAGACCTCTACCATCAGGAATTCTTTTTAAGGTTTTTTTTGTTTTGTTTTTTTTTTTTTGTTTTGTTTTGTTTTGTTTTTTTGGTTCTTTGAGACAGGGTTTCTCTGTGTGACAGTCCTAGCTGTCTTGGAACTAGTTCTTGTAGACCAGACTGACCTCGAACTCACAGAGATCCTCTTGCTTCTGCCTCCCAAGTGCTGGGTTTAAAGGTGTGTGCCACCACTGCCCAGCTCCATCAAGCATTCTTATGAAAACATCTGTAGCCGAATGGTGTTTGTTGATATTCAATATTCCTTCATATAGTATAAGCCTTTAGTCAGACTTTCTTTATAGAAAACGTGCTTCAACTTTCTTGTTATATATAGAGAGTGAGAAAATTTATATTTGGTAGTTGTGGTGGCAAAGGTGCTATCTCTGATGCCACATTTAAAATTGAACTAATTCTAGAGAAGAAAAAAATACACTTAATTTTTTTCCTTGACTGGGTAACTATTTAGTTACTGAAATGGCTTAAAAGAGCAACTTGAACTCTGAATTATTTTTCAGGTAGTTAAAGCCTTGCAGTTAGTGGATAATGCTTTCGGAATGCTGATGGAAGGTTTGAAACAGAGGAATTTGCACAACTGTGTCAATATAATCCTGCTGGCTGATCATGGTATGGTGGGTTTTTTTTTTAAACCCTATTTTATCATTGGCTATATCTTATCCTTCTAAAGTTAATACAAAATGATGGTGATATTTCAAGTCTGGATTTCCAGATGTCGATGCTATTGAAAAAGTAAAGAATGCATTTTGTGATCGACCATGGAAAGATTTCTACCTTAATTATTTAATAGTTCTGCATATTTTCTGTCTATAAGCTTTATTTCCTGAGAAGCAGAGTCAAATAGAGTTACTAATGGTTACCAGGGATATGGGCAGTCTACGAAGAGCTTCAGGCTGCCTTTTAGCCAATGGTTTCTTTGCAGCAGTTGGCTACATTGAAGTCTTACTGAGCTCTTGCGTTTCTTAAATTACATGGCAGGTGTGTGCTTAAGCATTGGTCTTGTCTACAAAAGCCCTGTCTTCTTTTGTTTCCCAGCTCAAGGTTAACTCTGGAGTTTGTTTGTGCTCGGTAGGAAAGGAAGCTGATCCCCCTTCCTGCACACTGATGCCTGCATTGTTAAGCCGTCTCCCTGCCCCCTGACTCCCATTCTAATGCACATTTAAAGCTTCTAGAATAGTTTCCTATATCCTTGTGCTGTTTTGAAAGTATTGGAAGAACTTTACACGAACATTTTATTAAAGAAAAATGTTAAAATTAAAAATTTTAAATGCAGTCTTAAGAATCTGCCCATTAAAAAAAAATACATCATTAACAACTGGTTCTGGAGAACATGATATTTCAATGGACTTCAAATGTACCTTCAAAAGCAAATCCTTTGGAATCGTTTAATTCATCTTTATTAAACAAATAATCAACTTATTCTTTTCCTACTGAGTCTCACTTTATGGAGATGAGTCTCCTCACCCACTGCCACAGTTTTCAAGTTCTGCCATTCACAGGATAATAATTGAATAGATTCTACAAATCCTCACTTCACTTGCGTTTGGAACATATGTTTGACATTAACAAAGAAAGACAAGATTTTTTTTTACCATTTATATACGTCCAATGAGTTTTTATTTTATTTTAGGAATGGACCAGACCTACTGTGACAAGGTGGAATACATGACAGACTATTTTTCTCAAATAAACTTCTATATGTATCAAGGCCCTGCCCCTCGCATCAGGTCGCGCAATATCCCTCAGGACTTTTTTACCTGTAAGTATGAAGGAAATGAAGGGAAACATTGAAAGAGTAACTATAGTTACCAAGTTCTGAGAGCCTGTGGCAACCATAAGCTTCTTTTTAGCTTTTTGGGAAAAGCCCACAGAAGCACATGAGGCACCCCCAAGTGTAGTTAGTTTACACAATGCAACTCACACTGTTGGGTCAAGACGAATTGTACTCCAGTCTTTAATTCTAAAGTAGTTCTTTGATTTAAGAAATTTTCACAGTTTTTTTGTTGTCACAGTTATTGATAAATAAATATGTGTGCCAAGTTTGCTGAAGTTGTGTGTATTTTGGCAATGATTTACATGTAATGTGACTTATCTTTTTGTTTTGAAACAGTTAATTCTGAAGAAATTGTCAGGAACCTCAGTGTAAGTCCCTTTTAGAAATTTTTTGTTATATTTATGCTTAGAATATATTAATGTGTATTATTATCATTGTTGTAGTTGTTGCTGTTAAAATACAGCCAACAGATATATTCCTATTGTATGGGTTTTGTTAATTCACTACTGTTATGGATGACACAAAACTGTTTTAAGCATGCATGGCAAGCAGTCAGAACAAAAACAGGAAGATGGAATATGAACTATTGAGGATAAAGAGACACTGAATACGCAGGGGTTAACATCATCTGGAACCTCTTGCGAATTCAAAGCCATGCTAGCATAGAAATTCTTCAGAATTGGGATACATGCTGTGCGCATACTGGATGGCCTTGGGCCTCAATGTTTCTTCTGGCCTCTCTAAATACACTTGCTTTCTTTGTATTTCATCATTTAATGATCTGTATGCTGCAGAAGTTCTGTTGGGGAAAAGGAGCACATCTCTAATATGTGAGAGGCGCTAAGGGTTGAGGAAGGCAGGCTTTGAGGTCCTTTCCCATGGCATCACACACTCAGGCTGGGTGTGGAGCTACACGGGCTGGAAGAACTGGGGTGTGCTTCTCCAAGTGCTTTCTTACTCCTGGGAAAACGTAGTAGGGTGGTCTCAAGCAGACCTGAACTGCAACCTCCACTCTGTGCTAAGGATGATGAAAGACACGCTTTAACCTTAAATCCGATGTCTATGCACCTAGTTCTCAAACACAAAGACTAACCAGGTGCTTTGTCAGAAGCTGGAGTACCAACTTGTCTTCTCTAGACTCATCTCAACTGCACATTCAGAGAAAACCTGTGGCCAGTCCAATCACCTGCTGATATCAGAGGCACGCTCTGTTCTCTCGTGGGGAGCTGTATTTAGCATTGCCATGTGCCTGCCAGAAAACGACAAAAATACAAAAATACTGAGGTAGAAGAAGTCTAGAAAAGATTCTGAAATAGGCAAACAATCAACAGAACAACAACAATAACAAACTGGCAAAAGTCTGCAATGAGTACTTCCTTTCTATAAGGCGGCCTCGGAGTTGATGCAGAACACACCCAGACACCAAATGCTTGGCTCCAAGGAGATTTATTACCCTGGAGGGGCAAGCAGGGGATGGGGGTGCATCTGCATTGGACAAAGACATCAGGTGTTTCTTAGGGAGTAAAGGAATATTCTGTGTTAGGGTGAGATGGTAAGTGCTGATTGGACGGGCCAGCCAGTAGAGCCAAATAGTCGATTTTGGCCGCTGGACCTTGGTGTTCGGTCTCAGGATTGAGTTGGTGGCAAAAAATGAGAGACTAACCCCTGGGAGCTGGCTTTAGGAATAGGGATGTAATCTAATGGTTTAGCAAGGGAGAGGGCAAAACCTACCGGTGCCGTGTTTGCCATGCGTGGACCTGTTAAAAAAAAAAACTCATCACTTTGCTCTCTCGTTTGATAATTTTCTCTAACTCTCCCACTGCCTGTATCTCTTTTACATTTTGCTTTTATGTCATATTTCATAATTCCTCATTTTCTTCTGTAAATTGCCTAAGAGATAGCAGACACTCAAGCTTGATAGCTAGGATGAGATACCGTGGTTTAAAATACATGAGAATAAAGAAGGAAATTTCATTTCCTCGTATTCTTACTTATATGTTGATCTTTTCTCATTTTCTTTCTCATCGAGGGTATGAAGGTTTCTTTGTAATTCTGTTTCTCATTTCTCCATTTTTACTTTGCAAGAATAGACACCAATGTGGTTTTCATTTTTAAAGTTTTAAAATAGTAATTATCAAACAAGTTTTCAAATAAAATTTTACTAATTTGTGATGAACCCATGAGCTTTTCACAAATAGAGTACCTTTAGTTTCAAAAGTTATTAAAGTGACTTGAAAGCTAAGGAAATAGTTTTATAAGGTCAGAGGAGTCAATTTTGATGGGACTTTTTGGTCCAATTAAACTGACTTGTATATTTGTGTCCATATCTGTTAACATATATAATTTAACCTTAAAAGTTGAAGTTGTTATATAAATCTACTTAATTTTCTGTCAAAAAAGGGAGGAGAAATTTGTGGTAGATTAGATAATACCCAAGCATACAAATTTAAGAAAGACATCAAACATTCAATCAAAATTTAAATTGCAACATAAAGATTGCAGTAATGATAAATACAATATGATTATAAATAATATGACAATCATTATGATTATAACTTTATAATTATAATTTAAATTGATAATTATGATTATAAAATAAATATAATATTTGGTCTTGTGGATAACAGGGTTAATAATCCTAGCTTATTAGCTAATCTTGAAACTACTTAGAAAAGATTATTTTAAAAAAATTTTATATGTATGTATGTTTGCCTGAATGGCTTTATGTGCCCATGTGCTTGCAAGATCCTGAGGAAGTCAGAAGGTATGGGGGTTGCTGGCACTGGAGTTATAGGTGATTGGGAGCCACCATGTGGGAGCTGGGAACCACACACAAACAGGTCTTTGGCAGGCACAGCAAGTGCCCTCACTGCTGAGCCATTCGTCCAGCACTAAATCTACTTCTAAAAATTGTTAAAATCTTTTGCTTTAAGGCATTTTTTGTTTGTTTAGGATAGGGTTTCTCGGTTTAACAGCCCTGTAGACCAGGCTGACCTCAAACTCACAGAGATCCGCCTGCCTCTGCCTCCCAAGTGCTGGGATTAAAGGTGTGCACTGCCACCACCGCCCAGTTTTAAAAGTTAAAGCTTATCCTTTCTTTCCAGTGCCGGAAACCCGATCAACATTTCAAACCCTACTTGACTCCCGACTTGCCGAAACGACTGCACTACGCCAACCACGTCAGAATCGACAAGGTGCATCTCATGGTGGATCGGCAGTGGCTGGCCGCCAGGTTTGTGTCTTCTCGGAGCCAAACATCTTTGTCTGTATGCCTAGTTAGCTCTCCCCTCCCGTTAGGAGCAAACGTCTCTGACCACCCACAACGCCTTGGCCTTTTCATGCTACCCGCCACTTCCTCTTTGCCGATACTTTTGTGACATGGTTGCCGTTCGCGTCTTAATTTTCAAACCAGATCAAAAGATGGAGGGAGGTTGAAACTGCTTCCAGGGGCTCTGGAGATGCGAGTGACAGCGTATGTCTATCCTGACAGAGTAAAGGCTTTGTCGTCATCCAGGCTGAGTAACATCGGAATCGTTAGCTGGCTCTTTAAGACTATAGTCTCCCTGGCTTCCATAAAATAGTCTTTTAATGGCTAGGGTCACTAATTAGTAGTGACACTTATTTCTGAGTAAAGAAGCAGAGAACAAATACAGATCTACCTTCTTGTCACGAAGTAATTCTGATTTTTGTTTTGTTTTATTTTTTTGAGACAGGTTTTCCCTATGTAGTTCTGGCTGGCCCGAAACTCAATATAGAGGCAGCCTGCCTCTGCCTCCTGAGTCCTGGGATTAAAAGTGTGTGCCACCACACCCAACCTGATTCTGAGTTTTAAAATAGCAATTCTATATGTATGAGTGAATATAAACAGGATCAGTGTCGTTCTGTATTTTCTGGCCTCATGGGTATCCGTGCAGCACAACGCTGGTGGGGAAGGGACTGAAGGGAGGACAGCGGTTAAAATACATGTTAGACAAAGAAAGACAAGCTGAAAGAGGACAGGGTCATCCATCTCAATATGTGTGTGAAGGAAGAGAAATTGGGGACTTGACTGAATTTATTCTGTAAAAGTAACCGGAAAATGCAGTTTGACCAGACTGCAGTTCCTCATTTTGTCACTAGAGGGCAATAGACTCTCCTTGAGAATTGGTTTCTTAGCCCTTTGTGTTCAAGCCCACCGTTTCGAAAAATGTGTCCTTAAAATATGTGAGCCAAACTAAACTACTATTAAATATAATATGTTAGTAATTTAATACAGATAAATGGAGAGGCAGTCGCCAAATATTTAGTGTTTGGGGTATGAAATCAAAGAAGTTAGGAGGCCATTGGTACATCATGACCTAGAGTGGGTCCAGCCACCATGATGCCTGTAGACACAATGTGCCAAAGCCCAGTTCCAAATGATGAGCTCTGTATCCTTTTCAAAAACTAGCAGTGAGGTCTGACCTACGGTATCAGCCTGTCTGTTCAAGGCTTGGCTGCCCACGTAGCTACTTAATGGGACTCGAAAAAACTAATCTTATGCCTACCAAGCGTTTTTCTTTTGTGGAATAAATTTTATTGGCAACTGTGTGTGTATGTGTATGTGTGCATATACATGTGTGTATGTGTATGTGTGTGTATGTGTGTATATGTATGTGTGTGTAAATACGTGTGTGTATATGTGCATGTGTGAATATGTGTATGTGTGTATATACGTGTGTGTGTGTGTGTGTGTGTGTGTGTGGTGTAGTGCATTTGTGTGCATGTGGGTGCACAGGTTCCGGTGGAGGCTGGAGGATAGCTTCTACTGTTGCTTTCTAACATGGTTTGAAATCAAGGTTCTCACTGACCTGGAGCTCTCCAGTTGGCCAGACTGGCTGGTCAGGACGCTCTGGAGATCTGCGTGTCTTCCCAAGCCCCAACACAGCACTAAGACACAGGTTACATACGTGTACAATCATGCCAGGCTTTTATGTGGGCGCTGGAGATCTGACCTCAGTTCCTCATGTTTGTATTGCAAGCCCTTCATCAAATAAGCCATTTCCTGGAAATTCCTGGAAAAAATTGTATTTTAAGAATTCGCTTTCTTAAGATCTTGGAGAAAGTAGAAAGTCCTTGGTAAGTACCAGAAGACTTGAGGTGAATTTAACACTAATTTCAAATGTTAAAATGTGAAAAAGTTGACAAATTAATTAAATTTGAAAAGTCATTTAGCAAATGAAGTAACAGCTTATGGAAGAAATTCCAGGAAGTTAAAAATAAACATCGAAGTTGCAGAATTTATAGACGTCTTACCCTGTTATTAGCAACTTCTCCAAAGTATTCCTTGTTTATGGCTTCATATTATTCCTAGACATTGCCCCCTTAAAACACGAATCAGTATTTCCCCAAGTTTCAAAACTCTATTCCTAAATCACTGACTTCCTAGTCAAACTGAATTTGGTATACAAAAGTGAGTCTGACCATAAAATCTTATAAAATTTTGTTTTGCATTCCTTATTTTGCTTGTGTATGTACGTGAGCAAGCGCATGTATTTGTGTGTGGGCACATGTTTCACAGTGTGTGTGCCGAGGTAGAGGACCATTTTCAGGAGTTGGTAGTCACTTCCCGCCACATTAGTCCTGGAGACTGATCAGATTTTAGTCAGGGTTGATGGTACGTGCCTTTATCTGTTGATCCATCCCCCCCCCCCTTGAAGGTAAAGTCTTTGAATCCATACCTATTAGTATCTCTCCTTGTCGATGTCCAAGAGCTAGCAAACTTTTGGGTTCTCTTTGTAAAAGCTAGAAGTCTCGTTCTTTCTGTCTTACTCTTTGGTTTATCAAAGGCTGTGAATTTGACCATGAAAACATACATATTTGGTTGGCAAAAAAAAAAGTGATTTTGAAAACAGAAGCTAAATAAATAGCTCTTAAAGTTTGACTTAGAATAGCATCTTCTATCAGTACCCTGAGCAGTGGATAATAATGTCACATCTTCACAGGAGCCCATCGAGTACAAGCTGTGGAGGAGGTAATCATGGCTACAACAACGAATTTAAGAGCATGGAGGTAAGCCGGCAGCTTTTAAATAGACACAAGGCACCAGTGAGATAAGAAATACCTAACACAGAGGGAATATGTGGTTTGGCATAGAGGGTGAAGTGCTGTGGTACAGAGAAATCGTAGAGCAGGGGCAGGCTTGGGGTAGGTGTCTCTGAGGATGATTGAACTAGTGGGAAAGAGTTGATGATCCTTGGGTAACATTTGAGCAGAGACTCCATGATAAAACACCTTTTCTAAAATTAAGGGGAGCGGTGAGTATCCCATGCAAAAGAAATAACCAGTGCAGAGGCCTTAGTTTGGGGCATTCATCATTTGTTAGGGACAAGGAGCCTTGGCAAACTACTGGAAGCTTTTGACACTGGCTGCTGCTGGTTGGGAAGGAGGAAGCAAGAGAATAGCTGGGCATCCAGGTCTGAAGGGCATAGTCGTTGTGCAATGAGAGATGTTGAATAGCAGTTGAGAGTCATGCTGGAGATAGGCTTGCATCACGGCTGAGAGGGATTGGTGCAGATAACAGGTGGAAACTGCTTTAAACATCATTTCTCCTCCCTAGAAGAGATTCTTACAGAGGCCTGAGGAGCAAAGAGGGGTTGTCCCAGAAGGAAATGTGTAATGAGTCTTTCTCTGTCCAGAAGACGAAGGCATGTCATTAATTATGGAAGTTTGGCCTTTAGCTGAGGCTTGTTGCCAACTAGCTTTTATAACTTTAATTAACCCACATTTTTATTAAACTATGTTCTACCATGTGACTTTATCTCTATCTTATTCTGTGTGTTAGACTCATTTGGCTTCTGGCTTGTCTCTTCTTTCTCTTTCCCAGAGTCCTCTCTGTCCCCAGAAGTCCTGTCCAAATTCTTCCTGCCTAGCTATTGGTCATCTAGCTCTTTATTACACCAATATGAAGGTGCCTTGGCAAAGACATATCTTCGCAGTGTAAATGAATATTCTGTAACATAAATGTATGTTTCTTTCTGCACTTTGTGAATTTGATGTCATCTAGTAATAACGTAATAACTCTTACCACGTAGGCAATCTTTTTGGCACATGGACCCAGCTTTAAAGACAGCATTGAAATTGAACCATTTGAAAATATTGAAGTCTATAATCTACTGTGTGGTGAGTACGTTTAAGTCAGCTCACGAAAAGGACATGGAGTTTGTAATATATTTCTAACTTGAAATTAGGGATAAATTGAAGGCTGCCTGCCCTGCATTAAGAAGATGGGAAGCAGAAAGACAAGGAAGATTTCTCATTCAGAATTTTTCAGTTACATAAGTGACTCCTTTTGCTTTACTAATAATGATAAATTTGTATCTTAGGAAGCCAAGATTTTGAAAAATAGTTTAGTGATGAAATGATAATTCGAAAAAATTAGAAAAATAAAATAACAATTTTAATTTTTAAAAAGATAAACATATCTAAGTCCTAGGAGATATGTCAGTCAGGAAAGTGCTTGCTGCACAAGCGTGGGGACCGGAGGTCAGACCCTCAGCACTCCTGTGGTCATTGATGGAACAGACTCAGGCAGATCCCTGGGGCTCACTGGCCAGCCAATCTAAACAGCTGGTTCAGCTTCACTGAGAGACCAGGTCTCAAAGAAGGAAGCTGAGAGAGGTTGAAGAAGAAACCTGACATCAGTTCTGGTCTCTATATGCACACACATACACATGCACTTGCACCCATACACATACACACATGCATGCATGTATACACACACACACACACACACATATATACAAACTCAACTAAAACATGCCTTCCTATTATTACAAGAGAAGTCTTCTGAAACTAAATGGGGTAATATAGTTTCATTTTGCTCGACACTTGTTATTACACTAAGTGTTATAAAACTGTGAAGAATTAGTGGTCCAGGAACCAAACTTCCTTCTACACTCTTGCCTTGGTCTATGACACCAGCAGATTGTTCACTTAGACCGCCCGAGCAGGGAGGAGCTGCAATTTCACTGTTGGTTGGACACGGACAGATTCACGATTGTTTTTCTTAATCTTGCTCTTGGCTCATCATAACTGAATGTGACTTAGAGGGACAAAAAGTCTCTGTTTGAACACAGGGTGGGGGTTGGCCAGGTGGCTCAGCAGGTAGAGGTGCTTTCTGAGTCCAGTCTGGAATACACATGGGAGAAGAAGAGAACAGATTCCCACAAGTTGTCCTCGGATCCCTACATATGTGCCCTTCCTTATCACAGTAAACACGTTAAATAGACAGCATCCAAATACATGCATAAGGGTAATAAGACTTTAAAAACTATTTATTACAGTCTTAGCAACTTAAGTTCTTAGTCCCCGAAACTGGGCTTAGATCAGGGATTCTGGCCTTGTTGGGGTGATCAGAAGAAATTTGATAGGGCTCGGGGAGGTTTTCGGTGGTAGGCTGTCTCGGGAATCAAAGATTCATAGCCCTAAATGTGCTACAGAAAAAGCAAGTTGAAGAAGTTAGGTCAAGGGAGAGTGTTCATTCAAACTGGCCCTGAAAAAGACAAAGGAAACTTCTCTCATATCTCTACATGTATCCCAGGGACTTTAGGGTACAAAGAGCTTTTAGGAAGGGAGAGAGGCAGGCCGGAGTGATGATGGTCAGAAATCTCTGTGCATGGTATGATCTTACTCATTCCAGGAAACGTGTGTTTTTTGTTGTAATGAAAGCCCCATACCTGACTTTGTTTCTCTCTGTCGCCCTGAGTCAGTTGTCTGAGGGTCCTTTGCTCTACCCAGATAGGAGTCGCGGGTAGGCAGGGAGGAGCTCCGCAAGCGCTAGCTTCTAGCAGCTTCTATTTCTGTCTAGTTCTACCAGAGTTTGCTGAGCAGCATCAACCGCTGTAGTCAAAGCAGCAGCAGGTAGCGCCCTCTAGTGTTCAGTCCTTATGCAGGTCATGTGTATCCGGCCATTGGCAGCAGGAGTGGACAACACTCAGGCTGGACTTTGAGACCCTAGGTTGAGACTTGACAGCCCTCTGCAGCTCCCTTGGTGGCCAAGATCCACATGTTCTCTTTTCTGGCTCCCAATTGCTGTTTATCCTTCGTCAGTGTTGACTGTCCACTCTCTCACCACGTGCATCTTTTTCTCTTTCCACTACCCTTATTTGTGCCCAGGCTGCTTTCTCAGCTTGGTTGGTGCCAGACTACTTAGTGTGGCTGCCTTCCTGCCAGGACTGTTTGGGTCACCTAGACAAGTCACTCCGGAGGTTGGGGTACCACTGTTACCGCCTTCTTCAGCTGCCAAGCAATCCCCTGCCTTGAGGCGTTCACAGCCTGGTTTGCGGCCGGCTGGGCACTGGCTGCCTCTGCTATTCTATTGCCTCTACTATTCGGCTGTCTTCCCATGGGCTCTGTGGCCGCTTTCTTTGTGCTACAAACCCAGCCTGCAATACTGACAGTAGACCAGAAGGACCACTCATGCAAGACAAGCCTTACTGGGGGCGAGGGTGCTGATACTGTAGTATCATGGGAGGAGGCGGTGCAGGAGACCACCTTCCAGCCCACTCACTGAGTGACCTGCAGCGTGTTTGGGCCAATCACAGTCATTTGTCTGGACCAATCACACCTCCCAGAACCAATTACCGGTTTTTTGAGACTTGTGCTTCTTTTACCAATTGCAGACACGGTTAGATGCAGGGGAAGTGGCTCCTCTCTGACGCAGGTGGGAATGACTGCAGGATCAACTACATTTCGCAGTGGGTTCCAACCATACAGCGTTCATTAGGAAGTATTTGAAACTTGGCTCTGCCTTCAGGAGCCGAGCACACCAGCCGCAGTTGTTGTGGGAGCTGCGGGTTGCATTCTGCCACCCAGCTCCCACCACCGGCTAGCTTTACCCGAAATAACAACACACAAATTGTATTCACTTAAACACTGCTTGGCCCATTATAGCTAGCCTCTTCTCGGCTAACTCTCACATCTGGACTAGCCCATTTCTAATAATGTGTGTAGCACCCCAAGGTGCGCTTACTGGGAAGATTCTAGCCTATGTCCACCCTTCATCTTGTGTGGCCCAGAGAGGGGAAGCATAGCGTCTGTCAGAGGCGTCTTACCTCACTTCCTCTTACTCCCAGCACTCTGTTCTGTTTACTCCACCCACCTATGTTTTAACCTATGAGGGCCAAGCAGTTTCTTTATTTTTTTAACCAATGACCTTCCTCCATCATGCAGTCTTGGGCAGGAAGGCACCTGTGGAGTGTTTGAGATAAGCTGGTGTTAGAAAAACATTCATGTTGGCTGTCAGACAGTGTCCTTTCCCTCAGTGCAGCAAGGACAGCAAGAGACAATCAACAGCTGCTCACCGGGGAGCCGTATTGCCCCTCCCCCAATGTCTTTGCTCATTTAGAAAAAACCGAAGAATTTATTACCAACATTAATAGTGATTTTTAGTAGATTTTAATAGCTTTGAGAGTATTAATGCTTGGGAAAAGTGGCTTGCTTTTATCTGTCTCACCAAAGCTAGTTTACTAGACCTGAAGAAGACCCTCTCCAGCAAAAAGGGTTAGTTTGGCCGAATTTCAAATGACCCCGTTATCATCTGGAGCTTCTAAAAGTGACGATGCCTGTAAAATATTTGATATGATTGTTTTTATAGGAAAAATAGAAAAAGTTCTCTAAATAAAGAACAAAACTTGTTGTTTTTTTAAAAAGTTATGCTAAGTGTGTGTTTGCATGGGGACAATTTATGGGAATCACGCGGGTCCTGGGGATGAAACTCAAGTCATAAGAGTTGTCAGCAAGTGCCTTTATCTACTGAGCCATCTCACTGGCCTCTAATTTAGGTTAAAAAATATTTATCCTTAAAGAATTTTTGTAATTACACAAATAGACTGGAAGATTTTAAATTAATTTTCCAGAAATGTATTTTTACTCATAGTATAGCTTTTTAAAGAAGTTTATTAATTTTCTTTATGTGTATGTATGTGTGCCTTCGTGAATTTTTGTGCACTATGTATGTACAGATACCTGCAGAGGGCAGAGGGTGTTAGATCACCTGGAAGTGGAGTCACAGGCAAATGGGAGCTGCCATAGAGATGCTGGAAATTAGGGTCTGTGACATCAGCCGGTGCTTCTAACCACTGAGCCATCTCTCCAGCCCCAGAACATTATTTTGGCACACACCTCTAATCACAGGCCTAGGAAGGCCAAGGCAAGTGGATCTCTGGAGTTTCAGGCCAGCCAGTTCCAAGTCAGCCAGGGCTACACAATAGGATTCTGTCTCGACAACAACAACACTAACAAACAAACAACAAAGACTATAGCTTTTGATACTTAACACTCAGAGTGTGCTTAAGGGGCAAAATGATCGTTTAAGTAACACAGTTTGTCCCTAGAGAAATAAGTTCATGGAGGTTACTGTGGTTCATCATACAGAGTGCCCCCATGTAGACAGACAAGAGGCTGGTGACTTCCGGGGAATGGAGGTCAGTGAACTAAGTCCTATTGTAACTACATTGCAGCAGACTTTATAACAGATATTAAACGCCGGGTGGCTTTCCCCGGCTCCCATATCCCACAAAAGAGTTGTTCCCTTCCCCGTCCAAGTTAATTTGAATTTACTATTGTTACTTTTAAAAAACAGATCTCCTACACATCCAGCCAGCACCAAACAACGGCACACATGGGAGCCTAAACCATCTTCTGAAGGCACCGTTTTATGAGCCATCTCATGCGGGAGAACTGTCAACACCTTCTGTCTGTGGCTTTTCTACTCCACTGCCTACAGACACACTGAACTGCTCATGCTCTGAGCTGCAGACTGTAAGTAACAGCCTCATGTCTTTACAAGGATGTAAAGGGGCCATCGAGTTTGCATTCTGGCTTGGATGCTTGCTGAGTAACTGTTGTTTCTCTGACCCTCAAGAAGTGAGAGAGTACAGTGCAGGGGCTCTATGGTTTGGTATATGTGAGTGTGCTCTGGGGACAGGACAGCATTATGAGAAGGGTTCATTTTCCTGTGTGTTAACTCACATTAGAAATTCAAAATAGTAATCTTGACATTCTCTTTGAGTTCCCATTCAAACCATTTTCTTTTTAAAAAATATTGGTTTCAAGCCGGGCGGTGGTGGCGCACGCCTTTAATCCCAGCACTTGGGAGGCAGAGGCAGGTGGATCTCTGTGATTTTGAGACCAGCCTGGTCTACAAGAGCTAGTTCCAGGACAGGCTTCAAAACCACAGAGAAACCCTGTCTCGAAAAACCAAAAATAATTAAAAAAATAAAAAAATATTGGTTTCATATACAAGTGCTCTATCGGCATATATACTTTTATGCCAGAAGAGGGCATCAAATCACTCTGAGATGGTTGCTGGGAATCAAACTCTGGAAAAGCACTCAGTGCTCCTAACTGCTGAGCCATCTCTCCAGCCATTTCTTTACAGTTTAAGAATCAGGTGCTCTCTTCAGATACATAGAACAGAGGGAGTAAGGGTTAGACACACTGAGCAGTGTGTGTGCCGGGTGGCATTGTTTGAACAGTGGTGCAGAATCTACCAGGACACAGAACACTGGAAAACTGGCAGTACATACTGCGAGGGTCTTTTTTAATATAGAAAGCTCTGCGCTAGGTCCAGAAGTAAGGCTTCAGATACCAGGACATTGTTGATAAGGGAAATTTTCACTGCTAAAACAAGGAATCAGAAGAATAACTTAAAATGTAAATGACAAAGGTAAAAATTGTTCTCCGTTGTTGTGGGTGAAGACTTTAAAGGATCGAATTCCAATAAAAATTTTCAAAAAATGGTAATTCCATTGGAAAAAGTCCTAGTAGGGGTGTGGAGTCCTTTTCTGTGTGTATATCTTCAGATGGTGATTTCCTACTTCCTGTTCCAGATAACTTCAATGGAACTGCCATAAAAATCATTAATAACATAACATGGGCAATGTGTTCCATATTTTAGAGATAAAGGGGACCCAAGAGAAGTGAGGTATACTACTATTCAAGATCTCGCAAGTCTATCTGACTGTAACCCCAGAGTCCCATTCTGTAAAGAATGCCTCTTGCTGTTTAAAATGTGGCCCCAGAACTGGCCTATATGTCTCTTCTAGGTTGGAAAGACATGCAGAATCTCAGGCCATCCTCCAGGCTTGCTGAATCAGAATTAGTTTTTTTTTTTTTTGAAACAGGGTTTCTCTGTGTAGCTCTGGGGCCTGTCCTGAAACTCGCTCTTGTAGATCAGGCTGGCCTCGAACTCACAAGAGATTTGTCTACATCTGCCTTCCGAATGCTGGGATTAAAGGCATGCGCCAACACCGCTCAGTCCCAGAATCTGAACTTTAGCAAGTCCTTCGGGCATCTGTATTCACAGGAAAGTTTGAGAAGCATCAGCCATTCCAACTTAATCCCAGTTGTTATCACAATGCTTTTCCCAATTAACAATATCTTTGCAAACATACACACACACACACACACACACACACACACACACACACACACACACGTGCGCGCGCACACACACAGTGACAGAAATACTTCTGTGTTTCTGAGTGGTGACATAATTGGAATTTAATGACAAATTAGTCTTGTTTCTTTGTTCAGTGGTAAAGCACTTTGTGCCATTGCTGCACAAATATTCTTGGTCATTGTTTAAAACACTGACTTATTTCTTCCCTTCTCTCTCTCACCTTGCAGAATGATCAAGTCGTGCAAGTTAATCAAATGCTAAATCTAACCGACGGAGACAGTAAGTCAACAAAAACTGTGAGCTAACAATACACAACATTGCCCTTTGAAGGGCTTTCAAACTAAACTCATAAAAACTTTTGAATGTAGATTTTAAGGACGCTATACAAGAGGAACAGGCAAACACATATAGAATTGTAATAACAGGGTAGCTAGCTTGAAGCTACAGTCTTCCCAGGAACATCCTTGAAATGGTTGTGCCTCATCCATGTCTTCTTTTCCCTTTCGAAGATATGAACAGATCACAATGCTGAGTTTGAACCTGATCTCTGTAGCTTTCCTACTGTCTCACCTCAGGGACATCTAATTTTGTTGTATCTTCATCTACAGTAGTTGTACCTTCCTCATGTAGTTGTAAAGTTTTTTAAAAGTCTGTGGAAAGAATTTAGAAGCATCTCTTACATCACTGTTGCCATCATGTATTATTTTCTAAGTATTAAAGTCAGGGTTCCTCAGCTGCATCTTTGGTAAACTGGGGATACAGTCATTTCTAATAACTATAGAGATTGTTCTTGGACCCCTTGCGGATGCCCTGAGTCTGAGGATGCTGAAGCTCTTATAGAAAATGGTGTAGTATGTACATGTGACTTCTGCATATCCATGCAGAAACTATACCATTTTTTAATTACCCACAATAACCAATAGCAATATAAATGCTATAAGAATAGCTATTGGTATATTGTCTGGGGGTGAATGATAAGAAAAAACTTGCCCATGTGCAGTTGAAATGTAATTTTCTAGATATTGTTCAGATGTTTTGGATGAGAAATATAACAACATACAAGCACAAACACAGAAACAAATAAACTCTCTTCAGCTCTCCAGGATGTTAACACACTGTAAACAAGGTGACTTTGACAACAGCAATTTGCTTCACGAAGATCTGCAAATGAAGTTCAAAGTCAAGGTGCCAGTAGATTCCAGCAGGAGGCTCCTGCTTCCTCATCAGAACCTCCCATAGAAGAAATGGATAGTCACTCTCTCCAGGGTCTCAGCTCTGAGGGTCAAATCCCACTTACAAGGGTTACATGTCACAGCCTGTATCACCTAAAAGTTTCACCTCCAAACACCATCCCCTGAGGCACAGGTTGTCAGTGTGGCTATGACAGTTATTGAGATGAATCATCTGCCTTCCAAAATATGTACGTTTAGCTTTGAGCCTCCTTTTAAGCTGCTTTTAAGCTGTATTTTGTAAGCTCTTCAACAACAAGGAGCTAAAGAAGGCAGGTTTCAGGTCTCTGCTTAGACCCTGGGTTGGCCCAGTTACTTGTTCGAATTCCCCTTTGCGATGGGCACAAGATGATAACCCATCTCATAGGGTTGCTGCAAACTATTAATCCATCTCCCTGACATATAACCCCTATTCGGAGAGTGGAAGTCACTGTGTACCGTTTTGCTGATGTCACAAATGTTTTATGTCCTTTTTGTTTCAGTCACAGCAACAACGAAAGCAAATTTGCCATTTGGGAGGCCCAGGGTGATACAGCAGAACAAAGAGCACTGTCTCCTTTACCACAGGCAATACATCAGTGGATTTGACAAGGATATGAAGATGGCCGTGTGGAGCTCATACACGGTTCCCAACCCGGTAAGCTTGGAGCCTGGTGACCAGTGGACAGCGGAAAGATTTGAACTCTAAACTCTGTAAGGGTTGGGTCCTGGTTTGCTGAAGTGTTCCCAAAGTGAGCACAGACTCCCTGTCACTTACAAGGAACTGCTACAGTTCTGATATACAGGCCCTCATAGGTGGCATATGGGTACAGAGAAGGAAGACGTTGTGTTGTACCTGGAGAAATTAGAAATAACAATTTAGGCCAGTTTGCTGAGTGGTAAGGAGGGAGGAAAAAACGACTCAAACAGAGGCAAAAGGACGATCATACTATCTTCCTGCTCTCCCTGGAGTAGGTGGTGGGTGCACCTTGGAGGTGATGGTGACTTATATATAACTTCTTGTCCCTCAGATTATCTAATAAGCATTTTCCTGTGTGCCATGAGCTGTGAGAGGCACCGTGTAAGTGCTATCTAGCCCTCCCTGGAAGGACCAAGCACTCTAGAACATTGTACATGTGTTCTGTGTCACAGGTTTCTTTAGCCTGAAGTTGAGAACTTGCTTAGGTAAATCTCCTTCCCTATTTACTCTTTGGCAAGCTCCTAGTTCTCTAAATGGTGTCGAGATGGTTGGGTACCCATCTGAAGAAAATATTAGATCTCTGCCTCATGCTATATACAGAGTTAGCTTGCTGACTGACCTATAGGCCTAAATACGATAGGCAAATCTGTATTATTTTTCATTTATACTTTTATGACCTTGGGGCTTTGGGGAATAATACTAACAAAATTACAAGGGAATTTAATTACTCATGCTATTATATGTAGAAATGAAAATCATAGAAGGGACAGTGAATTTGCGTTGGATATAGAAACGAGGGACGAATAGCATGACTAGCAATTAGGGTCTAAGACAGATAGCCAACCCCTGTACATAAACAAGAGGATGGGAGGCAGCTTAGAAAATGCACAGTAAGTGATTCAAGTCATTCAGTCTCATTAGCCATCAGGGAACTGTGGATGAAATCCATCCTTGAACTCCTTGAGTAGGGGGAAGGGTTTCCTTCAAGTCTACAGGACGGGAACTGCTCACTGAACAGTGTGGATTTGGTGAATTAGTTTCAGTGCTGTAAGGACAAAGCTGTACCACCAAGCAGAAGAGTGAAGAAATAGCCAAGAAGTCGTGTGTGTGTGTGTGTGTGTGTGTGTGTGTGACACATGTATTTGCGTGTGTGTAGAAAAATCATAGTATTTAACAGCCAAAAACTCAAGACAAACTCTAACTATTCGTGCTCTTGCTAAGGGGATCACTTCATTTATAGAAAGGAAGTAACTGGCTACATTTAGTTTATCTACTCTTACTCTTTTTAGTCCAATTAAAAAAAATTACAGAAAAATAAGCCTATTTTTCTACTACCCGTTAAAGCTGTCTGGGTCCTGAAAGCCAGCTTCACAGCCAACAGTGATTCAGTTGTGACCATTGCTAACAGGGTGCCAATGTTTATTTCCCAATATGGGTAAATATTATACAGTTACCTGAGTTCCTACATAGGCTGGTAGCCCCGTTACTCTCTTAATGGGCACACTATTCAGGTGTTTATGCTGTTTTTTCAGCTTCCCTTAAAATAATCTCCAGTTTGTGTTTGCTTTTGAGAGGGACAGCAAGTTCAAGGTCAGTTTCCTTGTCCAGTCCGTGATTATGAAAAGTCCAGGAGACAGGGATTGCTTGGAGTTAAGGGGGATGCTTGTTTTTGATGCTTTCCCTTGCCGCCTGGCATTCTTGAGTTTACGAGGGCAGTGGAGGATGGGTTCAGGCTAGGTGATCAGTAAAGGCCTTCATTGTATTGTAAAACCAACATCTGTGTTACCAAAAGACCCTGTCCATTCTCTGATCCCACAGAGGTGTTTGTGTATTGTTGCCCTCCATGTGACAGGATGGAATTCTAGCAATTTTCTGCTTTCTAATTCAAAAATTGCTCTCTTTGTGTGTTGTGGTTGAAGAAAATTACATAGGAGGATGTTTGGAGCTTCACGTATAATGTCATAGATCAGCCCTGCGTCTGAGAAATCCAGCTTTAAATAAGCACTTTTGGAGCAGGGGCGCAATTGGTTTGTCTTTAAGTTTTACGGCGTCTGTGTTTTTCTGTGGTTTGGGTGGGTGTTGTCATTTTGGTTGTTATCACAGAAGAGTTCTGGGGGAGGAATTGTGACTTGAAATCATGGTCCTCCCACAACAACTTCTGGAAACATTAAATCTGGTCAGGGTTTGTTTTGGTGTTGCTTCTGGGTCTACTCAGTAGGAGGATTTGAGTTACTTGTCTAACTAGATAAAAAAAAATAATGAAAATAAAGCAAGAATTATGGTGGTTATTTAATGAAGATACTTCATTAATGTGGTATGAAATTGAAACTTTTTTGATTAAAAAGTTAATATTGAAAAATACCTATCATTTTATAATATAATATACACATATATTCACATATATATATATATGCACTACACACACACACTACATAATGTATGTACACATCTCCCACATCATTGGAAACTCTGTGTGTGTGTGTGTGTGTGTATGTTTGTGGGCGCACATGTGGCTACCAGGTCAGAGGACAACCTTAAGTCCTGGTTCTCATCTTTAGTTTGATTTGAGAAAAAGCCATTGTTGTCCATGGCTGAGTAAGCAAGGATACTGGACCTCAAGCTTCCAGAGTCTCTCCTGCCTCCACTGCATCGTGCTGAAGGAACCTCAGGATTGCAGACGTGTGCTACAGGGCAGGGCTGGGGATCAGAACTCAGGGCTTCACACTTACTGCAAGACCCTGCTGCTGAACCAAGTGGGAATTACTGCAAAGCCCTCTTGGGTTCTGAAAATTATGAACTAATCTTGTTTGTAAGTTTTTAAATAGCTAGGGACAATACATATCACAGACTTTTTTTTTAACTACAAGTCATTTTAAATTGTACCATCAGGTAAATAATAAAGTTATACACAGTTGTTGACTTTACTGCAGGACACACTATAGTGTAGTTGGTTATTTGTATTGCTCTTTGGCTCTTTGAGCCCCCTCCACCTCCCAGTTTTCAAATAATCACACACATGGAGTCTTTTTTCTTATTTACAGATGTCTGGTCTTAGCTTGGCTTATTTCTAGCTGTTTTTTTTTTATTCTTAAATTATCCTATTTATTTTTTGCCTCTGGGTCTTTATCTTTTTCTACTTCTTTTTTGGTTTTTTGAGACAGGGTTTCTCTGTACCTTTGGAGTCTATCCTGGAACTAGCTCTGTAGACCAGGTTGGCCTTGAACTCACAGAGTTCTACCTGCCTCTGCCTCCTGAGTGCCGGGTTTAAAGACATGTGCCACCACTGCCCAGCTTAGAAAGGGCATTTCTAATCCAGCCCACTGGCATAGAACTGCTGCCCTAGATGGCCTGACTTCTACTTTCATGTCATATGTACATACATGATTTTATGTATCTATATAAATAACACAACCACACATAATAGAAAACATATAATTGTTTTTTAAGACTGCCTGAATTTGCTTAATATATTTATCTCTTGTTGCATCTGCTTTTCCTGCAACAACGTAACTTTATTCTTCTTTATGACAGAATAAATTCCATCGTGCATATGTAGTATGTTTTCTTTCTCTGTGCCTCTGCAAAGCTGTACTGAATCATCCCTGCAGTAAACAAGATTTTAACTATCTCAGTGGTGTGTTGGCTCAGAGCCCTTTAACAAACACCTAGGAACAGAGTCATATACATGGTAGATCTAGTTTTCAGTTGTTTCTCTTTTAAAGGAAGTTCCATACTGTTTTCAAACTAACTTCTGAGTGCTTCTTGTAATTTCTTCTGGGTCTTCATTATTAATGTTTCTTCATAAGCTTTAGAAGAAAGCAAAGACAACAGTACATATTTAATATCAAGATGAAAACTGTACTAAGCTCCTGAGAAGTGCTTTCCTACTGAAGCATTGCAGTGTGCCCACATTTCCAGTCCCCGCCTGGCTTCCCTAGTTCCCTTATCATCAACTGTCAGCCTCACGGATTAGATAGACACCGTAGCTAACATTTGCTGTAAGCCCAGCACAGTGAATAAGAAACAGGACAAGCTTAGCATAGTTTTCATTTTAAATGTATTGTTTCAAGATTATTTCTTCAGGAAAATATCCATCAAGTATAGAATAAAAATATCAAAGCCCCTGACAAATGGAAGCAAGTAGTATTTTTTTTACCTATTTATGAGTATGTGTTCTCAAATGTGGTGACCACAGAATGCATTGTCATCATGCATGTGGAGTCCTGTCAACATTTGCAGAATAATTCTGTGGATGAGGTTCAGTATTAGTCTTTAAGTGTGATTGAAAATGAAATTATATCCTTTAAATCTATTTTATAATTTATCTTACAAACTTAATCTACTTCAAAAATAAGGATGTTTGGCGACTGGGGATGTAGTTCAGTTGGTAGATTGCTTGCCCAGAAGGCATTATCTCTGAGTTTATTCTCCAGCACCATATAAATAAGACTTAGTGGAACATGCCTGTAATCCCTTGGAAAGTGGAAGTCTGGAGGACCAAGAATTAAAAGTCGTCCTTGGCTATGTAGCAAGTTCAAGGCCAGCCTGGTATGCCTGAGACCCTTTGTCATATTCGTATATGTTATATTTGTGTTATAATGCATCTATTATATACAACGTATAAAATATATTTCTATTTTATATGTTTAGATAACCACAGCTCTTTGTATGCTTATTAGAATTTCTCACCCAGTTTAGAAACAATGTAGCTAATTCTTATCTACACACACACACACACACACACACACACACACACACACACACACACACACCAACTGTCTGGATGGTGCCTACAGGGCCAGAAGAGAGTGTCGGATTCCCTGGAAATGAAGTTGCAGACAGTTGTGAGCTGCTGTGTGGATGCTGGGAACTCAACCAAGGGGCAGCCAGTGCTGCTAACACTGAACCACCCGTCCTGCCCAGCGCTTTCCACCTCCCTCTTATTTGCACGCACAAACATAGCCTTACAGAGAAGTTCAATCCTGAAAAATATTTTGTTTTTCGGCAACAGTTCCCATTCTTTCTTTACTCTCAGTTCTAAAACTCAGGTTTTATTCTGCAAATGTTCTCTTCCAAGGTATATTTGATTTGTCCTCCCAACGTCCCCTAACCAGAAGGGAACCACACAAGAAAACATAACCGAACACATCCATCCCTGTTGCTAGCGTAGATCTGATTCACTAAGAAAATAGGAAGAGGGTAAATGAAAACCAGTCTAGGGAAGTCACAAACCAAATAAGGCAGTGGGCGAGCCACAGCTGTGGGTGTAATTTTTTTGCCCTTCTCTCTCTTTCAACAGGGAGACACATCACCTCTTCCTCCCACTGTCCCAGACTGTCTGCGGGCTGATGTCAGGGTTGCTCCTTCTGAAAGCCAAAAATGTTCCTTCTATTTAGCGGACAAGAATATCACCCATGGCTTCCTCTATCCTCCTGGTTAGTGAAACACTTTTTTAGAGCAACAGCTAGAAAGCCCTCAATCAGCTGGATGTGGCGTGCGCGTTAAACATATACTCCCCAGCCAAATGACCTGCTTGGGCTGCCTACGAGGCTTCCATGGTCACGGGCTGGCCAGGGGTGGTATAACGGTTTCGTTAAAGATTAATAATTTTTTTTCTGTGGGAACCACACGTTAGCTGTAACGAGGCCCAGATGTTTAGAGAGTTCAGTAGGTTTAAGTTTAATTTTACAACTGAAGGATATTGGGAAAGTGACGCAAGCATCTAAGACAACATTATCTCTGGCATACCGCCTGGGCTCAAGTCCTTGCAGAGAACACAGCTGCGTCTCGGTGCAGAGAACAGGATCTGGAGCCTGGTCTGTCAGCTTGGCTCTGTATCTGAGAGCTTTAAACTGTAGATTAAGGAGTAAATGAATTTCAAACTGTTTTGATTTTTTTTTTTTAAGAAATGATCTCTTTTGAGGTCACGTGAAAACCAGTGGCATTTTTTTTTTTAACTCAAACCTTTTTTTCCTGTTTGTCAGGGAATGTCATTTTTATATTTTCATGAGAATTTCAACAATTTCAGTTTCTGGGAATGGGTTTACTCCTGGTATGTGGTTCTGGTTTTTAAGTCATGAACAAAAATAGTTGACTAATAGATTCATGCTTCAGGGATTTGGAGTTATAGATACAAAGAGGCTTATGAAAGCAAAGAACTAGTCAACAGAAATCTTATATTAAAGTACGTGTACTTTTGTTTTACAGCAATCAATAGAACTTCCAACAGTCAGTATGATGCTTTCATTACGAGCAATTTGGTTCCAATGTACGAAGAATTCAAAAGTAAGTGCCTAGCCTCCCCGGTCCCACACTGGCCATTCGACTTATGCTGGACCTATGCTGGACCCGTACTCTGTTCTGAGCCATGGCTCTGCCCTGGCCTTTGTACCCAAACTTCTATGGCCAACCTGTTATTATCTTTACTTTGAAACAGGGTCTGGATAAATTGACCAGTCTGACCTTGAACTCACACTGTAGACCAGGCAGGCTTTGAACTTGTTATCTTTTCTTCTAATCCAACAGGGTAGTTGGGATTACAGACCCGGTGATATATACGTATTAATCTTAAACTGAAAAATTGACTCCTTAGACTGCCAAGCTGAGCCTATGTTTTGTTGCTTTAATATGTTATTGATATTGGATCCTTTTATTCTGTTAGTTTAAATACAGGTGCAAAACTTTTGATGTAGTTTCTTTGTTGGGTTTTTTTTTTCATTTTTTTTCGAGACAGGGTTTCTCTGAAGCTTTGGTGCCTGTCCTGGAACTAGCTCTTGTAGACCAGGCTGGCTTAGAACTCATAGAGATCTGCCTGCCTCTGCCTCCCGAGTGCTGGGATTAAAGGGATGAGCCACCACAGTCCAGCTCTTGATGCAGTTTCTTTTCGACTAATTACAATTTTGACTTGCTGTTAGAAATTGATAGCTTTTAAAATTGTTTTTATTTCTTAACTGTTAAGAGCTCTTCATAAAGCTAAATTTGACTAACATTCCCATAAGTAGGGTAAATATACCCCAGAATGATTAACAAGACAGCATGCGTGTTCTGACTGTTGTCTCGTGGTTGAAGGAATTCGGAGACACATTTCGCTCTAATTTTGAGTCTGAAACTAAAGCAATAAAGAGTTATCATCCACATGGCTGCTTATTTTTGCCACATGAACTACCGTGTAGACCATCCGGTCACCACTGACAGCTACCAAGGTGGAATGAGATTCTATTTAAATGCACCAACATAGGAAAACACTTCGAGCTGCTCGGAAGAAGCAGTTGCTTTAAAATGCCCGTTCTTTCACGTCTTAGGAATGTGGGACTACTTCCATGAGGTTCTCCTTATAAAACACGCTGTGGAGAGAAACGGGGTGAATGTGGTCAGCGGGCCGATATTCGACTATAACTATGATGGCCATTTCGATTCTCCAGACGAAATTACACAGTAAGTAATTTGACTTTTTTGGTTTAGCAATAGAGTATTGAAAGGGAAACTCCCAATGCTTTAATTAGGTAATTGTGTAATCTCTATATTGTGTAGTAATATACTTAATAGCTGCCAATTTTCAATTTAAAAACCCTAAATATTTAGCAAAAAAATCATATAGCCAAAATTTAAACTAGCAGATACTACAAGAGTTTTCAGGCAAAGGTTTATAAAAAAATTATTGAAAAAGTTATAAACTGTGGGCCAAGACAAGAGGAGATTTTCTGAAAGGGATGTAGAAAAATCAATGTAATAGCAATAAAGATGGATCCGAACCAACTATAATTGGGAAAAAAAATGAAGTAAAGACTAAGTTTACCTTAGTCTATTTCACAGATGCAGTGGGCAATCCAATTTTTCAATAGAGGGTGTAGATTTCAGTAGAAAACCAGCTGAACTGAACTACACACCTTAATATAACCCCGAGTATAGCAGACTGTTAGGAACGACTGCTGTACTTGGTGTGCCTTATCACTTGGCCATTGCAGGATGAAGCCTTACCCATTCCTTCTTTTATTACCAAAATGTCAGAAGGAGAAAACTGGACCCCTGCAGCACCCAGCCCAGATACGCAAAGCTTGGCTTCTGTGTATGCCTTCTGACAAAGTGAAGCCCAGACTGAGCATGGCGCCAGCCCCTACTCTGCTTGCTGATCTTTCATCTAAGTGTTTTTCATTTGTCTGGTTTGGAGGCCAGGTCAGAGGTTACCCAGGCTGGCCTTGAACTCACCATATCACTGACATGTGCTTGAGCTCCTGATCCTCCTACTTCTGTCTCCCAAGTGCTGAGGCCGTAGGTATTTGCCACCATACCTGACCTGCATTTCATGGCTTAGCTGATTCTCATCATTTGGTAACATCAAATATTCTCATAGAAATAGGCCAAAAAATATTTTGAGAGCTCTTTACTACATATAAGGTAATTTTTAAAGCATTTGCACAGGTATTGCTTCATCTACAAAACAACTTGAGGTTAGGTTCCCTTAGCCCCTAGTCAGAAATGAGGAAGCAAGGCTTAGAGATTGAGTAATTTGTCTAATAGATTCTTATCCAACAATCTGCAAAAGCCAAGTGGGAATCCAGACAGCCTGACTCTGAGGCAGGAATGTTGCTGCCCCTACAAGTTCACACATTTCCTCTGGTGCACCCTGACTTTTCACTCCAACTTTAAAACGTGCGTTCATATTTGTGCACCGTCAGTTACCCTGCAGGTGAACCCGCCATGTTAAAGCTGATTAAATGAGTCTCAGAGGAGCAGATGACTCCACACATGCAGGGAGGAGCACAGCAGCAGGGCTGGGGGTCTTTTGCTCTTGGCATCTGCTCCTTTAGAAGATACCTCTATGAAGTGTGAGGCCAACAGACTTGGGAAACACAGAAGGCAGAATTCCTTGTATTCTAATATTTTATTATAATGATAGAATGACCACTCTAAGAATTCGATTAGGAGTTTCTGGCTCACTAAAGTGGGAGACATAGATGCTAAAACTATGTTTTCCATACAATCCATGCTCTCCACTTATTCCTTTTGGCAGGTCGTTCACCTCGGCATTTTCTTAACTCTATCTATCTATCTATCTATCTATCTATCTATCTATCTATCTTTCTTTCTTTCTTTCTTTCTTTCTTTCTTTCTTTCTATCTATCTATCATCTATCTATCTATCTATCTATCTATCTATCTATCATCTATCTATCATCTACTATCATCTATCTATCTATCTATCTATCTATCTATCTATCTATCATCTATCTATCTATCTATCTATCTATCTATCTATCATCTATCTATCATCTACTATCATCTATCTATCTATCTATCTATCTATCTAATCTATCATCTATCTATCTATCTATCTATCTATCTATCTATCTATCTATCTATCATCTGTCTATCTATCAATCATCTATCTATCTATCTATCATCTATCTATCCATCATCTATCTATCATCTATCTATCTTCATCTATCTATCTATCTATCTATCTATCTATCTATCTATCTATCTATCTATCACCTATCACCTATCTATCTATCTATCTATCTATCTATCTATCTATCATCTATCTATCTATTATCTGTCTATCTATCATCTATCATCTATCTATCTATCATCTATCTATCTATCTATCTATCTATCTATCTATCTATCTATCATCTATCGATCTATCTTCTATCTATCTATCTATCTATCTATCTATCTATCATCTATCTATCTATCATCTATCTATCTATCTATCTATCTATCATCTATCATCTATCTATCCATCATCTATTATCTATCTATCTTCATCTATCTATCTATCTATCTATCTATCTATCACCTATCATCTATCTATCTATCTATCTATCTATCATCTATCTATCTATTATCTGTCTATCTATCATCTATCATCTATCTATCATCTATCATCTATCTATCTATCTATCTATCTATCACCTATCATCTATCTATCTATCTATCTATCTATCTATCTATCTATCTATCTATCTATCATCTATCTATCTATTATCTGTCTATCTATCATCTATCATCTATCTATCTATCTATCTATCTATCTATCTATCTATCTATCTATCTATCTATCATCTATCTATCTATCTATCTATCTATCACCTATCATCTATCTATCTATCTATCTATCTATCTATCTATCTATCTATCACCTATCATCTATCTATCTATCTATCTATCTATCTATCTATCTATCTATCTATCTATCTATCTATCTATTATCTGTCTATCTATCATCTATCATCTATCTATCTATCTATCTATCATCTATCTATCTATCTATCATCTATCTATCTATCATCTATCTATCTATCTATCTATCTATCTATCTATCTATCTATCTATCTATCATCTATCTATCCAGCCATTTATAGTGATGTCAATTCATTTCAATGATGTTTTCAGGTATGTAGCCGACACTGACGTTCCTATCCCAACACACTACTTCGTGGTGCTGACAAGTTGTAAAAACAAAACCTACACACCCGACAACTGCTCTGGGTCGCTGGACGTCCTGCCTTTCATCATTCCACACCGACCCACCAACGTGGAGAGCTGTCCTGTGAGTGTGCCTGGGAGAACCGGGGGCCCAGGAAATTATACTCACGTCTATCTCATCTGGGCTGCCATAAAAGCAGTTCTATCTAACACATGGTTTAGTGCTTTGTGGCTAGAGTTTGGCTTGTCCAAACTCTATAGATGTGCGATCTATAGAATTATTATCAAGCCTGAATCTGACATGTAAACAAGTGTTCATAGCTGAAGGTCTTTGTGTGCCGTGTGTGTCTGTGTGTGTGTAATACTAACTCTGGTAATAGAACTAGATTTTTACTCCACAAGCATTAACATTTTATACTAAGGTTTACATTAATTTAATGTTTCCATGAATGAATATAGAAATAAAAATTATAGCACCTTGAAGCATGAAGTATTAAACACACACACACACACACACACGGGGTGGGAAGGAGAGGGAATTAGAATTTGTGATATAGCAATATGGATGATGTTTATAATGATAATTATGAGATACTAATGTGGTAGGTTAAAAATATTTGAACAAGTTAGCTGCTATTTCATGTTCACCACTGGATAAAGATAAGGTGATGTGGGGATCATCTTCCATTGCCTACAAGAGTATAATTGGCATAAACATTTTAAGGAATGTTATGCTTAATATTTTGTAGAGTTATAATTACATATGTTCAATAATCTAACAATTTCATTTATATACCCTCAAGACATCTTCTTAAATGTAAGGAGAACATTTCAAGTTATTCATCATAATATTATTTGTAAACTGAAAAAAACCCATTCCTATCAGTCTGGTAGTTTTGAAAATCTGCATTAAATTACGATGGAGAAATAGCAGACATTTAGGCAAAAACAAATGATTCTTTTAAAACTGGATTCATCATTGTAGAAGGATTGTAAACTTTGACGTGATTGAAAAATTATTCGAAGATAGCACGTATGGTGCCCTTGGTGTTAGTTTGAAAACACAAACTGATGCTATGTACCATGTACTGATATGTAGTAACAGTTAAAAACAGGTCAGAGTAATAAAGACTCATGTAAGTTAGCAGTGTTAGCTCTGAACCTGGGAACAAAACAGCAGTACCTAAAATATATTTCTTTAAGGATATTTGTATCTAGGGGTTAGGGAGAGAGCTCAATTAGCTGATAAAGTATTTTCCAGCCAAGCTTGGGGACCTGAGTTCAGATCCTCACTACTTGTATAAAATACTAGAGAGTGTGCTGTACACATGCAATCCCAGCACTGGAAAGGTGGGGGCAAGAAGTCCCTGGAGCTTGCTGGCCAGCCAGAATAACCAAATCAGTGAGTTCCAGGTTCAATAAGTGACCTGAAAAATGACGGGGAGAACAGCTGATGAAGAATCACAATATCAATGTCTATTCTCCACATGCATGTATGCAACGCACACACATGAACATGTATGCACACACACACACACTCGTGACTGCAGCAAGTACACCGTGGGTCTGAGTTAATGGTGGCTAGTAATTTTGTAGTACTTTTGTTAGATTAAACAAAATTTAGTCATATCAATGAGCCATGACAATAAAAATAAAATAGAGTAATAAAATACCTTTATACTAATGAAACAGTTCTGTGTTTCATTTTTCAGGAAGACAAAACAGAAGACCTTTGGGTGGAAGAGAGGTTTAATGCACACGTTGCTCGGGTCCGTGATGTGGAACTTCTTACTGGCCTTGACTTTTATCAGGAAAAAGCACAGCCTGTCTCTGAAATTTTGCAACTGAAGACATATTTACCCGTATTTGAAACTATTATTTGAATGAATGTATAAAGCAATTGGAGAAAATGAAGAAATTTTCTGCCAAAAACATCATAAAATAAAATTTTCTATTTTTTCTTAATCCTCAAAGTCGTATTGCATATTTTCATTATAATCTATCCTTTTAATTTTTATAAACAGCTGTTAGAAAAATCTTTTTGAAAATAATTTTATATATCCTCAGCACACCCCTGACCTGTGCACATGCATGTGTGCTGATACCCAAGGAGGCTAGAAGAGGGCGTTGGATCTCCTAGAGCTAAAGTTACAGGTGGTGGTGTGGTTGCTGGGAAAAGGATCCTGGGTCCTTTTCAAGAGCAGTGAGTGCTCTTAACACTAAGCCATCTTCGCAGCCCAGAGAGACAAGACTCAAGCTGGAAACTCCTCCATATGTCCAACAGCGTTATGGTATTCTGTGCATAGAATCCCTTCCATGTTCTTCTGTTCCAACACGGCTTCAATATAGATGGTAAATTCTGGGCTTTAGTTCCCTCTCTATTTGTAGACGAGTGCTGGATGATTGCAACCCTGAACCCTGGAAACCCAGTTTGCCTACAAGAGTCTCTGGTAATGGCACACTGGTTGAGTGCTTGACCTACAAGTAAAAAGGCCGGTTTCTGTTTCTCCTAGCGATTATGTAAAGTTGAATCTCCCTTCTGTACCTCATTTCTCATAATAAAGAAATATGTAGGCCAGCATGGTGATAAATACTTTTAATTCGCCCTTGGGATGAAGAGAATCACTGTGACTTTGTGGCTATCCTGGTCTGTATTCTGAGTTCCGGGCTGGCCAAGGTTACATAGCAAGACTGTCTCATGAGTGAATAGAGCAAAAACCTGAGAAATATGTAAAGCTGGGCTGTAGCTCCACCATGGGAGCATACTTTCCTAGCTATGGGAGGCTCTGGGTTCAGTATCCAACACTGCCAGAAAGAGAAAAAAAGGTGAGGAAACCAGAAAAGAGAAATGTGTGAGAAGCACTGTTCTGGAAGAATGAGTACTGTGACTTAGAGGACCATGGACTTAACGGGAATTGCTAGTCCAACTATAATTTTCAGTGGTGCGGGACAAATGTCTATATTCTGTCAATTATATTTTAAATAAACGCTGATTGGCCAGTAGCCAGGCAGGAAGTATCGGTGGGACAACCAGACAGGAAGTAGAGGCGGGTCAAGGAGAACAGAATTCTGGGAAGAGGAAAGCCTACTCCCTTTGCAATCTTGACCCAATCACAGAAGAAACAAGATGTGATTGCCTCACTGAATAAGGTACTGAGCCACATGGCTAACACAGATAAGAATAATGGGCTAATAATGGACTATATAAGTTATAATAGTTAATAAGAAGCCTGAGCTAATGGGCCAATCAGTTTATAACTAATGTAGACCTTTGTGTGATTTCTTTAAGACTTAACAATTGTGGGAACTGGGCAGGACAGAAAACCTCACACAACATTTCAGTATTCTGTCTTTATTCTAAATTAAGATTTTACCTTTTAAGTCTAAAAATAGAAACATTAAAGTTAGCTTCAATAAAACTATTAGAGAGACTAACAAATACATGGAAAGTTACAAAAATAGCATATAGAACGCTTGTATAACCCTCCTTTGACTTTTGCCAATTGTGAACATTTACACTATAGATGTGTGTGTATATGTTACATATATGTATACATATTATATGCTACATAATATTTTAAAAGAGCTTTGTGAAAGTACATTGCAGTCATATGACCCTTTTATTCTCAATACTTCAGTGTATATTTTCTAAGATCGTGAGCACTAACACAATCAACCAGGAAATTTAATGTCAATACTGTACTGACATAAACTTTATACTTTACTGACCTAAGAAATTTCACATTTGAATAATAGTCTTTATAATATTTTCTTTTCTGGTCCAGGATCTGAAGCAGATTCATTAACTACCCTATGCATTCTCTTCTGTTTGAGGTTACCTGTCTCAAGGAAAAAAAATAAGGATGCGCATTCATGTCTTGGATTTTAATGAACAGCATTGATGTTTTTGAAGAACCCTTGCTTCCTGTTCATGAGGATTTGTGTGACATTTCCTCATGATTAGCCTCGTGCTCTCTACTTTGGGCAGTGACATTACACGGGTAGCATTTGCCCTCAGTACTTTATATTTACATGGGGTTGATTTGTGTGGTTGTTACTGAGACCACACTGCTCATTTGGTTAGGCTGGTGCTTACAGACCTGTAAACAGAGATCTGTATACACAGTATTTATAATATATGCCATTATGTGTAGAAACTATTGATATCCTATACATATTACGTTAGGTTGTTCCCACATAGTTACTAAGAGACAGCAATGGATAACATTGCAAATATGAAGCTTTATGCTTTGGGAAGTATATCTTCTTTGTGAGTTCTGTAAAATGGTTAATATGTAGGTCTACATCTTTAAGAAATGTAGAGAATATTGGTACAGATCTTACTAGCAGGCCTTCTCTTAGTTCTGAGTTCAGTGAAGCATGGTTTCCAACCCAACCCAACATGGAAATTTTCATCTTAAAAGTAGTATCTATTTACTGTAAGACTACCAGAATAATATATACAAGTCCATTATGTATTAAATAACACATTCATTATACATTTACATGTATAAATATTCAACTTGTATGCAATCTTCACAATCAATGTTTACAATGTTTAAAGCCTATTGATCCATGACCCTTGGCATGACTCTCTTTTGAGATTGGGAAAAATTGTCTTTTCATGTTACTATGGCTCAGATGCAAATGTTTTCTTCCCAGATAATTTCTAATTTTTAGGAAGATGTGTTTTCAATATTTAGGAGTCCTTTCTTAAAAAAGAAGGAAAGAAAGACATGAAAGTAAAAAAACATGGTTGGGAGGAGGAAGAGAGCAGTCAGAGGGGTGGGAACAAGAAAAGGTAACAGAGCAAATATGCTTGAAATACATTGGAGACAGGCACAAAATTTCATAATTAAGAATGTTGTTTAATTAATATATGTTCATTTAAGACATGGAAAAATAAAAGGAAGCCCATTCTATTAGAAAATAGAAATTACTGAAGCAAGCAAGGCAACTGCTATGTGACATTTCAGTAAATGACATGTGCTTTGCAGTCTTGTACTGAAGAGCTGTGTGGTGGAGTTCATGGTCAATGGCATGGGAGTGGTGAGAAAGAATAATTTGAGTATCCATGGTGATTATCCATCGGTCTTTATAATCTGATATTTTACTTTTATTTAACAGAATTCTACCATCTCAGGCAATGTAACTTTCCCTATTTTTCTGTTGCCAGTAAAATATGTATCAAACAAATTTCAAAAGTATTATTTTTTATTTGGATAGATTTTTGCCTGGATGTGCATGCATCAGAGCACCAGGTGCATGTCTGGCACCTGTGGTGGTCAGAAGAAGGCATCAGGTCACTTGGAACTGAAGTTAAAGATGGTTGGGAGTCTTGTTATACAGGTGGGCATTTAATGCAGCTGAGACACCTGCAATGGAGTGGGCAGACCGTGTGTGGTTGGTATTTTGGATCATATGTAGTTTGATTAATGGGCATACGAAAGAGGGCTGTTTCTGTGAACTCCTCCTTTACTAGATCAAGAATGACAATGAATTGTCATTGTAGAGAGGGCATTTCCTAGCACAAAGAGGCCAGCTAATGTTTTGGGAACAGAGCTAGAAGAAAGAGAAACTCTTAAAAAGTTGGTTTATTTTCTAAACTTAGTTCAAGTTTTGAAAATGTATTTTCTTAGTGCAATTGTATCCTAAAAAAAATATTAAAAACAAAAAACAAAACCAAAAACCTTCCAGGAAGGGTTTCCAGCGTCCTAGTTCAAGAAAAAGAGAGTCTCTTCTTCCACAAAGAATCAGAACAAATTGTCATTTTCTGGTCTAGTAGAGACCACCTTCCCTGCCATGTTGGTTGAGTAGACAGACAAGGACATGCGGGCTAAAGAGGTGTGCCTGCTCACAGGATGGTGTTCACCGTCAGTCGCTAATGTTGCAGGAATCCAACACAAGAGTACCCATTCGTGCCTGACCATTTTGTACCAGCAAGTGGAGTTTCTGGAGGCTCTGCTTATGCTTAGGAACTGGGTTGATCTGCATGTCAACTCCATCTGGTTTGGGCACTTAAGTTTCTTTCCAAATTAAATTTTGGTTCGCTAAAAATGCCTCTTGCTCCGGGGAAATCGTCCTTCCTCCTCTCCCATCCACACCCCCACATTGCCATGACTTGTTGTCTGTTTACTTTTGGAGGGCAGGGTATGGGAATGGAAATGGGTTATAAACTGAAACAGTTGTCAAAAACACAAACAAGGCTCTTGGAGGAAATGACTTCCTTTTTGCACTGTGTCCCTGGTGGACCACAATCACTCCCTTAATCAGGGGACTAGGATTTGGGTAAACATCCAGACAGCAGCAAACCTCAGCCCTTCAATGACAGAGAATCGGGGCAATTTAGACTCATCCCAAACCCACAGGATGAATGTAGCTGGAACAACAACTAGAAAAGTATGCCCATGGGATGTGGAGTTAAAAAACCTCCTTTATCCTGGCATTTTTTTTTATAATTTCTTAATGTGCAAATTAAGGTTCGTAGGCTTAGAAGTCTGGGGAGGCCAGTTAGTGCATTGCTGAACTGTAAATAAAAGTAATTTGTAGAGGCAAGGAAGGACTATAGAGCAATTACTTTATTTTTCTTAAAGTTAAGGAAGTTCGCCTATTGACTATTGTAAAGAATCCTGTTCAGTCTCTTTAGCATGGCACCTGCTCTATTCGTTGCTGATATTCTCCTAAAGACTTATCTCTACAGCATCTTCACCCGAGTACCGAAAGACAACGTTGTCTAGAGCACTGGTACTCAACCTTCCTAATGCTGCAGCCCTATAACATAGTTCCTCATGTTGTGGTGACCCCCCCCCCAACCATAACATTATTTTCATTGCTATTTAATAACAATAGTTTTGCTACTGTTATGAATCGTAATATAAATCTCTGTGTTTTTGTTGGTCTTAGATGACCCCTGTGAAAGGGTCTTAACTTGATTTAACCCATAGAGGCTATGATTTCATCCTTACATTGTAGACAGTAGGATGGGGTTAAATTCTGTCTCCTGGCTGGTGTGAACCATGCAGATTCTTTATAGTTTACAACTGAGGTTTTTTCTTTTCCACAAAAGGTGTTTGCTTAGTGTCTGCTTCACAGGGAATAAGTTACTAGATACAGACTGGGTACCACAAGGTATGTACTCTTGGTGGCATATGAAGCTCCCAGAAGTAACCAGGAAATTCTTGAGTTAGGCACAGTGTCCGCACATCTGTGGACCATGCCCGTTTCTTGTTGCCTCTGATATAGAAGTTTGACTCCCTTATTTCCTGCAGGATGAGTCAGTCCCATTAAAAGTATCCTCCATCCTGTTTGTGGTTGCCTTGAGTTTTAACTTTGGCCAGTGTCAATGACAATCCCTATTCACTGGTATATCCTTAAATTTTAAGGATAATTTAATCTACCACATTCGGAGATAGAAAATATCATGGTACAACTAATCCTGTTACTTGAACATATTAAAAACAAAATAAAAAATTTACACTGGACTGGGCACAATGGCGCAGACAAACTGGATGCAGCAGTCAATTCAGGTAAATGCTTCAGGTGATCTGGGTCACTGCTCAGAAAACAAGTTTGTTTGGCAAGAATTTTATCAGCTGCCCCTTTGGGATTTGTCTTCAGTCTTTCTCAGCTTTTAAAGTGAATTGTCATAACTCAAGAGCAACAAGGTAGACTCAAATCTTCATTAGATGTGAAGAAATCCATCCAAAGACTCTACACTGTCTTCCTTCCTGTCCCTTCCTGTCTGGGGTCTCCTTTCTCATTCAGTCCTTCTGACCATGTCTAGCCTATTCAAGATTTCATTGCATTTATTGCTTTTTTTAGTGTTTATTAAATCTTTTGCATTCTGGCCCCTAGGGAATCTAAACAGCCAAAGTGGGAAGGTAGGGAAAATCTGGGAGGTGTTGGGGAAGAGATAACCGTATCAGAATACATATATGAAAACATTTATTTATGTATGACAGGCATAGTACTTAGGGACATAAAAATATACTGGAAATGGCGCAAATTAAATTTTAGTATTATTTCTTTAGTGTGATGTACACTTCTAGGAAGATTGTTAAATGTCTTCTAGAACTTTCAAAATGTATTATTCAAATTGTTGTAGGCTGACAAGTAGTAAAAAAAAACGTATTTCGAAGAGCCCAGGTGGTCCTTTGCCTAGCTTTCCCAATGTCCACATCTTATGTTCCTACAGTAAAATATGATGCCCAAGAAATGACACAGTGCTGTTAACTTCCATGGCCCTTGTTCAGATGCCCTTGGCTGTTATATGCATACTCAAGGCTTTAGTGTTGAACATTTGCACAGTCTAGTTCTTCTACACAGCCGTGAGAGACAATACAGTTAACCAAAGTGATGCTTAGAAAACAGGGGACCGTGGCTCAGTGTGCAGCCCCTCTGAGTATGGGGATGTCTAAACGAGCCGCTTAATTCCACGGTCCTAAAAGCTTTTTCCTCTGGGCTCTTAACTGTTTCCATTGAAGGTTTGCTACATTAATTTTAATTCTTTATGGCCTTTTTAAAATGCATATATTCTTAAGAAACAATTTTCTTCAGTTCTTGCTCCCATACCCCAGGTCAGAATGGATGATAGCTACCGGAGGGTCACAGAGACGTCTGTGAGGATGAGATGCTATACTTGGGGGAGGAACAGGAAAGGGTTATTTAGGGCCCATGGCAGGGTGGCTGTATTTATCAAGAATGGAGCAGCCCAGCAGGCAACTCACACCACATAGCTGAACTGGTTCTGAGAAGCAATGGCTAATAACAAGATTAAGTATCAAGATCTAAAGCGGGTCTTTATTTTAAAATAAGGACAACAGAGATGGTCATCTGTAACCATATACCTTGAAACTTCAAAATAGCAAGGGCAAAGGTAGAAGAATAAAGCTGTCTTGTGTTTCAAGGACCAGCTAGGGGAGGCAGCACAGAGTACCCGAAGACTGGAAGCAGTTGTCAGGGCCGGTGGCAGCGCCAAGGTGAGAAAAAAAGTTTCCATATAACTTCAATAACCAAGCAGACTCAGAGTGACTCACTCCTCGTCTGCAGTTCAGACATATTGGGTGGAAACTTTGCAGGCTGGGTTTTCCTCCTCTGCCACCCTGACTTTACAAGCCTCGGCCCCCATGCCTGGAAACAGCAACTGGGCCATTACTAAACGGTTGCTGAGTGATGGTGTAAATACCTGGAAAAAAAAAGCTCGAATTTGGATTCATGAGAGCCATCAAGGTAAAGCTTTTCACCCTCCTGCTCTGCATAGCTTTAGATGCTGCTGAGGCCTGGAGTGGTCACAGATGAGAGGAAGCTCTCTCTGTCTTTTGAGCCAAAATTCAGCTGGATCAGCTGAATGAGTTTACAGCAGTACAGGGGTCTTTTTTTTTTTAGGTTTTCTTTAAAAATAACTGTTTTTTAACGTTCTAAGAAACAGGATTGCAATGTACTTTTAAAAATACTATACTGTATTGTGTATCTTTAAGTTCTGTGGCATATTTGGATGTACATATACATATCATATATCATATATATATATTCCAGAAAACACTGTCACCATCTCTCATGGCAGAAGCATCTAAAATCTCCCCTCTTTACAAAACTCTTGAATGTTGAGAGGTTGTACAGTAGAATATTCCCACCCAGAGGCCCTGGTCTCATCACCTGGAGCTCCAGAATTGACAGCTCCAAAGTTCAGGGCCAGGGTAGCCTAAGGTCAGGTTGAAAGAGTGCTTGTCCTGTTTCTCCTAGGCTTTTCTCCACATGTGTTTATGGGCATATGAGCATCTGTATCCAGCTGATGAAAACAATTTTCTCTTAAGAATTTCACCATCACCACCATTACACCACACACACACAGACAGACACATACACATCACATACATACTATATACATATACACAAAAAACACACATGCACTCACCTTTACAAACACATGTATTTTTATAGTAAGCATTTTTTTACTTCATCTTGTTGCCTTCCCTATTCATTTTTGCATAGACTCCAGGGTCAGACTTGACTGACAAAAACGACGGTCATTAATCAGTTGTTGCTGCCTGTGTCGGGTGCAGTTTTGATGGGACTTATTTGTCAAGGATACTATTGGCTCTGTTTGGCTTTCTTTCTGGTAGCCGAAGAGCTCAAGTTATTTGAGTTGGACTTGAGTTAGTCAATGTGATAGATCTAATTTTTTCACGGCAGGAAAGACTTTATTTGTTGACCGGCAGAAGAGAGAAAAGGTTCAGGTGTGACCAGGAAGCTTAACTTTTCTTAAATTCCCCTGGGTTGTGATTTGTCTGCCTCTTCTCACCTCTCCTAGGACTCTAGGAGTTTTTGGTGTTAGGTACAGAATTTTGCATAGAATGGCAGAGTTGTTCTAAAGATGTAACCAGATGCTGAGTTTGACTTTAGGATGGGTACATGGTGAGAAGAAACACAACCAAGGAAATTCAAGCACATCTGAGTTTCTTAGATGTTTAAGACAGCATTTCAATTCTTGTTAATTAAAAAAGACCTTATAATTATCTGGCTATCCGCCAGTCATACTTTATCTCTGTATAGTGTTTTCTATTTCCATCCATTTGTATGCAAAATTCAAGAAGTCATTGTTTTTTACTGCTGAGTAGTACTCTAATATGTATATATTCCATACTTTCTTCATCCATTCTTCCATTGAAGGGCATCTCGGCTGTTTCCAAGTCTGGCTACAACAAAAGTATATGCTCAACTATGTTCATAGCAGCATTGTTGGTAATAGCCAGAACCTGGAAACAACCAAAATGCCCTTAAAATATCATCTTAAAATCTAGAACTAGCATTGTTTGTTTTAATTATTATTATAAATGAAACAAGCCCTCAGAATATCACAAAAGCACAGCAGGTCACCGCCAAGACCAAGAGCAAAAATCTTCCTGCTTTGTCACTTGAAGAACACCCAAGAGCACTGCAGCACTGTGGGATGTAAATCTCACAGCTTCAAGAAGCTGTGTGCTGCATCATTTTAAAATGGATTGACTTAAGCTAAATCTTAGCAGGCATCCAGCATATTCAGGAAGTCTGATGAGAGTTTTTGCCAAGTAAATCATTACTGGCTACAGTCTGTGAAGTGTGAGTCACCTTTGAAGTCTTTCCTCTTACCCTCCCCCTAAGCCACCTCCATCCCCTTCCCCTGGTGTCCTTAAACAGGGTGATTCACTCTCCCTGGAGAGTCAAGTGGATACCCTGGAAGATAGGAGGCAAAGAGAGAATGAGAGAAGTACAGAAATTGAATGGAGAAGAATTCCTGCTATTTTATTCATTTTTCGAACTTCCCAGTGTATTATCCTCATTTTCTGCTGGGATGGGAGGTAGCTCATGCTGCAATACAAATCGTCAGAACCAGTGGAAGCTGAGTCTTCTTAATTAGCTAAAGTTTATCATGTGCCTAGAGGCTTCACTTCTAAGAAGCAATCTTGAAAACCATGTGGCCACAATTGAAGGACTGCTCTATAAAATGTATTATAGCCTTTCCTGCTCCTTTAAATTGGCTGTTCTAAATATACCCAAGCATTTACCAAAGCCCCTGTCCATTAACATGAGCTTGTTCTGCCCTTTGTTTAGTCTCCTTCTTCTACTTTGTTGTTCTTTCCCTCCCCTGTGCATTTTTTTTTAATTTCACTCCTGCATTTTTTTTTATTTCACTCCTGCAAGTACGCTCTGTCCTTGACTTCTGGTTTTTGCATGTTTCTTCTTTCCTCGCTTTTGTGCGACTCCTTATATCCCTTGTCTTTCACTTGTCTCATTTTCACAAGAAACAGTGTGCTATGGGTTGAATACTATCTCCATCTGATTTCCTATGGTAAAGTCTTAATTCACACGACGCCAGTCTGTGACTGTATTGAGATATAAGGTCTTTACAGGCATAAGGAGTGACCATGAGGTATTATGATGGTCCCAAGTCAGTACAACTACTGTCTTCTAGGAAGAAGTTGGACATAGATGGTTATGATGGTGGGAAATGATAGACAGCAAAGCATTAGATGGCCATGTGTAATCTGAGGAGACAGATCTGAAAGTTGCTTGTTTTATAGCCTTCAGGAAACACCAATGCTATCAACAGCTTATCTCAAAGTGCCTCCTAGAACTCTGAGAAAACAAAATTCTACTATATAGGTAATTCAGTCCATGATGATTTAATATCATAGCTCTAAATAACCAATATCAATTGTCTTAGAAGTCATATGGTAACTTAATGTATGGTAGTGAGCTATAAACAGATTTTATGGGACAGTTCAAGAATGAATCTCCTCTTATATGCTTTACAATATGAATATTAGCTGCCCAGGTCATATTTTAGTGTCTTCTTAGGTGCTGGAGTTCATTCAAGGATTTTTTTTTATTTAATGAATGTATAATTATCGAATCCTTTCTGTCTGCCAGTCATGGTACCAGATGTAACACCACAAAGTAATATCACAGTCCTCAGGGACTTCAGGGTGTTGACTGTGGATACAGTCATGTAAGAAGATTGCTGCAAGAGATTATAAGCACACAGAATGTACAAGGACCAAAGGAAGAAGTGAGTACTTTATCAGAAACCACTTACACAAATGACCACTCTTGAGCCCACAGAGGGAATAGAGATAACTGAATTGTAATTTTCCAATTTATATTAAAGCCCCAACCCTCAGGTGATGGTATTTGTAGATAGTCTCTTCAAAGGTAGCTAGGATTAGACAAAGTTCTGAGAGTCGAGCCTTTGGCACAGCAATCAATAGCTTTATACAAATCCATAAATTTTTGGCATTGAGAACAAAGAGCCCTCATCAGAAAGTGATTATCCTGGTACCTTGAAGTAGGACTTTAAACTTTCAGAATTTGGGACTTAATAAATTTCTGCTGCTTACACTTCCCGGTCTGTGTTGTTTTGTGGTGGTAGCCAAGTTAAGAAGGTGCAGGAGCAAAAGCTCTAATTCATGCCTACTGGTTTAACTGCTCATTGTGTTGCTTATTCAATTGCTCCAATATTTGTTCATTTCTTTTCTTTTGTTCTAATATTTTAAAACAACCAACCACTGACAGGAACTGTTAAGGCGGTAAGTAGATAAACAGGCCTGCTGTCATCCAATATACATTTTAGTGGAAAGTTAGATAATAAACTGGTATGCAAATAAGAAAAGTGCATGGAAGTTACACAAGTGATATGAAGAACAGAAACAGGGGCAAGGTGAAGATTCTGGGGTCCTATAGAGATACATAGGGTAGGTCTACCAGAGGAAGACAGTCAGTTAATCCTGAAAAATGAAGAGATAAATGCCCAGCCATTTATGCATTCAGGAGAGTGGTCAGATTTGATGAGAACAGCAAGGTCCAAGGCAGAATGAGCTCCAAGCTCTCCAGGTCCAAGGGCAGTTGTGCAGCTAGAATCGAGCAAATTGTGGAAGGCTGCAAAGGAAGACTAACCAGGTCCAGAGGGCTTTGTATGCCATCTCAAAGAACTTAAATTTGACCTTGTGTCAATGGGGAAACTTCTAACATACTGAGAAGGGGAAGCTGTTTTATTTGCTCAACGATAATAGCAAAGATGCATTTGTAGGCCAGGCATGGTGGCACACATCTTTAATCCCAGCGTTTAAGAGGCAAAGGCAGGCGGATCTTTGTGAGTTAGGTCAAGGCCTGCCTGGTCCACACAGTGAGTTTTGAGAGACTTCTGTGATGGTTCAGGCAGGAAAGCTGAAGGCCTAGAAATGAATAGAGACAGAGACAGAGATTAAATAGAATAGAGAGAATTAAGGCACTTGTATGAACAAAATGTGACATGAACATGTTCATGAACCTGTAGGGACATCTTACTTCAGTGGGGCCATATGAACTTACCTGTCTCATAAAATTAAATCTTGGAAGTAATGTTGAAAGTTTTAACAATGATGTTATTGAAAGAAAGGTTTAAGAGTATGGAAGATAAAATAATATTAATACATATATAATTAATAGAAGGTATAAGTCATGTGTGATATTAACATCAGTTCTGGTGGGGAGAAAAATAAAAGGGGTCAAGAGGTGGCATATGAAAGTTCCTGTGATATTTATAAATACCTTGATGAAGAGGTAAGTGATAAGACTTATTAGAGCTGAATTAGTATAGGAGGCTCTGGGGTACGCATAAAGAATACACTTTTTGGACAAAATACAACAGACTGGGAACAGACACAGAAGAGATTCCTGGAAACTGGAAAGTCCATTATCAAAGAGCTCCCGGACTTCTGATGCCTGTGAGGGCCACACCCTCTTAAACAGCCTTCTCACTCTTCAGGCACATGAGACACAGTGCGAGGAGCTACGTACGAGTGCCCTACAAAAAGGACTAACTGCGCTTGTGTGAGGCCTCCACCTCCTGACCTAATCATGTTAAAGGCCCCACCTGTGAATATCACCTCGGAAACTAGGATTTTAACAACTGAATTTGGGAGGATTCAACATTCAGATCCTAAAAACACAGTCACGTGATGAGCTTAAAGAATTAAAAAGGAGTGGCGATATTGTGTCATCTGGAGTCCAGAGGTATGTAGGATTGTAGGTGGTAATTATGTTCGTAGGTGCACAGGTGTGTGTGGGAGGTCGGAGAGTGTGTGTGTGTGCTCGCGCGTGCATGTACAAATGTGTGTTTTTAAGCTGAGAGAACCCAAGGCTGTTTTGATAAGCAGAGTAGAAGAAGCCTGTACAGGCTCACTTATGTCACTTATGGGAGTGGGCGTATAAATGAATAACATACCAATGGTTTAATTTCTCTTATCAGCTGTAGAAAGACAAAAAGCCAGATAGCTTGGGTTATGGTGAAATTGAAGAATACATTCTATTGCTCATAGGATAAGAAGCTGACTAAAGTTAAGAAAAAATGAAGGTCTTTGAGGAGCCTGTCTAACTCCATTTTGAAGGCAGGAGCTATTATGCTGTATTTTTAAAAGTAAGTTTCTATTTACCATGAGTGTTGACTGAGATTTCTGTCCTGCCTCGTTCTTGCAGTCATTAAGTCCCACAGAAATTACACAGAGGTCTACATTAAGTGTAAACTGATTGACTTAGTATCTCAGGCTTCTTATTAACTCCTTTTTTTTTTTTTCGAGACAGGGTTTCTCTGTAGCTTTAGAGCCTGACCTGGAACAAGCTCTTATAGTCCAGGCTGGTCTCGAACTCACAGAGATCCACCTGCCTCAGCCTCCCCAGTGCTGGGACTAAAGGCGTGTGCCACCACTGCCCAGCTTAACTCTTACAATTTTTATTAGCCCATAATTCTTGTCTATGTTAGTCACGTGGCTTGGTACCTTTTTTGGAGAGGCAGTCACATCTTGCTTGCTCTGTGTCCTGGCGTCCTCTGTGTTTGGGTGACAACTGCACACTGAATCTGTCCTCTTCCCAGGATCCTCCTGTTCTCCCGGCCCTACCTAGACTTCCTGCCTGGCTACTGGCCAATCAGTGTTTTATTAAAATACAATTAACAGTGTACAGACCATTGTCCCACAGCACCCACCCCTTTTCTTTTAAACAAGAACTCTGAATCAAATCTCCTTTGGTTAGCTTTTCTCCTGACCATTATCCATAACAATTTGTACCCAATATTCTAAACAAAGGCAAACATCCATGATCCATTTTGGGGGAATGTGGGTGTAGTTTTCTATGCCATTTTCTGATAACTGGGGGTGCTGATAATCTTATGGGAACCTAAAGAAAATTTTGAATTATGGTCAAGTCCTGAGAGGAATATTATGTGTGAGGCTTGATCATTTCAGCCAGCAGTCTTGAAACTGTTGTGGATGCAGAACTTAGAGGAGACTCCAACAGAGGTTCTCTGAAATGTTTGATCACCTGGACCATCTGCTCCTATTGAAAATTCTTCATGGAGTCTTCCTTGATCAAACCTGATTTTTCTTAGCCCAGGATAAGTCCACAGCCTCTCATTTCCTGTAGAAACAAAACCAAAACCTCTTCTCCAAAGTAACACATCTTTTGACTTAAATTTTGAAGTTAAGGCATTTTCAAAATATGTATATTGGATAATCCAGCAGCATTTATAATCAAATATCTTTTAGCAGTCATTGCTCCTTCCTCAGACATCAAACAATTTAAAGACAATGCAATAACATACAGTATCCAGATTCTCTGTGTATTTTTCATCTTTACATGGCTCTATTTTTTTATTTTTATTTTTAAGTTTTGGATTTTAGACTCAGGGTTTGTCTGTGTATCTTTGGCTCTCCTGGAACTCACTCTGTAGATCACACTGTCTTTAAACACACAGAGGTCTGCCTGCCTCTGCCTCCCAAGTGCTGAGATTAAAGGTGTGTGCCACCACACCCAATTACTCTCTTTCTTTTTTGTTTTAAGGACTTTACCCTTTTTCTTTTCTTGCCCAAGCCTACATATATTTTTAAATGCACTGTAAACCATTTAGAGGTTTATTTTGTCTGAATCTGTATATCTCTCTTTTTCTGATGACATGAGTCTTTAATTTGCTAAGCAATATCGCTAGGCTTAAAGCCGTGGTTTTAACAGCTGGATTCAGTCCATTCCTTAGGTTTTTGAGAGTCTAGCCTCACGGCAAAGGTACTGGCTGGAGTCATGTTTATTGCCACTACCCTATGGAGTTTCAAGGTCCATGCTGCCACCAAGAAGCACGCTGTAGGTTATTCATAAACAATATTTAAGTGTTTTGTGGTAGAGCCTCTTAAAAAGTCTTCAAAGTTTTTGCAGCTAAAGCCGAGTCAGGAAGCCTCTCTTAAATGAGAAGCAAATAGAGCCCACTTAAGAAAATGCTACCAAGAAGCCATGCTTAACACTGTTATTTTGTGACTAGAATTACTTCCCAAGCTCTCTCAGGTTTTCTGTGGGTGCAGTTGTCCACACGTTGGACACCATTCTGTTGATTGAGCTTTCTGTCCTGCCCAGTTCCTGCACATGAGAGCTGAGTTCCTCTCTGCTTCTTGGAAACTTACCTTTCCTAACCCATGACCTTGATTTGTTTTTAAGAATACCCTTGCCCTCCTTGACTTTCCCTGATCCCTCCTAATCACATGGTGACCACAGATGTTTTTAAAAGATTTTTTTTTGTATTTCCTTATTGCCCCATTTTTCTCTCTTCTGGAAAACTCATGACTTTACTCTTTAAAAGGGGTCCAAAAGATGGGTTTGGGGCTGCTCCCCTTAACCTGACTTAGGAGGCAGTCACTGGCCAGCTCTTGGGAGCACCCCAATTAAAAAGTTCAAACTTGTTTCAAAATTGGATCAGATTTGTGATAGTGATCTTATTTTTGCCCTTGGGATTATTTTCTAGAGAGTCCCCCAGTGATATTCAGACCACTCACCCAAATTCTAACTCCAGACCCTTCCAGAACTTTGGGGAGTGGGGTGGGAGGAGCTTCCTTGGGAGGCATGTGCCTTGAGACATTCCACGGCTCTGAGGCTGCCTTCAGTTCCTGGACTATGGGGTGAACTTTCATGCTGAGAAAAGCAGCAAGCATCAAGGGAGGCCTCCTTCTGAGTCATAGTCTGGTTCTGTTTTTTTGGTATCCCTATCTGGGACATGGAGGGGGTTCTATGGGGCCCCAATATTCTCCCATTCAGGGCAAAAGTGAGATGCGACACCACCCACCTGAAGTTCTTGGTTGATTTTATGTCCCATTTGTCTTGCCTTTGTATGTCTAGTCTTGTCTTTAGCTTTGTTTTTACTGTCCTCTTTGTATTTTCTGTGTTAATTGGTTTATTTTGGACTTGGGGCAACTGAACTGGCAGACAGTATGAGTAATAAGACTAGCAAGTCTAACAACCCTCTAACCTGTGTTCTAAAATTTTTTGATTAAATTTACTCCCCTATAGATAAGGATTATGATTATTCTATCACCAAGAGTCACCACCAAACATTCTGTGACTCTGAATGGCCCATATTCAGGGTTGACTGGCCCTCCCAGGGTCTTCTTTGCAGTGATTAATGTCAGATAGCCTAGCCAATGGTGAATGTTGCCCTGGGTAAGCCAATAAACCCAGAATAGATTTAATGAATCTTGCCTATCGATGGAGGTGGGTTATCTGTCTATCTGTTGCTTTCATTGGTTAACTAATAAAGAAAACTGCTTGGTCTGATAGGGTAGAATTTAGATAGGCAGAGTAGACAGAACAGAATGCTGAGATAAAGAAGCTGAGTTGAGGAGTCGCCATGATTCTCCCACTCCAGGCAGATGCAGGTTAAGATCATTCCTGGTAAGCCAGCTCGTGGGCTACACAGATTATAAGAAATGGGCTAGTCCAGGTGTGAGAGTTAGCTGAGAAAAGGCTAGATATAATGGGCCAAGCGGTGTTTAAAAGAATACAGTTTCCGTGTAATTATTTCGGAGCATAAGCTAGAGCTAGCCATGTGGGCAGCCGAGTGCCAGGGACGCAGCCCCGCCACTATTATTTCAACAGCCTATGGCTGAAGAAAGTTCCAATCCAAACCCCTGGGTGAAGGTGTGTATGATCATAACAGACAAGGTGGCCGAGTACTCATAGTTAGCAAATGGACCTTTCCAGAGCCTGTAACAGAGACCAATGAGCTTCTTCTGAAGACCATTCTTCAGGTCTCACAGGAGGAAGAACCCCTTCTCCCTCCATATAACCACCTTTACCCTCTTCTCCCCTCTTCACCGCAACCTGCACCTTTGCCACCTCAGTCCCCACTAAGGCCTCACTCTGCCCACTGTCTGCTCCTATCTATACCCCACCATCTAGTTTTTCCTTACCTCTGCCTGTCTTCCTCCTCCTCCACCACCCCTTTCCCTATCTTCCCCTATCTTTTCCCCTACCCACACCTGCCAGGGAGTCCCATATGGTCCTCCCAACTTCTTGATGTAGGAGGGTCATCTGTCTATGTGTTACTTTCATTGGTTAATAAAGAAAACTGCTTGGCCTGATAGGTCAGAACATAGGTAGGCAGAGAAGATAGAACAGAATTGTGGGAGAAAGAAAGCAAAGTCATACAGATGTCATAGCTCTCCTTAACCTGCGTCTGTCTGGAGTGGGAGAATCATGGCGACTGACTGACTTGGCTTCTTTCTCCCAGCATTCTGTTCAGTCTTCTCCGCCTACCTAATTTTCTGTCCTATCAAAGGGCCAAGGCAGTCTCTTTATTTAACCAATGAAATTAACACAAAACAGAAGATTCTCCACCATCAAGGTTACCTAAGGATATTTGATACAGAAGAGACTTGAACCCTGGTTGAGTGTTTCATTGAAGATGAAGGAGGAGTTTTGGACCCCTTGAAGCAGTTTGGTCCAGGTTAGTTGTCCTGATGTCCCAAGTTCGGGATCAGTTCATTTAAATGAAAAGATGACTTAATTTGACAGAGGGTTGAAGAGGAATGCATCTTTTAAGTCCAATATTTTGTGCTTTGGTGGTAATAAACTAAGTAAAGTATAGGAATTTGAAGCAATTGAGTAAATGGATTCTACCCTCGTGTTCACTTCTCTCAAGTCTTGTACTGGTCTACAGTCCTAAGTTCCAGGCTTTTGGACATCAGCAAGAGGTACTCCAGAGTGACTGGCAAGGAATAAGTATGTCTGCTTCAAGAAGGTGCCTGATGTGAATCTTAGTCTCGTCCCTGGCTTCTGAACTGATGGGGTACTGCTTGATTCAATGAGCATTGTCCCTGATATTAGTTGCACCATAATAAGCAGCACATGTTTCACCAAGCCAGGAGGATTGTCTTCTACCTAAACTGTAGGAATTACCTGGATCAGCAACTTTTTCTATCACCTTCCAGGGAATGGGTTGGATGTTGGAGGAGCAGATATTCCTCTTATTGGGAAGGTTATTCTTAAAAACCTTAGTCGAGCCTCCCAGTTACAACCTAGAAGAGTCTCTTGAGAGCAATATTGTTGCCTGGAACTTGTTCAAGTGATTTCATCCCAGTAAATGGTAGGGACATTCAGGAATAACAATAAAGAATGAGTTTCATTTTCTTGTCCTGAGTTAGCAGTCTGGTCAGTGGTCCATTTGTATTCTCTGGCATCCCCTGCTGCCCCCTGAACTTATATTGTTTGGTTGGCAAAAGGTCCCAGGGACTCCTGTAAATCTGAATGAGTAACCCCTGTGTTCCCCATAAATTTTAGAGGTTGGTCCACTATGGTGAAGATTACTATAGGCTCCTGGGAGCCTATTTGGAAGGAGCCTCAGTGGTAAAGACTAATAAAAATAAGTATGAAATTGTCCAGTTGCTAGAGGCCATCTGGCTACCAACTGAACAGGACACCAAAAAGACAAAAGCCCCCATACTTGTTGGGTGGTGGTGGTGCATGTTTTTAATACCAGCACTTAAGAGGCAGAGACAGGTAGGTCTCTGAGTCTGAGGCCATCCTGGTCTACAGAGCTAGTGGCAGGACAAGCTCCAAAGTTACACAGAGAAACCCTATCTCGAAAAAAAAATACAAAAGAAAGAGAGAGAGAGAGAGAGAGAGAGAGAGAGAGAGAGAGAGAGAGAGAGAAAGAGAGAGAGAGAAAGTAAAACTCCAAAACTCAAGTCTCTTGGGGAAGCCAAATCCCAGACTGTTCTGGAATTATCTGCTTTCCCTAAACCCCCACTCTGCCTTGATGAAGATGTTCCTGAGCATGAGCCAAAAGAGATCAAGTCCTATTCTGACTTTGGGGCTCAGTAAAGTTGCAATGGATGGTGAATCTTGCCCGACAGAAGAATCTGTGTGCCAAAGTTACTGGGCCCAAATTAGCTGACTGCTTTGCATCATACCTGCCATATACTTGTTACCTAAGGAGATCTCAGAACTCATCTCCCCTCATGTTGGGCTACCTGGACACCAAGAAAAACTTTAGAGCATTTCAGACCAGTGCCTGACCTGTGCCCAGGTAAATGCAAAGAAGGCCAAACTCCAGGACAATGGAGCCAAGGTACAGAACCTGGCAAATTTTGGAAAATGGACTTCACTGAAATGGAGCCAGGACTGTATGTCTATAAATACCTTCTTTGTCAGTACTGCCACATGCTAGGTAGAGGCCTTTTCTTCCTAAATAGGAACAGTCCAGATGGTAGCTAGGAAATTAATAATGAAAATTATTCTCAGATTTGTCTGTCCCATATATCTGGTATCTGAAAATGGCCTTATCTTCACAGCCAAGTTATCTCAATTGTTCTCTAAGTTTCTTAACATAAATTGGAAACTTCATTGTAGGTATCATCCTCAGAGCTCAAGAAAGTTAGAGAGAGTGAATAGAACTAAAGGGGATTTTAGCTAAATGTCCTCTTGAAACTGGTGGTAACTGTGTTGACCTCTTGTCTTATGCCCTTCTCAAGTCCAATGTACTCAGAAAAGTTCATATGGAATAGTCTATAGATGACCAGTTTTCATGATCCCTTGGGTACATGATGGACTGTTTTCAGATTGTCCCACTCTAATCTCTGAGTCCTTAAAAGGATTCCAATTAACTTTGGATAAGATTCTCCCTCAGGTCTAGGGTGATCAACCTGTTGGGTACCGCCCACCTGACCACCTGCTCCAGCCTGTTATTAGACCCTGTTTTAGTCTGTCGCTTCAAAACTCACCAACCTGAACCCAGATGGAAAGGGCTTTACGTTATGATTCTCTGGACTGCAACTGCTGTTAAAGTCACAGGTATTTCTGCCCGTATTCATCACTCACATCTCAAGAAGCATTTGAGGAACTGAGGGAAGAGCGGCCTATACCCCCAAAGTGGAAAGTGTCCAGAAAAGGTCCATTAAAAATCAAACTTTCTAAGGTTTGACTATCTAACATAACTTGTGTTCTTGCTATTGAAATCTACATCATGATAGCCCTATGGCTATCTGTCCTGCTATTTTATTTTTAACCTATGCAAACAGACGGTAAATACATCTTGACAGGGAAAGTAAAAGGCTCCCCTATCATGGAAAACACCCTGATACTGTCTTGCCTTGCAAAAAAATTGTCTTTATCCACCAGGGCCTATAGTTTGGACAAAAGAAGGGGAACAGTCTTTAGTTATATGGATGTAAGATACACGGGATGGACTAATCTAACTGACCAAGCCCAATGTAGTAACACAGACTTCAGCATAATCAAATATTCTTTAAAGGTTTCTGATAGTGAAGATTGCAGGTGTGCTAAAATAAGAAGGGCAAGGGAAAATTTATTAATCACATCAATTGAATTTAACATACATAGAGTAACCTTACATGTAACTAATAATGTGGAATATAATCTCTGTGTCCATTTAGCACTAAAAACTCAATGAGAAAATGCCTTCTGTGTTATATGAGATCCTTCTATTGCCGGGCTCTTAAAAATAAGTTTGTATTGAATAGGGGTTTCTTATGAATTTGGGGACAAAATGGAACATACCCCAACTCATGTTTTAAAGGCCGTGACTGATGCTCCCAATTGGTAATGTCTTTTTCCTCCACTGTCTATGTTTTGATTGCACAAATGTCCCTTCCCATGGTAATTCCACTTCTTATAATACCCTCACCTTTAACAAACAATTGCCCTTAGCATGGACTTTTTTTTTCCCGGTGAAATAATACTTATTCTGCACACCTAGCAGGGTATAAGTGTCTGTGTGGGATAGAACATGTTACACCTATTTTAATCAACAAATCTCTACAATTTGTTAATAGAATTATGCAAGCTCTTCCTGAAAATTGTGGTGATTTTCTCTACTAGATCCCAGTACAGTTGTTGCTACAGCCGCCTTTTGGTTACCTGTCCTAGGACTTGCTGGACTACAAAGAGAGGTCCCTCACATAGCCTGCCTAATTTCAAAAGCTACAAATCTCACAGCAAAAGTTTTAGTAGAGATTAATCAAGAAATGGACAAACTGAGAACAACTGTTCTTCCAAATAGAACTGCTCTCGATTTCCTGTTACTTTAACATAATATTGGTTGTCAGCAATATACTGAAATATGCTGTTTCAATAGCTCTGATTTCTTTCATACTATTGGCAACCAAACTGATAATATATGTAAAGAAATAAACAAAATCTCAAACAAATTAGACTGACTAATACAGCTAATGTGGTTCTGCCCCTTCATTGGCTCTCTAGTGTTATTTCTACTCATTATCATAATCGGGCCCTGTGTCCTCCAGTGTGTCACTAACTTGGTCACTTGTCAGAGAAAAAAATTACATAATCATTGCTACTCAAAGATATTATTAAAACATTCCCCTATCAAAGATTTGACAAGGAAACGTAAGTCAAGGGGAGAACGAGGAACACGCCTGACTCCATTTTGAAGGCAGGAGCTGTTATGTTGTGTTTTTAAAAATAAGTTTCTATATGCTGAGAGAGTGGAGTTGCCCTGTTTCCTGGAACCTGACCTTACCTAACCCATGGTCATGGTTTTTTCTTTTCTTTTTTTTCTTTCCTTGTATTTATTTATATTTTAGAATACCCTTATTCTCTCTGACCCTATTTAATCTTCCATGACCCCTCCCTGATTATATGTGAGTCCATTTCTAGCAAGTCCATCCCATCAATCTCCCCACATACCTATGTGTTTGACACATCTGTATGTGCCTGTAAACTTCTGCATGACTTCCGTGCCAGCTGCAAGTATTACAACGTGAATAAGGATGGAGTTGAAAGTAGACAGGAAATGACATATAAGGGGTTTGCACTCAGGTCCTGAATCCTATTTACTGAGCCCCAGGACCTTCAAACTGGTTGTTTTGCAAACTAACGGGCATGACATACATCAAAGTGCCTTGGAAGCTGGAAGATTTCTAAATTGCCCGATTCTATTTATTGAAGGAAAAATGCATCTTTGCAGGAAATGGAATAACTAAAGCTGGTGAATGGCAAATGAAACCAGGAGTGAGTGAGCCGGATACAGGGGACGCATTGTTATCTAAAGTTATTTTAGTTATTTTGGGTATGAATTGGCTTTCTGTGGGCAACGTTCTGTTTTCTTCATGTTTTCGGTGGCCCTCCCAGTGGGATGGGGCTTCCTGCTCACTGGAGAATGGAATATTCAGTATCCCTGGATGTGGACATTGTGGAGGATAATTTTAGTGTGATCGGGGACATCTAGTGGGCAAAGCTGCTTTCTGGATAAACATAGAGACTCGCTAACTCTAGCAAAGCCTTTTCTGGAAGAAGTAAGACCAGAACAGTATCTTCCTTATCATGGGATTATTATGAGAATGAAGAATGTTTGAGATCTATAAAGCAATCGGAGGGGGCTGGCGTTTGAGAAGACTTACGAGTATTAGATGCATATATAAGTGTGGGCCTCAAATGTGTCAGCTTTGACAGAACATGCTGGCTTTTCCTATGCTTTCCGCTTATGGTCCACACGGCAGCAGTTGTTCAGACCAGCCCTGAGCTCACCACCGCTCCGGGATAGTAACTGTCTTCACCACTGTCTCATCTCATAACCTGGAGACCAAGACAACAGAGGGGTAATTGTTTACATCATCTGATGGGAATTATTAAGCATTCCAGTATCTGTACATTGGGGTCAGGTTTTGGTGAGACATGGAAATCCCGGGTCACTGGCTCTCTTAGGAGTTAATGAGGACTCTTCAGTCTGTTCTGTTCTTTTGGGAGGTCTTCATGGCACTTAGAGCATTGCTAGGGAAACCATTGATGAATGCCATCTTTCTTGGGAAAGGTATCCCCAAAGCCTTAATAAGTGTTTATTTTGAGCTTTGGCAATTTATCTTGAGGAAACAGTTGGCAGATGCTCAATGCTGTGTGCGTGGAAGTTGTTGGGATGTGCCTAAAAGTAACAAGGAAGCTGATGGTAAGGGATGGTGCCCAGGTTCTGCAGTCCACAGCGTGGCAGTTCAAGAAAATGTGTAGCTTTTTCTATGGAAACTCCCCCACAGTGTGTTGGTTTTAAGTAAAAGACATGTATAGAATTTGATGCATTTTTTTCCTAAAAAGATGTATTTAAATGTTTGTGTTTGAATAGTAGACGAAGAGCTCCAGGTATTGAACAATTGCCGAGAGTAGGGAAATTAGTCTTCTCCAGAAATGAAGCCTTGGTTGGTTATCCAGTACCATCTGAATATCTAATACCAAGTTGTTAGCCCTGGAAACGTACAGGATGAGCAACTGTATACGGACTCAGCAGGCTGGATTTATATATTTATATGTATATGCATATATATGTGCAAATATATAAAATTAAAGAAAATGTGGCTATGAATTTGAGAAAAGGAGAGACATGTAATATACTACATATAAATGAAATTAAAATGATAAATTTAATAAAAACCATAAAAGCTTTAGAGATAAACAAAATTACTGGTGAAAATTGTTTCTGATTTTACATTACCTTTTTTTGATGATAGGTATTTTCTATATCTCCTGTAATAATTATCAATGGATGCATAAGAACAAGCAAGGAGAAATTACTTTGACTAGGAATGTTGTTGGTTGCTAACTTTGGTCCTCAGACTCTTTGAGGGACAGAGTTTCCACTGTTTAGGAGCCTTGATCATCATAGTGTCAGCTCTCTGGCGGCAAGGACAGAAGTCTTGGCTTGTGTGAAGGTGCGGGGTGAAAACACTTGCTGAAAAGTGGAACAATGGGCGCTCACTTCTTCCTCCCTCCCTCCTTCCTCCCCCTATCATTCCCACTGGGAAAGAGCATATCAGTGGCACCAGGTCAAAAGTACTCCACTATCTGAGGCCTCTGGGGGGGGGGGGGAGAAGGAGCGAACAACACTTATCGCAACCTAGTAATCAATTGCGAGCTCTAACCCACAACAGCCTCTTTGTGCTAAGCCAATTATCTCGGTGGAAAGACTACCTCTGAGCAGGGCACAACAGATGAGTCTCAATGATTCCCACCAGTGTTTGGAGCTTTTGGCTAAGGGCTCCTAGGGGTGCTGCCAATATGCCTCCTAAGGCTAGTCTCGGGCATTTCTGGCAGATTTCCAAACCCTCGAGAAGAGAAAGCGAACAGGAAGGATGCTGTCCTCTTTTCAGCATATTGACGCAGCCTGAGTTCTTCCGGGCTGAGTTTCCAGCCGTGGCTGCCGATGAATCATCCAGGAGACCTGATGTCACATCTGTGGCTTATTATGTAAGATTTCCAACATGGTTTCCCTTCGTTTCCAGCGGCTAGACATCCCAGGTTCCAGTCACACATTTCCCACCTGGGGTTTTCTCTTTCCTCAACATTCCACAGACTGACTTCCAGCCCGTATATCTGGCTTAGGCAGAGGAACCTCAGCTGAGAGAAGCATGTGGGTGTGTGAGCTGAAGTTTCCAGAATAAAACAAACAAACAAACCCTCAAAGCATTCTGCAGGTCTGATAAAAACAGTAATGGTGGAGAGCTGTTGCAAGCTTGGAATCAAATTATCTTGATCTTAAATTTATTTTTAGCAATTTCATATATATATGTGTATATATACATATATGTATGTATGTATGTAAAACATATTTGAATGTGCCCTAGTTATCTTCCCTTCATCCCTTCCCTCTTACCACTGACCCACTTCCTTTTTGTATCTTGGTATCTTTTGGTTGCTGTTATTATAGCCGTCATATAAAGGGTTGCCCACATAGGCATGAGTGGGAGGTTATTTACTTGAGCAAGTGACCACATCAATGAGGACTCAACGCCCACTTTTTGGTCAATCGTTTACGGTCCATGGCTCCCTAGAGAAGGGAGGGGCGTTGTAAGATCCTCCACCATTCATCCCGAGATATGGCTGGGCCTAGTTTTGTGCAGATCCTATGTGGGCAGCCATTGGTGCTGAGCTCATGTGCAGAACAGAGGTCATGCCGGGAAGACAGTGTTTTACAGCACCCTTCCTTGCTGTCTTGCTCTGACCTTCTTTCTGCACCCTCTTCTAGGATATTCTATCTTAGGCTGGTTTTAGAGCCTTTCATACTTATTGCCCACCACCTATGGTGCTGGTGTGCTGTGATTTAACATCCTGGTACCTCTCAGGAAAATTCTAATGTGATATGTAAACAGACCCCTTAGCTTCTCCGAATGCAAAGGTTAAGAATGCCATCAGGGTAACATCTGGAACCCACAGCAGAGACTTCCTGGCTTGCTTGTAATCCACCTATCCAATTCTTCTAGTTACTTTTTTATTGCTGTGACAAAGCCCCATGACTAAGGCAGCTTTCGAATGAAAGCATTTGATTAAGCTTACTGTTTCAGGGGCCAAGAGTCCATGACGGCAGAGAAAGGCATGGTGGCAGGAACAGCTGAGAGCTCACATCTTGATCTGCAAACAGGAGGATGAGAGAGGATGCTGGGATTGGTGTAAGCTTCTGAATCCCCAAAGCCCACCCCTAGTATCACACCTCATACAACACAGTCAAACCTCCTAATCCTTCCTAAATAGTTGCACAAACTGGGGACCAAACATACGAGCCTATGGAGCCACACTGGCTTTCCACCAATGTAATTTTTAAAAAGGCCTTAATTTACTGCTTTTATTATTCTGCTAGTATAAAAATCCATGAAACAGTTGCTGTATTGAAACATGACAGTTGGGAAAATCTGAGTCTGGGTTCTGGGCATAGTCATTCGTATTTGGATCCAAAATGAATGATCTCTTATTCCCTTTGAAATGAGAGCTGTATTTTTGCTTAGACGGGTATAACAGTGCCAGACTCTCAGCTTGCATCATCACTGGCCAATCATTGGCTAAGCAAAACTTTTAACCTCAGTCTCTGCCCTTGTAGAAATGAGGGGAAAATGGTACCCATTTCAGGAGGTTGCTGTGAGGGCTGGATTTTCGTGTGAACTTAAGGTACTTCACATAATGTCTATTTATCAGGAGTCAACATCAGCAACGAGCAACCTTGGAGAACTGAGGAACTGAGGGGAGTCTGGTGAGATACCTTGCAGAAGGATGAGTCAGATGATCTATGCCTAGACTCCACTGTGTTGGTGTTGGGTCTCAGGCAGCCCAAATATCCAGAACAAGCTCACACTGAACTCTGGAAGGATTTCTGGCAGTTAGACAAAATCCAGCATTCCTCAGGAACTTGTGAAACCAGTTCCCATCTGCCAATAGGAGTCATCTCTTTTATCTTTGGCAAAAATGACGTACGGTTCCATCAACGTTTTACTGAGGTTGTATATCAAAGCCCATTCCAGTCACCAGGCTCCCTCAGTCCCTACTCGCAATTATTTGCTACGCATTTTAAAGACCCTGCTCCATCTCTTGGCCCTTCTCACCTCCATATACTTTGTCCTCCCAGATACCCATTTCCTCTCTTTATAGTGCAAGGCTTTCCCCCTCTGCCCCTGCTATTTTCCCTTCTCTCACAGTCAGTTTTCGTTTCTCTCTGCTCTGAACACTTCCAGGAGCCTCTGAATGTTTCTTTCTCTTTTACCTACAATATAAATCTTCCCTTTAACTATACCATGGAGCGATCATGCCGGCAGTTTCTTTACTGCGCCTTTTCGCACACTTCTGTTACTGAGATTCTCACAGAGAGTTGGAAAATGCCATTCCTTTCCTCCACCTCGTTCTAAACAAAGTCATCCAGGTAGTTACTTCTTTAGCAAACAGGAGGCCTTCTCATTCCCTGCCCCCAAGGCTCAGTGGTTGAACAGCACTGCCATTTAACAAAGGTGATGGTTTAGATGTCTGTTTCCTTAAATGTGTGCCTACGGGTTGCTTCTCTTTAGCCACAGCCTCTGTGACATGCGGAGTCTGCTTGAAAAGTGGCCAGAGAAAAAGAACGCTGCTTCTTACGCTATTAGTTTCCTTGTAAAGGGAACACCAGGAAGATTAGGATATTTGGTTTATTTGATAATACTAGGAAAAAGTGAACTATGAAAAAACTAAAAATAAAGCTAAGCCATCCTATTCATTCAGACTGATCACTGCGGCCAGCAACAGCTCATTGGAAGGCAGTTTCCAATGCTGTAGCTTTCAAAGAATCTTTTCATATATTTCGCAAGGTCTGTATGAAAGGATTCTTTTCTTCCCAAGCACTCCTTCCGAGGCCTCTATAAACCAAAACGAATCTGAAGGGAAGCATGCTTTCTAAAGGGACAGGGGCCCAATTCAAACACATTTATTGAACTGGAGTAATCGGATTGACTCTCTCATCCAGTTATAGCAGATTTCTCGTTTCCAAAGTGCAATAGGCATGGGAATGTTCTGGTATCCCATTTACAAACCAAAACAGCAAACAGCTCTCACATTGTGTGCGAAGTTTGAGTTGCATCGTTTTATAGATTTATGAGGCCAGGCCACCACAGGTCCACCAGTGACATTTATAGGCTTCACTCTGTGTCCATTCTTTCCCCCTTTTCTGCTCCTGGTACCTCCTTTCTCCTTCCCTTCTTTCCCTTGCCTTCCCTTATTCTCTTGCTCGCCTGCTAGGGATTGAAACCCGGGCAGGGTAGGTGCTCTACCACTGAGCTCCCAACCCTGATGTCCTTCAGTTTATAAAGAAACTTGTGATCACAGGAAGTGGGTTCTGCATCTCCATTGGGTAGATTACTTTCCTCTGGGGACAGTTTCTTTCTTTCTCTTCTCTCTTCTGTGACAGGGTGTTACAGGTATTGAAGACTGGCTCAAACTTCCTCCTAGATAGCAAAGGTTGACCTTGAACTCCTGATCTTCCTGTCTCCACCTCCCCAGTGCTGGAAAGAAAGGTTTGCACCTCCAGGCCCTGTTCTATGCTGTACTAGGGATCTATCCCAAAGCTTCATGAATGCTAGGCAGGTACTCTACCCACATAGCCTCATCCCCCACCAACCCAGGGGCTGAAGGGCTCTCAACTTCCACAAACAGTGAGAATCAACCAAGAGCAAAGCAGTTGTCCAGAGATGCGTCTGGCTACATGAAAGAGATGGTATTCACAGGACACAGGGATGTTTTAAGCCCATTGCTGTGACCCATTAATACAGTTCCTCAAGCTGTGGTGACCCCTAATCATAAAATATTTTGTCGCTACTTCCTAATTGTCCTTTTGCTGTTAGTATGAATCATAGTATACATATGTGATATGCAGGATACCTGACCTGGAGCCACAGGTTGAGAACCACTGCTTGACGGGAAGAGTGGGTGTCTTGCAGTAGATGTGATGAGTTTTGTGAAGACTGGTTGTGCTTAGAAGCCGATGTGAGAATTAAAGAGATGAAAAGCACAGTTGAACAAACTCTCCCCTCCCCACTTTCTCTGTTATCTGCCAACATCCCACAACTTGCTTCCCAGAAATGGCCCTCTTTCCTCTGTGACTCAGACTCAATGACACCAGTTTGCTGCCGCAGGTGTTCATGACTTGAGTAACCCGACTATCAGACGGTGGTGTCTTTAGGATGTTGTCACTTTCTAGTAGTTTCCCAGGCTCTCTGGGAAATCTGGAAGGCTCAGGAAGAGTCTGTACTGATGCTGGGTTTTCCTGGTCTGAACGGCAGCTGAATGTGCCAGAGTGTGAGTCACTTTGCGTACTCAAACTGTATTGCCTTGTGGAAACTTGTTTGATAAAGGAGTATAGCAATATATGCTTTACAAAACCATCTCACATAAAAATATTTTATTGCAAGTAGGCATGTAACACACTTGCAATCTCAACATTCAGAGGGCTGAGGCAGGGGGATTGTCATTTTTGTTTAGCAGGGTCTAGTATTCATAATGAGATCATATATATATATATATATATATATATATATATATATATATATATATATTACAGGTATAATATCTGCAACTACAAAGCATGTATCTCACTGGGTGCTTCACATGTGGTTCGCAGAGTAGCACTGTGTTCATCTCATCACAGTTGGGGAAATCAGAGCCTCAGAATAAGTAGCAACGTACCCAGCTTATCCAATTGGAAAGTGCGGAGCCAGCAGTTGGACTCAGGTTTGCTAACTCATAGTCTGTTTTCTACTATACTATTCAGTCCAAAGAAGTTTATATTCTATTTGAAAATCAGTACTTACTTGATTGCATAGTATACACCTGGCACTGTTCTATGTAGCCAGTGATGACCTTAAACTTCTGATCCTCCTGCCTCCATATTCCAGGTACTGGGTTTACAGCCAGGCACCAACCTGTGCGCATTTTATGTAGTAACAGAGACAGAATCCATGACTTTGTATGTGATAGGCAAGCATTCTAACCACTGAGCTACTACCATAGCACAAAACATAATCTTATTCGAGAATATATGCATTGATGGGTACCAAGTGCCACGAGGGCAGATGGGAACATGACAGAAACCAGGGACTGGGCAGTGAGTGTGGAAACAGATGGCAGCATTAGAAGAGGGAGACACTCAATCTAAATAAAGACTTCACTATTTTGAGTGAAGACTTGAGGAGCAGTGTGAAAGAAGAGTAAAGCTGATTTCCAGCCATTGCGGGCACAGGAGATGGCCGGAGCAAAGACTGAAGCCGGTGTGTCCCTGGCCACTTCCCAGGTAAGCAGAGAAGGCAGAGTGTGGTGTAGAAAGAACGGGAGCAGAGGAGCCGGAGATAAGCTCAGAGAAGTGAGACTCTCATCTTGCAGTGCAGGCTACTATTCTGCCAATTAAATCTGGGGCCAGAGGTGGAACTTTTGGGAGAAGAGGGGACGCTCTGATTTAACTCACAGCAGGTTCAGTCCATCAGTTGTGTTGACAATAGACGGCCATCGCTGGGAACGTTAAAGGCGGGTGACATAAGGAGCAAAGCCACTCAGATTTAACACCAGACCTCAGTCGGCTCCAGAGGAGAAAGGCACACTCTGCAGGTTTCACCAAGAAAATGCCCCGAATTCACTGAGAAATTCGTGAGAAGAATGAAGGAGCAAGAAAAGTCAAGACAACACCAAGGTTTTTGTCCCGGACAACTGACAGAGTAAAGTCGGGACCAACTAAAGACAGAAAATGACTGTTGACTTTGGATATCATTCCTTTTAAAAAGTGTGCGTGTATGCATGTGTGCATATGCGTGGGCTTGATGTGTGTGAGCATAGGGAGGTCAGAGGATAGCTTTGTGAAGCTGGTTCTCTCCTTCTATCTTTCTGTGGGTCCTGGGAATCCACCTAGCTGTCAGTGAGCCATCTCAGCTGTCCTGCTATCATTTGTCAAATAGCCTTTATTAGCTTATATGTGCTACTGTGATCGCTTAATCGCTGGGAGAGTCTATACTGCTGATGAGTTTTACTGGTCTGAATGGCAGCTGAATGTGGCGAAGTGACAATATCGGACCGCCATGAGGTAAGGGAACCACTTCGCTGCTCATTCATCATTATATTTCTAGTATGCAGCATCATACCCGGAAAGAAGCAGGTGCTCGAAGCGCGTGCCCACTGCCCAATGACTCTTTGTTAAAGGCATACATATTTATTATAAGGGTAGAATTTCTTAATTAACAGAGGGACAATAACATATTAGTAAGTTATCTTACCGGAAGTGTTCATCAAATTTAATTCAGAATCAGAAGGTATTTTTATCAGAAATTATGCTCTTCTTAAACATCAACTACAAAGACATAAAGTCACACACCGGAGAGCTCATGAAGACCCAGCTGTCCCTGAGTGGCTCCAGGCAGTGCTCCTGGAAGGAGAGTCATTCCTCAGTGCTGTGCCCAAAGGTACATTGCCCCTGGGTAAGTAAACAACAGCCCGCCCATGTTCACGCAGGCAATCCTCATGAAATACAACAGGACACACATAGACACGTATGTAACAATAATGATCAGAGAAAAAAGACAATCATTGGAGTATGTGGCAGGGGCGGGTGGAGGTTGGAGAGGGCTAAACGGAGGAAATGGAAGGGGTGGAGCGATACAATTCTATTTCAATTAAAAACATATTTATTTATTTATTTTGCTTTTTTGAAACAGGGCTTCTCTGTGTAACAGTCCTGGCTGACCTGGGAACTCACTCTGTAAACCAGGTTGGCCTAAAACTCAGAGATCCACCTGACTCTGCCTCCTGAGTGCACCACCATGCCTGGTTTAAAAGCATATTTTTTTTTAAAGAAAGGACATTAAAAGAAACATGAAATATCAAAAAATTAAAAGAACAAAAGTTGTTAGAGTATGTATATGCTACATGCATATACACATATACAAATATATATTATATATAAGGTATCCTCAATATAGGCGTTTCTGAAATAGCAATGCATACCAATGGAGAAACATTTATTCAGTTTATAAAAATCACAAATAAGTAATACAGGACGTTCTAGAAAGCTACAAAGCTACATATAGAAAATTCAGTTTTCTGTAAATGTAATGAATTTAAGTATATTTCAGTAAACAAAAGAGCAAGAAAATCTTCAGAGCAAGGGGGTGGATGATCTTATGGCAAAACCTCCACGAGTTTGGATTCTAAGATGTTCAAGGCCCTTACGGAAAAGGGGGTCATATTTGCAAACAAACGGTAAACATCCTCCAGGTGCAATACCATCTCTAGGTCACCTGCAATTCCTTCCGGATGCAAAGCAAACTACAGTTTGGGCAATAATGCAAGGATAAATGGCCGCACTTAGCACTTTTTCTGAGTCATTTTAACCCATGGTTGGTTGAGTCTGTAAATGGAGAAGCTGCAGACATGGTGGTCCCTCTGGACAGCCCAGCCTGAAACCTCTGTGTGCTCCTGAGTAAGCAGGCCACAGACGAAAAGTGTCTCCCACACCAAGGGCTTTGGCAGTCTCACCATCACGTCTCCTATGTCTACTGTAGCTGAGGAAAGAACAGCTGAGAACCCTTCTCATCCTGAGTGAGGGAGAAAGCTGCACCGTGGAGGAGTCTCACTGCACACTCCCGCTGTGCTTTAGGGAGTATCTCCGTCCATTTAGCTTATTTCCATGATTACTTTCATAGGTACAAATTTCTGAACTTCTTGGTTGATACTGGATTCAGCAACGGAAAAACTGAAATAATACATCTGTGTCTAATTTTACAAGGCTTTCAAGCCAAGTGGTAGCCTATAAACAAGCCAGGGTTTTTACAGCATTGCAGTTATGGCCGGCTCTCTGAGGAGAGCATATCCCTCACCCAACAGAGAAATCCATAAAGACCTAGCAATAGTTTAAATGACATTCATATGCTTGATGCATCATAGTGGTTGCCTGTGTTTACTTAGTGTTCTCCAAGACCCTGTTTACAAAATAGGTGAAACTGTGTGCTCTAAACTGTATGCAAAGATATGGTACAGAGCTTAGGAGCCCTGGGGACACTTCTTAAGCATCCAGACATTACTGTTTTCATCTGGAAAGTGTCATAATGGTACCTCAGAGGGTGTTTAAATAAGTTAGCACATATGAAAGAGTTAATGCATGCTTCACACAGCATCTGGAGCAGAAGAAAGTACTCTACACACTAGCCCTTGGTGTGGGCAAATTTTATGAACTTCTTGTGATTATAAAGACAGTAAAGAAAGTTTATAAGCCAGAGCTTATAAATTATTACTGCCTGTCTCCTAGGTTCAATGTGTGATCCATAGTATTCTACGGTTCCTTCTTGCAAGCATGTGCACCCTACAGCTGAGAATGAGTGTGACTTAATACAGAGTCTGACTGTACTTAAAATATGGTGAGGTTTGGTTTTGAATGTGTAGCGACTTGGTTAAGACAAGAAGTCCTAGTGGCCTCTTAGACCAGAGTCCTGAAGAAGTATTTTCGAGATTCAAAGGAGAAAGGGGCTGATTAGGTTGTTACTCTTGTCACTCATGACTCCAAGGCCACCCTCTATATCTCTTTGATCTTATTATCTACCTGCTGCCATTCCAACGCACACTCCTTATTAACTATCCAGATGTACCAGTCACTTGTGTAGCCCTTGGAAAGACCAGGCTGGCTCCCTCCCTACAGTTGTGTGTCCCCTGGGTGTCTTTCTGTAACCTTTCCCCATTGGTCCTACCTTACCTTCTCAGTCTCCTCTGACTACCATGACTAACACTGCAACCATCTCCAGAAGCCTCTTCGTCCTCAGGCCTGTTCTCTCATGCTGATACTCTTAATGACATGTCAGAAAAATGCTCATCTCTAGTTGTAAAACCTCCCATGCCCTTCTTCTGCCCTTGAATTAACCGGCTGAAAAATCGACGGCGAATACTTCTTCATAAGCTTATTTTATCTCCATAGCAACTGAGAACAAATAATAAAAAACTCGTAAAAACTTAACGTCACTGCTAGAGGGGGATCCAAGAAATAAGTTTCCTTAAATGGGAAGAGGGTCTAGATAGGGGAGATCATCTGGATGTGTACAGCGAATCCTCTGGCTATTCCTGAAATAATTTCTCACTTGTTACTTGATGTGTTTTGGTTTTCTTATTGCCCACATTTCCTCTTCTCTCTCGATGGCGCAGGGACTTCTTTCTATTTGAGTCACTGCAACGCAACATTCCCAGTATCTGTTAATGTGAGGCTTCTATTATCTCTCTGTCTTGTGTATGGTTGGAAAGAAGCATAAAAACCATGATGGTGATAGAGGCCAATGATGGAGAAAGGTCATTGGTTAATTAATAAAGAAACTGCTTGGCCTGATAGGTTAGAACATAGGTGGGTGGAGTAAACAGAACAGAATGCTGGGAGGAAGAGGAAATGAGCTCAGACGCCATAGCTCTGCTCTCTGAGGCAGACACAATGAAGCTCCGACCCAGAATGGACGTAGGCTAGAATCTTCCTGGTAAGCACACCTCGTGGTGCTACACACATTAATAGAAATGGGCCAAGCAGTGTTTATACGAATACAGTTTGTGTGTCGTTATTTTGAGGCATAAGCTAGCCAGACGGCCGGGAGCTGGGTGGCAGGAAAGCAGCCCGCAGCTCCCTACTACAGGCCACAGTGTGGGAGGATTGAAAGATTGAGAATATCTGATAGGCTAGGTGAGGTGAAACTCATAGCTAGCCTGCTAGTTCTAAACTAAAAAGACATGCACTTTAAATTGTAGGTAGGTCACACACTAGAAAGCTCATGGCATCACCAGGTCACAGCTGCTAAGTAAGAGCTCAGTTTTCTGACAACAATTTAAAAGTCCCCTGGGGCGGACATCCTGGGAGCACAAGCTGTTAGGGTACTGGACTCCAGGCTGATGGAATGAAGGTGACACAGTCTTCGGAGGATATGGCAGAAACTTGGGCACCTGACCACTTCAGGAACTTGCTACACCATCTCGTAGAAATCTGTGTGTTCTAAAGGCCGTTCTTGATGTGACTCCCGGGACAGCGTTCTGCTGCCCACCCTCTGTCGGCTTCCCTGAAACTTCTTTCCTCAGAGGGTGTTCGATCTTGTGGTGCTTGCTTCACTGGACCATAAGAAGCCTAGGCTATCTTCTTTACTAGTTCTGGCTTTCATTTTCCTAGATTACTACTGTTATTTTGAAAGGGGCATGCGGTCAACTCAGATCCGACACAAAGTTGGGAAACATATTTGCAGACTGACTTCAGAGTTCATGGTGGCCTCATCTGTGACAGCTAAAGCCTAACGCTCCCTTCTTTTTTCCTGTACTTACTAGATCTCAGGTTGTCATAATCCTTTCTCTATTCATATAGAAGTACTAGGAAAAAATATCTGGTATCCCACTGAAGGATTTTTGCCATTCATTGGTAAAGTGTCAAAACCAATCAGCGGCATTTCTAATGCAGTTATGTGTCTCCACATCAATAGGTTACTGACGGGATACTGGAGTGTGACAACTTCGGCTGTTAGATCAGAGTCTAGGCCAGGATGGACGTAGATGAGATGCAGCTGGGGAAATTAGATTTGTCCTTTTTGAGGCTGGAGGTCTCTGCAGTAGAAATACAGTTTGTAATTAAGGAATGCAAAGACCAAAAAGTCACCTCTCATCCTGAAGGCATTCCAGTGTTCAGTAAATCTTAGCTACAGAAAGATTTAGAATGCTATAGGAAAAAAAAATCTTAGGTATGTATGATTAGTTTCTCATCTCTTTTGTGATTGAAGATGACCGTCTTGGTTTCCTGCAATGAATGGTCAGGCTGTAGAATACATAGAATATAGAATGCACGGCCCAGTCATTCCTAGGTTTCTCAGCAGATGTGATTTCAACTTTCCTATGGTTCTCCGAGACATTAGTACATTATTATTCATGGGGCTCACTTCCAGGATGTGGAGACTCCAGTGTGATTAATCCCACACAAAGGTTTCTGAGCTCAGTAACGCAATCTGGTTTTGGTGTGTTTCTTTGTAGTTAGCAAATGACTTACGAGCTGGACAAGAGGGAGCCAAGTTTCCCTCCCTCTTTTTTTCCTTCTTGCCTTCCCTTTTTCCCTTGGGAGAATGCTGTGTCTGGGATGTCACCCTCCTAGTATCTGGAGTACGAATACATAGCCCTAACATCCTGCGCAACAGTTACATGATGATATAGGACTTACTTTTGCTAAATCATTTCCTGATTTGGATGCCTCTACTATTTTTGCTGACAAATTGACAGGATTAGATCCTAAGGGATTCTTACAAAGTATTCTTCATACCTCCAGTGGTATGCTTATTGTAATCATTCTTATGCTTTTTTTATTTTTGATTATGTATCAGTTTTGTATTCAACCAAACGCAGAAAATTCACACACTTTATGGTTAAAACGCCTTTTGACTTCAAATAAAAATAAAAAAAGAGGAAATGGCTTAGAGTGCAGGCTCCTTCTGGGACAGATGAGATGAAGTTGGGAAACGGTTGCTTGGCAAACCAAGCATAGATGAAAGCAAACTTTCTCTGCCCATTTCTCAAACGTTCTTTCAGAATCTGTAGCCTGGATAAGGAAGTGGCCTTTGAGTTCAGTTCTTCACGCTCTACCAGTTACAAAGGAGTGCCTTGCTTCTGTATACATGTTGCTTTGTTTCTCTGTACTTCTTTTCATTTTTATTACTGTTATTAATTGAGGTATTGTTTCTTGCAAGGAGAGGCAAGAGTTTCTCATAATCATGTACGTGAGTAAAGGGGGGATTCAGAGTTGAGGTAATGCTTTTTAGTCTGTATTAAAGGCCATACAATATAAAACTTGTTATGCAGTTGTTCATACTCTGCATCCCCTGTGTCCTGATTTGAATGAGATCCTTACCCAGGTACCCCAGCGCACTAGATGTTGTTGATAGGGTAGCACTTACCAAAGTAGTTAAAGACCTCTATGAAATGAACTTTAAGCTTTTGTAGAAAGAAATTGAAGAATACATCAGGAAATGGAAAGATCTCCCATGTTCTTGGATAGATAGGATCAACATAATAAAAATGGCAATCCTAGCAAAAGCAATCTATAGATTCAATGCAATCCATATCAAAATACCAACACAATTCTTAATGAACGTTTAAAGAACAATAATTAACTTAATATGCAAAAACAAAAAACCCTGGATAGCCAAAACAATCCTGTACAGGAAAGGAACTTCCAGAGGCATCACAATCTATCAATCTCCATTGCAGAGCTACAGTAATGAGAACAGCTTGGTGTTGGCATAAAAACAGAGACGTTGACCACTGAAATCAAATCAAAGACCCAGATACTAATCCACACACCTATGAACAGCTGATTTTTGACAAAGAAGCTAAAATTATACAATGGAATAAAGAAAGCATCTTCAACAAATGGTGCTGGCATAACTGGATGTCAACATGTAGAAGAATGAAAATAGATCCATATCTATAACCATGCACAAAACTCAAGTCCAAATGGATTAAAGACCTCAATATAAATATGACCACACTGAACGAGATAGAAGAGAAAGTAGGAAGTAGCCTGTATGGGCACAGGAGACCACTTCCTATGTAATAACCCCAGTAGCACAGACACTGAGAGCAACAGTGAATAAATGGGACCTCATGAAACTGAGAAGCTTCTGTAAAGCAAAGGACATAGCCAATAAGACAAAAAGGCAACCTATTGAATGGGTAAAGATCTTCACCAACCCCACGTCAGACAGAGGACTGATCTCCAGAATATATAAAGAACTCAAGAAATTGGACATCAAAATTTCAAAATACAAAATTACAAATAACCCAATTAAAAATGGAGTATAAAACTAAACAGAGATATCTCAACAGAAGAATCTCAAATGGCTGAAAGCCATACTGGGAAGAAAACTAGGCCCTCTGAATGTGGTTGACAGTGATATGTTTGGGGCAGACTGAGGGGCCACTGGCAGTGGCACCAGGATTTATCTCTACTGCTTGTACTGGCTTTTTGGGAACCTATTCTCTTTGAATGGATACCTTGTTCAACCTAGATATAGTAGGGAGGGCCTTGGCCCCACTAAGAAGCAGGGTGTAGAAAGTTCAGGGCACACATTGTCAATACAGACCTGGGCTCTGAGATGCAAATCAAGCAATTCTCACAAGGAACCAAAAGGAAAGGAAAACATAAATACTATTTCAGTGTTCTAAAATCTGTATGTACTTTTGTGGAATAAAAAGTCATTGACATTTCAAAGTAAATATTTTTATTTGGTTTTTTAAAAGTAAAACTGCATTACCTTGGATTATTTTTCTACAAATGTATAGTCCTGCCACATTCTTTCCTGTAAGCCTAAGATTCAGTACTCTACATGAGATTGTTGGTTAAAGATGCATGATCTCAGTGTGGGCCCTAGCTAGCCCTGGGATCCTGGCAGTAGGAGTAGGTGAGGACAGCTTGCCAGTTTACCGCTCTGCTGCGTTTCGGCTCACCTTTATTAATACGCTTGGCATATGGGCTCTATTATGAGTATGTGGGATGCCAGCCAAGAAGACAGATTCGGCAGTCACACGAATAACTGGATTAAGGAAAACAACCAACTGCATAATTCAATTTGATAGACATTTTTCTTTTCTTCCATTCCCATTGCCTGATGTTCGTTGAGTAAAACAGATGATTCTTGGGTCTGAAACGTATATAGTTTCTAACGGTATGGAAAACTTAGATGAAAGAGGATGCTCTGCAAACCGAGATTGCTTTTATGCTTAATTATTTATAAATTTATATAACTTAAAATAATGTTTTAAGCTGTTTATATAGCCTCTGTTCGTGTGTGTGTGTGTGTGTGTGTGTGTGTGTGTGCATGTCAAATGTACACATGTGTAGCAGAGGCCTGAAAAGGATGTCTGAGAGCCTGCTCTGCACTCTCCTCTAGGGGTCTCTTACTGAACCCGGAGCTAGGCTGGTAGCCAGCACACAAGTGCTGGGGATCTGAACTCATGTCCCCATGTTTTCACAGCCGGTGCTCTGACCCAGGGCGCTATCTCTCTAACCTAGCGAGATGATAACTTTCAAGGACTTCTTTCCATTCCAAGCCAAAGAATTGTTGAGGATTATCAAAATCTTTAGCTATCCACTGTAACAATAGCAATAATAAATCCTTCTGTTATTATGCCTAGCATAAATGCTGCATGATACGATACCTTGGGTAGGCAAAGAGCAGCAAGGACTATGAGAAGTTTCCTTAGGAAAGGATATTTTAATGTTGCTTGTTATCTGAAAGTTCTGTGTGTTGTAGACATGGTAGTATGTGTCTGTAATCCCACGCTAAAGACTAAGGCAGGAGGATTGAGAATTTGAGGCCAGACTGTGCTACCAGCAAGTCTGTCTCGAAAACAAACAAACAACAACAATGACAACAACAAACCAAACAACACACCGACATGAAGGCAAGACAAAACAAAACAACACTACAGGCCACCTTGGAATAACAGACCCGAAGGAAGCAAGAATGGGACAGGTTAGGGACACAACCAGACAGGCAAGCAGTAAATAATCCTTGTGCTTTCTTTAGGAGTGAAGATAATTATAGTGTGTGTGTGTGTGTGTGTGTGTGTGTGTGTGTGTGTGTGCGTGTGTTGGGGTGTGGGGGGAAGGGATGTAGCTCTTTATTGCAGGGCAGATCTTAGAAGAAAGTACACTTTTTAAAAATTCAAACTTTACATTGGAATAAAGGATCATTTTCTTGCCCAGTAGTCTGTGTAATTATAAATTTACTTTGAATCCTCAGAAATGTTAAATTTGCACGACTGTCCCCTCAGGGTAGAATTGCAGAACAGCACAGTTTAGTAAAACCAGTTTGCCTCCTTTGTGTAAACCAGGTGTGGCAACACGGGGCCAGAGTCCTCCAGTTTGGAGGGTGGAGACGGAAGGATCAGAAGTTGAAGGTCACACTCCAGAGTGACAGCATCTCCTTTTTTAAAATTTTTTCATAGTATGAAAATAGAAATGAGTACCTATTTAAATGATGTAATGATTGCACAATCCATTGGCCAACGTTTACGTAGTTTGAAACATGACAAAAAAGAAAATCCCAGGAACTTCAGAGGCAATCAATGCCACTCGAGCACCCGAGCGGCCTTTAGCACTACTTTGCTTTAATCTGAACTACTCAGCAGTAATCACAGCAGGAACTCCGTGGCTTGTCAAATTGATTCTTAAATTTGTCAAGTGATGGGAAAGGGGATAGCTTAGTAAAATGCTTACTGAGCAAGCACGAGGGACTGTACTCCTATGAAAAAGCTGGGGCTTGGTGAGCCCCACGTCTCAGTGAGAGATCTGTCTCGAGAAATGAGGTGATGGTCCTCGAGGAAGGACACCTAAAGTTGACCTTGGACTTCCTCACTTTACCACCCCCAATCAGACACACCCAGTTTGCAAAGTGCATTCATGTACCTGTGACATTGCTTTCTTGCAGTGCTGGGGATCTGGCTGTGCTGGGAATTTTCAGTGCTGGGGATCTTGCACATGCTAGGTAAATGCTTTACTACTTCGTTACATCCCCAGAGTCTTAATTACTCTGTCTTTAAATGTGAGACCAAGTGAAGAATAAAGTCAAATGTCTTAGTTATGGTCTAGCAACTGTTCTAGAGCATTCAGGACTTAACCCTACTCTGATTGCAGCTCTTACCACATCATTTTAACTTCCTTTACTTAAAAAAAAGATCAAGGAAGTCTCCAACACAGCTGTTCAGTGCATGGAACTCAAGGACACTGGGCACAACCTCACAACACTTCCCTCTCTTCCTGTACCTACCTCCTCTCTTCTCCCAGTCTTCAAACAAAATCTCCTCATAAAACACTTACAACCAGAGCCAGTGAAATGACTCAGTGTATGGACACTTGTTGACTTGATCTGGGCCCAGTCCCAGGAAAAAGGAAAGAAATGACTATCACGGGTAGTTCTCTGACTTGCACATGTGGACCCTCAGATATGTACACACACACACACACACACACACACATACTGCACAACCAAGTGTACAAGCTCTGTTGGAGATCGCAATGAAGCAAGTGCAGCTGTTATAATGAGCAGCCTGTAGGGGTGGCAGCCGCAGAGCTCACGCCACCAAGACCTTTGAAGACGGTCAGTGGAGCGTGTGTTCCTGGAGCTAGAAAACAGCAAAGGCAATCTGAATTTAAACCACAAAAGAAAGCAAGGATGAGCAAACACCAGGATGAGTGTAGACAAGCCAGGGCATGCTACAATCTGGTGTAGTTTCCAAATCCAAATTAATCTTCAGAAACACAATTCACTGACTTAAGGGTAGGCTTGGTTTTTCTTTTAAAATGTTTTTTGGAGAATTTCATACATGTATACAATGTATTTTGATTGTATCAGGCCCATATTCCCACTTAATTCCTTCCAGACCACCCTACCATACCTTGTTTTCCTAACATAGTGAGTTCACTCAGGCTGTTCATATGTGCATGGATACAAAGTCATCTACGAGAGCAACCTACTCGGGGCCATTTTTCTGAAGAAAACTGACCCTACCTACCCCAGCAACCTTCAAGTGTCAAAGTACCTCCTCTGCCCACATTGGCATTTTGACTGGCTTGACCTTGTGCAAGCAACCAGAACTACTGAGTTCACAAGTGCAGTGGCCCCATTGTGTCTACACAATGCTTGTCTTGAAGGAATACTCCCGAATTTCCTGTTCTCAAGTTCCTTTGTCCTCTTCCACAATGTTTCCCAAGTGAGGAGGAGGTGTGATAGAAAGGTCCCCTTTAAGGTGGCACTCCACAGTTACTTGCTCTCTGCCCTGTGACCTGCTGTGAGTTTCTATACTCATCACCATGCACTGAAGAAAGTCTATGGGTTTAGAGATGATTCTTTTTGACCCTATATCAGTTTAGCAAAGTAATTGTAGTAGATTTTCTTCTAGAGTCTGACTTTCAAGCCATGAGTCCTTGGTTGGGTTTATAGTACTAGATATGAATTCCATCCTGTGGGTCCCTTAACCCAAATCAGAAAGTAGTCAGTTACCCTCCATAACATTTACGACACTGTTTCATAAAGGATATATCTTGTCACATTGGCCACTCTTGTAGCTCAAAGAGTTCACAATTGGGTAAGACTGCTGACGACATTCTTCCTTAACAGCCTGCATAGCAGCTCCTCGTACTAGTAGGAAAGAAGCTTTCTGGTCAGCACCAGCTTCTGCCTGTGACCTAAGGACATTGTGTATTCAGCAATAGATTCAGAGTCTCTGTCTGTATCTTTCTGGGTAATCATTTTTAGTTTTGAGTCAGAGTCTCTTGCTGGCTTGGAACTCACTAAGTAGACGAGCGTGCCCATAAAACTCCAGAGATCTCCTTTTCTCCATCTCCACACCACTGGGTTTATAAGCAGACAAAGCCAAACCCATTTTTAAAATAAATGGGTTATAGTCAAATTCAGTTCCTGGTGCTTGCGAAGGCAAGCACTGCAGGCAGATTTTCTGTCCCTCCTGCCAGCTCCCAAATCATGATGCAGAGACTTATTAATTATGAAATGTCAGCCGATTGCTTGGAGTTGTTATTAATTAGCTCTCACAACCTAAGTTAACCCACTTTTATCAATGTACTTTTTGTCTTGTGGCTTTATTCCCTTTACTCTGTACTGCCTGTGTAGCTTCCTCTCCATCCGGCTGGTGACTTTCTGTGTCTCCATCCATCCTCTTCCCAGGGTCCTCTCTGCCCCCCAAATTCTGTCAAGCTATTTTCCGTTCAGCTTTTTTATTAAATCATTCACAGTGACGTATCTTTACACAGTGTAATCAAATATCTCTCAACAAAGAATTTTACCCACTAAACTATGTCATGGACCAGGTCCTGTACTAATGGTTTTGCAGTCTTCTGAGTAAATCTACAGCCACTTACTCTGGGGAAATTGAAACACCCAGGCATTCCAAGAACAGTAAGATCAAAGTCTTCCTTGATCCTGCTATCCCAGGATCCATCTCTCATCAAGTCTCATCAAGTCTCAATCAAGGCATTGTCAATGAGTAGAGCTCATGGTGCCAAGCAGTAAGTGGGGTCTTGGCTCAACTCTAGCTTAAGAGGCCAATGAATTAACAGAGTCCATGTTTCTAAGTGTCTTAAGCTTTAATTGGAAAAAACAGATATGATTGTTCCACAGTGTTCATTAGAGTGCAATGTTCAAAGAGGAGAACCCTGAAGCTACCTATCTACACCAACATAATACACCCCAAACAATTTGGACTCCCAGGAAACATGGCAGAAAATTAGTTGCCACTCTATCAGATCCAAAGGACATCTGGGTGGTGGTCTCTTGGTGGCCCTGACTGGTGCTTGAAACACATGGTCCCATGTAATCTAGATTAAACCTATATATGAAATATTCTCAACTGCACTTGCTGCTTTAATTGTATAGGCACCTAGTGCTGGCTTCTTTAGGTGCCTTAAAGGGAAAAAAGAGTAGTTGAAAGGACAGCAATATTCAAACATAGGACATTGAAAAGATCACATGCAGCTACCATGTCAAAAGTGACAGATAAGCCAAAGTGTAAAATGTAGAAACATTTAAAAGTAACTAGAAAAACACTGGATAATTACAAAAAATAACACAGAGGTTTTTTTTTAAAAAAAGTATGATATAAAAACCCAAAGTCATAAAGCTCAATATTAAAAAGTATGACCATACAATACTACTATTACTACTACTAAATATAGTTCTTAGTGAAAAGACCAAAAAAACCCACAAAAAATAAAACAAGAACAAAACAAAACAACATATGTGAACAAAATTCCTAAGTCAAGAAAAGACTGGCAACCCTCTAGAAAAATGGATGAAGAAGGCAACAGCCCAATTTAAAGAAAAAGAAGTAGAAACTCTTGCACGAAGGTCTGTCTTTATACAATGGAAGCAAATGAAAGCTATATGGGGCATCCTTTTCACCCAACAGTTTGGCAGTGGAAATACCTGAACAGGATAATCGATTTCAAAGCACCCAACCTGGAGTTCGAAGCCTGCTGGACCAACTCATTGCATCACCCAAGACAAATTTGTTTTCTAAAATTTTGTTATGATTACCGTGTGTGTTTGTATGTTTTGTGGCACACATGTGGAGTTCAGTGGACAGCTCTGAGGTGGGTTCTGTCCTTCCACCTTTGCGTAGCTTCAGGGAATCCTAGTGATGTCAGGAACAAGGTCAGGAGCATGTGTCTTACCCTGTTAACCACCTCTAGCACCAGTGACAATCTTTAATTTATTTGCCTCAGTTCCCTCATCCCTACAGTGATGATGAAAACAAGTTAACATCGTACCCATTTCTCAGATTTCTTGACGGGGGTGGGGGAATAAAGTAATTTAACACGTATAGACCATTTAGAATAATTTCTATGACATGGAAAGCACTAACACTGCTATTTTACTATGTTTCAAAATTGGGGGCTGCCACAGAAACCCTCATGCATTGCTTATAAAGATGTCAATTCATTCACTGTATGCAGAGAACCATTTTCTCTAGAAATTAAAACTGTGAAGGATAACGTGTCTACTCGTAAATGTGGCTGCCACCAATGAAGCCACACAGGCAGGAAATACCCTGTGCTTAGGGGGCTTCTCAAGCACTGCACTCCCCCAAACAGAAACAACCTAACACCCTGGGTCCTTGGTACAATGTGACACCGCTGAGGACGTTTTAGTCTCTGTACGAGATGAGGAACTGTGCTTTGTATATAGGTCTGGCAGCTGCTGTCGCCGTCACAGATGAAAACACTAAGTATTCCCAAGTAGACTCCCCTCCTGCAACTTAGTCCTAGTGCATTGTAGGTGCCGCAGTAAGGGGCAGCTGGTGTCATTTTACTCGTTATCATTGTTTACTTCTTATTATCGCCAGGCTCTTGGCGGCATTCATGACTGTTGACATCTGTACCTATTGCAGTCATCCTGGCTTGATGTCTTTGCTCTGAAACAGCAGCTCCGTATCTCACAGCTGCTGGTCAGACCGGCTTCCCTTCAGTGGCTGCTTCCAGCCGTTTCCAGTCACAGCTTACTGCTGGAAAGAATGCTTGAGCAAATCACGAGGGGCTTTTCTGTCTCTCCGCAGTATTTCTTACTTCATTATATTTCCCAGAAGCAACTGCTGGAGAGTTGCTCGCCGTTCACCTCCTGCAGTGGCCTTTTCTCTAAACTGGGAGGCAATTGCTGTTTATGTAGACAGAAAGAAAATGGCCTGATATGATGACCTACGTTCTCCACGTGCTGGGTTTTGAAAAGCAGGTAGAAAATTTATTCTAGAAGAAAATATAGGGAATACCCTTCAAGAAACTGGGGTAGGCAAGAATGTGTTGAACAATGCATCCAAAGCACAGGAACTAACCCGAGTGTCAATAGATGGACTACGTGAAAATAGAAAAAACAGCGAAGGGGAAAATCAGCAGAGTAAATGAACACTCCACAGAATTGACAAAATCTAGCAGATGCTCTTCAGAAAAGGGGACCACTTCCAGAATTTACACTGGGTGTGGGCATCCATGCCTTTAACCCCAGCTCTTGGTAGGCACAGGCAGGTTGTCTCTGTGAGTTTGAGGCCAGGTTGATCTAAACAGTGAATGTCATGAAACATGGGGTTACATCGAGAGACCGTGTCTCAAATGAACAAGGAAAGAAAGAAAATAATACGACAGCAGAATTTACAATGAATTCCTGAAACTAAATACCAAGGAAATAAAATGGTCAACAAATAAATGGGCAAATCCAGTGTGAAACTGCACTGGAGACTCAACAAATGGGCACATCCATTATGAAACTACATTGTAGATGGTACAGACTTTGGGTCTGGTTAGTTTTTGTGTGTGATGTTCTTTTCATTTCCAAATACTTTTAATAATAAAGTTGATTAAGTTTGTTAAAATATAATTTGAAGCATTTTTGCAGCTTATAAGCTCTAAGATCCAAATGTCTCTGTACGTCTAACTTTTATCACTGTGATTGTCCTGGGTTTTAAAATACACATTTTACATAGATTCATATGCAAATTTATTTTCCATTCAATAGATTGAATTTACATGTAAATGTACACTTGAGATATATATATATATATAGTTTTAGCTGTAGAGACAGCTCCCAATTTTCGATGATCTATTTTTCTTTTACTTCTAGATGGTGCGCAAGCAATATTCTTTCTCTAGGAGTCTCACCAACACGTACCTGTTTTCACATTGGCACAATATCCAATACTTGCTTGAGATGCTCAACACTTCATTATAGGACAGGCTTGTGTTGGGTGATTTTGCCTAACTGCAAGCTAACATACTGATGCCAAGCCTGGTCATGGTGGGCTAGAGGGGCTGTTGGGTAGTTAGGTGTGTTGGGCTAAAGGGGGCTGTTGGGTAGTTAGGTGTGTTGGGCTAGAGGGGCTTTTGGGTATTTAGGTGTGTTAGGCTAGAGGAGGCTGTTGGGTAGTTAGGTGTGTTGGGCTAGAGGGGCTGTTGGGTAGTTAGGTGTGTTGGGCTAGAGGGGCTGTTGGGTAGTTAGGTGTGTTGGGCTAGAGGGGCTGTTGGGTAGTTAGGTGTGTTGGGCTAGAGGGGCTGTTGGGTAGTTAGGTGTGTTGGTTGCATTTCTGACTCACAGCATTTTCAATCTAGAGTGGTTTTATTGGGGTGTCACTATCTAATAAGTTTAGGGGCACTTGTGCTTGAAAATGATGAGTATCTATTCTGAAATGTGCATTTTACACAGTTTTGTGGTGGTGTTCCCATTTTCAACACGAATGTGACCTGAATCACTTTTCAAAGCCATCTTGTCATTAGCTGCCCTTTGAAGGTCTGTTTGCTGATGGATTCAAATGACTCCCTTCCCTGTGATCTCCAATCTGTTCCTACAAGGGTTGGGTAGGGAATGTCCTGAGCTGTTCTTGTACGTAAAAGGGAAGCTATTATGAGTGGGGACTAAGAACTGTGAGTAGTCTCCAGTGCATGATTCACAGCGGATCTGTCGCAGTTTTCCTATGTGCATCTCTTGCATAACCAACAAGCCCACAGTTCTACATCATTTGTGTCTGTGGTCTTGTTTCTGCTTCCTCTGTTGGAGCGCTATGTGTCACTCAAATCTCGGTTCTACCATCACTCCTGTAACCACAGTTTGCCGTGCAGACTCAGATATTCTAGTTCTATGTTGTTCTGGCCCATCATATTTTTTCACCATAGTGCTAAAGTTTGTGAACTTTAAGTTATATTTTCTGGATATACCTTACTCTCTTTTCACTATGTTCTGATCTTGTTGTAGGAGCTGATACTCCCTTAATTGGTATCTTACACCTGGAACAGCTTTCAGTTTATCATACAGGCTTAATAAACACTTGGTGGATAGTTGAATTAAAAACCTAATGAGAAAAAAGGTAAAAAAATATTGAGTGAATGAGACTGAAGTTTTATTCGACAAAGCGATAGCTAAAATGATAGTTATTTTCTATCCTAGATCTGCTCAATGTGACAAGAATTTAAGTTTGTTGAAGATATGGTTGTAATTTCAGAAACTGGAGTTATATGTTCCTTTTAGTATTGATATTACCATATCGTTCCTTACAGTTTAAGCTTCTCTGTACTGTGTGAAAGGCAGACGGATTAAGACAGCTGGTACCTAGTGTGTGGATCTGGGTTTTGCTTTTATCTACTTTGTTGTGAGAAAGCCCCGGAGGCAAGAGAGTGAAGCTTTCACTTTGAATGTCAGGTTTAGAGAAAGATCATCCTGTCAGAGCAGAGAAGGACTCATGGCAGCCAGAGAGTGTGGGAGACTCCTCACGTGGCATCAACCAGGAAGAAGAGAGCTAGATAGAAGCAGGATTGGGCTATCCCTTCAAAGTCTGAACCTTGCCCTACTTCCTCCAGCTGGGACACACTTTCAGAAATATACACAGTCTTTTAAACTGGTCATCAACTTGGGAATGATTATTTAAAATATTCAATATTATATTCAGATATTATATATAATATTCAATAAATATTTGTAATATTCAAGATATAAGACTGTCTGGGACATTCTAGTTTCAAACCATACAACATGTATTTATAGAGAATAAAGGTGAAGCATGAGAAAAAATATGTGACGTTTTCTTCATAAATATTCCCAATAAATTTTATACATTGAAATACACATCTACCTGATTTAATTTAATTTAATCAATACAGTTAAAATTTTACTATGAATTTTGTTTTTTCATATGTGGTATACATGTATGTTTATGTGGATATATATGTGTACTGACGGGTTTGCACTTGTGTGTGCATGTGTGTGAGACCAGAGTTGAACATTGAGTGTTTTCCTCAATTCACCTTATTTTCACCCTAGTTTTCGAGTTGGGAATCTCATTGAATCTGAAGCTAATGGCTTCTTCTATGCCACTTGGTGAATAAGTTCCAGACAGCTCTTGTCTCAATGTTTTCCAGAGCTGGGATTACAGACACTGCCATGCACATGTGAGTACCAGAGCATATGAACTTAGGTCCTTGTACACTTATCAAGCAAATATTCTAGCAACTTGGCCACCTTTCCACCTCTACTTTTGTTAATCTTGGTAAGCACACATTTGCTTTCAGCAAGAATCTAAGGTAGTTGGTTGGTTGTGAGTTTGTGTTCATCTTGATCTACAGAAAGAGTTCTGGGATAGTCAGGGCTACATAGTGAGACCCTTTCTCAGAGTGAGAGAGGGAGATGGAGGGAGGAGAAGGAGAGAGGGAATGAAAGTACTAGGAGCAAATAATGTTAATTATTTGGGAAATTTTCATTTTAATTTAGTATTTTAATATTTTTGTGATTTCAAAGCATCTCTGAAAAATGTAATCCTCTAAATTGTCTAAAATGGGAGATTTGCAGATGTTTTCTTTTCTAACTAGATTGATTTAAATTTCTTTATGTCTTAGGATTGCTGTTTCTGTGTTTTAGCTTCAGGTTCAGTGAGATCCTGTCTCAAAATCTAAGGTGAAAACAAAGCGAATTGAGAAGAGCACCCAGTGTTCAACACTGGTCTCATACACATGCACACACAGGTTCAGGCCCATCAGTACACACACATACCTACACAAACATACATACATCACACATGAAAAAAGAAAATTTATAATAAAATCTTAACTGTATTAGCAAAATAAAATGAAAAGCAATTTGGGAGGACAGGGTTTATTTCATCTTACACTTCTATGTCATACTCTGTCATGGAGAGAAGTCAGAGCAAGTACTCAAGTCAAGGAATCTGGAGGTAGGAACTAAGTAAGAGCCCATGGAGAAATGCTGCTTACTGGCTTGCTCCTCATGGCTTCCCCTTACAGTACAAGACCACCTGTCCAGAGGTGACACTGCCCTCAGTGAGCTGGGTTTTTCCATACTAGACATTAATCAAGAAAATGCGTTAGAGGCTTGCCCTCAGGTCAATCTATTGGAGACATTTTCTTAAATGAGGTTACTTCTTTCCAAACAACTATAGCTTGTGTCAAGTTGACCAAAACCAATCTTAACCTTCAATTTTTTGATGCCTAGCAGTCAGAATCACCTGATTTTAGCTCTCCATAGAAAATTTGCCACCTGTGAATTATTATCATTCCATTTACCTTACCCTTACTTTTAAATTGATTTACTTATGGCTCTTTAGTAATGACAACTTTTTCCTCATTGAAATTATTATCAAAATGGAAAGTTGACCAGAGACAGATATAGTGGTTCAACCTGAAGGTCAGAAAAGAAAAACAGCCAGCCACTGGCTCTTACCTCTACCTCAGTTTGAAATAGCAATTCGGCCTCCAGGAATCCTCAGAATGAGACTGTGAGCTATCTCCTCCCATTTTATATTCCTCTCTAGTGCTGGGATTTAAGGCATTCGTCACTCCTGCCTGATTTCTATGACAAACTACTATGGCTATTGGGATTAAAAGAGTGTGCCACCACTGCTTGGTCTGGCTGACCAGGGCTTCTGTTTTACTTTTTGATCTTCAGGAAAGCTTTATTTATTAAAATACAAACGAGATATCACTACATTGACCTGCAGCAACACTCAAGTCGATCTCGCTCACGGAGTCAGATATTACAGCCCATCTTGTCTTCTCATTAGTTTATCAAACTTTTTGGAGCTCTTACGTTAGCCTTTGAATTGTAGAAGGAAATGCGTGAATTGCCTCCTTCAGGCTCCCTATTCATTTGGAGTCTAGGTACCAGATGCACATTCCAGTGTCTGTTGAATGAATGTGCTTCATGTGTAGTAAGCGTAGGTTGTGAAGTCCTTGAGGATGTCATGCTGCCTAACATCTATGAGGCTTAATGTATGTGGCCCTTCCCGCCATTCTTTGACTAACTCTCACTGGCTTTTCAAATCTGCCCAGACATCACTGCCCTCAGGAACTCTTCCATCACCTCTACTGTAGTCAGGATTTTTGTATGAAAGGAAAGAAACCCACTAAAGTTAGGCCATGACTAAAGATAGAAGTATGGGTTTAGCTATAAAGAAACAGATGCGTTGCAAATCAGAAGTGAGCCCTGTGAAGCCTGAGCTGGAGCAACGAAAATCACACTCCCTTCCTGTTCTGCTTCACACCAAGGGCCCATCTATGTTCCCTGTCCTCTGTGTAAGATTTCTTTGCTGACTCGGTTCAGTATGGCTTCCACTTGCCTTGTTTTTTTACATGTTCACGGTTGAGATTCTTTGTGCAAAATTTTCAGGGGACAGCAAATCTTATAGCTCAAGACAAAACAAGAATGATAACTTAGTCACCGCTGAGTCAGCTGACTGTCCAGATCTATGGGGCATTCACTGTTTGTTGTCAGCCATAAAAGTTGGCACAGAGCCATGAGCCGGGCTGCATAGGGAGTCTCCTGAGAGTAGCCAGTTGGGGAATAGCTTCCTAATGCACACAGCGGGTTGCATCAACAATAATGGCTATAAGATCTGTGGCCCTCACTTTGGGGTTGCTAGTTTTCCCGTGGCTTTCCATCAAAGCTTTCCATTTAGCGGCTCTTAATACACTGTAATAAACGTTACTAGAATGCTGGACTAGAAACTTCTGTGTAGATTCCTTAAATCCCCATCCTCTTATGTATAGTCATTGGTACAGAGTAGATGGTGAATAAAGTATATTCAGAGATTGGTGTACTGACATTTATTATGAACACTTAAATCATGATTCATATTATTTTGGTAATTATACAGCAATTAGTTAAACATATAATATAATGATTTATTGCCTCTCTGTTTTGGAGCCTAGGATCCCAGAGGCTGTTTTATTCTGTGATATATTCTCCACAAAGCAAGTCATAAGTTTTCTGCTGATGAATGTGTTGTGGAATCAGGGGTAAGGTCTATCCTTGTAACTTCACTTAGATCAACTTTCAACCAATGTTCTCTTAGTATCTGAACTTCCCCCTAACAAAATACTAGGCACATGCAGTTTGGCCAATAAATCTGGTTACATCTTGATATTTTGTGCTCTTGTTTGGGCTTAAGCTTTAAGTAACTAAAATAAAGAAGATGAAAGAATTCTCCCAAATGTTTCCTACAGGGTCACTGTTACATCGACACCCAATCTAGATGTGAACCCAGAAGAAAAAGAAAACTAGCTAGCTAAACGCCAGTGCCAAGATTCTTGATGAGCGTAGGTGCAAGAATTCACAACAAACTATGCACAAGCCTAACCCAGTAATGTGTTTAATAGATCATTCACCATAATTAAGTAGAATTCATTTCCGAATGTAAGAACAGTTGAACACATACAAATGAAGAAAGGCAGGATTCACTCACAATCAAATCTAAGGCAAAATTTGTAGGAAGGGCAGGCGTCCCAGTAGATGGTGCTGGGGAAACTGGATACCCACAAGCATAAGAATGAAATTCGATTCTTATCTTTCACTAGCTATAAACATCAATTCAAAATGGGTCAGATGCAATATTGTAAGATCTAAAACTAAGGAGAGAAAACAGGGAAAACATTACAGAACACTGGAATGGGCGAAGATTTTCTTGGCTGAATTTCCAAAAGCACAGGAAACTAAGGCAAAAAGAGAGAGGCAGGATTAATGAAAGTAAAATTCTGCACATTCTAAGGGTATGACCAACTGAGTGAAGAGACAAGCGAGGGAATGAGAAACATGAATGCAGCCGTATGTCTCACGACTGACATCCAGAGTATAAAAGGAACTAAACACTCAATGGCACCCACAACAACCCCCCAAATACTCATCAAATAAGACATTCAAAGGAATAAAAGTATTTAAGCATATTAAAAGTTGCTAATTACAGAGAAAACACAGACTGAAACTGAACCCAATATACCTGCATGGCAGCCAGAATGACTTTTATAAAAGGCTGTAGTTAGAGCTGGCAAGTTTGTGGAGAAAGGAAACCTATTTACCTGGTTAGTGATGATGAAAATTAGTACATCCACTACAGAAAACAGATGCTCAAAATGTGAGACAGAAATCTAAGTGTGGTGGTGCACACCTTTCACCTCAGCGCTGGGAGGCAGAGGCAGGTGGATCTCTGTGAGCGCAAGGTCAGCCAGGTTTATAGAGCGAGATCCTGTCTTAAATAAATAGATAACATTAAAGAGAAACGTTCACATGATCCAGCAATCCCACTCTCTGGTATATAACAGCAATACAAACCATGTGTTGAAGAGACATCTTCATGCCTGTGTACCTGTTTTTCTCACAGGATATGATATAGAAACATCTTACATCTCTAGTGATTGAGGAATGAATGGAGAAAATGTGGTAGGGATACCCAATAGACTGCTTTTTAGGTATGAAAGAAAAATTAAATCTTGTCATTGTGACACTGTGGTTGGAACCGGAGATCATGATGTTAAATGAAGTTAGCCAGAAACAGAACGACAAGAGCTGCAGGAATTCCTTCAAGACACATTAAGAACACTGAGAGTGGAGTGGTGATTATCACAATCTGGGGAAGCTGGGGAGGAAGGAGGAGGGATAGGGAAAGACTGATCAGTGGACACCAAGTCACAGTTAGGAGCAGGCAGTTCTCATGGCAACTACACAGCAGGGTGGGTGCAGAAAACAGAAATCAACTCAAAAAAGTTGAAGAAAATGTTTAAATGTTTTCAATAGAAATTTTTAAAGGAATAGATACTTTAACTCATTCATGCCTTGCACAATATATAATGTTACAATATTAACTAGTTAAACAAATAGTGTCTAAACTCATACAGTATAGCATCTACTGAAGTATACAGCTTTTATGTTTTTATATATCTGTTAAAATACATGTAAATTTGGGCGGGAGAATACTTTGCTACTCATTCTATAAAAGAATGCATGTTTGCATGGGGCAGGAGCTATTACATGATTTTAAATAACCACTCACACATTCTTTATACACAGTTTTGTGTGTATATTTACATTTTTGTCTTTCAAAAAGTTTATTTCCCCCAAAAAGTGTGAGAGTGCCATTCCCTTTCACATTTTGCTTTAGCAATGCTATTTCAAGGTGTAAGCAATGATGCAGAGGGAGTTCCTGCTCTACTGGAACTAAGGGAACCTGGTCTTCACTCTGTGCAGCGTGAAAGGATGCAAGTGAAATGGGTTAAGGGAGGCCCTCAGTTACACACTTCTGTTGAGTCTTTCTTTTTGGTAAGATCAACTGTAGATTTTGGGTTACTAGGTGAGTTGAACAGAACTCAGGGTGGGCGTACTTTGACTTCTCATTCTGAATAGGCTCTTCAGGAGGAGTCTGTGTCCCTGTCAACCATACTGAGTGGTTCTGAGTGTCTGGAGGTTCCCAGAGCAGCACTCTGAAGCTTCCACCGACTACATGGTCGGAAGAGAAGAATCTAGAAGTTCCCACGTGCTTTGGAGGCTTTGGAACACACTTGAATTAAGAGCTTGTGGAATAATACTGTGGAGCTCAGGGATTTAGGCGATGACTCTTGCCCAGAGGGTCAAACATGATCTCAGAGCAGGGTGGGATGGAGGATGTGGCTTTACTCAGACATGTCTGCAGCTCTCCCATAAACCGAGAGGGAGCGGAGTGGGCTATAAAATATTTCTGAACATTGGTGGAGCTGGGAAAACAAGTCAGAAATTACCCAGAAGTGTCTCAGAAGACACAGTGGATATTACTCATGGACCACATCAGACCAGCTCCTGACTATGCAGACAGCAAGGATCCGAGGTGAGACGCAGAGAAATATCTGAAGAAATCAAGGTGAGGACCACCTCATACTGTGTGAGAGCCCTGTCCATTTCTTACGGGAAACGTTCCAATGTAGTCTCAAGGCATCTTAGAGGCAGGAAACAAACAGGAAGTACAAGTGTATTTATTCCCCTGAGTGAATTACTCCAAAGATACCAACAGATTTTAAGTAATGATGTAACTCTCAATCCCCATCAATCTCTGCTGATTCAGGAGGACAAAGATTTAAAAGAAAATACTCTATTGTACGCAGACTCTAAAATGTCAAAGGATTCCAGTAGAGCTGGCACAATGCCCACCAAAGTAGAAAGAATGGTCCTCTGCTAGCAATTTCTTGTCGCAGGTGAGGCTGCCCACGCAGCCTTATCCTCAAAAGAATTCCGACATTGAATAAGGAGCCTAAGAGATTATAGCTGGCACTTGTTGTCTTTGTCATTTAGCATGAAACCCTCATTGTTCCAGAACAACACATCAATTATGCAGTGGAGAACTAATCCCTCCTCGGTCATCTCCAACCATAACTCATTTCCACACATTTGACTGCTTACTTTCTATCTGAGTCGGCCTACAGAGACGGCAAGCGGTTGCGACAATGTGATTCTGCCTTTGTAGAGCAGAGACTGGAGGGCACAGAGAATTCCTAGCCTGGAGTAAAAACGAAGACTACGGGGACAGTGCATCTCTCTGCAGGCCCACCTGGTGCAAAGTTTGCAAACTGTGAATCTGGATCTGTCTTTGTCATTGATACTCTTTGTGGGCCTCCATGATGCTTTTAAAAGTATTGTCTTGATTCTGAATATTTAAAAATTGAAAAAATATATGTTTACCCATATAAAAATCTCTGTAGATTTTCAAATATACAAGTATGAAGAGATCAGCAAACTCTCTGCTCCAAATTTAAAACAAAAATGGACAATACTCTCAGTAATAATTATTTTTCTTTCTAGTTTGTATTATGTATATTACACACATATAATATATACCCATGACATATGTAATATAATATAATGTATATGGGCACAGTGTAAAGTCAATGTTAGAGGAAAACGTATAGCTACAGATATTTATAGTTAGGAAATTCTAAGGCATTTATTGGACCAAACCAAATAAAGCAATTAGAACCAGTAAGTCACAGGTTACAGTGTGAATACACAGAACTCCCTTGAACATCTCAGTGAGCACTTAGGCCCTTCTATCTTATTAAATGTGCAGCTGAAAAAATGATTCCATTTATAACATATAAAATACTTAGGGAAAATACTTAGACAAAAGGGATCAAGATCTGAATGTCCAACAATAATGCAACCGTTGAGAAACACTGAAGGCCATCTAGGTTAGCAGAGACATAGGTACATTGCTGGCTTAGCTGGCACAGCAGTAAGGGGACAGTTTGCCTCAGTATGGTTTCTAGGTTAGGCATAAACCCATCAAAATATGCAGACTTCTTGAAAATAGAAATCCCCAATGTGTCCTTGCATTTCATTTGTGGGATCATGCATCACACACCGATAAAGTCACTTTGGTAAACCGTTTCCCAGTGTGCTGGGTAATCTTGATGGTCAATTTGAGCGGATGTAGTCACCTAGACACACACCCATGGCATATGTATTAGGGTTTTGTCAGGGAGTTTTAACGAAAGGGGGAAGAGACAGCCTCAATGTAGGAAGTGCCATCTCATTGGTTGAAGTCCAGAACTGGATAAACAGAAGATAGTAAATATCAGCACTCGTTCCTATGCTTCCTGGTTATGGTCACAATGTGACAAGTAACCTCACTGTGACAATCTCACAACCACACAGACTCTGAGTCAAACAAGCTCATCCTTAAATGGCATTTGTCAGATACTTTGTCACAGCAAAAGAAAAGAAACCGATACACGATGCTTTCAAAAATTTAGAAGCAGCTGGGCGGTGGTGGCCCACGCCTTTAATCCCAGCACTTGGGAGGCAGAGGCAGGCAGATCTCTGTGAGTTCGAGGCCAGCCTGGTCTACAAGAGCTAGTTCCAGGACAGGCACCAAAAACTACAGAGAAACCCTGTCTCAAAAATCAAAAAAAAAAAAGTTAGAAGCACATTTGACACCTGGCTCAACAATCCTACTTCTGCTTCCAGTCACTGACTCACTAGAAATGACAATACAGATTCCCAAGGACCTACTGTGGGTGTCCATAGCACGGCTGTTCATTGTAGCTCAATCTGGGAATGATACAAATATTTAGTGGCTGGCAACAAGATAAATGATCTACTTTCCAGTGAGAAACTGTTCATATATGTGCAAGCACGGATGGACTACTAAACATTCTGCCAAGTGAATGAAGCCAGCCGCAACAGATTCTTTTGGCTGCCAGCTCAAAAATAATGACATGGAGAGTTATTAATTATAAAAGCTGGGTCTTAGTTTAGGCTTGTTCCTAACTAGTTCTTATAACTTAAATTGATCCATATTTTTAAATCTACATTCTTTTATGTGGCTTGGTTACCTTTACTGTGTACCGCCCATCCTGCTTCCTGCACAACTGCCTGGAGACTCCGCCTTTCTTCTTCCCAGAGTCCTCTCTGTCCCAAGAAGCCCTGCCTAACCTCTTTCTGTCTAGCTATTGACTGTTCAACTGTTTATTAAACCAATCAGAAGGCACCTTGGCAAAGATGCATCTTCATGGTGCAAACAAATATTCCACAGTACTATGGTCCTATTTATATGAGATTCTTAGAGAAGACAAATCAATAGATGAAAATTGGAGGCTTTTTTTTTTTTAAATTGGGGCTAAAGTGGACGCAGTACTTTATGTATTTTCATTATTTTGAAGTGTGTGTGTGTGTGTGTGTGTGTGTGTGTGTGTGTGTGCATGCATTTGAGGGTCCACATCCTTGGAGGCCAGAAACATTTGATCTTCCTGGAGCTGGAGCGATAGGCAGACATAATTTGGAAACCAAACTCCAGTTCTCTGAAAAATTGGAATGTGTTCTTAACCACAGAGTCATCTCCTCAGCTCAGAAGTAGGTTTTAAAGTACAAATTTGTAGGAAGAAACTTCCTCAGATGATGAACAGATTTCTAAAGTGGATTGAGTTTCTAGTTAGTCAACTGGATGGGTAAATATTATGCTATGCATATTAGTTAAATCTGCAACTATAAGTTATCTGTATTAATGTTAATAGATTATTGATCAATTTTACAAAATAAATTTCAGTTATCTAACAATGCCAGGTTTTGTTCAAAATAGAGGTGTTGGAGGGGGCAAAGTTTATATACAACCCTAATGAGAAGAATTGCCTTTCTGTCCCCTTGTTGAATACATGGCCCAAAGCAGCTCTGTTCCCCAAGGTTATATATAAAATACACATAATTTATCAAATAGTTCTGTACTCTCTTAGGCATAGTAATTGGGTGATTTAACTATGGAGAGAATAGATTGGAATTTTCAGATAAATTTGAGGTAAATGCAAATCAATTCTTTGGCACTAGGAGATAACAATGAATTTTCCTATCAGAGTGTAAGTCGAGAAAGGGTTAGAGACTGGGAATGTGTTCAGCGTTACCTGGCCTTCGTTTGCAGAGGATCGCATTAAAAATAAAAGAAATAGAGAAAGGGAAAAGGGAAAAGAAGGAAAGGAAGAGGGAAGGAAGAAAAATAGATCGGGATGTCATGCAAGATCTTAAAAATAAACAAAAACCATGATAGCATTTTGTTTCCGGGCTTCATACAGATGGAAATCCTCTGCGGCTTTCTCCTTTGAGACCTGCCTTGATGTTTTCATCATCATCCTGGCCAAGTGGAGAGAGCTGGAGAGGCCAGCGGCTACTGCTAAACTCATCAGCGCATTCCAAACTTGAAAAGCTAGGGCATGTTTCTCAGCCTTGAGATGACATGGTTCCATTGCAGATGGATTGGTTTTGTTTGGTGTCTGGGCCTTAGCAACATTTACTGTTTCAGGTGCCGAGATGGACAAATTAGAAATACTCACATGTTATAATAAAGGAAAAATCTTGTCAATTCGTGCGTTTCATCTTTGCTATTGTGCTAAGTGAGTCCTGGAAGCAGGTGATTTAGACAAATGATTTTTCATCTTTAGTGTACCCAGAGAATCTGTGCTGCTGTTTTATGTCCCGGATCTTATTGTACTTGGGAAGGAGATGCTGTAGGCCTGACCACTCAGGATAAACAAGACTGGGGCAAGCCTTCATCAAAGGCTGTACCATGTCTGTGGCTAAAGAACACGAGCAGCATGACGGACATGGCTGTATTCTTCTGATTTTAGAATTTTAATTGGGTTTCTATAACTACCCATAAAAACCCAACTGGTTCAGGCGAGGCACCATCACAGGCAGAAGCCACATCCTGGTGGCCTGTCTCCCAGGTCCACCCTGCAGATGTGTTACATGGAGGTTGGCTTTTAAAGTGCTTAAAAACATTTTTTTTTTAGTGTGGGCAATATTTTGCGTTCTAGAGAATTCACAAAAACATTTAAATTTCCCACTTAATAAGAAAGTTGAGTCTCTACCTTAGGCATATAATTCTGGAGTAGCTGTTGCAACTGTTGCCAACAGACCAATTTGCTCACTTTCTATCACCTCTATAGGGGGCTGCCGGATTCATTTATTCTTTCTGGAGGTCCCCATATCCTTGAGACGTTGTAACCTTGCACATTGCATTGACTTTTCCACCGAGGACAGCATAAAAGTCACTGGTTGCTTTGGGTTGCAGACGCTTATTCCACTCTTTGTTTTTCAGACTCAAGGCCACTTTGGAAAGTCTCTGTTGAGAGCTTTTAGTAATCCTGACGTGTATTTGGCTGGTTCTAGTGGAGTAAAACGTTGCCCTTCAATTTGGTTTCTGGAAACAGTTAAAGGAAAGAATGGAAACAAGTTTGGGGTAAAAAAGAAAAAAAAAAAAGTATATTTTACTATGAAATAGTAAAAAAAAAAAAAACTGCTTCTCGTGGGTGGTTTCTAAGCTGACTCAGTGGTGACAATAAAAAATAAATAAAATATTGCTTTCAGGGGTGGCTTGTACTGTCAATCGTCTGTTATACTCATCTCTCAGTGTATTCTATGTGTGGCTTTAGTACGCATATGGGTGACTTGAGTACCTATATTTTGATCCTTCTCTCTATGTGCTGATCCTGTTCTATCCCTTTGCTTGACTGACTCCTTTTGAGATATATATTTTACTATCTTTTGATATATATGGCATTCAGTATATTGAAAGACTCATTATTTAATGTCTGAATGAAGTCAGTATAAATTGAAAGTCTCCACATTGTTTTATTTATCGTGTGTGTGTGTGTGTGTGTGTGTGTGTGTGTGTGTGTGTGTTCGCATTTGCACCCACATCCATATATGAAAGTGGAAGTCAACGCTGCCTTGGCTGTCATTCTTCTGGAGGGACGCTCACCTTTTTGGAGACAACTACTCACTAGCCTGGAACTTAGCAAGTAGGGTGGCTGGCCACTCACATCTCTCGGGATCCATCCATGTCGGTGTCCCCAGCTTTGGGCTTACAAACTCAAGCTACGGGGGTTTTTAACTCAGATCCCGAAGCTTGCTTACCAAACACTTTACCTATTGTTGTTACCAGTGTTGACAGTTTTAAAGAGGACAAATCCAATTTACACCAGCTAAACATCTATTTTCATATGTAAGTGTATATATGCATGTAAGCAAAGCAAATAAAATATGGTTTGTGAACGCATGATTTTCCTTAGTAACTGTGATTGGTCACATTGCTTCTGCCTTGGGGTACTGCCAGGTGTGGTTTTGCTGATGGGCGGAGACTTATAAAAGCTGAGGAATCAAAGAGGGACAAAAATCCATCAAGAATTATAGTCTTCTGCTCATGTTCTGCTTCAAAACTAAAGCGTGTCAGACTGAGTTAGATATTGATAATTCTTGATATTGCTCACCAACTAAAGTGCTGACCTCCAGAGGACATGACACAGACACCTGGAAACCTCCGGAAGTCTAAGATAACTAATAAATAAAAATATTAAGAAGGCAACCCCAGAAGCCACATGTCCCACATATGGGGTGTTTGTGAAAATCCATCAGTGAGTGGTGTGGGAAACCTCTGTCCTATGTTTAGTAGCTCGAGGCAGGGAATTCTTGTTTGCGCTCCTGGGAGAAAAAGAAAGTTGCTTCTCCACGTGCTCATTTGCATTTTCTCCGGAGAAAAGCGCAGGTCAGGTAAAAGCCTACTGTCTCCCACCTTTGAGACCTCGGGGCCGCCTCATCCTCTCACGGCTCTATTTTGGGGTTTCATGATCTCATGCCCTCTACAGACCACACAGTCATTCCAGTCCAGACCTCGTGGCGAGGCCACGCGGGGCGATTCCTTGCAAGGATTCAGGTGCCACGATCGCGGGCGGGCAGAGGGCTTGGGGTGGAAGTTAAAGACACGCCCACGTCAGGGACCCAAAATAGCCCACGCGCCCAGGGACCGAAATCAGACAGGAAGCCAAATAATCCGGGGCGTTGAGCGGCTCGGGCCGGAGAACTGGCCGAGGGCAGGGAGCCAAGGGTCCGGCGGGGGCGGGGGCGGGGCGGGGCGGGGCGGCGAGCCTATTAAAGCTCGTCCCAGAGGGGCAGAGCGGAGCGATGGAGCGCGAAGGCGACCAGGCAGGACGCGGGCCCCGGCATGGCCCGGCGGGGAACGGCCGTGAGCCGGAATCGCCAGCCGCAGCCACGCTGCTGGCACCCATGGACCTAGGGGAGGAGCCGCTGGAGAAGGCGGAGCGCGTCCGCACAGCCAAGGACCCCAACACCTACAAAGTGCTGTCGCTGGTAAGTGGGCGCTGGGCGTTCGCCGCGACCGGACACCTAGGGAGCGCTCGAAGGAGAGCAGAGAGCACGGTCAGCACTGGGTTGCCAGAGAGAGCCATCCAGGGCGCCTCCTGCGCTAGCACGCGGTGACCTGCAGGGTCTCTGCCTCTTGCCCTGCGGGAGCAGGCTAATAAAATAGTCACCTTGAAATACTCTCCCCCTCTCTGCAGACAGTACAGGGATATCTAAAGGGGAAAAAAGACAGCATAAAGTGCCGCGATGTTTGTAACCGTTTTGGGTGGCCTTGTTCTGGGTGCAGGTGTTCACGGCTTTAGATGAATTCATTCCAGTTGAAAAGATTTATCATAGCTTTTCAAAGTATCGGGAACTTTAGAAAACACCTTGGTTTGGCTTTGCCGTGGTATCTTCTTGCAGCTGCTTAGAAACCTGTATGTGACTCGGAAGCGGCCAGGGATTCATTGCCCGCTCTTTTAACCACAGGCTGCACTGTTTGTGTTGCTGGCACAGCCGCCTGCTGTATTTCACTGCTATTTTGTTAGGACAGTTGCAGGATCGACAGCCAACTTTTGGAAGCAGGACGCTGGTGTTCACTCTGAATCATCCTTGCATCAGAGAGGCTAAGTCTCATGGTCGGTCTATGTTCTTGGGGGGCTTGCATTATTCTAACCAGGATTAGGGCTGTTGTGATCAATTGAGAGCATCAACTCGTCTTGCACACTCAAATGGAGCAGTGGACATGGGGAATTAAATTCAGAACCAAAGGAAGATGTAGTTATTTTATAGTATATGCAAGCCACAGCTTTTTGTGGACAGTGCATCCTAAGACACGGTCTCACATTATGACTTGAGCTGTGTTTGGTAGAAAAACCTCCTTTCTGGTGTTCGACTTTTTGTAGTCGTTTCCATTTGCACTATATTTAAGGTTCTATGCAGACACCATAGGACTTTCAGGACCAAAATTTCTAGACTTAAGAGATGGTGTCATATCCTTAGTTCTTAAAAATAAGTCCGAGAAGTGACCCAAACCACAGGCTGCTGCACCTTAGGGTATAATTTTGTATCATATGTCACTCATACAATATTGATGGGCATTTATTTAGTTTGAGTCTAGTGAGTTCTTCTTTTTTTTTTAAATGGAAGACCTTAGGTGTTACATGACTACTTAAATAACTGAGTATCAGTGCCCTTAGGTACTTAGCATACTTAGGTACTTAGCAGTGTGTCTCAATAAAGACACACTGAATGTTTATGAAATTTTAATACAAAACTTACTATAAGTCTTTAAAGGGTTTCTGGTTGTTGAATTAGGTTTGACTAGCTTGCTTATAGGCCCTCAGCAAAGCTTTATCTTTAGAACACAGTTTTCAGTCTTTGACACTTGCAGTAAGGTGGTTGGATGGTATTCCATCATTACAAATGGCTCCGATGATATACCTCTGAGAAACTGTCGTGGATATACAGTAGGATTTCCTCAAGCAGATCAACTATGAATATTTGGTATATTTGAATATATGGTATTTGTATGTAACTTATTAGAAAGAATCCTTGACTCAGATCATTTTTAAAGATTTATATATTTTTAATTTATGTGTATGAGTATTTAGCTTATATATGTATAGGCTAGTCTAATATATATATATATATGCTTGTTTATCTTGTTATGTGTTTGTTTATCTTGTGTGTGCCTTGTACCCACAGAGACCAGAAAAGAGTGTTAGATCCCTCGGAACCGTGGTTTGCAGATGGTTGTGAGCCACCACGTGGGTGCTGGGAACGGAACCTGGGTCCTTTGCAAGAACAGCTAGTGTGCTTATCTGCTATCCCACCCTTCTAGCCCCTCTTAGATCTCTTGGTGGGCTACTGTGAGCCAGAAAATAGAAACAGACACCAAGGTTTTTGGTTTATCACCGAAGCTCTTAGTTCAGTGCTGAACTGGAAGTGAAACCTGTTTTGTCTCTTTTCCTCCTCTACTTCAATAGCCGTCTAGCCAAGGCCCTCAAAGGAATTTGACAACTGTTATCGAAGGATGCGTTTTCTAGAGAAAACTATAATCATTGGATTTATCTCGCTTTTGTTTTCAGATTAAGCATCAGCACAGTTTGTACAAAGCTGAAGAATCAGGTTGGACTAATTGCATCCTGCGGTTAGGATCAGGAGAGGTCCTCACTCCCAAGCCACAGGCTTCTAATCCAAGGGATAATCATAGGGTTACCTTGCACAGGGAAGAATCAGTGGAGTTGCCATTTCACACTTTTCTCTGATTCTCTCGCATTAACGAAAAGGGTCTAGCTGTATAGGAGGGAATGACAAAGGGGTATTGTACTCTAGCCGTGACTGCCCTGGTGATGCTGGGTCAGACCTAAGAGCAAGAGAGAAAAACAAGCGCCACTCTCGTCCTTTGTGATCTCTGTGTTCGCCTTCACTGACTGTGGGGAACTATGTCAGCAGGGCAGTTAAGCTGCAAAGAAAAAAGGTTGAATCAGATCATGTTGCTGGAGAGTCCACTGCTTTGGGCGTCTGTTGAGAACAGTGGTGGCTGTAGAGGGGCACAGGAATGGATAAAGGAAGCATAGATGGAGCCCAGGATCCCAGAGTCCTCTTCGAGTCATGCCATCCATGACCCAAGAATCTCCCACGAGATAGTTTTCCAAATTCACCACCCCCCAAAAGTACTATCCTGAGGACCAAGACTTTTAGCTCATAAAGCTTTGACTATATATTTATAATCCAAAGTATAGTAGTGTTTGGCATGGAATGCCTTTTCTCCCTCCTTGATTCCAGATCAAATTTGAACTGAAATAAAACTTCTAAAGCTGGGCACAGGTATTTATCTGAAATATTCAAGTTCCGTATTATAGTTTTAAATGGACTAGTAGCTTCCAAGTCTATAGCAGCACATGTTCCTCTTTGGCCTGCTGAAACACTACTTTTGTGAGTTTGTAACCTTCTCCTACAATTGTGGAGCTAGAGTGTGCTATATGATGCAGGATTTGCTGTCCATAGTGGCGACTGAAGACTGCTTCGACCTTTCCGTCAAAGAGTTCTTTCTAAGAAGCTGAAGTTGAGACCTCGATCTACTGAGGCTTGGGTGTAAAGGTTCATTCTCTTAGCTTCCTCCCCTTTCCCATTAGACTACAGCTTGAAGGGTATTCAGAATAACTCCCTTAATAGCCTTTGAATTGACCTTGCTCATTGATTTGCAGATTTAATATCTACCGAGCCAAAGTTTTAGCATTTTATTTCAAAATGACCAGGCTACCTTCAAAGCTAGAAGAGTCTAAAATATTCCTCCAAAGCTATTTGTTTCGTCTGCTCTGATATGCAGGGAGAATGGAGGAGTCCTGGTAGACTGTTGTGGTTTTGGGTGGGTCTCACATTCATCAGCATTTTGTTGGTTGAATGAACATACTATATTTCTAGTTAGAATCGTACTTTGAGTTGAGAAAGGGCATGATGGGAAGACAGAACCCTGAGTTATAAACCCAGAATGCGAGGAATCCAAATAAGCTTGGCACTTGCCTCTAATTGCAGGGGTGAGGTAAAAACTGGGATCGTATTTTATTTGGATGGCCGTGATAGCAGCGGTCATGAATGAACAGGATGAATGAAAGCCTGCGTGCCCAAGCAGAGCCCATGCACAGCCTGTCTTCACTTGGGAGCAGAATCAGAACTGTAACCCTGAGCTTTCCCTTTGGCACACACAACTCAGGTGTGGCCAGGCCAGTACATCTACAAAAGCCAAAATAAACCTTCCCCCTTGATGCCAAGGCTTCTTTTGCTGTGTTGACTCTGCCCCCTCCCCCTGGATTCGGCCGTGGGGCTCTTAGAGACGTTTTCTCAGTCCTGTTTGCTGTTGTTCCTTCTCTTCTGCCTTGAGGTGTCCTCTGTTACTCCCATTGTACATTTTGTGAGCCAGCCATTTGTCCTCCATGTGGTCCCTTTCTCGGGAACACAGGCACCTTCTCAACATCCCTCTTACTTCTCTTCTTCTTCCCTTTTGCCATCTCCTGTCTCCACAGCATCTTAATCATGACTCTGAACAGTGGCCATGCTGGGTGGGAAAACACCCACTTCGATAATTGAGAGCTGGAGGCCACTGACCATTCTAGACTAAGTACAGAATTTTTGGTTTGCCGACTCCTTATTTTCTTCCGGCTACTTTTTCTTTTCCAGATATCAATATTTAATATTAAAATGGTTTTATAGACAGTATTGTTTTCTAGCATGATAAATACCATTGAAAAATGTGTGTGTGTGTGTGTGTGTGTGGTGTGTGCGTGTGTGTGTGAGAGAGGGTGTCTGTGTGTGTTTGAAGATTAGCAGATATATTTCATCTTTATTATAGGCTTTGGGGACAAGCAAAAGAACTTAGTTATGATTCATAACATTATTTTTGCTAGAGAGAGTTATGTTTCAAGTTCCAAACAATTTATAAATGAAGAAGCTTTTGAAGGATAACTATAACTAAAGATCTGTATTTGGATAAACTAAACTTGCTTCCAGCAACCATGAAATATTTTTCCCTACACATCCCCAAATGTAAACAAGAAACTTTGGGCTTTGGAGATCAAGATAGAACATAGGTTATTTTGTAAGCATAGGTCTGCCCTGGATGGATAGATAATCAAAATGTTCATTCAATATGAAAAATCCCTTGGTGTCTAAATACATGTTACACATTTACTAAGGCAAGAAAGAATCAAAGGAGGTTTTTTGAAACAGTGGCAGGAATGTTGTGTTAAATATTAACTGGAACACTTGACCTCAGTATTTCAGTTAGCCAAGGCTTCAGTACAACAGCTGTGTAACATCTGTAATGGCTAGTTTTCTCTTCTAGTTTTTAGAAGAATTGGTGGAAACGTGGGTGGCAGAGGCCTGATGGTTATAAAAGCTCATATAGTGTCTGTAGTTTTCAAAACCATTTTTCATATATGTTTTTACTGACCCTTGATGGATCAATACTGTATTAGGAAAATATAGCAATAGCCAGTTCTATCTTGCATTCAAGGAAACAAGTACCTAGGGAGGGAGTCATTCAGGATTCTAGAATGTTTGTGTGCCTAGAGACCACCTGGGGCTTGCCTTTGAGGTATAGAGAATGCTGAGGTCTGGTCTCAGGGGGGTCTGTTTTGGAAGATCTGGAAGTTGTGGAATGCAATCAAGGAGACTGCATTTGTGTGTGTGTGTGTGTGTGTGTGTGAGAGAGAGAGAGAGAGAGAGAGACAGAGGTCAACTTCTTCTGTTCCTTAGGCACCCTTCCCTTGTGGTTTAAGACATAGTCCTTCACTAGCCTGGGCCTTGACAGGTAGGGTAGACTGATTGATTACCCAGCAGCCCCCGGGATCAGCCTGTGCTCACCTTCTCACCATGGGGATTACAAACATAAGCCACCAGGCCTGACTTTATTTTTCTTTTCTTTTCCTTCTTTTTTTAAACTTAATGATTTTTAAAAATGTGGATTCTGGGGCCGAACTCAGGCCCTTGTGCTGACATTGCAAGCAGTGCCTGAACTAGCCTCCCTATCCGAAGTGTGTCATTGATAAATGCCTAATGGTATTCAGGTTGTTCATTTGCTCCACTTCTAAAAATACACACTCATGGGCAAAAGTCCCAGCAATAGTTCTAGGAAGTCCTTAGCCCTAATCCTCTCTCATCTGTGTGCCATCCCCATAAAGACCAAATGTTACATTTAGATTTGTCACGACTGCAATGCCACGGTCTTTTCCCTTTTCCTCTTTGTGTTCTTCATAATGGATGATGGAAAAGTAGGAGATCAATGGTGTGGTGATGGACAGATTGCTTATACAGTGAGATAGCTTTCTTTGGATAATTACTGACTGCGTTTTCCTGAGGGAACCCCAAATCAATATACTTTTAGTTACCATCTATGTGAGTAAATTGTCTTGTGAGTTTCTTTCTTTTTTTTTTTTAAACACAATTCTTTATTGATTCTTTGGAAATTTCACATCATACACCCCAACCACTCTCACCTCCCAGTCCTTCCATATCCACTCCTCATTCCTGTAAAATGCCTCCTGCCAAATTAATTAAAAACAAAAGAAAACAAATAAATCCACCTTGTTCCCCCATCTTTCCATCCCCTACCTCTTCATTCATCCTAGTGGCCTCGGGAGGTACAGTGTGTCATGCAGTATACCCCTTTTGTCCAAACAGCCCCACTGGCAAAGTGTTCATTGCAATGAGACATTGGTCTGGTTCAAGGCTGGCCTCTGGTTTCTGGTACACCACCACCACTGGGTCATCCTTGAAATCCTTCTTGGATATCCTGTTGTTGCCCGAGTCATGGAGATCCTGTGATTATTGTTCCACAGGGCCATTCCCTTTATGAGCTCCAGGATGTTGAAGTATATATGATGTTAGGATGCTCATATGTTCATAGATGGAACAGCTGTTAGAGTGGGCCAATCCAAGGCCGAGGATATAGGTCGGGGTGGTAGCTGATTTGGTTGTTCTGACCACTGGAACTGCCCCCTCAGACAAGAGGCAGAACCAGTTCTGTTGGGCCCCAAGTTTCTAAAACAAACAACTGAGAGAGTTGGGTTTTTGTTTGTTTGTTTGACTTTCTGAACAGGATTTCTCTGTAACTTTGGAGCCTGTCCTGGAACTAGCTCTTGTGGGCCAGGTTCGCCTCGAACTCACAGAGGTCTGTCTGCCTCTGCCTCCCAAGTGCTGGGATTAAAGGTGTGCGCCCGCCAGCACCCGGCGAGAGTTGGCTTTTTATAAACATGACACTGCTTAATAGTCTCACTGTACTGTAGAACTTTGCAATAATTTAGCTGGCAAGCATCCTCTCCAGATGTGATTTGGGAACCTTAAAGAGCATTCTAGCTTGTTCTTCAGCAAAGCATTCTTGAGAAAACTTTCTTTGTTTCTCAGGCTGTTTTCTTACCGTAATTGGAAAATTTGTTGGCACACATTTGTAGAGTCATAATGGACATCTGAGGCCTGTGGTCTCTTATGGAGAGAACAAAAAAGAGACTCAATAGTTTTAATGGTAACATTACATGCGTTACCAGACTTTTCCCAAGTAGAAACTCATATTAATATAAACCATCTTCATGTGATTTTGGATAAGTATGTTTATAGTTCAAAGACAACATAGCTGGAACAAATTTCCAGCCAGAATATTTAGGCAGCAGTTCTCAAAACAGACCCTTAGGGGGTTTCCTAAGGGCCTTGTAGAAGGACTCTAAGTCAGAATCTCTTCCTCCTCCTCCTACCCCCTTCCTATTCCTTTTCCTCCCCCTCCCTCTCCCCCTCCCCCTCCCCCTCTCCTTCTCCTTCTCCTTCTCCTCCTTCTCCTTCTCCTTCTCCTTCTCCTTCTCCTTCTCCTTCTCCTTCTCCTTCTCCTTCTCCTTCTCCTTCTCCTTCTTCTTCTTCTTCTTCTTCTTCTTCTTCTTCTTCTTCTTCTTCTTCTTCTGGGTTTCACTATGTACCCCTGATTGGTTTGGATTTCTTTAAGTGGATCAGGCTGTCCTTAAACTCATAGAAATACTCTTGCCTCTGCCTCCTAAATACTGGGATTAAAGGTGTGTCAGCTCAATTCAATATTATCTTAGTATATCAGAAAGATATTCATTGTCCTTTTGCCAAGTTGGTTCTGAGTGACAGCGTCTTAGTGCTATGGAGTGGAAAACCCATTGATGCCATGGTGGAAGTCAAGGCAATGGGACCATTTAGACAAGCGGTCTTGGACCCCTCATTTAAACAAGATCAGCAGCAGTAGCAGCAGCAGCAGCAAAACCAACCTCCTCCCATCCCAAACAGCTCAATTTAACAAGAATGTCCTAGATGAAGCAATAAAGGTTTTTATTACACAGATTGTATTTTTATTTACTTTGTTTGTTTCTTCAAGACAGAATTCTCTGTTTAACAGCTGTCCTAGAACTCTCTTTGTAGCCCAGGCTGGCCTCAAACTCACGGAGATCCTCCTGCCTCTGGCTCTGAAGTGCAGGGATTAAAGGCATGTACCACTGAAGGCGTAAGTCACAAACAATGCCACACCAATTTGGGATTATGATTAATAGGGTGATATTTATTTAAAGGGGAAAAACTTACGGATCACTGTCCCAGGCAACAGCCCTCTACGCGACCAGGAGTCTAGTCACCGGCGGAGCAGGAAGTGAAGAGAGAGAGGAGAGGGAAGTGGCCGCTTTTTTAAAGGGAGAGAGACCACGCCCCAAGGGGCTGGTATCTCAGCGGCGATAGGCTGGAGGAGTGGGAGGACCTCCCACAACACCTCCCCCTTCTGTTTAAATAAGAGAGTTCTAAACCTACTATGAAATTATATACAATAAGTACAAATATCCTATTCTAACTAGCTTAGGTCTTGTATAATAAATAACTTGGCCAAGTCATGAGAGAAAGTAACTACATTTATATAGTCTTCAACCCCATCAAAGATCTGAGAAGGGAAATAATGTTACCTGGGTAATTAGGAAGTTCAGTAAAACAACTTCCAAAACATGCAACAAATCACAGAGACAACTAGCTACCTAGGCAATCACCCAAAGTCACATTAGCAGCGTTGAAGCAACCAACTTTGGCTAAGGCCTAACATAACTGACACACCATTTTCAAAGGCAAGCAACTTTTCAAAACTATCTTACCCTGTCTTGGCAGGATAAGACAGCCCTGTTTTATCCATTGATGCACGCTCTGTATCTTTGTCAGTGGTTGAGGTATGGGCATTTCTTTGCCCCAAGGCCAGTTCTGCCAAAAAGAAATGCTCCAGGTGGAGTGTCTTTGGTGCTCAACATTCTCTTGGGAATAGAGTGGTGTTGCCAGGAGCAATTGTGTCTCACTACCACAAAACTCTGAGTTAGATTAAAGGCCATTTTCTACAGCTCTTTGAAGAAGTTGAAGATTATCTATCTATACTGAGTATAATCTTTATATATCTAAAGAACCTGATTAGTCTAATTATAAATGACAAACTTAGATGATGACTATTAGTCTATATAATTCTCAATATCTATCTAACTTAAAGACTAAGACAATAAACGACTGTGAAACAAATGAGGACAATGACCTCCAAATATAAACAATGTACAAATATGCATTGCAGTAGGTAAATATATATCAATATAAACATTATATAAGTATCTTAATCAGAGGTAGAAATGTACACTGCAATATGGTAAATATATACAATATATATATCAATACAATATATGTCAATACATAAGAATGTTTTAAACAGAGGTAGAAACATGCATGCATACAATAGTCAATATAATTTAACTTTGTATCAATATACAAGAATCTATACCAATATATTTGTCTAAAAACAGTAACTCACAATTACAAATCTATTATCCCATCATCCCTCTTTTTTTTTTCAAAATGATCCCTGAGCTTATAAAATTCCTCCCCCAACCCTCAATCGTATACTAATTATAACCAACCCCTAAATGATGTCTCTAAACCCAAGGGCAAACTTTACTGGGAGAGGGGACGTCGTCCTCTAAAATTACTTCCAGCTGTCATAGGGGCGACGTTCTTTCTGGGGGATCCTGTGAAAGTAAAATGATGGTTAAATTTCAAGATCAATGTCTTTTAAAATTGCCAATAGTCTCTGAGTATTTTGTGCAGGTCTGGCCAAAATGTTGTATAAGATGTGCACCATTTCAGCTAACCAAGTTGGAACTGTCTTGTGCAGCTGGTATCCAAAGCAGGTCTTGTTGTAGCGCTATCAGTATCATGACGTCATATCAACCAGGTGGAGTTGTTGTTATGGGGCTCCATCTTCTTCCTGGAAACTTCAAATGTCACTTCAGGAAAAACTCATTGTTCATTATGAAAAACTTAAGCATTAATCATATAGACACACATATATATATGTATATATATATATATTCAATGAAAGACATGATAGATATATTCAATGAAAAGTATGATAGATATGAAGAAAAGCAAAGATGTTTTCTAAACTCATATTTCTTTCTGTCCCATATCATGGCTCTTGACATGAGACAGAAACTCCAGAAACTCTGGGTTTTTCTCTTACTAACAGGCTTGGAATTGGAGAAGGACTGAGCCAGAGTCCAACTTCAAAACCAGCTTTATAAATTTAGAAATATGGTTTAATATTACTTACACAACCCTTTCAGTTTTCTTGATATTTCCTATTGGGCAGGTATTTTTCCATCTGTCAGTATCCAAATGAATTTTTCAAAGATGAGTGTTTTCCTGTGGAGATAAGAACAGAACCCTGCCCCCATTCTATATGTTTTTCTTACCACCTGTATGAATATCATCATTGTGGATGAGTTGTCATTTCTCCTTTCCAAGAGGTTTCTCCTCTTCAAATCGAAACTTTATTAATTTTGATGGTATCCACAATTTTTCTTCTCCTGTGGAAACAAGAGCAAAACCCCTTCCCCAACGTAGCACATCTCCTGGCTTCCACTGAGAGGTCAGCACATCTTTGAAATAAATTGGTTGATTTAGTTCAGCAGACTTTTCCATTATCCAATGTCTTTCTGCTGCTGTCGTTTCTTTCTCATTAGCGTTGAGAAAATTCAAGGTTAATAAAGCATTATGTAATCTATTTCGGGGGGTATTTTCAGTCCCTTTCTGTTTGTTCAGCATATCCTTTATAGTACGATTTGATCTTTCTATAACTGCCTGACCTGTAGGATTGTTTGGTATACCTGTAATGTGTTTTATATTATAATAATCAAAAAAGCATTTCATTTTCTTAGATACATATGCTGGACCATTATCTGTCTTTATTTGCGCAGGTATACCCATGATGGCCATAACTTCCAATAAATGTGTGATTACTGAATCAGCCTTTTCTGAGCTCAGGGCAGTAGCCCATTGAAAACCTGAATACGTGTCTATGGTGTGGTGTACATATTTTAATTTACCAAATTCCATAAAGTGGAACACATCCATCTGCCAGATTTCATTTCTCTTAGTGCCCTTTGGGTTACTCCCTGCAGGCAACGGTGTTTGATTATAGAAAGAACAAGTAGGACATCTCTTTATAATGTCCTTAGCTTGTTGCCAAGTAATGGAAAATTCTTTCTTTAGGCCTTTACTATTGACATGATGCTTCTTATGAAATTCTGAGGCCTGCAACACACTTCCAATCAATAATTGATCAATCTCAGCATTGCCTTGGGCTAGAGGACCAGGCAGACCTGTATGGGACCGGATGTGTGTTATGTACATCGGACAAAGACTGTTCCTGATTATGTCTTGTACCTGGATAAACAATGAAGTCAACTCTGTGTCATCTGGTATAAATTCAGCTGTCTCAATATGCAAGATAACTCTTTCTGCATATTGTGAATCTGTAACTATATTAAGAGGTTCTTTAAAATCCCTTAGCACCATAAGAATGGCATATAATTCTGCCTTCTGGACAGAATTATAAGGGCTTTGTTCCACCTTACTCAATTCATCTAACTTGTAACCTGCTTTCCCTGATTTATTTGCATCAGTATAGAAAGTACGGGCTCCAGTTATTGGAGCATCACGTACAATTCTAGGAAGAATCCAAGAAGTTCTTTTTATGAGGTTAAGTCTACCACTTTTGGGATAGTTGCTATTAATTTCTCCCAAAAAATTAGCACAAGCTCTTTGCCACGGTTCATTGTCTTCCCATAACTTTTTTATTTCTTCTGTAGTAAAAGGCACTATAATTTCTGCTGGGTCTATACCTGCTAGTTGACGAAGTCTCAGCTTACCTTTTATAATTAATTCAGAGACTTTTTCCACATAAGTTTTTAATTTTTTACTTGGTTTATTAGGTATAAATATCCACTCTAAAATAATATCTTCCCTCTGCATTAGAATCCCTGTAGGAGAAATTCTGGAAGGCAATATGACTAGGATGCAGCTAAGATTTGGGTTCACCCTATCCACATGTGCCTCCTGTAATTTTTCCTCAATCATTGTCAGTTCCTTTTCTGCTTCAGCTGTCAGTTCTCTTGGACTATTCAAATCTTTATCACCATCTAAGGTTTTGTTTAAATGAACTATTAGATCAGGTGTTATCCCAACAGCTGGTCGTAGACTGGAAATGTCTCCTAACAATCTTTGGAAGTCATTAAGAGTCTTTAAGCGGTCTCTCCTAATTTGTGCCTTTTGCGTTTTAATTTTCTCTAACCCTATTCTGTAACCTAGGTAATTAATAGAATTTCCTCTTTGAATCTTTTCAGGGGCAATTTGTAATCCCCACCTAGGCAAGACTTTCTTTACTTCTTCAAACATCCTTTCTAAAGTATCTTTATTTGAATCAGATAACAAGATGTCATCCATGTAATGATAAATGATGGACTTGGGGAATTGTTTACGAATTATTTCCAATGGCTTACTTACAAAATATTGGCACAGTGTAGGACTATTGAGCATACCCTGTGGGAGGACAGTCCATTGATATCTCTTATTAGGCTGAGAATTATTATAAGTAGGCACTGTGAAGGCAAATTTTTCTCTATCCTTTTCTTGTAATGGTATAGTGAAAAAACAATCTTTCAAATCAATAACTATAAGAGGCCATCCTTTTGGTAACAGAGAAGGCAAAGGAATTCCAGATTGTAGTGGGCCCATAGGTTGAATTACTTTGTTGACAGCTCTTAGATCTGTCACCATTCTCCATTTACCAGATTTCTTTTTTACAACAAACACAGGAGAATTCCAAGGGCTGGTTGATTCTTCAATATGGTGAGCATCTAGTTGCTCTTGCACCAGCTGTTCCAATGCCTGTAGTTTATCTTCAGCTAGAGGCCACTGTTTGATCCATATTGGCTTCTCAGTTAGCCATTTTAAAGGTAGGGCTGTTGGTACCTCTAAAGGTTTGGTATTTGCTGTATGTTCTTGTACAGCCTGAATGGCTGGTGACCGTTTTCCATAATACCTCATCATATCCTTCCCAGAATTATGAATTCCTGGAAATACAGGAATGTTAATCTGGGTATTCCATTGCTGTAGCAGGTCACGGCCCCATAAATTTATGGCAATATTGGCTATATATGGCCTTAGTCTTCCTATTTGCCCTTCGGGCCCTATGCATTCAACCCATCTTGTGCTTTGTTTTACACGAGATAGGGTTCCAATTCCTAGGAACTGAACATCTACCTCTTGAAGAGGCCAATTCGGATGCCAAGATTCTGGGGTAATGATACTTACATCCGCACCTGTGTCTAATAAGCCTTCAATAAAAGTGCCATTTATACAGACTCTTAGCTTTGGTCTTTGATCATTAATAGAAGTCTGCCAAAATATACGTTTACTCTGTCCTACTGGGTTTTTTGACTCATCCTCCACACGTAATTCATCATTTAGATTAGTATTACTTTTTACAGCAGAAATTGGAGCTTTTAATTTTCTTGGTGAGGCACGTTCTCCACTGTGACTGGGAATGACTGGGCCACTGTTGGCTTGGGGGCCTGCGAGAGGCCCCCCATGGAGTTTCCCGATGATATCGGATTGCCCCGTCTATCTGTTGTTGACCTACATTCGTTGGACCAATGCCTGCCTTTACCACATCTCCTACATATACCTGAAGGCCGAGGTCTCCTATTTTTGTCATTCCCAGAAGAGATATTATTCCTAGAAATTCTTTGCCTGCAATCCCTTTGTAAATGTCCTAATTTACCACAATTAAAACACCTGGCAGTTTGATGTCTCCTCATTGCTTTGGAAATCACTTCTCCTACCCAAGATTCATCATTATAGCTAAACGTCTCAACATTCATCGTATGCTGAATCCATTCATCCATAGGTGCTGATCTAGACTTTAAAGGCCCAATTATCTTTTTGCATTCTATGTTTGCATTCTCAAAAGCTAGAGATTCAAGAAGTATTCGTCTAGATTCTGGGTCTGTTACCCCTATGTCCAGAGCCTTAATCAATCTTTGCAAAAAGTCAATAAAGGGTTCTCTCTGTCCCTGCCTAATTCTGGTATATGATTCAACCCTTTTTGCTGGATCTTGTATCCTATTCAAAGCATTTAAAGCTGCTTGGTGACATAGACACAGTACTTCATCATCATAAAGAGCTTGGACCTGTGGATCAGCATATTCTCCTGCACCAAGAATTTGATCTTGGGAAACCTCAATACCTTTTGCTCTTCCTTGCTGTTCCATATGTTTGGATTCTTCTCTGAAATAAATTCCAAACATCAAGGAAGGTCCCTTATCTAAAACTGCAGACACTAACTGATGGAAATCATGGGGGATAGCTCTAGCATTAGAAGCCCAAGTCTTCATCATTTCCTTTACATATGCATTGTGCAAGCCAAAATTAACAACAGCTTGCTTAATTTCTTTCAGATCATTCATTGCTATTGGTGTCCATCTAGCTTCTCTGACTCCCTTTGAGCCTTTAGAAGTTGACGCTTTGTCAGAATCAAGTATAGGGTATGTCGCTAGAACCCTGGGTAAGCCAGTTCTAATAGCTGGTGGAGGCATTGTATCCTGTCCTTGTGCCTCCTTACTCTGTTCACCAGCTGCAATAATTTCTCCAATCTTTTCAAATCTTTTTATCATTGTCTCTCTTAAATCCTGAATCTCTTGACCTGTATATATTTCCAGTGATTTCACTGAGGTATCAATTTTTTGGTCCCCATTCTGCACCTGTGATTCCAAACTTTAATTTTTTCCTTCAAAGATAACATGTCCTCCTTAGACTTTTCTTGTATATCATGTAGATTCCCATTTTGGAGGTACATTCTGTCTGTTACCTTATCAAAACTTTGTGATAAACTCTGAAGGTCAAATTCAATAGCCTGAACCCTTTCAGGTAACTTTCTAATACCCTTGGATATGGAATCAATTTTGTCTGTCATAGTATCCACTTGTTCAGATAACCTCTGATTTTCAATAATTTTAATCCTGTCAATTAGTTGTTCATTATTAGTTCGTAAAGATTCTATCATTCTTAGGAGTGCCATATTCTTCCTTAATGATAGAATATGGAAAAGAAAACTGAAGCCTAGTAACAAGCAAATTAAGGTATTCCCATAATCATATAAACCTTGAATGATGTAATTCATTGTATTAGTAAATACAAAATTACTAATCCATTGTATTAGTGAAAACAAAGCAGTAAAATTTGCGTTAGAAACGAAAATTGCCATATTACCTATTGTCCAGCAGGTGGCGCTGTTGCAGAATCGCGATGAAAACATGGTCCTGTTTCAGTGCCTTAGTAGATGTTAAAAACTGGAAAACGCAAGTTTCTCAACAAAGTAAATGTAATTAAATCAATTCCAGAGATGGAACCAGAAACCCAGAATCCAGGGGTAGAGAAGAGCAATCTGGAAGCTGCTTATGCCTCCACGTGACAGAGTCACCCTGAGGGGTTGCAGCTTTCAGCAACCGCGTGCTCTGGTTCGCGCCACTTTAAGAGCTGTGCTTGCAAGGGAGATTTAAAAACAACTCAGAAAAGAGCAAACCACGGGAGGCCAAGGCCGCCGCTGCAAGGCACAGGCAGCGGCTGAGGAAGCAAGGGCTCCCGCCAAGCCGAACTTGCGGCCACCAAGCCGAACTTGCGGCCGCCAAGCCGAACTTGCGGCCGCCAAGCCGAACTCGCGGCTGCGAGCCGTGAGAGGTTCTAAAACCAAACGTTGGGCGCCAAAATGAAGGCGTAAGTCACAAACAATGCCACACCAATTTGGGATTATGATTAATAGGGTGATATTTATTTAAAGGGGAAAAACTTACGGATCACTGTCCCAGGCAACAGCCCTCTACGCGACCAGGAGTCTAGTCACCGGCGGAGCAGGAAGTGAAGAGAGAGAGGAGAGGGAAGTGGCCGCTTTTTTAAAGGGAGAGAGACCACGCCCCAAGGGGCTGGTATCTCAGCGGCGATAGGCTGGAGGAGTGGGAGGACCTCCCACAACATACCACCATGCCCTGCTACACAGATTTTATTAAATCTCAGACTTTGCCATCTTTAATTTCTCCGAATGACAGAATTGAAAGTGTGAACTTAACATATCAGTCACAGATGGAAGTACAGTATCTTTCTGGAGGAAGTGAGACCCTGCAGTTACAATCGAACTAAATGGCTTCCTCCTCTTTGGTGATTACAATCATGTGCCACCACACTAGGCTTTTTTATGTGGATTTTGGATACCAAACTCAGGTCTTTTATGGCAAGCACTTTGCTTACCGAGCTTTCTCTCCAGCCTTTATAGATTTCAAAATGCATCTCAGTGGATGCATCATCTGGTCCAGTCTGCCTTCACCCCCTGTTGGAGACAGAAAAGTCATGTCTCGGAAAAGGTTGCAGTTGAAAAATCACTTAAGATCACAAAACTAATAATTTTGTGAATCTCACCTCTGTGGTTTTGGTGAACAGTTTTAGAGTCAGACAATTAAATTTAAACTAGTATTGTTATTAGCTGATTGAGGAAGAAAAGTATGTTTCCTGAATATCAGCTTCCATAGTTATGGAGATAAAACTACATCAGAGGGCTGTTTAGACAACCAGACAATATATATACAAGGTGGCACACTGTATTCTCTGGGTAAGTGTCAATTTTTCTTGTTGTTAGCAGTGTGATCATGTGTTCTTGTGACATATCAGTCTCCTTCCTTGGAATTTGTGAGAAATAAAGTGTCACAGGCCCCACTCCAGACCTTCTGGGCCGTCATGGGCAGGTTAAAATTTGGAGGGTCCCAGCATACCACAGGGCTATAAGGCCCAACAACGTGGATTTCTATACCTGGGAATTCTAATCAGCTGTGCCGTTGACATCATGATTTAATTACACAGAACGAGATAAAAAACTAAGTGCTCCTCTGTGGCCTCGACAGTAGTGGCTTGTGGTTACTCTAGTGCAATTGTCCTGGACATGGGTGGAACACTGTGATAATGGACTTGTCCCTTCGAGGCACAGTTTTCATCACGGAGAACTAACTACCTGTGCTCTTACTTTAATTGCCTTCCTTACCCTGCTCTGGCTTGTCCCCTAATTGCTGTTTATTTCCCCAAGCACAGCCAAGTTTCTGCTATGGCCATCATCAGTCAGATAGCAGATGTTCTTCTGAGTCCACCCCCTATCTATCCAAATACTGTATTATTGCTCTTACAGCGGGCCATCTGTAGAGCTCTCCAGGTAAATTTCCGTGGCTGCGTTACCTAGACAGATACCTTGACACAAAGCCAAGCAGAGGGATCTCTTACCAGTGCTCTTCAGGTGATGTTCAGTTAGATGAAAGGTTCTTGGTACAGGGTTTATTCCGAGATATCACATTGTCCAAAATCAGTGGCTCTTGATAAAGTGCCACCAGCATCATAGACGTTTGGATTTCAGGGATTTTAGGAAATGTCAATGAGATCTGTTGGGGCAGGCAAGTGTGGAGCACTATGGACAGACTCTCTATCTCAGCACCTTTTTGGTTACCCAGGGAAATGAATACAAAACCATGTGAGTAGTATTTCTTTAAACCCCTCCTTCAGTTAGTTCAAAGGAAGGGGATGGGAAGAACTCCACCAGGCACAAGTGTGTGTATATTTGTCTCCTTTGGAAACAGAAAGAAAAATCACGATTGATTTTTCAGGAATGGTTCAAGCAAAAGTGATAGTTATCATGAAGAGTACAAACTAAGAGTTACCTGTGAGGCCTCTGACCAGGAGACTTTCACTTTAAGAACATGGATTAAGTGGGCTTCTTTGCTTCGAAATTTTCTGCTTCTGAGCCCTCCTTGTTAGTGTTATTTCTTATTACCCAAGTACAGCAAATTTTATCGGCAAAGGGCTTTGCTGGATACTTTTATCCATTTGTAGCAGCAGTACCAACAGCCAGGGACATTCTCGTGTTGCTGTTTACAAGTTAACATCTGACAAGCATTCAGAAGACCCTAACACACAGTAAGTCCCAGCTGTTTACTAAGTGCATATACATCTTTGTTGGTTTTACCAGTTGTCACAACTCAACCATGTTCTTCAGTTGGCACAACACTGTGAGGTAAGCTTCAGCAAACATCTTGACTGACAGAGTCTGACCTCCCATCCTGACTTCCATTGGTTTGTCTTTTCTCTTTGGGATCTTTGTTAATTAGAGTCAAAGCCAAGATGGAGGTCCCAAATGTTCCAGCTCTGCTCACACAACTTTCCATTACACTCATCTATATGTTTATCTGTCTGTGTGTCTATCTATATGTCTGTGTATCTATCTATCTATCTATCTATCTATCTATCTATCTATCTATCTATCTATCTATCTATCTATCTATCATCTTCTATTTATCTATCTATCTATCTATCATCTATCTATCTATTTATCTATCTATCTTATATCTATATACATGTATGCAGTGAACATGCGTGTGCAGATACACATTGAGGTCAGTGATCAATCTTTTTTTAAAATATTTATTTATTTATTATGTATACAATGTACTGTTTGTGTATGCCTGCAAGCCAGTAGAGGGCACCAGGCATGTGGTTGCTGGGAATTGAACTCGGGACCTTTGGAAGAGCAGGCAATGTTCTTAACCGCTGAGCCATCTCTCCAGCCCCCAGAGATCAATCGTGAATGTCAATCTTCAGGAGCCAGTCACCGTTTTAAAAACTGGTTTTAGTAAGCTTGCTTTACTTGGTTTTCCTTCTGTGTTTGCATTCCTGTGTGGGTGCCATGGCACACATGTGGAGGTCAGAGGACAACTACCCAGAGTCTATTCTCTCCTTCCTCCATGTGGGTTCCAGGGACAGAATGTAGGTCATCAGTCTGAGCAGCAGACACCTCTTCTGCTGAGCTGTCTTTCGGGCTCACACTTTGTTTTGCTTTTTGAGACACCTCAGCCCTGGTGGTATTACAAGCACACGGTTGTTGGGGACTGAGCTCAGCACCTCCTGTGGCATGACACTTTCCACAGGCTGGTTCTATTCTCTCTCCCAGGGGTGCTCTTCCCAGGCTCCCTGGGATCTACCTCAGTGTAACCTCTCATATGAAACATCCCTTTGCTCTTCTTTGGCCTATCTTCCATGTCCCTTAACTGCTAAGTCATGTGGATGCCTCTAACTTAGCGGTTAGAGTACTGACTTTGGGGCCAGACGACGGGGGTGTTGATCTTACCTCTTCCAGTAACTGCTGTGTGTTCTGGGCAAGACCCCAACTTTCCTGCGTCTTTGTTTCTTCACCCCTATAAAGAAGGATAACCGTTGCCACCTTTATGTCTGATAAACCGCAGATGCTGAGTTTGTGTTTGTTGTTCGTGGGATGGCTCATGTATTTATTCACTGAGAATTTAGAGCTTCTTGGGCAAGCAGTACTGCGCAACAGTCTCAACTCTCGTCCTGCCCAAGCACCCGAAAGATATTCTCTTTGTTCTTTTCGTCTACACCCAGGGGCCTGGATGGGTGTCCAAGAATCACAGAAGGGAGATCAAGCAGCAGCTGTGGGAAATGGTGGGAGCTGCACGCAGGGTGGAGAGTGGAGAGTAGGAGAATTGAGGTCCTGCTATGAGGAGGCTTCCCTTAGGAAGCAACAGATTGGAGAAAAGGTTCCCAGGGAGGCTGTAGCATGGGCAGAGGCCCTGGGAGAGTAAGGAGCATGTGCCTGGCTCAGCCCTGGTCTGCCTGCTGTGCAGAACTCCTGTTTGCTCCCTGCCCCGTGTGTGTGTGTGTGTGTGTGTGTGTGTGTGTGTGTGTGTGTGTGTGTGTGTGTTTGGGTTTCTCAGAGTGACTGGAAAGTACTGAAGTATTTTTTCTGATGGTTGTTTGGTTTTGTTTTCTGTTTTTGATCTTAGCAACAAGATAAGGTCCAATTTACATTTTTAAAAGACCATTTTAGTGTGAATAGTGGAGACAGATTGAAGAATGGATGCAGGAAGAGCACACTGTCCTATTTCCATTTTTTGATCACTGTGTAACTTTTTTTTCTCCCACAGGATATGTGCAATTATTTAACATTCTAATGAATTAACATTAAATACAATAGAATATCATTATCCGAGCCAGAGTTCCAACATGCAGCTCTAACATGTTCATGCAGCCTTGAAACTTACAGATATATAGGACATTTCTGTCATCTTAAAATTTTCTATTGGACAATGAGTGATGTCATAATGATTTTGTTTGTTTGTATAATGTGGAGATCAAACCTAGGGCCTGTACACATTCAGCAAACACCCTGCCCACTGAGCTACAGCTCCAAAATTCATTTATTTAAAACCCTTTATAGTTTTTCAAGTCATCATCATCATCAAAGCACAGAGCTCTTGTTAAAGAGCATTTACTAAAGGAACAAAACAAATTGAAAGGGTTAAGCATAAATGCTCTTATAAATGCAAGTTTGAGATCCTTTACCGACATGAATGTGTATAATTAAATTGACTAAAGTCATAATCAACACGTTAAACGTTGTTATGGCTGGAAAACTGTTGTCCCTTCCTAATTATAAACCCACATATCCATTACCTGCTTCTAAATTCTGTCTTCAAGTTGCCAGTGTAGTTGCGATGGAACAACTCCTGGGCCTTTTTCAAGGTTAAAGGCTGCTTGATTTCCCTTTTACGCTGTTTCCAGTAAAGAGAAAAATATAACTGAAATTCATTTGATTTTGTTTCTATTAAGTCTTTTAAATTATTAATTAAATTTGTCTTTTGGCAGTTTCATCCATGTATATAATGCATTCTGGTTGTTCTTTCTGCCCCCTCTTACCTTGCTCCCATCTCCACTAATCAACCCACACTTCTTACAAATCTCTTTCTCACATTCATGGCCTCTTGTCTCGTATTGTGAATACCGAGTTGAACCAGAGGGTCTGTGTGACCGTGGGTCTGGAACTGTCCACTGGAACTTGGCGGGCACACATTGGAGATAGTGATGACTCCTCTTCATGAATCTTTTGGTTGTCAGTAAACAGAAGCAGAGAGGGGTAGGGTCTCGTGTGCCTCTCGTCACCGCTACTGCAGCCTACAACCCCGTATTTTTTCCTCTTCTCACCTTCCTCCAGTCTCCTGCCAATATTTTCCAATGACTTATTCTGGCTTAGGTCCAGGAGGCTGAGTAATGGGATCAGGCAAGGTCATTTCTCTGAGACCCCAGTGCAGGAAGAAGCCGTGTTATGGCCTTGATATTCTTGGGAAACAGAACTGGAGACAGACTGTCTAGAGCAGTGTGCTTGAGTTTGTCAGGGTTTGCTCTCAGGGTCAGAACCCTGGAAAGGAAAGTAAGTACATAGGGTTGTGCAGAGGATGGAGGTGAACTGTGTGATGCTCTATGGAGGGCACAGGACTGTGCAGAGGATGAAGGTGAACTGTGTGATGCTCTATGGAGGGCACAGGACTGCGCAGATGATGGAGGTGAACTGTGTGATGCTCCATGGAGGGCACAGGACTGCTCAGATGATGAAGATGAACTGTGTGATGCTCCATGGAGGGCACAGGACTGTGCAGACGATGAAGGTGAACTGTGATGCTCTATGGAGGGCACAGGACTGCGCAGAGGATGAAGGTGAACTGTGATGTGATGTTCTATGGAGGGCACAGGACTGCGCAGAGGATGGAGGTGAACTGTGATGTGATGCTCCATGGAGGGCACAGGACTGTGCAGAGGATGGAGGTGAACTGAGATGCTCTATGGAGGGCACAGGACTGCGCAGAGGATGGAGGTGAACTGTGATGTGATACTCTATGGAGGGCACAGGACTGCGCAGAGGATGAAGGTGAACTGTGTGATACTCTATGGAGGGCACAGGACTGTGCAGAGGATGGAGGTGAACTGTGATGCTCCATAGAGGGCACAGGACTGCGCAGAGGATGAAGGTGAACTGTGATGTGATGTTCTATGGAGGGCACAGGACTGCGCAGAGGATGAAGGTGAACTGTGATGTGATACTCTATGGAGGGCACAGGACTGCGCAGAGGATGAAGGTGAACTGTGTGATACTCTATGGAGGGCACAGGACTGTGCAGAGGATGGAGGTGAACTGTGTGATGCTCTATGGAGGGCACAGGACTGCGCAGAGGATGGAGGTGAACTGTGTGATGCTCCATGGAGGGCACAGGACTGCGCAGAGGATGGAGGTGAACTGTGTGATGTTCTATGGAGGGCACAGGACTGTGCAGAAGATGGAGGTGAACTGTGTGATGCTCTATGGAGGGCACAGGACTGTGCAGAAGATGGAGGTGAACTGTGTGATGCTCTATGGAGGGCACAGGACTGTGCAGATGATGGAGGTGAACTGTGTGATGCTCTATGGAGGGCACAGGACTGTGCAGAAGATGGAGGTGAACTGTGTGGTGCTCTATGGAGGGCACAGGACTGTGCAGAGGATGAAGGTGAACTGTGATGTGATGTTCTATGGAGGGCACAGGACTGCGCAGATGATGAAGGTGAACTGTGTGATGTTCTATGGAGGGCACAGGACTGTGCAGAGGATGGAGGTGAGCTGTGTGATGTTCTATGGAGGGCACAGGACTGCGCAGAGGATGAAGGTGAACTGTGTGATGCTCCATGGAGGGCACAGGACTGCGCAGAGGATGGAGGTGAACTGTGTGATGCTCTATGGAGGGCACAGGACTGTGCAGAGGATGAAGGTGAACTGTGTGGTGCTCTATGGAGGGCACAGGACTGCGCAGAAGATGGAGGTGAACTGTGTGATGCTCTATGGAGGGCACAGGACTGCGCAGAGGATGGAGGTGAACTGTGTGATGCTCCATGGAGGGCACAGGACTGCGCAGAAGATGAAGGTGAACTGTGATGTGATGTTCTATGGAGGGCACAGGACTGCGCAGAGGATGAAGGTGAACTGTGATGCTCTATGGAGGGCACAGGACTGTGCAGAGGATGAAGGTGAACTGTGATGTGATGTTCTATGGAGGGCACAGGACTGCGCAGAGGATGGAGGTGAACTGTGTGGTGCTCCATAGAGGGCACAGGACTGTGCAGAGGATGGAGGTGAACTGTGTGGTGCTCCATAGAGGGCACAGGACTGCGCAGAAGATGGAGGTGAACTGTGATGTGATGTTCTATGGAGGGCACAGGACTGCGCAGAGGATGAAGGTGAACTGAGATGTGATGTTCTATGGAGGGCACAGGACTGCGCAGAGGATGAAGGTGAACTGTGTGATGTTCTATGGAGGGCACAGGACTGCGCAGAGGATGGAGGTGAACTGTGTGATGCTCTATGGAGGGCACAGGACTGCGCAGAGGATGGAGGTGAGCTGTGATGTGATGCTCTATGGAGGGCCAGCAAAGCCATATTCAGTGGAGACTTTGCTATGCCATATGCTGTCCTAAATTCAGGTAACCCTTTGGAGTGATTCAAACACTTTGGATCAGCTGCCTCAGGGAGAGAGTATGACCATGTGGCTTTCCTCCGCCAAGGAAATATCTGTAGGAGACCACACCCAACAGCTGGGGTAGAATGCCTTCACCCTTGGAGGGTTTGACTGGAGTGTCCAGTGCTGGCCAGAGTGTCCAGTGAGGAAATAGATGTGAAAATAATGTCCATACACAGATCACATATTAAATAAATATTCAAACCTTCATCTTGTTTTTTATTACATAACAATACCATAGATTGTTTATCTATTTTCATGTTCCAACCTGTAGATTAAAGTATATAGATATTTTAAGATATGTATTAATAAGGAAAATGATTACAAAGTCCTAGGACATGCCAAAAGATAAAACTGCATGTAGAGTCATTTCTCAGTTAGCTCTCTATAACTACAGTAGAGTATAAATACATTTTAAAAAACTAAAATAGATCAAAGGTTTTCAGCAAAAAGGAATTTTGTAGTAGAGTACAAGTTTTGCCTATTTTTCCATTTCCTAATAAATAGCCTACTTTATAACCGTCTTAGATTAACAGAAAAGTTGTAACGCTGGTACGAAGAGATCCCACGCCCTTTCCTGTGACTGACAGAGACAAGCTTGTATTAAATGAAGTGCCAGTTGCCAGAATTCTTGTCTCTTGTCTCCATTCTTCTAGGACTCCATTTAGGAATGACGCACTGCACTGAGTAGCCCTGCCCCAGTTCCTCGTAACTCAACATCTCAGGCTTTCCTTGCTTTTGATGGCTTTGACAGTTTGGAGAGGATTGTCATGTTCTGTGGAATGTTGTTCATTTACGATTTGTCTGATATTTTCCTTATGCTTAGACGTGGATGACACAGTTTTGGGAGGCACGCTGAAGGGGGAAAGCGCTGTTCCACACATTATATAGAGGAGCGTGTTTTTAATGTGACTTATCATTGATGATACTAACTTGATCGCCCGGCTGAAGTCCTTTTTGGTTGTTGTTGCTGTTGTCTCTTCCTGTATTATTCCCTTGGCAGGAAGTGCTATGTTACTGTCCTGGGGTGACAAGGGTTTGCCACCATACCTGGCCGTATTTCGTTGATGATGGAATGTCTTTATGAATTATTTGGGTATCTTTTATTCTCTCTCTCTCTTTTCTTAGTCAGGGTGACTATTGCGGAACACCACAACCAAAAGCAACTCAGAGAAGAAAGGGTTTACTTGATTTACATATCTTGAATCACAGTCCATTGAGGGAAGCCAAAGCAGGAACTGAAACTGGGCAGGATCCTGGAGGCAGGAGCTGATAGAGGCCACAGAGGAATGCTGCTTACTGGCTGGCTTTCTTAGAGGACCGAGGACCAGGAGCTTAGGGATGGCATCACCTACCCCAACACTCGCTAACCTAAGACACTGCTCTACGGGCTTGCCTTCAGTCCAGTCGTATGAAGGCATTTTCTCAACTGAGGTTCTTTCTTCTCAGAAGACTTGTGTCAAGTTAACATAAAACTAGCCAGCACTGTGCATTTATCTCTTTTCAGCGTGTGGTAAACAGCTCTGCATACTCCAAATTCTTCCACCATGTTTGGTGGGTGGGGGAGATCCAGAAAAGGGTTCCCTGGGCAGATGCATTTCTGGTCTCTGCTGCAGCAGTCAGATAAAACCAATGTTACAGTGTCCAGATATAGTGAACCTAGGGGTTTACTGGGCGTATCCTCTTTCCTTTCTTTAAGTGTTAGAGTCTCCGAGTGCGGTTGCTGTTAGGAGGGGAACTGCTTTATTCTGTGGAAGAATTTACATGGAGGATGGAGGCTTGCTTGCTTGCTTCTTTCCTCCCTCCCTTCCTCCCTTTTTTCCTCCCTCCCTCTCTCCCTCCCTCCCTCCCTTCCTCCCTCCTTCCCTCCCTTCCTACCTTCCTTTCTTCCTTCCTTTCTTTCTTTTTGGTTTTTGGAGACAGGATTTCTCTGAGTAACCTCATTGGCTGCCCTGGAACTCACTTTGTAGATGCGGCTGGACTTGAACTCACAGAGAGCTGCCTGTTTCTGCCTCCCGAATGGAGTGCTAGGATTGAAGGCTTATGTCACCACCCTTGGTGTGTGTGGTGGGGGGCCTTTAATGGCATGTAACCATAATTCAAAATGGTTAGCTGGTATTTCACATGAGAATTTAACTTGATGTCTTTATTCCCACTCACATTGGATGAAAACAGGCATCTTTCCCCTCCGTTCTCACACCACAACAATCAATACAGAAAGCTTCTGTGGGTCCACAGCTGTGAAAGCTGAGGACTTCTCTGGTCTTGCAAGCATGCCAGGCTTTCTGCAGTTGCAGATGTCCAGCTGAGCTTCCTCTCATTCTCTGTACCTCTAACTTTGTCTACCTGGAGATAGCATCAGATTCACAGCATGGGGGCCTAAGTCTCCAAAGTTACCTCCCCTTCTAGTTTGCCTGCTTGTTGTAAGCCTCTAGTTGTTTTCGCCCTGTAACTCTGGCTGTGAGTTAAGCCACTCCCAATCTCCTGGTCTTCCAATGATTTGCTTCTAGGGCTCACATATCTCAAAAAAAAAATACAGTTATGGTTGTTATAAAGAATATGTCAAAAGGATGTGTATGAAGAGAGACATGTGAGGAAAGGTGTGTGAGGAGGGGGTGAGGAGTCCATGTACTCTGTGCCTCTCTCAAGAGAAACCTCTGCGTGTTCAGCTGTCTGGAAGCTCAAGCTCCCTGGCCTTTTTTTTTTTTCTTAATTTTTAGAGATGTTTTTAGTGGAGACTTCACTTCATGTATGACTGAAGTATGGATAGCTATGTTGAACTCTGACAGAAAGGAAAGCATCTACACTGAATGTGGACACCCAGCAAGGCGTGCACATCTTGTAGGTCCTCCCTTCTTGGTAGGAATGAAATTTCCCTCCTCCAGGGTAGGAATGAAGGAGTGTCTTATTGTCTACTATCAGGCAAGGGTAGGTCATATGATTTCTTTATGGCTAATTACCAGACAGAAAGATTAGTGTTTCAGTGACCTGCTCTGGGGAAGAGACATTTTAGTTTCTAAGATCTTGTAAGGCAGGAATAATGAACAAAGGTGGAAATAAGTAAGGATATAAATACACTTAATATCACACGTATTCCATTGTTGGCAGGTGTTTATTGTTATCACAATGCTCCAATAAATGTCTTTATGTGCATATCTTTATGTGTTTATCTTAGTGGTTCTGTGAGGAAATTAACAAGACTGAAATCACAGGGGTAAAAGGTGTCCCATTTTGAATTTTGATTCAATTAAATGATTCTTGAAGGAATTTAAGCATTTGTGAAGACAGTATGAAAACGCCTATTGCTTATCTTTGCCGACAATTATGTTACAAATCTTTTTGGCACTTGTAAATCTCATTGATATATAGTTTTTAACTTTAAAAAGTTGTGTCTTTGTATTTGCATATGTATATGGGATGGGGGACAATTTCCGAGAGTTGGTTCTCCTTCTACCATGTGTGTCTGAGGCATCAAACTGAAGTTCTCAGGCTTGAAGGCAAACTCCTTTCCCACTGAGCCATTTCACTGGTCCACATTTTGACTTTAAATGAAAATGATTGCTTTCCATTTCTGGGTTTTGTTGTCATGCTCGTAAAGCTGTATACGGCCCCTCCACCCCAATTTAAAGCTCTTTGGCCATCTTTCATTCTAGCAATTTCATCTTATATCTTCGGAAACTATAAAATGTTTACCTTTATTTTTAATGTTTATGCATGTTAGCGTGTACATGCAGTTCCTGTGGAGGTCAGAGAAAGGTGTTGGATCTCCTGGAGATGAAGGTACAGGCAGTTATGAGCTGCCCATGTGGGACCATCTACTGCTGTCCACTGAATGCAGACACCCAGCAAGGCTTGCGGGCTACAGAACTTCCGGCCTCTTTGAGAGCAGCCCTCCCTTCAGGGTAGGAATGAAGGGGTGGTATCTTATCGTCGACTCTCAGGCAAGAGTGGGTCACATGATTTCTCTGTGAACTTAGGTCCAGGCCAGGCACTTTAGTCACCGAGCCATCTCTTTAGCCTCTCGTTTTCTTCCTTTACGTGTTTCCATCTACCATTTTGGTGTTTCTAGGGCATTCCTTCTACTGGACACTTCTTTTCAAGATCACTGTGTTGAAACATGCTACATTTATTTATTTATTTGTGTGTAGGGTACACTGTCATGCTGCAGCTTGCGCGTGGAAGTCAGAGCAGACCTTGTGAGAGTCATTGCTCTCCATCTACTATGTGGGTCCTGAGAATTGAATTTAGATTACCAAGCTCGGTGCCTTTACCTGCGAGCCATTTTGCCAGCCCCAGACCCCTCTCTCTCTGTCTCTCTTTTGTAAGTGGTTTACCCTTTTTCAGAAGCACAAATAAGTGATCTATTTGGAGACAAAAGGCAGTCAAACAATCAGAGCAAGAACAAACACACCAGTGATATTTAATGATCGCTCCTGGACAACCACTCCTTGTGGGTTTAAACTGGAGTTCTCCTGTGGGAGGCTACAGCCATGGCGTGACTTCTAGCCCTTTGAACATTGGTCCTACTTTGCTTTTGAGGGGTTGTTTGCCTCTGACATGCCGTTGTGAAGCTTGTGCTTGGAGCTTCAGCGAAGGCATGCAAGTCATGGTGGGAGGGTGACAGCAAACACGAGCAGAGCCATTACTTTACGCTATCAGATGGGCATTTCTTCTTTGGCCTTTAACTTCAGAGAGAAATGGTCTGTGGGAGCACACTGTGAGCTACTGGAGGAGTTCTTTGCTCACTGTGGCAGAAACTGTAGATACCATTTATTCTTTTCTTGGAGGATGCTTGGTACCATTTAAACATGAATGAGTGAGCACGAGAGGAGAGCGCTACCCTAGATAAATCGGTTCTCTGCAGATCTCCCCGATAGGTCTCACATTGGAAGGACATGGCAAAGGTGAGTTCCTCACCTTTCTCTTCCATGCCAGGGCTGGTGCTTGAGGCCTCATAGTTTATTCCAGTGACCCATGTTCAAAGAATCTTCTTTACAAGATGTAAGAGATTAAGTTGTAGATTCATAGATAGCCCTGCATTTATTTTACCAGGGGAAGGATGCCAGAGGGTGAATCTTGCTCAGGATTATCATATCCTAAATATAGTTCATGTTTTAGTTCAGGTTGGAGGTTTGAAGTTACCAGTGCCCGTTGTGATGGCTCACCAATCTGAGCTGTGTTAACTGAGGTTGGCTGTAATTTGCAGAATTGCCTTATAATTTAATTTGTGTTATGTCTTTATTTTGTTTAGACCAGGCTTTACATTTGATATTTTATTTTAACCCGTTATTCTCAAACCCTTTTAAAATTTTAATTTGCCACCCCTCTGGTTTCCGAGAGGAAGCTTTGAATCCTTTCTCTAAGGGATTATTTACCACAATAGTTCCTCAAAAAGCAGAGACGTAATGGAGTAGGTGTTGACTTAAGTATTCAAAATACCAAAAACCTCCTTTGATTCTTCATTTTAGTTTATAGAGGGATCTGGTAGGCTCTTCTGCCTGAGAGGCTAGTCCAGCCATCTCTGGGCTGTGTTTAGTCAGTCCAGTGTGCCCTGGATTTTCTGTTGTCAGATTTCCATTGTCTTCCAGGCCTTGTTTCCCCATCTGCACTTGTGAGGTGTTGTTCCAGCAAAGTTAAAGATATTCACTACTATTTTTCTTTCCCCTTTAGAAAAGTTTCAAGAACAATTTACAGTATTTCTGCTTGAGAATTCTTTTGTGCTTTAATTGCAAAAATTTTCCATCTTCTTTCTCATCTCATTTGTTCTTTTGAAAAGGTTTGTGGCTTTTTTATTTGTTTATTTATTTTAATACAGGAGCTAGAAAGGGTGTCACCCAAATCCACTTGGGTTTTTTTTTTTTTTTTTTTTTTTTTTTGGTTTTTTGAGACAGGGTTTCTCTGTAGCTTTGGAGCCTGTCCTGGAAGTCCCTTGGTAGACCAGGCTGGCCTCGAACTCACAGAGATCCGCCTGTCTCTGCCTCTCAAGTTCTGGGATTACAGGTATGCGCCACCACCGCCTGGCTTCCACTTGGTTTAATGTTTGTGATGGTATGGTATATTGATCTATCTGGTTCTCTCTGCAATGTAAATGTTTCCAGTGGGGTCTCTGATGGACCGCTAGCCCCGGCATCTGCCTGGGAACTTCTGCAGTTCTGTTCAGGGCTTGATCCTCTCTCATAGATAGAGAAAATGAAATCTAGCAAAAGCCAGAACCCCTGTGAGACTCTGAAACATTCTCAGGCCTCTTGGCTGGTGGTTTCCTAGAGGTCGTCATAATGTCAGTCACACGAGGGCCAAGCCTTGGTTTCGGTCCCTGATCTATTGCTAACATTATGCGTTACTCAGGAAGGGCTTGGGGAGTGCTGATTAAGCAAATCGGCTCTGAGTAGTCTTTTCTGCATCTGCTGCCCCTGTAGCTGGGCAAATATGTGTTTTTCAGTGTCGGTGTTGGATGGGGATGCCTGCCAGGTGTGAGGTGTGCCTGTGAGGTGTGCCTGTTCCGGTGTGCATCCTCTTCACCCATTTCCAATAACCTGAGTACCTTTACCACGGTAGTTGGGGGCATCAATATGTAAGTCAAATGCCCCTCAACACCTGCCTAGCTAGACTTGGGGACTTCAGAAGGAGATTAGAACATATATATGCTTTGGACTTCACAGTACATAGTAGATGCTCTTCAACAAAATGTTAAGTTAGAGTCTGTCTTTGTATGTCCCATAGAAGTTGGGTTTGCTTCAGTCTGCTTGCTTTCCACAGTGAAAAAAGTCCCCAGAAAACTAACATGTCTCTGAGACCTGAGTTCTCACAGAGTTGTGGTTTGTTTTGTTCCATTTTTTAGTTTCTCTCACCGAAAAGAATGCAGCTTGGCCAAAAGTTAGAGGTCTGGTTGTCAATGCGGTCTCTTAATTCATCTTCCTAAAATATCAGCATTTTTTTCAATTATCACATTGGAATTCTAAATACAGCAGTAGGCTGTTTCCTGAATGCTTTTATTTGTATTTATTGTTGGTATTCTTTATAAAAATCAGGCATAAAGACACTTAACAAATGGACCAACAGGGTCAAAAGTCAAATGAAGAAAAAAATGGGGGATTTCTGCTTCATTCCCAAAATTATGTTTCAGTTCAATTGCTGCTTGCCAGTTTTTGACTCAAGGTTTATTTGTTGAAGGACTAATATATGCAAGGCGCCTTGTTAGATGTGGAAAGTACAGAAATAAATAAATACGTCTATAGCAGCCTGAAGCTCACAGTCAGTCAGAGACAGGTAAATAAACTAACTCATGTCTGTGGTCTGGGCTGCTGTAACCTAAGAGGAGACTCTGGTTCAGAGGAGCAAAGAGCAACTCGCTTCCAAAGGAAGCAGCCAAGTCAAGATCTAGTTTACTGTGTGGACTCATACTATAGCCTGTCAACAAAAGATTTTTCTAGAAGCTTCTAGAATAGTCCATCTATGCTACTTTTATAGTTAAAGGCTTCAAGATCTCTCCACATTCCAGTTCTCTTTCATAACCCCTGTGCCTGCCCCACTCCTTGCTGGGTTTTGGTTTTGCCACTTTTGCAATTAACTCCATGATCCTTGGCAAATTACTCACTTCTCCATAGTTCAGTTTTCTTAAACTGGTGTAATCATTATAATTGCTTTGCGAATGCTCTTGTGAGGATTAAGTGACTTAATATAAAACTCTAGAAGAAGTAGGATGTGCCATAGAAATGACAGCTGTTATTGTGGTTATTTTTTCAGATTCCTTGTTCCCTGCTATACCTTCATGGGGCTGCTGAAAGCACCCTAGCATGTACTGTGATTTTATAGGTTCACTGCCAGGTTGCATTTTGCAGATTCATGTTTTTCTCATTAATGTAAGACTTATTCCAGAGATGTTTTCATAGGTCACATGCCCTGAGATTAAGGATTTTAGTACAATGTCTTCTGTTTGTTTAGTTTTTGTGCTTCTCCTCTAGACCTCATTTCATCATACACAGCAGACAGTTGAACATTTGTTTACTGACAGAGAAGGAAATGACTTTTTCTCTGCAAGCATCTTTGCGTAGCCTTTTGTCATCTCTCCTTTTGGACTCTCCCAATTGCTGCCAGTATCTCAGCATCTTTTACGTTTTTCTCCTGTAGCTCTTGTCAAATTCTGTTGCCTTCATTTGTTTGAATTTCCATGGCCCCACATTTTGTTTCTTCATAGGTTCAGAGTTGCTCTCATGGCCTCTCTGGCTATGAGTGCAGTGAATGCATACAAGGGGGCATTCACATTTCGGTGAATACTCGATAAAGCAAGGGTATCCCAAATGAAATAACACTAATGTGGAGCTGGTAATATGGCACAGTGGGCACAGGTCCTTGCTGCCTAGCTTAATGACGCGAGGTCGGGCCTCAGGACCCAAATGTGGAAGCTGAGGGCTGATCCCCTGGTGCACACATGCACACATGCATGCACCCATGCACACACACCACTAAATAATAGATAAATGTAATATAAAATTAATGATAGTGTGAAGAAATCTGTGAGAAAAACGAGGTTTGGAAAATGTCCATATCTTTTGTCTCACTTAATGTTAAGGAAAAACGTAATGATTTAGTTAAAAACCCTGACCAAACAAGAAGGAAACTAAAAAAATAAATAAATATTCTAACACAGAGGCAAAGCATTTCAACAACCGTGCTTTTGCTTCATGTGCCTCAGCTTTCTAGGATAATACTGTTTTATTTTTTCTATAATTCTCAAGAAAGTATCAAACTATAAAAGTGTCTCAATATGCCGGGTGGTGGTGGCACACGCCTTTAATCCCAGCAGAGAGGAGTAGGAGGCAGGAGGAATTCTGTGAGTTCCAGGCCAGGCTGGTCTACAGGAGCTAGTTCCAGGACAGCCAGCATTGTTACACAGAGAAACCCTGTCTCAAAAAACCATACGAAATCAGACCGAATCGAACTAAACCAAACCAAACCAAACCAACCAACCAACCAAAACAACAAAAGTGTGAATTGTTTCAGAGTTAAATCTTGCTAAGGGGTTGAAAGAGGTGGCTGAATTGTTAGAATTCATGTTTCTCTTTCAGAGGACTTGGCTTCAGTTCCCAACACCCACATGGTGCCTCACAACCATCTGAAACTCCAGTTCTGGGGGTCTGGTATTCTCTTCAGGCTTCTGTGGGCGCCAGACATGCATGTGGTGCACATGCATACATGCAGGTGATAGATTTCATACACGTAATAAAAATATTCAAAATAAATGCTTGGTGAACTTTGACATCACATTAAACTACTTTGTGAAGAAAAACCAAACTGAGTCAGAATTTACAGGGAAGGTCCCAGGGAAGTTAACTAGTAAAATTATTTCAACTAGGTATGTATAACAGAGTAATAGATGCTGCAAATTTCTTCCTCCTTCCATCCTTTCCTCCCTCCCTCCTTTTCCCTCCCTCCTTTTCCCTCCCTCCTTTCCTTCCTCCCTCCCTTTCTATCATTCTTTGCGGCAATAAGGATACATGAAGGATTTTGTTGTTGTTGTTGTTATATTTATGCTTTGATTCTGTGCTACATGTTATATTGTTATAAAATATAAATACATGCAACTTATTTTTTTTCAGTGAAGAAGTAATTATGAAAACAGAAGCGCATGCCTTCTGTTAATTAACAAGAGGACAGGGAGCTGCATGTACCACGGTCCCCCCTTACATGGTTAAAGGGCACAATTTAAATGCTTGCTCACTATCAACTCTTTCCATCCTGTTCTTTCCCTTCCATTTCTCCCACACAAATACCCATGTCTACTTGATCCTATTTAGCCATTCCGCCCACACTTTAACTCCCTAGTCTGCTTTTCTGCTTTGTTGATTCCTCTTTTCTCATTCCCAGGCTGTGCCAAGCGTTCATTCAGGCTTCCCGCCCCCTTCCTAGATTCTCATGCCATTTACGTCCATTTGCAAGACAGATAGGTCAAGCTGGGTTGCCAGAGCCTGCGGGCTCTGCCTTTTCGTCCATGATGACTTTGTCTTCATCATCTCCGCCTTAGCTGCCACCCTTCCCATGGTGTGGTCCTTCCATGACAGCAGAGTCTTGCTGTGACTTCCTCACTCCCAATGGTGCTCCTTGCTTGATCAAGAATTGAACTGCCTCCACCTTTCTGTAGTTCAGGCTCTTGGGCATGTGCGAGTATTTTTCCCTTTGTTTATTTTGCTCAGACTTCTGCCATGCCTGTTTCTGAGACTAACTCCTCAAGATGCTCCAGAGTAGAGAAAAAAAATAACATGACTTTTAAAAGCCAGTTTCTGTGTTTTGTTTGTTGAGTTCAAACAGTTTTGAAGTAACTGTGGTCAGATAATTGTTGCCTGTATGCCACTGTGTGTGGGTTAGGCTGCTTTTCCTGGTTCTCCGAGAAGTACAATCTCACTTGCCACTGCTTAATTAAATAACAACAGCTTCTCAATAACAAGGTTCTAATTTTAGGTATATAAACCATGAGTAATTGCATGAGATACAAACTTTGTAGCTATCTCAGCAGTGCATAAATTGCTGTGTACCTAACAGGTGCATATCACCAGTAGCAGGTCCTATCATGGAATTCAGAGTCTGTCAGTGCTTGGTTGACAGGCATCTCTCAGGCCGTTCATGCACAGACGGCAACGTGTATTCGTCCCGCTACCCTGCAGACCAGGGCTATGCCTCCACGACATTTTATAACAGTGGATAACTGAAGAGGCAACTGATGGACAAGAGAACGGAAGTGAAATGCCCAAATGAGCAGAAAAGTGGTAATGCTGGAGTTGGAATTCAAACAAATTGTGAGTGGAGTTTTGGAAGACACGGCATCCTATGGGAGTATTGCCATTAGCAATTTAGTGGGTGAAGGCAGGAAGCCAGAGGAATCGAGTGAAGGCTGCTTTGTGGATGCGTGCAAGGAGAGTGTCTGTGGCAATAAGAATGGGGAAGCGAAAGTAACCTCAGAGTGCAAAGGTTGCAATAGGACGGCAACCTGAACTTCCAAAAAAAAAGACCCTCCACAGCAAAGAAAAGACCTGTATTTTGTATTGTAAGTTATGCCATAGGTGAGAGGAAAATACGTCCATAGGTACTGTTCAAACTGTTCTAGACAGATCCTACAAAACGAACTTCAATTTCCTATTGTTTTAGTGTTTGAAACTGCAGTGTGAAATAGAGATTACTTCTACTGGCATCACCTCTATTTATATGCATATTTCATAGTGAAAGAAATTTTGATGTTTTGAATAGATATATGTAATTGCCTTCCTGTTGAATTTCTATGCCAGTTAGGGGTCCCAGAGAATTCTATTAGTTCCCATTTCTGATACTTCATTGTATCCATTTGTCCTTAGTTACTTGCCATTCATATCATCATCTGGTAATTTCCCATCTTTATGGGCATGCTGATAGTTTCCCTTTGTACAAAATATATACAAGACCCCCAGTGGATATCTGAACCTGAGGGTAGTCCTGGTTGCTTTCTCTTGCATATCTGTGTGTGTATACCTCTCTTTCCTTGATCTATCTACCTATTAAAGTCTAATTTAAATTTTTTTAGTCTTTTTTTTGTTGTTTTTCGAGACAGGGTTTCTCTGTGGCTTTGGAGCCTGTCTTGGAACTAGCTCTGTAGACCAGGCTGGTCTCGAACTCACAGAGATCCGCCTGCCTCTGCCTCCCGAGTGCTGGGATTAAAGGCGTGTGCCACCATCGCCCGGCTTAAAGTCTAATTTAAAAAGTAGACACTTACTTACATCAAAACGGATAAAATAACACAGTCATAACAATATAATGCCATAAAAGTTATGTGATCTCTCTCAAAATACCTACTTGTAGTCTACTCCTCTTTCCTGTGGTGAGATGCAGTGAGATGAACGGTAGAGCTGTTGGGACACAGTGTGAGGCTGCTGTCAAGGGTTCCTTGAATGCTAGTGCTACATTACTATGTCAGGGAGCCCGAAAGGCCATGACTGCTCTTACAGCTGACAGGTAGCGCATTCTTCATAGGGACATGCAAAGATGATGCATGTCCGGGATGAGAGAGCACAGTGACACATTCCATAATTACTCAGAACGGTGTGCAATTTACAAATGATGAGTCGTTATTTCTGCCATTTTCTGCTTACTATTTTCTGATGATGAACGGCTGTGGATAACTCAAATTGGAAAGTGAAGGCACACATGTAGGGAGACTACTGTGTGTATACTTAGGCATATTTTGGTTTTTAAAACTCCGGCTTTAGTGCTGCTGTGTTTCAAACGACGCCTTTGCCTTTTTCTTTGCAGTAAGATAGACTGCTCTCTTCTTTCAGTCCCTGTGTACTGCCTCTTAAATGTTTGTAGTCACTCGAACCTCCTTCAGCCAATGGCCTTTGAGAGGCTGGACCAGATTGGGTGTGGTTTGGGGGTACTAAAAAGGTGCAGACCCACCCTCTGCTCTTTCCTCGCACTCCTCTCCGCCCCCTGCGTTTACACCCAAATGCTGCTCCCCATTGCGATTTGTGAGCCCCCATTAAATAGAGAACCCCTTATCATACCCTATTCAGAGCTAGTGTGGGATTACTTTATTCGTATTCCCCTTCATTTGGTGTGTTCCCCTTCATGAATGTTTAGTATTTTGTGTAGAGACTGGATCATGGCGTTACTCTGTAATCTTGAAAACGTGAGGCGGTAGAGACCTTACACTCACTGTCCTGCCTCATTCTTCATTCCCTCTTTTATCTTGGCTCCCATCCAGCAACACTACATCCCTGTGTGCACCTCCGTTGAGGGTCTGTCGCCTTTTGGATTTGCTGTGGTGGGTTTTGTTCTGGTTCAAACATGCTTCTAGTCCTTCATCTAGTACTTTGCTTATGCCTTCCTTCCTTGGAGTTCTGCCTGATGCTGTCTTTCTGGACATTTCCTTGCTCTAACTCTCTTCCTTTCCTTCAACATTGATTATCAGGATCATATCATTTCGCAGCCCCGCCAAAGGCTTTCCCCATGAACCTCCTCTGATCCCTCTCATTCCAGCCACCCCACCCTTTCTTCTTCAGTAAACGACTGCAGAACCTTGCCTAAGATTCGTAGAACCTCCGAAAGGTGAGCCATTTGTACTGATGTCTTCACCTTCTCCTCCACAAATGCAAGCTCCCAGAGGTAGCTCTTATTCTTCCCTATGGTACAGAGCACTTTTGCACACAGTCCTTCCTCGGTGAATGTTTTACTGAAATGCCTGTGAGATGACATTCCAGGGTGCCTTGAAGAAAACGCCAACCTGCAAATTAACTAACTAACCAACCAATCCATTAACTAACTAACAAAAAGGATTGTTTTGTGTATTATTTTTCTCTTTTTTCTTCTGACTCTCAAAAGTTTTCCACTGACCTGCAAGCTCTATCTACTTAGTTTTAAATGTTAAAGACAATAATCATGGCTGGGCAGGGAAAGTGAGAAGATGTTAACACTGGAAGGGTTCTGAGAGATTGGGGTAGTCCAGCTCTCTAGTTTCATAGATGAATACACAGGTGCTTAGAGCTCTTAAGCCACCACCTCAGCGTATACAACCAGCTCCTGGCAGTGTTCAAGTCCAGAATAAGGCACCCTCTCTTCAGTGATCTTCCCCATGGCATGCACGGTGCATTTCAGGGTGCTGTGTTAGGCTTAAGTTTGTGAGTTAATGGGTAAAAGAGGCTTAGGATATTCCAAGACATCAATAGAAGATGAGTCTCTTAATAAATTTTTCTCATTAAGGGTCACATTGTTTTCTCCCTTTGTATTAGCCAAGTGTTTTTCTTGTTTCATTAATTTTGGATGATTTAGAAATTTGCTGGCATTTAAGTAAGTTTATCACAGACCTTTATCACACTCTCAGAATAGTACACAGACCAGTAGTGTATGCTTTGAAATGTTCAGAAAATGAACACGTCTCTGTGACCAGCTGCCACCTCTGGAAATACCTGCGCTAGCAAAGTCAGAATCACTAAAAAGAATGAAATTATGGGGAAATGGAAGGATTTGGAAAGGATCTGATAGTTTTTTCTCTCCTTACAGGTTTTGTCAGTATGTGTGCTAACAACAATTCTTGGTTGTATATTTGGATTGAAACCAAGCTGTTCTAAAGAAGGTAATTAATACTGTGGGGGTATGGTGTGACTGTATGCCGGGTGCTTGTGTGTGTGTGTCTGTGTGTGCGTGCACACACATCTTTGTATATCTCTCTGTGTGTACACTTACATCTGAGTGTATATGTGCATGTGTGTATACATGTGTTTGTGTATTCCAGCATTACACTGTGATTGAGACAGCTGTCATCTCCGTGTCCTGTGTATACTATTATACAGATATTGAGAATTTGATGGTAGATTTGATGTTGGTTTAACCATTTTTCCTGAAGTCCTATCTTATTTTAGCCTTAAAAAGTTTTTTGGTTAAAACATTTTATATTAAAATGTATACTAAGGTCTGTGACCAAAACAACCATCCCCCTCCAAAACAACACCACCAAAAAAAACAAAACAAAACCACAAAGACCTGAGCAGAGGCTTCCGTACAGTGCCTGTGGTCTTCTCTCTCTAGCTTTCCAAGGAATGACTGGGATCACATGCCCCAAGCCCCAAGGAGTTGATTGCTAAAGCAACTCTGGAGGTTACTAGGAGACCAGTTAGCATCCCTAGGTGACCAGAATCTCAGAAGATTTTATGTTTCTGCCATTGCTAGTTTCAAAGTAGAAATGAAATCATCCACTTTAGTTGTGTTTCCTGGTGTCAAGATCAGCATCAAAAAATCCCCATGTAGACAGAGAGAACCACAGGCAACTTCAGTGGTCATTCTTTTGATTCTGTAGTGTCTCCTTCTATACCCCCACATGGTTTCTTTTGTGTCCTGTTCAACTACCATGTTATAATAACATTACTTTTCTCAAATGTTTAGTGATTGTGTGAAATACGCCAATCTTACCCGTCTAGCTAGAGCAAATATACACACGCTTAATACAAGGGAAAACCGAGGCTTCCATGTTCACCTATGTAGCCTTGCATGAAATGAAGTCATTCCACTTCACATCAAAGAAATTGAAAAAACAATAGCAATTTTAATCTGCGCTTGAGATAGTGGGTTCTGTTTTAGCAGTTGCCAGATGCCTATGAAGTAACAGCTGTTACTGTGCTGGCCCCTCCTTTCCTGACAGTGCCAGGAAAGCTCCCTCCTCACTCCAGGACTCATTGTTTCTCTTTGTAAAATTGCCTGGTTTCCAAGCGACAGAAATGAGTTACTCTCCATGGGGGAGTCTTGACTCAGGGGTGCCTTAGCTGGTGCATGCTTTGGAATTCTGTGATTGGCAGCCTCTAACTTATGCATAATTTTCAGTGAAAAGCTGCAAAGGCCGCTGCTATGAGAGGACGTTCAGCAACTGTCGCTGTGACAGTGCCTGCGTCAGCCTTGGGAACTGCTGTCTGGATTACCAGGAAACCTGTGTGGACCCAAGTGAGTAGGGCAAGGTGGGGAAAGGGAGGGTCACAGGCACCAGGGAAAGACCACAGGAGAGCTAAGCATCTTCCAGGTCTGTTGTTTGACTAACTCAGTGTTCTTTTTCTTTTCTAGACATAAATTTTATCTGTCTGTCTGTCTCATCTCTCTCTCTCTCTTTTTCTCTCTCTCTCCCCCTCCCTCCCTCAATCCACCCATTCATCCATCATGTATTTTTTGAGATAAGGTCTTACTATGTGGTCCTGGTTGACCTGGAGCTTGTTATGTAAACCAGGCTGCACTTGAACTAACAGAGATCCACCTACCTATTCTTCTGGAGTACAGTGCTCAAAGTCATGCTCCCCCATGCCCAGCTTCATGTTTTTTGTTTTGTTTTTCTGATTTTTAATTACATATTTTCTATTGCAGACTTTCCATTTCAACACTTAAGGGAAACTCTTCATTTAATTCATCTTTGTTAAATGTTTTATGGATAACAAAGTTGTATCTGTTTTTCATGGATGCTAAAGCCTTTGTGGCTCAATTTACATTTAAACTAAGTCCTTAAAGGATACTTTAAAATATATGAATATTTTCATTAGGGACCTATTAAAGAAAGAAATCTTGGCTATTCACTGACCATATTAAAATAAAACCATCAAAACAGGAAAAATTGAGATAAGAAAGAGATCAAATTACACACACACACACACACACACACACACACACACACACATATTGAATGGCTGTAGACGTTGAAAATTACTTTGAAGGATGCCAACAGTACTATAATGCTTTGTAATGAGTCTTTCTCTGTAACACCAGCTCCCAAATAATGACATGGAGACTTGCTCTCTACTCTATAGCCCTGGGTGGCCTCCAACTTGGCATCCACCTTCTGTGGGGAGTACTGGTTAGATTATAGCTGTTTATTGCCATGCATGGTTTTAGATTAAACTTTGAGAACCCTGACAATCACTACTGGGGCCAGCCAAGGTTTTCTTATATTTGTGCAATAATGATGAAATCTAGGGTTTCTAGTGAAATAATAATGGCGGCGTTTGCCAGCGTTAGTTCAGAGTGGCTAAGTGGAGGCAGAATCTTGGGACTTAGTTATGAACTATGTCCTTCGCCCTCAGCCTTCTGTCCTGATGATTGGTGATGATTCTATGGATGTGTTGAATTTGAACTGCAAGTGTATCTATTCCTTTGGTGTTGGTTTCTAGTGCACATATGGACTTGCAACAAATTCAGATGCGGTGAGAAGAGATTGTCCAGGTTTGTGTGCTCTTGTTCAGACGACTGCGAGGCTCAGAATGACTGCTGCATCAACTACAGCTCTGTGTGCAAAGGTCAGGCTTCCCCATGCGGGCTCTCCGGGAGCCTGGCATCTTCCAGGGTCTTACGGGGGCTTTTGATTGGCACTGTCTTTTATACCAGCAGCCGTATTTCTTTCCAGTACAGTATCAGTTGTATTGATGGGCCTGTTATATTTGCTGAAAAGGACTTGTAAAAGCTGTTATTCCAGAATGGTTCAAATGTATACAGGGATTAAGAATGTGTAATTTGTCATCTGGTTTAATGAGAGTTACTGTCTATACATGGTTGACTTTTTTTTTACCTGCAGCCATTTTACTTTTTATTCCTGCCACCCTCTGCATGCTGTTTAGATCGTACCTTCATACTTAATACTGTGCTTGTTTAAGGATCCTCTTCCAGATCTGGCTGACCTTTATGTCCCAGGTTTCCTTGTAATAAGGGAGCAGAATCTGATGCAAAATTGATTTGATGAGATCGCGTGTATTTAGGGTGGAATGGCTTTAGACATTGAAAATTACTTTGAGGGATGCTGATAGTACTATGTTTTGTAACGAGTCTTTCTCTATAACACCAGCTCCCAAATAATGACATGGAGACTTATTCTTAATTATGAAAGCATGGTCATAGCTTAGGCTTGTCCCACTAGCTTTTAAAACTTTAACCCATCTATTTTGATCTACATTCTCTTGTGTGGCTCATTACCTCATGTCGCCATACTGCTGTTTTCTCCATGTCTGGCCGGTGACTCCGCCTTTTTCTTATCAGAGTCCTCTCTGTCACCAGAAGTCCCACCTATACCTCCTGCCTAGCTATTGGCCTTTCCGCTTTTTATTACACCAATCACAGAAATACGTTTTCACACAGCGTCCAAATATCTTGAATAATGTTTTGTTCAAGAATTATAAGTTTTTTCTTGAACCTGACTCTAAATATAAGGGAACTAAGACACCAAAGTCCCAATTTTGTAGCGTGGCTGGGACAGGTTATAAATTCTGCCTGAAAATATTAACACTTAGAAAAGAAAAAAAAATCTCAGTTCTCACAAAAATGACTTAGTTGTCCCTGTATCTAATGGAAACAAGTTGAAGAACCCATGAGCATGCTCCAGTCCTCTGATACTAAGTCCTTTGATATTAAACAACATAGCATTTTCACAGAATCTGTACATATCATCACCCATACCTCAAATGCTGTCTAATTACATACAGTGCCAATCAAATGCAAGTGCTATATAAACAGTTGGTATATATGGCACTTCTTAGGAAATAAACTATTAATGTTCAATTCAGATGCAATTCAAAGATATTTTTAACCTGCAGTTGGTTGGATCCATGGGTGCAGAATATTTGGAGACCAGAGGGATGAGTAGTATATTTTAATCTTCAGGTTATGCATTTTGGTTTCTCCCTGGTGAGAACTGTTATTTGGAAACAGAATAACACTCTGTATTCATGCTATTTCTCTACTGCCCATGCCTCATGATGTCTATTTGTTTTGCTTTGGGGATTCTATGTTGCTGTGTCTGATAAACATTTCGTTCCTGCCATTATCAAGTGTGCTCACTAATTTTTATTTTCTTTTTTTTTGAAAATGTTCCAGAGAAGAAAAGTTGGGTAGAAGAAGCATGTGAAAACATTGATACGCCGCAGTGTCCAGCAGAGTAAGATCATGTTCTGAGACATACACATATTTTCCCTTTTTTAGAAGGGCCTTGTTTTCTTTCTAAGTTAAGATTAAAATAGCAATAAATCATTGGCTGATAAAACATTAGCTTTCCCCAGACCTTGTATTTGCTAATAGTTCTGCAGAGGACTGTGGTTTGACCCTGACTCTGGAAGCTGGTAGAAAGAAACAGACCAGGAATACATCATCTGTCATCCTTGACTGCTAGTGGTGTAGTGTTTGGAAGCTTTTGATGCAAAAATCTTGGCTTTTTTGTGGGGATTTTCATGTTGAACTTGTAGCAAATCATAGTTCTTTTAATGTTATTTTAAAATTGCATACATTTTTGAATAAATAACACATCTATGAGAGGAAGTTCCATGAGTTTTATAATTCATCTGTGTTCTTTTTGAACTACTATTTATGTTAAGAAATACATTTTTTTGCCAGTACAAAATAATGCCTTCTAAACTTTAAAACACATTAAACCTATATTTTTGCTTATTTTGCTCATGTATGTAATTTATTTTATCATACAACTTTTTGGTTTGAAACAGTAGTAATGACAATAAAAGCTAAACCTAATCTAAGTAACTCCTCATCACAAGTTTTTTTTTATATAAAGGAAACTCCTCTCTAAGTTGTTTGTTTTTGTTTTCTTCATGTACTAAAATTTAGACTCACTGATACTTCTCTTTCTAAATGTTGATCATTGTTTGAAAATGTAATTTAAGCCCTTTAGCGGAAAACACAACTCCTGCCATCGTTTAGAGCTGTTGGGGATTTTCATGTCAGTGTATTTACCTGGTGGTCTACTAACCCGCTCTTACGTTTCTTGTTGATTGACATAATTGTGGGCTTTGGCTGACATGATACACAGTTACCTGCAATCACTCTCCCATACTCCTGATACATGCCTGTGAAGTACTCAATGATAAAATATGCACACACACATAAATGCATGTAAGGCATTCTCTTGAGTCTTCCAGCTGATTCTTTTGGACTATCCCAGTTGCACACTGACCTTAGTGAGAAGCCTTCACTATGGCAGAGCCAGGGAGAGGCCATCTTTATTAGATGTGTCTTCATTTTGCCTCTTTCCACAGCTTTCTTTTTCTCATTCCCAGGTTTGACTCACCTCCTACTCTCTTATTTTCCTTGGATGGATTCAGAGCTGAATATTTACACACCTGGGGTGGACTTCTTCCTGTTATTAGCAAGCTGAGTGAGTAACTTCACAGTGGAGTCCTGGAGGGTCACGACTTTGGAGATGGGTGGGGGAGGTGGGCCCTTTTTTGGAAAAGTACTGAGCAAGCCTCTCACTGGTTTCCAACACTTCTCCATTGCACACAGTCAACCTGGGAGAACACTCGTCTTGATATTGTAGATCCTTAAAAACTGCCCAGAAAACACTTCCAACTTACCAATTTTTCTAGTGTCTTCACCATTGTGCATCGCTACTCATTTTTATTCTTTTTGAGAATTTTGGATTCTTTGGGAAAACATTTATTTCCTTCCTGGATATTAAAATAGAATTTCGAAAACTGAACAATTTGAAAATGGATAGACTAGTCACATAGTCTCCTGCAGAGGTCAGCTAGCCTCTGATATCATTTGGGTCAAACTGAATATCTATTCAATATCATCTCTTCTCTTTTTGAGACAAGGTCTTGTGTAACCTAGACTAGGCTTAGATTTTCTGTGTAAAGACAGCCTTGAGTTCCTCATCTTTCTGCCTTTACCTCCCAAGGCCAAGGTTACAGGTATGCACAGCCATGCCCACCTTCAATTTCTTTATTTTAACTAAAGTTTTCATTGAAAAGTTATTCTCCAAATTGCCAATGAAATAAGATAGTTTTTTCTTAGTATTGAAGCTAAAGCTTTAAATTTGATTGTTAGTCAGTTACAGCAAAATTACTGAGAGAGGGAAGAGCATGTGTGGATGTGATAGCTGTTAGACTTTGTTGTTAGTGCTTACAGTTGCTGTAGTGTTCTACAGGCCTGAAATAGAAGCAGAAACGTGACGTTATTGGTAGTGTTCTACTGGGATTCTCAAACATCTCCTCGACAAATGCATTATGTTCTTTTAAACATTAAAATTACTCTCAGTAAATGCATGTGCCTATCATTATTCTGTGGTAATTTAAAATTTTAAGTTTTTAATGTCTACCTGGAAGATAACCTTTTTAGATAGACACTTGACGTAAGTCAGGCCTATGGCCTTCAGAGGTTTTAGCCAGCCCTTTTCCTTTTCCCTTCCTGAGGAGACTTGGCTTCGTGGTGCCGGACAAAGTTAAGGAGCTGTCAGCAAATATGTGGACACATTAAAGTGAAGCAAGGCTTAGAGAACTCACAGTGCAGCACCAAGTAACTGGGAGGATGTGGGGTGGGGTGGGGTTGAGGTTGGTTACTCAGAGCCCTTAGGAAGGGCATGCGTATGCAGACACACACTGATCTGGGGAACATTTCTAGGTACTGCCTTTGAAATACACTGGAATCAGTAATTGTATGCCCTGTCCGCAAGAGTAGACAGTGTGGGAGAGATAGATAGATACAGAGAGAGAGAGAGAGAGAGAGAGAGAGAGAGAGAGAGAGAGAGAGAGAGAGAGAGAGAGAGGAGACAGAGAGAGACAGAGACAGAGACAGAGACAGACCCAGGGCTAACCCAGGAAGATATCCCATCAACAGCGTCAGACTTCTCAACTCTCCTTGACTCGTATGCCTTTTGGTTTTGGAGCAGCTAATAAGCTCATCCCTGGATGGCTGGTTCATGTGTTATAGTCTCGGTCAATGTCACCTCAGTGCTGTTTCTTCCTAGGGTCTTCATTTGCAGATCTAGCTGAGACTGGAGCCTTTTTTTCTTATATTTATTATAATTTAGCTATTTGATCACTAAGTATCAAGACCTTGCAAGCATCCTGCTATAATTATCTAAAACTTAATGCCATTGATAAATGTAGGCTAGTTGCCTAATTTTTTCTGACAAAAAAAATAAGGTCTGGAGATATTGGCTCAGCTGATAGTGTTCTTGTCCAGCATGCATGAAGCCCTGGGTTCAATCCTCCATACTGCATAAAGCCTGGCATTGCGGTGGACAACTGTCATCCTAGCACGGAGAAGCTGGGGACAGGAAGATCAGAAGTTCAAATTCTCCTTTGCTATACACCAAGCTTGATGCCATCCTAGGTACATAGAAGACAGGAAAGAGAAAGAAATAAATATATTTTTTCATTATAGTAATTGTGTTACTTTTCATTTGTTCTGAATTTTGATCCAGCAGCTTGCCCTACATCCTGGGGTAATAACTTTATATGATATGCCTAATAGCAGTGTCTGTTTTTTTCTGTCTAGAAAACTGTGGAACATACACGAAAAACATGAGACCTGTGTACCCTACAAAAACATTTCCCAATCATTACAGCATCGTCACAGTGAGTGGACATTTCAGCTTTCTGTGTTCATACCAGGAGGATGTAATTAAAGCATTGTTCAAAAGAATAAGTCAACCTCAGATCAGAGTGAAATAATTTGTTTGGCAATGTGAGCTCTAATCTTGAATTGATCTTTTCTTAGGGACTTTACCCAGAATCCCATGGCATAATTGACAACAAGATGTATGACCCCCAAATGAATGCTTCTTTCTCACTTAAAAGTAAAGAGAAATTCAACCCTTTGTGGTACAAAGGACAGCCGGTAAGCTGTTTGCTGTGGCTACTGAAATAGTTTATTATTCTGACTTATTTTAATCAGAAAAAAGTAAACTGATGCCCTAGGAATTTTGGCAGCTCGTTTTATCTCTCTGTGCCTCTGACTATCCTTCTGTAGTGCCAGTGAGTGCAGACACTCGCGTGTGTATGTATGTTTGCACAGTTTAAGAACAGCATACTTTAGAGATAGATTTGGATTATACTGTGTTTTTTTCTAGCTTGAGTCTTCTCTCTTTTAGTACTAATTGTTTGGCATGATAGTTTTTATTAATTATTATTTACCTTCATATGCTGATGGTGTCGAGCGTGATAACTTGGTGTGTGTACACAGTGCATAATGATCAAACTAGCGTAGTTCTTATTTTCAGCTTCTTAAACATCTAAGTTTGTTTAATACTATGAAGTAATGTTATCTACCATGGTTTGATAATACTTACATGATTATTGGAATCTAACTGCTGGAGCTCCCTCACCTTGAGAACATTGCATCCTCAGAGAGGAATGCAGGGATAACGGCTAACGCTCTCTGTCTTCTCAGAGGCTAATGTTTTCGTTGTCTCCTAACTTCCTTCCCTTCTCTTCCCCAGATTTGGGTCACAGCTAATCATCAGCAGGTCAGGTCTGGCACATACTTCTGGCCTGGATCAGATGTGGAAATTGATGGAATTCTTCCGGATTTCTACAAAGTGTATAACGGGTAGGTGCAGATGAACTTTTCCTAGGTTTTGTAATATAAAATAACTTATATTTCTCTTATACCCTTTTTATTGAGTCCAGAGTGTCAACATTTGAATAAGTCAAGATCATAAGTCAAGATATTTCAGTTAAGAACCTTTTTTTTTTTCAGAGTTTCAGATGGATGATGAATGGAAAGTAAAATGAGACCAACATTTTGTAGAAACTCTGCCAAAATGTGTTCCAATTCTTGGGCAGTGATTTAAGAAATGAAGCAATACTGGGCATGTTGGTACGGCTCTATATTCAAGTAGCTAGGCACTGAGGCAGGATGGCTGAGTTCGGGCCAGCCTAGGTTACAGAGTGGGATCCAGGCCAGCCTATGCGAATTCAAGGCCATCTTGAGTTTTGCAACCAGTCTCTTTTTTAAATTCTTAAAAAAACACAGAAGGAATAAATGAAAGAAGGAGCAGGGGAAACAGAGGTACTACATATTTTAACTCTAGGAAGGAAAAGAACAAGAGAAGAAAAGGGTAGATGCATTGAATAACATAGGCAGGCAAGAGCTACTGCATGGTGGGGTCTGGAACACTGTTTAGAAGACCCTTGCATCTTTGTATTTACATTTCTAAATTGCTTCAGTCTGTTTGCTCTCTAAGATAAAGGCCTATTAGCACAGTCTCCCTGATTTTCCAAATCATACAACCATTTTAAGGAAGACTTTCTCTGAGTGATTTTAGCAAAACTACCAAAATGGTTTCTTTTCTACTTTTGAAATTGATGACAAAACAGCAATACAGTATACCCAAGAGTGCCCAAAATGTTCACGAATCCCAGACTAGGAAAGGAGGGTATTTCTTACTAGTCTCATGCTACTGTGTGTTCTGTATGGTTCGCAGAAGCAGAAAGTGTCGCCTGTTCCTCTTGCTGCTGCTCGTCACGGTTTTCATCTCCTAGGCTGAGATGATCTCTGGGATCTGATAAGCTTTTTTCACACTAGTCTAGGTGAACACACAGATTAATGAGGAATAGACTAGATTTCCAAGATGTAGTGAAGACGGCAGCTGATTATATCAGGGAGGAAGGCTGCTCAAGTACTGTGCCAACAAAACCCAGGGGCCAGAGGAAACAGAACTAATTTCGTTAAAGAAAGTTGTCTGGAGAATTGTAAGCTGTCCTCGTGGTGTCTGCTTCCTGCACACCAGTGAGTGAGTCCTCTGAGGCACCTGTTCTTCTTGAGACAGTGACTGGCTCAACGGAATGTATACTATGGCAAAAGAAACAAGAAATATGTTTTTAAGCATGACTACAATTTTTTTTGTATAAAGTTAAACTTTGGCCTTCCTTAGAAATAAAAATTAAGTTTCAAAATAACACCTATTAGCGGAGGCAGAGTCTATGGGGCAGGGTCTTTCCATGGAGTCCAGCCTGACCTCAAGCTACAGTATTTCTGCACTAGTTTCCCGAGTAGTGGACTACAGGATGGCCAATAAACCTCAGTCTTGGCTTGCTTTGGTTACACTTAATATTATTTCCAATAAGGAAAGTATTTACGTTTGACATATAGTTATTGCAGATTTGGTTTAATTTGCTTATCTTTAATTTTAGGTCAGTTCCCTTTGAAGAAAGAATTTTAGCTGTTCTCAAGTGGCTGCAGCTTCCTAGCTTTGAAAGGTATGTAGACAGTTTCTGGTACAAAGGCTCCTTTGTTTTATAGACATCATGTGCTTCGAACAAACAGATAACAACAAAACTGCTGTTTGCTCTGATGTCTTACATCCGACGAAATTGAACAATTGCCGCTTCAGTTTGGAGAATCCCAAGCCTGTAAATAGTTCCGCAGAAGTTTAGCAATGTTTCCCCAGTGCTGTAGGATGTTTAAATCAGGGTCAACTGTTGAATTATTCTTTTCGTTCTGTTCTTCAATGTGTCCGTAAAATATTACGTTTTGATACTGTTTGATTTAGACCACACTTTTACACTCTGTATTTAGAAGAACCGGACTCCTCAGGGCATTCTCATGGACCTGTCAGCAGTGAGGTAAGCTCATTCTTATCTGTATGTGATCGCTCCGTTAACCTTAGTGTACTGGAGTGTGCTTCTAGAACATTCTGTGAAGTGCTATGATTTCTGGAAAGTATTCCCTGTGGTTTATGGAAAGAGGGAGTAGGGAGTATTGCACAGAATTCGACTTAACTGAAGAGAACAATTTGAACAAAACAAGAGCTGAGAGAACTGATATTGCTTATATTTTTACAGTGCTAAATTGAACTGTTGGATTCAATTATGTGTTTTCAACTCTGAAACTTTTTTTTTTCCAAGGCAGGGTTTCTCTGTGTAACGTTGACTGTACTAGAACTCACTCTGTAGACCGGGCTGACCTTGAACTCAGAGATTTGCCTGCTTCTGCCTCTTGAGTGCTGGGGTCAAAGCCTGCACCACACTATCCCTACCTGGCTTTTCAATTCAGAATCGTTTTATACACTCTGTAGCCTCTCTCTTTGCCCTCAAACCTGAGTGCTTTATGTGAGAGGTCTTTAAGTATCTAAGACTCTAAATTTCTATGGGAATATTGGATAGAAGTCACAGTGGAAATGCCTCTTCTTACTCTTAGCAGACACTCCTGCCTGAAAGCCGTGCTTCTAACAGAGCTAGAAATGGAAAGAATGGAAGATATTATCAAAAGTAAAGAACCAGGCAAACAATAATTATTCATGTTAGTTACTGTGACATTAATGGGAACCAGTATCCTAGGGAGGAAAGGTTCAAAGTGCTTGCTTGACCAGCTATGGTTTAGTAACGTGGCTGGTTTCAGGCCAAATAAAGCAGCATTTAATGACTTTCAGAGCTCACATCGCCATGCCTTTGCATATCCTGGAGTGGAGGCAGCATTAGCACTCTAGGTGACTTGAGCTGCTCCCTCTGTGCTTCCATGTTGCTTCCTTTTGTAACATGAATTCGTATCTATAGCCTGAGATGTCCATAGAAACTCAGAACTTGGGAATCCCGTTGAGCATAACAAGAAGAGTGAAAGTTCTCTAATTATCTGTTGCCTTTTATGAGTCTAGAAGACAGACTACAAACCCTGTACCCCCAAATTCATGTTAGTTCTCTGCCTGGGTGACCTAGGCTAGATGATTTGTAAGTCTTTAGGATTCTTATCAGTGGTCTGGCATGTCCATTGTGAGCTCTATTTTGGGTGGCTCTCTGAGCTCCTTAATTTAAATGCAATATTGCTGAATGTATTAATAGGGACAGATAGCAGTCCCCTGCCCCCCCCCTCAAATTTAAACCACTGAATAGACCATCTTTCCTTGTTTTTCTGGCATGTCTGGCATGGAGTTGAACCCTTTGAAAGAGCAGGTCTTATTTTGTGTTGCTTTCATATCTGGCAAAAGAGAAGGAAACTGGTCCTCAGCCAGGACTGTTTCTGTCCTTTGTAGTCCTTCAACCAAAATACGTGACCCGAGCACCGTGGCATTGAGCACCCTTAGCGTACACACTTTGTCTCGACTCTGTCATCAGTAAAGCAGACATGTTCCCTACCCGAGGCAGGGTTATGAAGAGGCACGACCTGAACTTGGCCATATCACAGTATGTCTAGAGAAACTCATCGCTGCTTCTCATGGGTGTTCCCATGGTTTGGACAATTGGCCAGGCAGCTTGTGTGATTTTCATCATTTTAATTATTAATTTTTATTATTTCACTGATACCTAAGGCCAGTGACAAGGTCAGTTTGGCTGAAAAACAATGTATATGATAATCATATGATTAAGATTGAGTGCGACCCTTTGTGATTTGCTCATCTTCCTGCTTTTCTGATGTGTTCTTGTTCAGGATGGAGCCTCCTACTTTTCAAATCCTATTCATCAACTTATAAACTCTATTCAGCTCTCTTTGCATTACTGGCACCTCAAAACCACTTTGATATTTAAAATTTAAAAATTCCATGTTGTTTGGCTGTCTTCCTGTGAGTGGAGGACCATGTTGAAGGAGCTTGTCTCATATTAAACTGAGATGTACAAGCTGTGGGTGAAGATAGAGTCCAGAAAACACAGGCAAGACTTTATAAGGTGAGAGGGAAAAAAAATGCCCAAAAGCAGCCCAACCAAATTACTAGCGCTTCTGTAGCCTTGGAATATTGATGTACACATCATAGGCATTTTGTAAGGAAATGAGAGGTCTAAATGTCTTATTGAAAAGTACAAAGCACTACATGAAGCTTTTGAGGATTAACTTTAATTTTTTTGAAAATCCGGAAGCATGGTGCTCATACAGTGACCATTTAAATGATTCAAGAAGAAATCAATTGTGAAAAGAAAAATGCTAATTAAGATTGCATTGTTTTCTGCCCAGAAGCTAAAGTCTAGAGTGAGCATTATTCTAGTTTAATTGAGTCTAGGCTGAATTTGATACTTAGATTCCCAGGAGAAACCAGTTAATGGAGAAACCCCACAGTATATGGTTGAGTACGTATAGGATCTGTACCTTGCTATTCTTAATGACTGGCAGATTTTTTATGATCTTGACCAGTATTGATCTAATGTGTATTTATCATAGTTTATCAATACCTCAGTAGCCTCTTCCTCTCTCCCTTCCTCTCTCTTCTCTTTTTTCTTTCCTTCCCTCCTTCCTCCGATTAGACTGTGACTATGGAGACATAACATTACTGTGGAGTACATCCCACAAGGCTGCTTCCCATTCCTAGGTCATCAAGGCCTTGCAGAAGGTTGACCGCATGGTCGGCATGCTGATGGACGGCCTGAAGGACCTGAGCCTGGATAAGTGCCTGAACCTCATCCTCATCTCAGACCATGGTAATCTGAGTCCACTCATGTACGCTGCATATTGCACAGAGGTTTTGTTTTTTACGTTGGTTTGATTGGTTCTTGTTTCATTATTTTTACTGGATGTTATGGGTAAAACTTCTTTTTAAAATGTGGTTTCTTATGGCTAGTTTTTAGGGAAATGCATTAAATAGAAAATATAAGTAAAGCATAAAATTAAAGAAACTTGTGTGCATACGATCCACCAATTATCTAATTTCTGATTTGAGAAAATTCTACATCATAATTTAAAGTGTTTCTAACCTTCAGTACTGAATTTTGTAACTATAATTTTCTATTAATTGGTACACATTCTTATGTATCTCTTCAATTTGTTTTAGTATGTTTATTATGGTACATATGATTTTGGAGGCACATTTTTTTAAATTTCTGTTTCTCACAATATAGTCTATTACCAGTTTTAATTTAATTAATTATTTGTATATACACAGATACACCACAGTGGGTTAAAGGACAGCTTTTGGGGGTCTGTCTCTCTTTTCACCATGGGTTCTGAGCTGAGCTATCTCACTGGTCCCCAGAATGCAGTTTTTGTTACAGATATACAGCTTTGGGATTACAGAATAGCATCCATGCAAGAAAGAAACTAGGTTCTCTCTGCTTTCTTTTGATAATGTCACTTGTTTTTGCTTCAGAAATAGTTATAGAGAGCTTAGCAGACAGTTCTAACATATTGTATGCTCAGGGCTCCCATACTTCAGGCATATTCTCCAGTTTAATATGAAGTGATTTGGGGTAAGTCGCCCTCTTCAGCTGTGGTAAGACATCCTAATTTACACACATGGTGATACTATAATTCACCAGGAAGAAGGAACACTTAATTAAATGACAAAGTTGCAGATGAAGGAACAGCAAATACATATTGAAAGTCTGGAGAGATGGCTCATCCACTGGGAGTGCTAACTGCTTTTGCAGAGGACCTGGGTTCAGGACAGAAAACAAAAAAGCAATAACAACAAAGAAACAAAATCAAATTCTGCAAATGAAAGAAATTCTGCTTTATGTGCTGCTTTTTCTGGCTATGTTTCAGCATGTTCTGGTGGTTTATTTCTTCCAGGCATGGAGCAAGGCAGTTGTAAGAAGTATGTGTACCTGAATAAGTATCTGGGGGATGTGAACAATGTCAAGGTTGTTTATGGGCCTGCTGCCCGCCTGAGACCCACTGATGTCCCAGAGAAATACTACACATGTGAGTGAAGCTGTTTGCTTACATTAGATAGCTCGGGAGAAAGTGACTCCTCTACATCCATGTTTGTTAGCCATAGGAGAGCATGATTAACTCTCCAGTCAGATATCTGGTACTTAAGAGAGTTTTATCAGAGTGAAGAGAGCTTAACCACTTACCAACTTTATATTCTTGGACTAAACATTATTTGGTTATCTTAATAGAATTTCACATTACAATTTAATGTTTATTTATGAAGTTTTATGCACTGTTTATGAGAAAAATTCAACAGTATCTTTAAAGGTTAGATAATGAATGGCATGCCATTAAAATAACTCACATCATTTTCAAGTCATATTATGTTATGAGGAGGAATATACCAGAAATTATGCATTTTGTAAACAATCAGTCCCTTTACTAAGAAGTGATTTCCTTAAACAGTTTCCCTAAGCAATAGCATGCATCTTTTAGAGTAAGACAAGCAATTTTATCTTCTTTCTTGATCACATTGGAACACAAACTGCCAAAGTGTGTTTAAAGATATTTATTATTGCCAAGTAGTGGTGGTGCATGTCTTTAATCCTAGCACCTGGAAGACAGAGGCAGGTAGATGTCTATAAGTTCAAGGCCAGGCTGGTCTACAAAACTAAGCACAAAAATATTTTTATTATTCTGCAGATCAAAGTCACTCCATAACTGTGTTTTATATTTATTGCCCCACTTTGATTTCCATCTTTGGTTTTACTTATCATTTTGATATAACTAGTTTTGCAATGGAAATATAAATGTGTTTAAATTATCAAAATTGGTTAGATTTGGGCTGTGCAATGAAATTAATTTCAGTAGAGACAGTTGAATATTAGTGAAGAAAAATGCATTTCACTCCAAGAAAATGTTCGTGCAAATATGCACAAATCAAAGGTTCTGTATTCAAAACACAAGAAATTTTTGTTTGATTCTTTTTTAATTTGGAACTGTATGCAGAAGTTCCACGGAAGTCTCTTGACCCGACCTACTGAAAGAAGAAATTAAAAGGAGAAAAATGTTTCTTCTAAGCATATACAGATTTTTTTTCTGTCATTTTTCTTTAAATAATGCAGTCTAATAACTAGCTGCAGTTCAGTTGCCTTGTAAGGCATTATGAGTAATGCAGAATGATTTAAGATATACAGAAAGATAATGTCAATTAAGTGCAAAGGCCTCATCATTTTGTAGGCGACTTGAACATCTGAGGATGCTAGCATGTCAGGGAAGGTCATCGAGACATTGCTCATGGATATTGAGAGGTGACCGTGCCTGGTTAATGTTAAAACCATATAAACTGACATTCCAGGATTACATTTGGAATGGAGTGACTGGATTAACATGTTGACTGACGTTCCTGAGTGCTGTTTGGCGTGGGACTGAGTTTTAGCCACAGCTTTATTCCAGTTAGGGCTCCAAAATTCCCAAATTAAAGAAAAAGTTATATATCAATTCATCTGTCTACATAAAATATGGATTCTTTTGTCTGTGTAATTTTCTCAGATTTGTGTAGAGCTAAACAGAAAAGTCAATGAAAGTTTAGAAAGCTCGGCTTACTGATATGTAGAACAAAATTCACAAGGCAAATCTAATGCCCTTCCTTTACACTTAGCTTTTACACCAGTCCGCTTGCCCTCTCCTTTGTGTCTGTTTTATGTGAAAATTCCAGACTTGCCATTGAGTTGTGAAATGTGCAAAGAAGAAAAACCTTTCCTTCTCTTCTCCACGGCTTATTTCTTCTCCTTAGAGACAGCTTGTTATGTTTGGGCTATGTTTTCCTAAATATTTTCTGTAATGTATCTAAAATAAATATTTTATTATTACACAGCAAAGTTATGCTAGATCTAGATGGTATTTGGGTAACTGAGTGTATGGATGGATGGACAAGCAGAAGTAGATGAATGGGCGAGCATATGGATGCACAGATAGATGGGTAGATAGATAATGTATTAGTTTCCTTTTTATGTACCAATGTGACACCGTTTTTTGGTCATCATTACACAGAGGTACCTAAAGATTTGTCTGTTCTTTTCAGTGGCCATACAGTGATGGGGCGAATGAGCTGTTTGAAGTTAGCCTTGGGGGCTGGTGATGTAGCTCACTGGCAGAGAACTTGCTTAACTGGATCAGAGTTTGAGCCTCCGTACCACATGATGAATTGGGCACGGTGGCACGTGCCTGTAGTCCCAGAGTTGTAGGCCGGGAGATTAGAAGTCAAAGACGTCCTTGGCTGCATAGTGAGTTTGAGGCCGGCCTGGGATACGTGAGATCCTGTTTTTCTCAAAAAAGGAAAGAAAATATGCTTTGATATTTCATTGATGAGTTTGAGTGTAACAATATTGCATGTTGTGTATCATTTGTACTTTTCATTGTAGTATATCATTAGCTGTTAATTCTTTTGTTTGTCTCTCCAGTTAATTATGAGGGCCTCGCAAAAAATCTTTCTGTGAGTATATTAACTTTTTTGTTATTTAGTTATTGCTGTTTTTGGTAATATACATGACAGGTTTGGTCTATGCTAAATGTCTATTTTAAAAATATATTTTGTCCTAATGCTGAGTTTTGCTTGTATTATATTTCATAATTGATACCTTTTAAGGATCAAAACATTTTTTAAAGTCCTATTTAACAGGACATGTGAAATAAGTACATCAGTTGTAACTCTACTATAACCTAGTGACACTCTACGAGTCCTAGTAATTGTGCTCAGTATTAATTATAATGCCCAATAAAAGTTTCCACTCCCTTTCAAATTCTGTAGCTAGCAAGAACCCTTAGTTTCCTACCAGCACGAGTGTCTTCCTGACTGGCAGGTAAAATGTTTCTGAATAAAGCCTATCTGAAGCTAAGGGATTTTTTTCAAGAGATATTTACACCCCAGATGACAAGAGAATAACAGGGGTTTTTTTTTTTTTTTTTTTTGTCTTTTGGGACATCAGTGCCGGGAGCCAAACCAGCACTTTAGGCCTTACCTGAAACACCTGCTACCCAAGCGTTTGCACTTCGCCAAAAGCGACAGGATCGAGCCGCTGACCTTCTATTTGGACTCCCAGTGGCAACTTGCCTTGTAAGTTCTGTGACCCTCCTGGGCATGCTCAGCCTGATCTAGTATCCGTTCAAGGTGAAGACCGGCCCTCTTTGAACAGTACATGGCAATCTAATTTTAAACTCTAAACATTTTGAATTAGATACTTGCTATAAGCTGCTCAGTTCATTACTGGGAATTTGGCAGCACCCTGGACTTATTTCTAGTATTCTTTCTCTACTTAGGGCAGCTGAAAATGTTTCCAGGCATTGCTAAACATCTCAGTTCTGCCTGAGAATGTTGCTCTAGCTGCTCACATCCATGCTGGCTGTTTCTAGTGCTTTACACTAATGTGTCCCCGTTTACCGCTGTGTCGCCTCTACATAGTCCCCATTTCTAACAACCCTTCCAAGGCCCGTAGTCATGAAATCACTTTCTAACAAGCAAGTGTCTTTATTATACATAGCTGCTGCTCAAACCAGCCCATCAAGCAACCACAGCTTGTTGGGCTGCGCACTAAAATATTTGGATGATTAATAATGTTCGTATCTCAAAACAGGATCATTAAATCTTTTGGTAGTCACCATAAAACTATTCATTGATTGTGATAAATACCCCTGACAAACAATACCTAAGAAGTGAAACAGTTCTGTCAAAACAGTCACACCCTCTCCATTCTAGTAGAGAGCTGGGCTTTTAGTCCAGAAGATGCATGGTGAGCTAACCACCACCCTCAGGAGGTTTGATATATAGTGGCTATTTAAAGACTGTACATGAGGGGGTGGGGATACAGCTCAGTGATGAAGTGCTTGCCTGCTTAGCATGTTCAGAACCATTGGTTCAATCCCCAGTGCCTCCAATAACAACAAAATACTACATCTGAGCTTTATTATAAACCTCATCATTATTGAGATTTTACAAATGACTCACAGGAGAAGTTGAAACCCAACAGATTGGAGACTAATGACATTCTCTATGGTTAGCACTTCAAGTCCCTTCCTTCCGTCTCTATGCAAAGGTTTGGTCACCTCTGTCTTTTGTTTCATGAACAGATCAACTCTGAGCAATATAGCATAAAGGATAATGTCCAGGAGTTTCAAAGCCAGGTGGTTTATTAGTTTATGTTGATTTAGTAAAAGCCATTTGTACTTTATGAAGGAAAACAGTTATGTGGCTGAAGATTTGTTTAACGACTTGAATTATAGTACTAATTTATTATAATTTGTAATATAAGATTATGTCAAAATTTAGGAATCCATCAGAAAGGAAATACTGTGGAAGTGGATTTCATGGCTCTGACAATCTGTTTCCAAATATGCAAGTGAGTAAATCTTTCCTACTCCCCCAATAGGATTAATCTGGAGAAAGCTGGCAAATGAGGTCTAAGCTGTAAAAACCCAGACTGGGCATATAATGGGACAGTAATTGAGCTTTTTTGCCTTTGGGAGGAATTTAGGAATTTGTTGGTAGTTTGTGTTCATGTTTCCATGGACATGGGATTTACCGACCTCGTTCCTAAGTATCTCACAGTCATTTTGAACTTATCTGTGCCCTATGAACTGTTTGGCTCATGGTGAAAGTCAGTGATTTGATGGATGAGAGGTTGTCATGATTATTGTCTGAAAGGAGGCAACACCTGGCGTGTGCCTGGCACTTTAACCTTTTTCTAATCTAGTGGTAGTAACGATTGAATTTTCTCTCTGTAGCACTCTATGAAGTGCGCAGGGTGAGGTGTTTGTCCCATGTCATATATGGGGAAAAAAAACAGCTATTTCATCTTTCATTCTGTTCCGATAATCAAGTATTATAGTAAAAATAACAGAAAAGTTCTAGGTCTCTTTAATTTATATATACAATGAAAATTAAAATTATATCCAAGACTGCCCTCTGGGCATGGTGTTTCAGTTATGTACATATACGTGTGCAATGCAGTCTAAAATTTTGATAGGTTACACGACTAACTGAATCAAAGTGATAAGCTTAAACATTTCTGGCAAATTCAGGCTCTCTTCATTGGCTATGGACCTGCATTCAAACACGGCACTGAAGTGGAATCCTTTGAAAATATTGAAGTCTACAACTTAATGTGCGGTAAGTGTGAGCAGCACATTTCTTCTGAAGACGGGTGGCCTGCGGTGCACACTTGGCACCTCTGTGGGCATGCTAGCACAGTGAGAGAAGATATTTCTGTTCCTGTGTTCTTTCCCCTGACTGAGAGCCCCTAGAAGGCTATGCAGGGCATGCTGCCTGATGACTTAGCTGTCCAGTTTACCCAGAACATGGGAAAAGTCCAACACTCAGAGTCTGAGGCTTTAGTTTATGACATTTGACTCAGCCATGACGGAAAGCACCGAAAAGGGTTTGGTGAAAAATTTCCAGAACGTGTGGCGTGTCTGAAATCAGTGCTGGTTGGGTGGATGGTCCTGTCAGGTGGCGTGTCTGAAATCAGTGCTGGTTGGGTGGATGGTCCTGTCAGTAGACATGAAGGAAGATCCACAATGAGTATGGCTTGCCCGACCCATGACTTCTGAACTGGTATATTTATGATGGAATTGTGCATCTGAGTTTGTAGTTCTGTATATGGGGCTATGTGAGTATGTGCGACATGTCTGAGCACAGAGGCCAGGATAAGACTTTACATCCCCCCAGAGCTGGGGTTACAGGTGCTTATGAGACACCTAATGTGAGCTCTGGGAACTGAAGAATAGTACGCACTCTAAACAGCGAAGCCACGTCTCCAGGCCCCAAATTTATTTATTTTCTTTTTGATTGTAGTACTGGGAATTTTCAAAACCTTAGCTATGTCTTGAGTATAATAGTATAATTCTTTTTTATGAGAGCTCATGAACTTGAGTTTATAGATCCTAATCTATTTAGAATAATATCTTGTATAAAATAAGTGTTTAATAATACAAATATTTGTTATTATTATTAAGTTTATGAGTCTCAGGTTCAAACAGAGCTGTGTTCGCCTTCTAAGCCCTGTATGATACCTTAGGTAAAACACTTTGAACACTTATTGTCAAGTACTGGTGATAAATTACTCAGCTCTTTTGATAATTAAATTTAAAAGGGAGAATATCATCGTAGCTATTAACTATATTTCTTGCACATTCAAAGTTAAGGAAATTTTGTGGGGAAATGCACCATATATGCTGCACTTTGTATTAAGAAGATCAGATTCTAGCCAGAAAGATGGGATTAGTGCTAAGATCTAGCATTGCTCTTACAAAACACCGGGACTTGGTCCCTAGCACCCATGTTGGGTGGCTTATAACCAGCTATAACTTTAGTTTCTGTGGCTCCAATGCCTTTGGCTTCTGTGGACATCAGCATTCATGTACACACACTCACACATAGACCCACATATACACAGTTAAAAATAAAGGAACAGGGTTTCCCTGTGTAGTCCTGGCTACCCTGAAACTCACTGTATAGACCAGGCTTGCCTTAAACTCAGAGATCTGCCTGCCTCTGCCTCCTGAGTGCGAGGCATGTGCAACCATGTCAGGCTAAAATAAATGAAAAGTACAGGAATGTTTGTGGTATAGCACTTATGTCAGTATTAGAACACCACATTTGGGATGCAGAGACCACTCTCTAGTTCTTCCAAATGACTCAGACTCAGATCCCAGAACCACATCAGGCAGCTGCAGGCCCCTTCTGGCCTCCACAGGCGTTTGCGCTCACATGCACACACACACATGCAATTTTTAAAGAGTAATAAAATCTTTATATGGGTAAAGGAACCACAGATTCCTATTGTGGAAAGCTATGTATATATGTTCTATCTTCATTCTAGTTAGACAGTAAGAGAATCAAATGCATTGGATTTAAAACACTAAAATGAAACTCATGGTACAAATCAATTTGTTTGACCTGGAAACTTCTAATTAACTCTTTACTGTTCTTGGAACTATGCAGATTTATTAGGGTTGATCCCAGCTCCTAATAATGGAAGCCATGGAAGCCTTAATCACCTTCTAAAGAAACCTATTTACAACCCAAGTCTTCCCCAAGAAGAAAGCTCCCCGGATCAGTGTTCGATCAAGTCACCGTCAAATAACCTCGGCTGCACGTGCAACTCCACGGTGGTAGGTATAAATGTGATGCTTAACAGCACTGGTGCGTGCATGCGTGTGTGTGTGTGTGTGTGTGTGTGTGTGTGCTACAGAAACAGCTATGATAAAGTTAAAATGTAGATGTTGGCTATAACACAGTTATTGAGCATCTGTATGTTTACTTTTAAATCTAAAAACACATGTAGACCTTTTATTAGACATCTCCCCATCTAACTTTCGCACGTTTAGCCATTTCTATCACTTGGTGTTGCCATCCCTTGAGGGCAGGTGGGGTGCATGCTGGAGGATCCCTTGAGCAGAGTAAACCCACCTTACTGAAAATGCTCCGTCTCTAAAATACAGCCCAACATACTGAAAATTTAGCTGGGGGTGGAGGGAGGTTTTTGTTCAAACGGATATAACACGGTGTTCCATTTTCTTTAGTTCTAACTACCCTAGGGACAGTGCTAATGTCTTAGGAGTTGTGAGAATGTAAAAATATCCAATAATTTGTGAACTAAATGGGCGACATTCATAAAGTTAGTAGATGGAGTTTATTTTACACTTTTCTCTTTTGCTTACTTAGACCTGGGGTGGATATCAGAACTAAGCCGATTTTTAGTTTTCTATGACTGCAGATAATTTTGTCCTATTGGAACTGTTGTGGGTCTCCTTTCATCCTCCTTGTCTAAGAAGGAAAACCTCTGACTGGTACAATACTTTCACAATGTTATTTTTGTTCTTTCATTGATTAGATAATGCTATAAAAATTATATAATACAGAACTAAAGCATGTCTCTCTCTGAAGCCTTAAAAATCATTTTATGAACCTCTTTTAGATTGTGCCAATTGTGGACTTTCAACAACAGTTTAATCTGACCATGGAAGATGGTGAGTCATGTTACTGAAATGAGGAAGTGATAGAGAGTTGTTGCAGGAGGGGGTTCTTTACAAAGAGCCAATACAATAAGAAAGCAGGGAACTGTTGATGAGACATGAGTTTTCTTTGCCAGACAGTCTCGCTTGTAAGTCATAAGGCAAGACACATCATTTTACACCGTAAAGGTGTGCATCCTGTTTTGTGAAAGCCATGATTCTCTCTCCGAACATGTTGAAAGTGTTTTGAAATTTTTTGAAGATGTATCAGAAAGTTTAGACTTCAACTTAAAATGCTTGAAAAATCTGTTACCTTAATACAGTTTGATTTATCTCTCTATAGTTACTTCCTCATATTTTTTAAATGAGGGTTATGATTTTGTAGGCAACAGACGCAATATTTTATAATTGTGACCTGAATGCTCAGAGTTGCTTTGCTGGAATCTCTGATCTCTACATGATCTGACTGATATTTTGTTCCTTGCTGGAAAAAAAGTGCTCAACTCTGCATTATTTCTGACTTGAGCTGGTCTATGTGAAATTGCTCTTGTAACTATTGTTAGGGCAATCTTTTATCCCTAAAATCTTTTACTACAGTATGGGGTAAAGACTGAGAACTTCAGACCTCAGGAACAGCGCGATGGGGAATGGGATGCTGTCACCTCATCTGTGAAATGGGTGTAGGATCTCCATTCTTAAGGAGATGTAGGAAACAGAGGATGAAAAGAGTTCTGCAAAGCACCTGACACTTAGAAAAGGCCATCAAGCCACCATCAGTTCAGTCTTTTGTTCTTGGGCTTTTCCTTCTAAATATCCAGATATTTTTTTTTGCTTAATAATTACTTAGTAAAGAGTAGGTGATTAAAATAATATTAAAGAATTCAGGGGAGTCGTGATGCAGTGAAGTTGGTAGATTGCTTGCCAGCATGCACGAAGTCCTGGGTTCAGTCTTCCAACACCACATAAAGGTAGGCATGGTGCCATACACCTGCAATGCCAGTACTCAGGAGCCATGTGCAGGAGGTTAAGAAGTTCAGGGTCAGTATTGGCTACTCACCCACTTTGAGACCATCCTGGGCTACCTGAGACTTTCTCTCAAAAAGATTTGTTTATTTATTTATATATACCTTTTGGTGGTGTAAGTCCTGGTTAACTAGAATTTGTAGTAATCCAAGGAAGTATTCCCTTGTGATACTCGTTGATAGAACATTTATATTTCAGTGAAAAGGCCAAGTTTCACAGGTTCACATCTGTGCATGGGTGTGTCCTTTGCACTATCTGTGACATTTTTATGGTTCAAACCTTATTCCTCCCTATGTCTCGGAAGAGGAAAGGGTTGGATGAGTGTTCCATTGTATATCACCAAATAACATGAAATGTGGTTTTATTTTCCCTTTCTGTCCCAAGCGGAGGACGTTGACTATGCCACTGCTCCGTATGGAAGGCCCCGCTTCCTGCAGAAGAAACACAGCATCTGTCTTCTTTACCATCAGCAGTTTGTGAGTGGATACAGCCAGGACATCCTCATGCCACTCTGGACATCTTACACCTTCCTCAGCAATGCAAGTATCTGTCGACTCTTGCGCTATGATGTTGGAATCTCTTTGCTTGTGTTAATCTGTTACTCCTTCCGGAAGGAAGAGACTACTGAACAGTTAGCGGAAAGTTTTAGGTCTTCCTCTGTTTATCCGTATGGTTCTGAGAGTCAGACTAAATTTCTCAATAGCTGATTTTCCTTTATCTTCTCCCCCCCCCCATTTTTAATATTGTGTGACTCTGATTTATAATCTAATGAAATCAGATGGCTCATGAGTCACAATTTCTCTTTTCTAAATGCGTGGCTATTTGAGTGCATGGTTTACTGTATTCAACTGACCCAATCTAAGGAGACCTTAGGGCTCAGAACTTGAGGCCTCCCATCTGCCTGAGGATTCCAGCCCAGACCAGGGGGCGTTTACTTCTTCTCTCTACTCCTACCAACACCAGAGCAGTGAGACCTTGAAAACAGCATGTGCAAATATCCCCAAATAAGACTACTATCACCGTAGCTCACTCCAGCCCGGTGGTACTTAGATGGAAGGAGAGTCGCAAAGGAACTGTGGTTGATTGGCAAGGCATAAAGATACACTTGGGGGATTAAAGAGAGCTCCATTGAGGGGAGCAGTTAGACTTAATAAATGACACTTAGTGTTAATAGTCTCTGAGACTCCTAAATAAAAAGATGTATAGATATATATGTGTATTATTTCTATTAACGTGTTTATTTTATTATTATGCAAAATTTCTTGGGCATTTTAAAACATTTTTGGAGGTTACCTTCAGTCGTTTTCTTCTTCCCTTTGTGGTATGTAGTATGTAGCATTCACCATGTTTGGTGAGCACCAGCATTTATTGTTATTTATTACCTTAACTTGCGATGGTCATTGGTTGTGTTCGAATTTGATTTTTTAAAAAATCTAAGCAAAGCTAAATGAAGCCACATTTATTACGACCCCCAGAGTTTCACCTCGGTTCTCAGGGGCTCTCCTCCTTCTCTGAGCAACTTTTAGCTGATGCTTGGATATGGGAGATGGTGTAAAAATTTCTAGAAATCAACATTTTATCTCATACAATGTTTGAAAAGTATATATAAATAAAACATAAAACCATCACAGTGGAAGCTATTTGCACATAAAGAGATTAATAGCCCTGCCGTTGTAGAGTGTGCTTTAGTTAGAGAACGTCCATAGACTAATGGGAAACCGGAGAAGGTTGTGACTCCATGCCTGGGCAATGCAGTTTGCCTTTGGTTCATCAGCTTCCTCTGTTGCTCTGTGATTGAGCCCTGCTGACCCCTCCCTATTTGTTCTTCAGGACTATCTCTCAATGGATAACTTTTCCAACTGCTTATACCAGGACCCTCGGATCCCACTTAGTCCCCTCCACAAATGTTCCTTTTATAAAAGTAATTTAAAGCTAACGTACGGCTTCCTCGCACCACCAAGTAAGTACCTCCCGACCCCTGTCCCATGGCTGGCCCACTTAGCTTCTCTCTTTGCTTACTTATACATCTCCCAGGGGTCTGAGGTTGTAACTCACTGCTGAAGAACTCGCCTAGCATGTAGCGGTCCCTGCGTTAGAGTGTCAGTGCCAAATTAATAATAACAATAACAAAAGGAATAGAAGAAATTAGCGAGAAATATCTCCATTATTCTGCGGCACTGTGTGGGGGAGCCTTTTTATTTATTAGTGAAATTCATACATTAGGAACATAATTGGGAAAACGTTACATTGGTCTAAGGCTCGTGACATTGGTCTAAGGCTTGAATGTATGATTCATTGTGTGTTGGGGGAGTAGTTGGCCTGGTGCAAATACTTCAGGTAGAACACTCAGTGGGAGAGAAAGGCCACCTCTGGTCTTAGGAAGGGGGTGCCTATTAGGATGAAGGTGACAGGTGAAGGAAGTAGGCGAAGGTGGTGCTTTCATAGCTTGCTCGTCCATTGCTGCAGAGCATCTAGAATGGCCCTTTTGAAGGAATGCCTCCCCTTCTAAAGTGGCAGATGTGTGTGCTAAGGAGAAGCCTCTTTAAGGCCAGCCTTAAAAGGCAAAACTCAAAAGGTCCTAGATGCTCGAGTCCTCAGTTCCAGCTCAGGCCCCAGTAAGCGTCTGTAGACAAACCTTGCCTGTTGGACTGCAAGAGAGCCAGTCAAAGCAGCCTTGTGTGGCATGCTCAGGCAGACTCCTGGGTTGTTTTCTCTGGGTGGTAGGTGTCATGCAGAAGCCAGACGTTAAGAACTGCCTTCCTGAAACTGCTAAAGAAAAAGCATAAAAAGGCTGTAAACACAATATTCTTTCAGAGGAAATAAAACAAATAAGGTTAAAGCTTGAAAATGTGTGATTTGGGACTTTCTTACTTTAGTTTGCGTCTCTTTGGAAAATGATTCGCACAAAGAAATAAGTTTAAAATCTGATTTTTCAAAGAGGGTTGGCCAAGTGTATTGTGTTTTCCTTCTCCTAGAACCTGGGCATCTTTGCCAGGCTTCAGGTGACATCTAATTTTTAAAAGTGCTCCTGTATTCACCACAAGAAATTGCAAAATAATATCTGTGCTGTATGATCAACTCTTGTATGATCAACTCCTTTCTTTTTTTTTTCTTTACAGGACTAAATAAAAATTCAAATCAAATATATTCTGAAGCATTGCTTACTTCTAATATGGTGCCTATGTATCAGAGTTTTCAAGGTAAAGACCTTTAACAATAGTTTCAGTGTATGTAGATTTAGTTGATATGTAATAGCATTTATGGTTTTGATCAAATGTGTACTTATCAAATATATTCTTCAAAGTTTGTTTAACTTAAAATATTTGAACACACACATAAAAATTCTGTCTAGTCTAGTATCTGCATGCTTTGTATTTAAATGTTATAAACATTTTTTTGGGGAAAAAAAGGGTAAGGTATGTCCTCTAAAGTTGCCTAGTGACTGCAATAAACTACTAAATCAACTTTTAGTATGGTTCCTAATTTAAGTAAATTTGTGTAATTAGCTTTATTTTTTAAAATGAATAGATTTCATAGGATTCTTAACCATTTCAGTATCTGACACTAGTAAGAGTAAACAAGCCTATCTAATTAAATTTATGGTGTAGAATATAAAAATATAGCACTTATAAGGACATTTTTACTTAGATTTTTTTGTGTATGACACATGTATGTTTTCAGAGGATAAATTCAGATCTCAGTCATGAGTCTGAGGTGCTTCGGTGCTCACTGGTGAGATGTGATAATTACTACAGTGTAAGAAGTGTATTTCCAAATACTGAAATACAGCTGCCCTTTAGGCCCCTCACTTATATTGTATTGTTGTAATAAAATGTTGATTGGTCAGTAGCCAGACAGGAAGTATAGGCAGGGAAATCAGGCAGGAAGTAGAGGCGGGGCAACCAGAACAGGAGAATTCTAGGAAGAGGAAAGGCGAATCTGCAGTTGTCACCCAGACACAGAGGACGCAAGATGTGACTGCCTCACCAAAAAAGGTACCAAGCCATGTGGCTAACACAGACAAGAATTATAGGTTAAGATGATTAATAAGAAGCCTGAGCTAATAGGCCAACCAGTTTATGATTAATTTAGACCTCTGTGTGTTTCTTTGGGACTGAACGACTGTGGGACCTGGTGGGACAGAAACCTCTGCCCGTACAGAAAGATGTGTGAATCTCTAATAGAAAGGTGAATAGTGGAACTTGGACTCGACACTAAGACTAAAGCCAAACCTGACCTAGTCCTTAGCTTTCAGAAGACTAACTTTGCTTCATGTTGTAGCCACTCCCGCACAGCAGCATGGCCTGCCATTCTTTGGGAACTCCAGCACTGTGTCTTCTTTTTCAGTTATATGGCGGTACCTCCATGACACCCTGCTGCAAGGGTACGCCAAAGAGAGGAACGGCGTCAGTGTCGTCAGCGGTCCTGTGTTTGACTTTGATTATGATGGACGCTATGATTCCTTAGAGACCCTGAAACAGTAAGGATGTGGTTCATTCTTAAGGTAGTTGTAGAGGGGATTTCCATCTAGTCAGCAGATCGTTTTCTGTACAGCACAATTCATGTGTTCTTAGGGGCTACCTTGAGTTAACAACTTTAGAGAGCCTTGAAAGTTTTAGCCTTTAAGACTCCCTCACAAGGATCAAATAAAAACACCATGAATAGCTAAGCGGGGAGGGTAAAGATCTGAAGGTATAGAAGTTTACTTACAACAGGTTCCATCTATCCATAGTCTTTATTCTTCTCTCTTCAATCCATCGTTTCCCATTGTTCCTTCTTGTTCTCCCTTGTTCTTAGTTCTACATTGTTCTTCCTTGCCCTCCTCGTTACAAATGTTCCCAGTCATATATACCCTTAAGCCAGTTATTTCCCAGTCCTAGCAGGTTCCAGGGCCAGAACTCTTGTAGGCCATAGAAAATCAGATAAAAGTTTTTTTTTAATTTTGTGGTTTTTTGTTATTTATTTATTTATTGTTTCTCTGTGTAGCTATGGAGCCTGTCCTGGAAGTAGCTCTTGTAGACCAGGCTGGCCTCCAACTCACAGAGACCCGCCTGCCTCTGCCTCCAGAGTGCTGGGATTGAAGGTATGCATCACGACCGCCCAGCTCAGAGAAGAGTTTTCACACACACACACACACACACACACACACACACACACACAGATCTGTGGAAGTGGCTAGTACACGTCTGATGTACTCCTTAACAGAGAGAGTTGGTTAAGAATGGGAATTAAATCACTAGGGAATTCCAGAGAGGAAGTTTGGTGTCTTATGCTACATTTTTAGGTAGTAGATAAAAAGTTAAAAAGTTTATTTTCAGTTAAATTATGAAGAGGGCACGAATTGTTTAAATCAGCGCGCCACTTCTTTTCTCGCCGTATACACAGAGGATACCAGGTAACCAAGCAACCTAGTACATTGCCAGGGAGACTCTGATGACTCTTGATCAGACACGCCAGGTGCTGCAGTTTCTCTGGGCCTAGGTCTGGGGTTAGACTTATTGCTCTAGCAAAGAAGAGACCCAGGCCTCTAAATGATCAGTGTCCAGGCCATGCTGTTATCAGCCGTTCCGCTCGAGGTGTTGTGGGTCTTTCTCTGGGTGGCAGTTCACTGTCCCTTCTGCTGTCCTTGAGAGTCCTGAACTAAAATCATCAGTGAACCGAGGTGAAAGTGAGCCTAAGGAGCTAGGAATCTTTTAAGTGGGGTAAAACCAGAGCAGCAGCTTGGGCAGGCCGTAATTCTATGTCCTTGGAGATCTGTGGATATCTTAAATGGGATGCTCTTGCCTAAAGACTGACCAAATGCCTGTTGATAAAGCTAACTGCAGGAAGGCAGATCTCAGCGCTTACCTAGGGGAGAGGAACAAGGCCTGGCCAATGGCAAACTGTGTTCATGAAACTGTTCTGCACTGTGGAAATAATTCCCAAGTATGCTACAGAAAGGGAGTCAGCTACAGCGAATCATCTACAGCAAAGGACAGCTATTTATTCACAAAGCAATAAGGCCAAGAAGTCTTGCCTTTTAGTTTAGCCTTCACCAGATCCCTTGGTTCTCATAAGTCGCTTATGAAAAGGCTGAGCAATTACTGTATAATGTTGTGGCTTGTAGCGAACAACAGAGCACTGAGCCATCTCTCATTGGATGGCAGGCAAGTAACCATCAATGGAGCCTGTTTTATAACATGAGAAGGGAGAATGTTTTAGAAGCTGGCTGATGCTTTTGGTTCTGATGTGAGAAGGAGGTGTGGGGAAAGTTTAAACCCAGGACCTTGTGCAAGTGAGACAAACATCTGCCACTCAGCTATATGCTCACCCTGGTTGGTCTTTATTAAAGCTATAGCTTTTGCTAAAGGAAATTTGCTCCTACAACCACAAGATAGTTTCTGAAGAGTCTATTGAGATTTTGTCCCTCACAGAGAACTCTCTTATTGTCCCACAACGAAACATCTAGTATTATGTCAGTTTGTAAAATATTTAATTTTTCACTGTGTCTGCTATTTTTGGTTTTTTGTTAGTTTGTTTGCTTTGAGACACAGTTTCTCTATGTAGCCCATGAACTCATCACGTAAATCAGGCTTGCCTTGAAGTCTCAGAGATCCATTTGCCTCTCCATCCTTAGTGCTGGGATTAAAGGTGTGTGTTACCACACCCAATCAGTTTATCTGTGCTATTGAGACAGAAGATTTTTATGTAACTAGCCTGTAAGCCATGTTGTAGAGGGTGTAGATGAGACTTTATATGTGTCCCAATAATAGTTTTAGCCAGAACTCTCATTTTCAATCTGGGCTGCATGTTATGACCGTACACAGGATCACATTTGGAAAATGGTGACGTCACTACCTTGAATTTTGAAAGATGCTCAACAAATAAGCACGGGGTTAAAATAGAGGACATAGTCTTAATAACAAACTGTGGTTAGTTAGCTTTTTTGTTTGTTTGTTTGGTTTTGTTTCTAAGTTAAAGTTTGAGGATAAAAATAGAAATTCAAAGGGATAAAGAGTTCATTCATGACATGTGTCTCTGAAAGGACTGGAAGAAGAGACCTCAGTCCATTCTCTAACTTTGTGGTAGACAAGGACCATCAATATTGATCTAGAGTTAGAACATTGGTTATAAGTGTTAAAATATATAAATGCATGTGTTTACATATATACTGTATGTGTGTGTATATTATATATATAATATATATATATATACTGTCTGAATATTCTTTAGGTAGAAATGAAAAAACAAATTTTAATAGAAAGAAGTTATTCAAGTATTCCAATTATTAGCATCAATCTTTTGGAATATTGAGGTATCATGATTATTTAACTTCTTATAACATGCTTACTTAATTGAATTTGAATTTTAGATATGTTTTATTGAAAGCAGGTCTTACTGAAATACTTATTAAAGGAGAGATAGGTATTTCTTAATGAGGATATATATTGTATATTTTACAGGAACATCAAAGTCCTCCGTAGTCAAGAAGTTCTGGTTCCAACTCACTTCTTCCTTGTGCTCACCTGCTGCAGACAGTCGTCTCAGGCTCTCACGGAATGCACAGACTTGGATGCTTCAGCCTTCATCTTGCCTCATCGGCCTGATCACACCGAGAGCTGTACGGTAAGCGGCTTTCCTAGCCTCTTTCACGCGCTGACATGTGAAGTGCATGTTCCTTACATTGCTCGGGAAGAAACAGAGCTTCCGTGTGTACACGAGCTTTCAAATGGCATGATGATGTTAAATGTGCCCCTTGCTCTCTTTTACTATATTCTTTATTTAGAGAGCGTGCTGTGTGTGCGTGTGTGTAGGCATCTGTGCTTTGGTGCATTGTGCATGTGGAGGCCTATGGATGTGTGTTAAGAGTTGATCCTCTTCTTCCACCAAGTGGGATTCACAGATCAAACTCAGGTTGTCAAGCTTGGTGACAAGTCCATCTCATTGGTCATTAAATCGATCTTTGAATATGACACCTTTTTTTGTAGAAATCTACCTTGTCCTTAAAAACATTAAAAAATCAGGTCAGAAAACTTCTCTTGTGGCCAATTTGCTAAAATAGAGGGTTGATTTGTGATAGGAATTTTCTTGGATTCCAAAATTAGACTTATAATCTCACTACTATAAATGTCTTAAAGTTGTAGTCAGGCAGTATTTAAATAAATTTCTACATGTAGCATCATTATGAGCATCTTTCTTACCATATTTGTCATTCCAGTGTTTTTTTGGAATAATTGTTTATATTCTTCATCATTTCTTCTCTTTGAGAAATTAAATTGCCACTAAAAATACATCAGTTGTCCATTATATTTTAAAATTCCATAGGAATAATGTAGTAAGTCTTAAACATTAAGTGTGTTCTGGAGCAAATAGCTGAAGTATCAATACAGTGACTTAAGCAAGTAAGGAGCCTTTCCTGTAACGTGAAGTTTAGCGGTATGTGTCTGTGGTGCAGTGCTGTGAGTCCAGGGTACCATGAGGGCCCCAGGCCATTTCTCTCTTCTGTACTGTCATGCCTAGCACGTGACTTTGACTCACATGAGCTAAAAATAGTTTCTGATTTTTAGATTCGACATTTATTTCAATTCTGCCCCAACCTGCCAAAATGAAAAGTCCACCCCTAGTTTATTCTTTCATCAAAATGTTGTTGAGTGGCATGAGTCAAGCATCGAACCCCTTTTCTACTCTACCATCTAAAAAGAAAATGCTTTCCTTTGTTGATGGAAGCACGGATCCTCGTTCTCTAATGACAACATACTTGGAAGATGCTAAATATTGGATTTGAGCCAGAATGAGCCAGAGGGTGTTTTTAAGGCATGCCACGCGTAGTTACTGATCCTTCTATTTCACCTCAGAAGGAGCGACTGAAGATTAGTTTCATTGGGCAGAAGAAACAAACCTTTTAGGTTTACTTTTTACCCATTCCTGTGAATGTTAGAGGAAATAGGAACTCCCTACTGATGAGGAATTCATGGATTTAGCTGTTCAACCCAAAGCCAGAGTAAGGGTTATGGCAGAGAGGGAACTGAGTGTTGGGCAGTAGGAAACTGGAGTTGATGAGAAATGGGAAGCTGCTGATCTGCTTGGTATGGGAAGAGTCTGGGTATCATTTTCAACCAGTAAGTCCCAACAATTCATGAGGCTTTTAAAACAATCCCATTTATTTACAATTTGTGTGTGTGTGCGTGTGCACATGTGTGCATGCAAATGCCATACGGATCTCAGAGAACAACTTTCAGGAGTTTATTCTTTTCCTTTCCCCACGTTTGTCCTAGGGGTGAAACTCCTGCAGCCAAGCTTGGCAGCACGGGCCTTTACTGCTGAGTCATCATCTTATTGGCCCTGTAGGCTTATTTTGATAAATGTCTTTGCCATTTTCTCATGGCCACTTTCAGAAATGCATATAGCATATGGATGTATGATTTCTACCCATGGGTCTCTGATTTAATCGTGATATCTACTTTCATTTTCCAGAAAATCTACCTTTGGTTCTTTTCTGATCTCATATTATCAAGGTCTTTAATTCTCTTTTGGAGTGAAATCACATTTTATGTATTTCTCAACCCCATTTTCATGCAGACATGAAGATAACATATTCCTATGGGATCGAGTGTGTAATAAAGTTGTTTAAATTTTTATATTTGACATTTAAAATCATCCTAACACAGGCCCAGGAAAGATGGCCCAATAGTTAAAAACACGGGTTGCTTTTCCAGTGGCCCTGGCTTGGATTTGTAGTACCCACATGGCAGCCAGCAACCATCTATGTAACTCTAGTTCCAGAAGACCTGATGATCTTGTCTGTTGTGGTACACAGATATGCATGTTGGCAAAACACCCATACATCTAAAATTAAAAAACAAGTAAAACTCAATAAGTAAATAAACCACCCTAGAATAATATGGTAAAGAAGTACAAATTCACTAGTCAAGTGGATTTCCAATAGAACGGGCATACAACCAGAATTTATGTCTATTTTTCCCATTTCTTCTCTACCATGCTATATAGTTCCCATTTTCTGTTTTGTTTGTTTGCTTGGCTGGATTTTAGTTTTTGGAGACAGTGTTTTTCTGTGTAATCACCACCCTGGCTGTCCTAAACTCTCTCTGTAGACCAGGTTGACCTTGGACTCACAAAGATCCTTTTGTCTCTGTCTCCTGAGTCCTGGAATTAATGGTCAGCACCCAGCTTTCCAGTATTTTTTAAGCCCCCAGGAATTATTGTTCTAGCTCTTGTGCAGTGTGCAATGTGCAAAGCTCTCCCCAGTTTCTTCTCTTTCTCTTGAATTGAATACATTTAATTCAACACACATGTATGTATGTTGTATATACTGGGAAATATTCTACTCAAAAGTGTGAATGATGTCTAAAATAGATCCTATGAGTCATCATTTCATGGCCTAAAGAACTTGAGTGACTGAAGTGGGAAGAGGGGGACCTTATTGGGAAAGTGGGCTAAGTGCTCCCTGGTGACTCTTCTTCTTTTTCCCACCTTCTAGCGCGGGAAGCAGGAATCTTCATGGATTGAAGAGTTGCTGACATTGCACAGAGCGCGGGTCAAAGATGTTGAACTCATCACGGGACTCAGTTTCTACCATGAACTGCAAGAGTCAGTTTCAGACCTGTTGAGGTTGAAAACATATTTGCCAATCTTTAGTCAAGAAGACTGATTTTTTTAATTAAAAAAATGCACCATACACCTTTTTGAGAGAATCTTATATTTTATACAGTCCTCTATACTTTCGCATTGTTTGGAAGCTGTCAAGTGGAGTTAAAACGGGGCATCCTTTGCGATGCCTATTGTGGACCATGTGACACTCAGCATGTGTGACACTCGACATGTCAGCAGGGTGATCCCATCCTGTGGCATGCAGATCTTCTGCCTAAGGAATAAATGCATTATTAACACATTTCACTTCACACGTGGAGTGCTCTTGGGACTCTCGTAAGGGAGAAGGGACAGTGAACGTGGTCTGTGGACCTGACATTGGAATCTTGCTATTTGTAATAAAACTAAGTAAAAGACCGGGGTGCTCCATGTCACATGAAAATTTAGAAAGTGGTTCTAGATTAAGTTTAATTTGAATTTCCAGTTTTAACTAAAAATTTTTAGGATCCCATTTCTGTCTCCCTTCCAAAAGCCAAATCATGAATCTTCTGCTTCTAAAGCAAGTTGTGATTGGATCTCTTCAGATTGAGTGAGTTTTACAAATTGGACTTTGGTGGAAAATTTGTGAGTTGAATATATCTAGCTATCATAAAAATTGGAGTCCACATTGGTACACGCACAAAAAAGTTCCTATTAGCTTCACTAGAAATAAACAAACATTGAAAACAGCCCTGAAAATGGTTCTCTCGGGCCATTTAAAATTGGGCTTTATTTGGGCGAAACTTCAGAGAACTCTTTGGCACTTGTGCAGTGACATTTTTCATTGAGAAGAGTGTTTTCCTCTGCACAAAGGACCCCATCAGTGGGAGAAGGGCTTGGCCTGGCTCAGCTGGGTTGAGGCTATATGGATTTGAAGAGAATTTTTCACCCATCACTTAGCATCCTCACTGTGGAATTGACAACCCAGCGAAGGTGATTTCTCCTCTGCATTGATTGTGCCCTTGCTCCAACCTGTGAACTTTCAAAGGCTATGTTAAATCGTAGGTTTCCTGGGTCCACTTTGGTCTAATATTAGTCTACCAAAGATTTTCATACATCCTTCACAGGATAATCATTCTTTGTGTCATCCAGAAAGATGTTTAAACAATAAAACTTATTATCAAAATGTACTTAGTAACTTAGAAAGTGTCATTTTTATCTTAGCTCGCAGTCTCCTAAGTCATCCTATGGTGCATGCATTTTCCAGTCTGTTCTTTCCACGCTCAGGTTTGGTATTTTCTGTCACTGTGTCTAGTGTTCCGTTTGTGTTTGTTTTGCCTTTTGTCTTATGCGTTCTGCTGTTGAGACTTCCCGTTTGTTTCACACAGAAGCTGTTGTTCTATTTCTAAAATGTTATTTGGTTTTTTTCTATGTGCTGGGAAATTTTGTCAATTTCATTGATTATCAATGTTTTCATTTGTTTCATGTGTGTCTGCCATTGCCTGTCGAAACATTTTTACAATGACTGCTGTCCAGTTCCAGCTCCCTCATTCCAACAACTCCTGATGCCAGTGTTCGCATCTATAGAGAGTGGGTGGGTTTTTCCTTTTCTCAACCCGTTTTTTTCTGCTTTTAATGAGTGGTTTTCAATTAAAACCTGGATGTTTTAGGCATTCTGCTTTTAAGTCACTGAATCTTGCATAAATCTTCTCTGACATCATCCTAGCGGGAGTAGTGGGGGCTCCACCTCCTTACTACAGGCTGCCTGTGACTGGGAGCTGAAGCATCCCACCCTATTTCTACTGGTACTGGGATGAGAAGAGGTGAGCAGGGTGGGAATGCATCTCTCTGTTGGTTCCCTGCTGATGCCTCCCTTGCTGGAATGTGAGCAGTGCTACCACTGCTCCCCGGTAATGCTGATGTCCTTTCTTACCACTGGGTGGGGATGAGGTTCTCACCTCCTACTCAGCCTTCCCCGTTGCTGCCCTGGCCTTGGAGCTGGGCACCGCTTTACAGTTTGCCATCAGTAGAAGTCTTGGTTCCCCAAGTCTTTGTTGGTGTGTGTGTGTGTGTTGGGTGGTGGGAGATATTTCTTTCTGAGCATTTCATTGGAAAAGAATAGATTTTGTTTGTGTTCTACCCCGCTTGTTCAAGGATATTTGGATGGGGAGAGCACACTTTGCCTCCTTCCCACATTGGTGTTTCCATGTTACACCTTCATCACCAAGTCTGAGATAGACGACCTAAAAGGAAAACTTAGAACACAGCCCAACGCTATTCTTGAGTCCTGAGGTACTCAGGTCCCCTAGCTATTATTCAGTCCTCCTGTGATTGTTTTATCTGTAATCTAAGGGCCTTTCTGCTTCCCTTTTGTAGAAGTGTCTCATTGATTCTTTTAGATTCTTTAAGACACTCAGAGTTATATGGCCCACTTGGTGTGAGGCAGCCTAGCAGAGTGTCATTAAATGGATAGGTGCCGTTTTCTGAACAAGACATCAAAGTGGCAAAAAGGAACGGGTTATACTTGCTATTGCCTCGAGGAAACAGAGAAGGCAGCATAAATGGGAGTGGGCCCTAAAGAGTAGGGGCTGTTAGTGAAACCAGGAAAGTGATAAGAGATACTGGGCACTCCTTGGCAAATAAATAAATACACACACGCACACATGCACACACACATGCTTACTCACTCACTCTCCGAGGTTGGCAGAATTAATTCAGAGTCCATAGCTCTTGGGGGCTGCCAGCATATGAAAGGTGGCTTTATCCTATCTTTTTCTGGTGAAGGCTATTATGCAAAATGAAATCCCCTTTTCATGCTGGGAAGGTATTGGAACATGCCTTTAAACCAAACACTCGGGAGGCAGAGGCAGACAGATCTTTAAGTTTGAGAGCAGCATGGTCTAAAGGGTGAGTTCCAGGACATGAGTAAACCCTGTCTTAAAAAAAAAGTAGAAAGAGTAGGAAGAAGAGGAGGGAAGTGTTAGTTAGAAGAGAGAAAGGGGCAAGAGAAAAAGGAAGAGACTAGAAGGCTGGTGGACGGGAAGGAGAAGAGGGGAGAGCAGGACCAGGGAAGGAGGGGCAAGAAGGGGTAGGGGAAGAGAAACGAAGTCTGGACTCCTATGACTTCCTCACTAGCCAATCCCAGCGCCCTCTAAATCACCATTTCATTAAGCCTTCTCAAGTGTAACCTTCCCATAATGTATTGCTTAGGCTATCATTCTTAGTAATTTAAACATCTTAATCTTAAAGGCTTTCAAAAGTGCCAGAGAAAGACCATAATAGGAAGAATGCAAAGCTTCCGAGTCTGCAGAGCTAGTGAGTCTGAGGACGTCATGGACTGGTTGGTTGACGGGGCTGTGGGGGGACTCACTTATTCAAGGAGTTGGAATGAGGTAGATAGGGCAGACGTTTGTCCCCATGACTTTTTCTGTTATTAGCCACAGTCAACTTCTGTTCTGTGGGTACGTGCTTATCTACCAGAGGAACTGGCAACTTGAACTTTGAGACAATCTCACCGACTGCCCTTCATGTGGAAGCTTGTAACAGGAACAGGGTGATGGTAATGCATTTATATGCACTAAATAAAATTTTATAGTGGCTACGAAGCAGGGGTATTTGGAGAATGATTTGGGGCAGTCTAAACATTGTAACAGACAAAATATTTCTTCTCCAGGATATATGTGTGTCTACACTAAGAAATGTGGACTCGCTAATAAAACTTGAATATGCTGACTCCTGGCAGCTTTCCTAGGTGGCCATGTGTGCAGGGTGGGGCGGGGGAGGGGTGGGGTTCCCCATAGAAAACGATACTGAGTCCATATGCTGTTGACACTAAACCGCAGCTGCATGGTTGGAAGGAGAAAAAGAAGTAAAGTTCACTTTGGGTTCATGGAGTAAACACTGTCACCCTGTAAGCTGTGTCCTCTGGGGACACATGGGATCTTCATTCTCGTGTCTCTGATAGTCTAAAACCAGACGAAAGGTCACCAACTTGTAGCAACTATAGACACCTTCAGCGGGAGATTGTTAACATTTTTCTTTCCCACTATTTATCCTTTCCCCTGTGGCTAAAGAAAAAAAAGAATATTTAGAAACTGTATCTATTACCAGAAATTATTAGCACATGAAATATGTCTTAATTTCCTACAAATGTAAGAATCAACATGGATGCCACAGAAATCTACATAAAAAAGCTTAGCTTTTCTTCTGTTGCTTCGTATGGTTTTCTTGGCTTCTTCCTGTTTTGTAAAGAAACTTCTTATCATGTTAACGTATGACTGACTTTCACTTACTGCCGCTCTTCCCCAATGCTGTTTGAATTTAATTTTATATTCAAGCATAAATATCAGTTCAGGGAGAATTTCAAGGTTATAATAAGAATAATTAATACTTTGATTTAAATTTCTAATTCTATTATCTACCAAAAATTCAGAATTCAGCATCTGGAGAGATGGTTCAGCAGCTAAGAGCACTGACTGCTCTTCCAGAGGACCTAGGTTCACTCTATCTCCCTCACTGATGCTCACAGTTCTCTAACTCCTGGACTCCTGGGATCCAGCAGCCTCTTCTGGCCTCTGCATGTGTGCAAGCAAAACACTCATACATATAAGATAAAAATAAAACGAATCAGAATTCCAAAGTAGAATTTACTTCATCTTTCACATAGTAAAGATTCAGAACAGTATTATGCAAGAAGAAAACTGTTAATGCTAAATTTGTCTTAGAATATCCAGATATTTTTTCCACTATAAAAAATGTTTATGGAGGCACACTCAGCACTGAGGGACTGAGGCAGGAGATTCATGAGTTCAAAGTCAGCTTGAAATATATATAAAATGCTATCTGAAATCAAAACAAAGCAACAAGAAAACCAATCTGGGTAGCGGTGGTGATTGCCTTTAATCCCAGCACTTGGGAAGCAGAGGCAGCCGAATCTCTGTGAGTTCAAGGCCATACTACTCTACAGAGCTAGTTCCAGGGCTAAACAGACAGAGAAATCCTGTCTCAAAAATAAATAAATAAATATATAAAATTATAAAATGAAACTGTTCACAGCTATCACAGCTATAAATGGAACAATGTGCCACTTGTGGCAAAACGTTTAAGAATTAGAATATTGTGATGGAAAATTTGAAAGTATTTTGAACGAGACAAAATTTCTTAGTCTAATGGGTACATTTTATTGCTCAAATTTGCAGTTTTTAAAGATTTTGGATGACTCCTCTAATCTTGGATCTGTACCTGGACAATTTTACAATTTGATAAGCTACTTGTGTGTATTAAGTTGCAAACAGAAGCAAGGCTGTGAGTCCATGGAGCTTCCTGCACTTATTTCTAAGACATAGCCACTGTGTTATCAACAGCTCTCACATTATGTGTTATCAACAGCCCACATTAACACAGAAATCTGATAATATTTAGTTTGGTGTCTTATATTTAGTTTGGTGCCTTATATTATTAAAATATCTTAAATTCCATTGTCTGTAAATCTTTGAAGTGTATCTAAAATCTACCTGTCTATCTAAAATATATTTCTTTGACCTAATATGGTTACAAGTTTTATTGTAATAGGTGACTAACTATCAACCTGCATTTCTTTACTATTCTAAATAGTTTTAATAATAACTTTTAAGGACTAGAAATTTATATAACATTGTTAAATGCATAGGTATATTAAGTAGAAATGTATGTACAATATGTTCTAACAAAAATAGTCTTGAATTTGTATGAAAATATCTCAAACAAGAGTAGCAACATATATACAAAATAACAAAGTAACTTTAAATTAGTATCAATAAGCTAAATTCCATACCAGTGCAAAATATTTTGAGATTGATAGTTGGTTTTGGATTAAAGTAGATTCAATAATCTACCCTTTTATTCTCATGATTTCTATATCATATTCACTGTTTTGTTGCTTAGAAAGAGAGAGACCTTTGAATTTAACTTTTGTCTAACTTAATGAATTAACTTATTTTTTTTCTGACTATGACCAATAGCAACTTGTAACCAACCTGCTTTAAATGCTAACAAATATCCATCACCCATCTTTTTTAGTATATTGGTGTTGTTTTTTTCTAGATGGCTTTCTGTTGTCTGGGGGCACTGAATCTTTGGAGAAACATTGAGAAATCCAGGATAATTGTTAACACTTGGTTGTAGTATTCTGTGAGGCTGAATCATCTCAGCCAACAGCCTTGAAGCTGTTCTGGATGCTGGATTACCTGGGCCATCTGTTGTTATTGGTGTTTGGTCTCTTTGTTCTGAAAATACATAAACTTTTAAAGGAAACATACAAGTATAGAATATAGGGTATGTACAAATCAGTTAAAGATGATTTTTTATTATATATATATATATATACATATATATATAGTTATATGTTTGAGCAGTTAAAAATATATGTTATGTGTTCTATAGGGTTTTTTTTTTAGATTTGGTTGCCAGGGTTTTAGGGGGGTTTCCTCATCAAGGCTGATCCATATCAACCTGGAACAAATCCACAGCCTCTCATCTCCTGTGAATATAAAAGCAGAACCTCTTCTCCAAAGTAACATATATTTTGACATCCATTTTTGAAGTCAAGACATTTTTTAAAATATATAGGTTAGTTTAATCCAGCAGTTTTCATAATCCAATGTGTCTGAGCAGCTGTTGCTCTTTCATTAGCAATCAGAAAATCTAAAGACAACACAGTAACATACAGAATCCAGATTCTCTGTGTATGTCCCATCTTTATGCGACTTATTATATTTTTTATTACCTTAGTCCTTTTAAAAAACTTTAATATTATTATTATTGTTGAACTACTTTTTACTACTATGAACTACTATGATTGTCTCTACCCTTTTTCTTTTCTCTCCCAACTCTATTTAAAATTTTAAACACATTGTAACCGATTTAGACGGGTTTTTTTTTCCCCAAATGGATCTGTCTTTACTGAGCTTCTGAATTGTTTTTAATCCCATTAGCTGAATCTTAAACTGCTGTGTCAGCAGTATAACTCTAGTGCTTGGCATCAGGTGGCAAGCTCCTCCCACAGGCAGCCGCTGGGAGACAAGTCCAGGTACTGCAGTCAACACGACAGACAGGAGACTAGGAAACTGTGTTTGGTTCCTTTTTGTGTGTTTAAAACTTTTTAAGGCTTTCTCGGGTTTTATGTGGACGTAGGTGCTGGATGTGTGTGTGTGATGAATACATACAAGGCATGGCAGGATTCGTACATGGAAGCCGGAAGAGTGGGATGCTCCACCTTTAATAAAGAGTCACTGGACTTGGAGCTAGGGAGCAATCCCTAATTAACAGTTGGGTTAAAGAAATAAATCTGGTTGTGTCGGGCTATGCCTGGCTTTTCACATTAGTATTGGCGATACTGAACCCAGGCCCTCATGTTTTCTCAGCAGGTGCTTTTGCTCACTGAGCCATCTCCTCACATTCCCTGGAACAGATCTTATTGATCTGCTAATCTTAAATGACCGGGAGCAGGAACTTACTTCTAAAAAGAGAGCACTGTGAATCAAGAAAGGTGAATGCTTGACTGAAAAGTGAGTGAGGCTGTGAGTTTATAGGCATTCACAGGCAGCCAATACAAAATTTAACAAATAAGAAAAGTATTTTGCCCCATTTATTAAGTCACACATGAAACAATATATTTCTATGCTTAGCACATCAGCATAGATGCAAAGTTGTTACCATCCCAGCAAAAATGGGGCCCTGGACAGTCCTCTCTTGGGGGCTGTTACATAAATTGCTGTAGTCTATCTAAAAATAACCTGATGATTTGTTCCAAGTAATCAAAGCATAGTTCATAAGCTATAGCATGGATTTCAGTTCTTTGTTTGAAGGAGAGCATTGTACAATTTTAGAAAAATCAGGGATGCAGAATCTAAACAAATTGGCTCATTAGAGAAATTACAGCGCACTCACACAGCAGGGCATGGTGAAACAATCTGGCACTTGTTTTCATTTATCCATGTGGAAAGTTTTAAAACGCGTAAATATAAATGACAACTTCCTAAGTAGCAGTGGTTCGTTTTGGTGAAGGAGATAATAAACTACTTCCCCTTCTCCTCTTTGCCTCTGGGCTTTTCTGTTCCTCCCATTCACCCTCATTCCTCCTCAGTTTCTTATTGTGGAATATTAGTTTAAGATGTTACATTCATTGATGTTGTGGAATATTTGTTTAATGATGCAAAGGTGTATTGCATTCTTTTGTGTTGTATTTGTTTTACTCTGTGATGCTGTGTAACTTTGCCTGCCTAAAACACCTGATTGGTCCAATAAAGAGCGAAACGATGAATAACTAGATAAGAAAGAAAGATGTGTCACTGGCTGGCAGAGAAAACAAATGGGAGGGGAAATTTAGGGAAGAAGAAAAGAGGATGCCAGGGGCCAGCCACCGAGTCACACAGCTAGTCACGGAGTAAGAAGGAAAGAACAATATATAGAATAGAGAAAGGTAAAAAGCCCAGAGGCAAAAACATAGTTAAAGAGAAATGGGATAATTTAAGTTTGAAAAACTGACTAGAAACAAGCCAAGCTAAGGCCAGGTGGTGTAGGAGGTCCTTCTGCATTTGTGTTGATTTCATTGGTTGAATAAAGAAGTTCAAGGACCACCCACCTCCATCCAGGTCTAGTAAGGTGAGCATCCAAACTGCGATGGGAGGCGGTGGCAGGGAAGAGACAGAAATCTTTAATAAATAAATAATTAAATAAAAAAAAGAAGCTGCCTTGGCCTTTTGATAGGGCAGCCCTTAGATGGATAGAGTAGACAGAACAGAATTCTGGGAGGAAGAAGGCAGGCAGAGAGCCGAGCCACCCTGGAGCCACCGGTCATGAAGCTGCCAGGTCAGACATGCTGAATCATTCCCAAGTAAGACACGACCTCGTGGTGACATACAGATTATTAGAAATGGGTTGAATCAAGATGTAAGAATTAGCCAAGAAGAGGCAGATATAATGGGCCAGGCAGTGTTTCAATGAATACAGTTTCTGTGTAATTATTTCGAGTGTGAGGTAGCCAGGCAGTGGGACGCAGCCTGCCGATCTCATACAACAGCTGGACATTCATAAGTAAGAATAAGCCTCTATGAACTTATTTGGGACAAAGTCTCTTCTCTTGTACTGGCCTTTGACCTTCCTATTACTGCAACCCTTCAATACAGTGTCTCATGTTGTGACCCTAACCATAACATTATTTCATTATTACTTCATAACTATAAGTTTGCTACTTTTATGATCTGTATTGTAATGTCAGATATACAGGATATCTTATATACAAGCCCTGTGCAAAGGTCCTTTGACCTCTGAAGAGGTTGCCTGCAGGGCAATACTATACAGGCCACATATTTCTCTCAAGCCACAATGGCAACTGAGTGCTAAAATCATCTTCAGACTGGCTATCTCCTGAGCTGAGGATGCTGATGTTGTGCTGCTCCTTTCTTTGTAATTATGGAGATGGCCTGAAAAGAAGTGTTAATTCCAAGCTAGTGACAGAGCTACGGATGTGACTTTAGTTCTGCTACCCTGGAAAGAGAATGCTAATGAACTTCCCACTCAGTTTACCTTGTAGGATAAAAGATGTTTGAAGAATAAACACGGGTGATCTTCAGGATTTGAATGAACCCTGAGATTCCCTTCCTGTGTGAACTGTGTCTCAATTATTCCCATGCCTCCATGCCAGTCCAGAGAGAAGTCTATGTTGGGGTTTGGACCCTGACAGTTGTCACCGTTAAGTTGAGAGCTGCTGTTCTAGAAGTTATTGCCCTGGAAGTATAGGCACAGTGCTGCAAGAATTTCCCTAGGAGTTGATCACGCTATGTAATGGATGCTGTGTTAGGATCATTGTGAGACCTTCTTGGCCTCTCCTATAGTCATGTGAGTCAGTCTAGGTTGCTAGGCAAAGAAAGATGGTGTGAAGAGGGAGGCTGTACTGACAGCTGTCATTAAGACCTCACACAAGGGCAAGATCACCTCAGTCTCTCAGCAGCTCTAGAGGAGATGCTTCATGCCTCTTGCTGAGTGAGTAACCTCAGGATAGAGCACAGCAGAGCCACCTGGATGAGCACAGACTGTCCTCAGGATTCTGGGAAATGGATGTTGTTGTGTGACGCCAACACATTGTTGTTGTTTGTTGTGACCTTAATGAGATATGACATTCAATAGGTAACCCAAATCTATCAGAAGAGGGAGGAGAAAAGTGCCAATATGTAGCCTGTTTTCTTTTTAATTTTTTCATTTTGAAATTAAAATATTAATCCATTTTCTCTCTCTTATTCCTCCCTCCAACCCTCACTCTGTCACGCGCCTACTGACTGCTCCTCATGCTCTCTGAATACTTTTCTTCTATAGGAAGATTGGTAAGAAAAGTCAGAGATGTGGCTGTGTTCTCATTCGGAACCTTTCCTGTATTTCAGAAGCTGTTGTTGATGTTTCTCCAGTGGAGGGGGAAGGGAGGGTAAGTCATTCTGTGCTAAGCTTTTCCTTGTAAGAATATCTGCCTCTTCGAATATATTCTGAATGATGTGAATGAAATTAATTACAGTCCCATCAGGGAAACAACCTGGGGTCATAGTTTTAGGACATCTGTGCTTTTAAAACTCAGCCAGTGCCATTGGCAGGTAGGATCCCTCCCATCGCATCCAGGTCCTGTTGCACAGATCTTCCGGGTAGATGCTGCATAATTCCTAGGCTGGTGATGATCTTCCGAGAAGCACTTGACATAGACACAACGTCAAACAATTCTGTTTGTGCTTCCTTAAGTGTAGATGTTTATTCCAAAAAGAGACAATGCTGAGTTAAAAATCGAGACACAAGCCGCTTCCATATGGGGGCTGATTCCGTGTTCCTGTATAGACAGCGGCAGGATTTGTCCTAGGAGACAAATGTAAGGGAGAAAACTTAGGTGTTCACTGACACACGCACAGAACGAGGAGACGCATGCGGTGGTATGGTATTCCGCTACATGCAGCAACTTGAACGGACCTGGAAGAATCAAGGCCAAACAAAATAAAAAGATTCTCTATTGTTCCACCCAGATGAGACCTATCTAAATAAGTCATATTTGTAGATACAGATGTAGGTAGCATGGCGGTTATCTGGAGTTAGGGAAAAAGAACTGAAGAGCCATTCAATGCTCTGGAGGATGTACATTTTTGATACCTCTTGGCAGACAACGAAAATATATTTAATGCTTCTGAAACGTACTTTGCTTCAAATTAGCTAAAAAGCAGAACACTTTATGTTTTGTTTATGAAACTATCACTTATAAAACCATGATGGGAATAGAAGGATGGGTTGACATGATAGATGGTAAGTCCTGGGTGCCGGTGGAAAACATGCCAGATTGTTACTAATATGAAGCAAACAAGCAAACAATAAATTTCTTTCTACAAGATCAGTAAAATGCATACCTGTGTTAGAACATCAGAGCTGCAGAGCGTGAGCATGTTTAAAACTGAAATGGGGACACTCCTGTAGTAAGGAATTGTTCGCCCCCTGCTGGCAAATTTTGGAATTGTTCTGCTTGAAGAAATAACAGGATTGTAGGAATGAGAATGCAATGAGGGCTGCTGAGAAGCCAAGGACAATGGCACGGGGTTTTGATCCTACTTCATGTTCTGGCTTTGTGGGAGCCTAGCCAGTTTGGATGTTCACCTTCCTAGACCAGGATGGAGGGGGGGGACTTTGGACTTTCCACAGGGCAGGGAACCCTGACTGCTCTTCAAACTGGAGAGGGAGGGGGAGAGGAGTGGGGGGAGGGGGAGAGGAGTGGGAGGAGGGGGAGGGAAGTGGGAGGCTGGGAGGAGGCGGAATTTTTTTTTTCAATTAAAAAAAAGAAAAAAAATCAGGTGTGAGAAATGCAAATTAAAACAACTTTGAGATACAAAAAAAAGAACACTTTCAGTTAGGCATTCCTGTTACTAAAAAGTATATAGTTTTTATTCACTAAAATATTTCCTGTGGGAGCATCAGACTCCTAAATCCATCACCTGAAATCACTCACTCATGCATTCTTTTGCTCATTAAAGTAAACACACTTACCAGCCTTTATTTAAGCCCCACTATGTGTTGCAGTTTCAAAGAGACAACATTGCTATGAGCTTGAACTTATTTCCTAATAGAGGAATAAAAACACACAAGTCAGGAAATAAAATATTGTGAGATAATAAATGTGATAGAAGTCGCCTTGATCCTAGAGTATAAGGATTAGGCAAAAGGGAGTTAACAGGTCTTTCAGACGTATAATTAGTAAATTGGAGTTCTGCCCTTAGAATTCACTTAAAAAGAGGGTTTGTGTGTGTGTGTGTGTGCATATGTGTATATGTATGTATGGATGTATGTATGTGTGTGTGTGTGCATGTGTGTGTATGTATGTATGTATGTGTGTGTGTATTTCCATGTAATTTTATCATGTGCATATATCTGGAAATGCTATCATAACCAGGATGGAGAATTGTGCCCCCCACGTGTTCTCTGGGGCTAGCCCCCTATTCAAACACACCTCCTTCCTCCACCATTCTTGAATCCTGGGAACCGTCAGTACTGTGTAACACTATTCCTGGGAAGACATACTCAATTGTCTACTTACTCCAGAAAGGGAACTGATGAGCGACTGAGTAAGGATACCTCCAAGGTCCAACTTAACGAGCCTATGAGTTTCAGTAGGGTTACTTACAGGAGTGGAAATGATTCAAAGACAGCTCCATCACCCACAACCATTTCAGCATGGGTGACAGCTCACGACAGCTGGAAACCTGGAGCTGGGGGCACAACAGGCTGGAGACAGTCTCCTTGGGGTACTCTGGGTGGCCTCAATCACTCTCAGGTAGCTTTGACGACCTCTGCCTCTTGGCAGCTCAGCTGGTCACCGTTTCTTCCAGGGGGCTCAGCTGGTCTATCAAGGCATCCTACTGGAGTCCCTTGCAGCTTCTCTGTGTTTAAGGAATAAGGGACCTGGGGTATCTCATCAGTTCTTGGGGACTTTCTGAAGATTTGGGTTTTTACTTCCTGAGTTTCATTAGTTTTTTTTTTTACAAGATAGAATATTTCATATTCCCTGACAGCCCTCCGCTGTCTCAGTTTTCCAGCATCCTGCATCTTAGCGAACTTCCCTCTAAGGAGGAAGGGTTTAATCTCAGAAGAAACTGTCAGACAGCGGTTAGTCTGTTGGAAGATGAGGTTCTATCCAGGGATGACCTTTGATGCAGACGGATGTGGAAACTAAGCTTCATGTCAGTGCAGAGAATTCAGATATCATTCCAGGAACTTTACATAGATACACCATGTGACCTTTTGGAATTTGGTCTCACACTTGGCACACTTTCCTGCCATTGGTTCAATTGTGTGGTGCTGTTTTTTACCAAATAGCATTCTTGGCATGGGTGTACAATTTAGACTACTCATTCACCTCTGATGGACATTTTGAAAACTGTTTCTATTTTTAATCTGTTCCATAGAGAATGACAACAAGGTCCCCAGGCTTTTGTGTGAACATGATGCTTTTATTTGTGTGTTTAATGGCTGGGAGGAAAATTGTTGTGCTATACAGGAAGCAGATATGTAGATCTTTGTTTCGGAAACCAACTGTTTTCCACAGCAGTTGTAACATTCTACATGGTCACAGCATTCTACATTCATTCATTTTTCATTTTTACTTTTATAGGTATTTAGTGATATCTCAAAGTGGTAAAAATTTGCCCAATTTGCTAATGATATTAAATAGATTTCCATGGCTTTGTTTAATATCTATATATTATGCATTTAAAAAATATCTTAAATCTTTAGGAGTGGCTTAAATGTTTTATTTCAGATTCTAGATAGGGATACTTCATCATCTTACAAATATATTTGCACCCTGGGTGTCTTATCTTTTAGACTCTTAAAGTAGATCTTTTTCAGCACAAATATTTTAAATTTTAGCTCATTCTAACTTGTTTCTCTTTTCTTTTCTTTTTCTCTTACGAATTACAGTGTTGAATCAGTCAAACAATTTTCCAGAAAGTCCTCGATTGATGTGGGAGTCCCCTCTGTGTGCTGTTATTACCATTAATGAATAAAGAAACTTCCTTGGCCTGTTGATAGGGCAGAACTTAGGTAGGCAAGGAGACAGAACTGAATGCTGGTTGGGGGGAGGGAAGAAGGCAGAGTCAGAGAGACACCATGGAGCCACCAGAGTCAAACATTCAGAATTTTACCTGGTAAGCCACAGCCTCACGGCAATACACAGATTAATGGAGATGGGTTAAATTAAGATGTCAGAGTTAGCCAATAAGAAGTTAGAGCTAATGGGCCAAGCAATGATTTAATTAATACAGTTTCTGTGTAATTATTTTGGGACTAAGCTAGCTAGGTGGTCAGGATGAACAAGCAGCTCCCTCCCTGCAACAAATGGGCCTTCCTCCTACATTAGATTCTAAGGATTTTTATCTGTAATTTCAAAACTTTAAAGTTTGGAGTTATTTTTTGAACCATGTGTAAGGTTTAGCTCAAGGGTCATACTTTTCCTTATGAATATTGAATAATTCTACTACTGTATTTTAAAAAGTTTTTCTCCTTCCACTAACTTGCTTGCAGGCCTTTGTCAAAAATTAGTTGAGTCCATTTCTGTGAGGTATCTATTCTGTTCCATCAGTCTGTGTATTTATCTTGCCACGGATTCTGTACCTTTGTGTTGGGTCTTAAAAGGGAGTAGAGTGAATCCTCTCAATTTATGTTTTTATATTTGCTTAAGGTAATTTAGTTCTTTTGTTGATCTTTACAAATTCCAAGATGCTACTGTCTTTTTCTAAACATACATTTTGCTGAGACTTGACAGAGATAGAGGACTGCCGTGGACTCATCCTACTATATGCTGTGAAGATGTGTTTGTCTCATTGTTAATAAAAAGCTCACTTGCTGATGGCTAGGCAGGATAAGGCTAGGTGAGACCCAGACTAAGGGAATGCTGGGAAGAAGAAAGGCAGAGTCTGAGGAGTTTTAAGATAGATGCCAAAGAAGCAACACAGTAAGTTCAGAGACATGATAAATGAGCCTTGGGGCAGCATATAGAGTAATAGAAATGGGGTTAATTTAAGTTGTAAGAGCTGGCTGGAAACAAGCTAAGCTATTGACTGAGCATTTATGATTAATATTAATTCTCTATGTGGTTATTTGGAAGCAGCTGACAGGAAGGAGAGAATGTCTGCCTACAGCTGACAGATAGAGATACTTTATAGTCTATATTATAAGTATATAATATACTTTATATTCTATATTATATTTATATTCTATAATATAAGAGCACACTTGTAATTCATATGGAAGAAAGAAATAGGGCACTTGATTCTTGGAACCATTGGAGTGCATTTGTATTTTCCACTATACAAATAAATATGGATGTGTGCAATGTAAGTCTTCCAGCCAGTACACATTGCTAACTGATTATTTGGAGTTAATCTTTAACCTAATGGTAACCTGGTTCAGGATTAGGAAGAATCAAGACTCAGAGGCCAGCCTGAGGTGACCTGCATAGGGATGGATAATAAGGAGGGAAAAGTGCAAGAAGAAATAAGGAGAAACTCACTGGCATGATGAATCCCAAAGACAAGATGGGCCTCCTGACCAGAGGGCAAGGCCAAACTTTGTTCTGCTGTCTTATAAAGCATGCTATTGGGAGATGACCGGAAGAAGTCACTCTTCCCCACCTGGCTGCCAGTCCCCTGAGTGAAGCACAGCTCTCATCTGCACATCAGCTTTGTACTGACAAGCATCAGGGGGTTCTATCCTGGCTATAACTAGAATGAAAAAGATGCCTGTGTCCTTGTCCATGCTTTGTCTCTTTAAAGATGGGAAGTGTGATAAGGGAGAAAAGGGAAATCAAAGTCATACAGGTTAGGAAAGGAGAAATGATACTAACTTTATAGATACCATGATTGTCTGTGTAGGACGAGGCCACTTGTTCATCCTGCCTGCCCAGAACCAAAATAGTCACACAGAAATTGTATTAATTAAATCACTCTTTGTCCCATTAGCTCTAACTTCTTATTGTTTAACTCTTATATATTAATTTAACCCATTTCTATGAATCTGTGTATCTCCACATGGCAGTGGCTTATCGGGCAAAGATTTGGCATGTCTGACTCTGGCTGTTCCATGGCATCTCTCTGACTCTGCCTTCTTCCTTCCAGCATTCAGTTCTGTCTTCCCCGCCTACCTAAGTTCTGCCCTATCAACAGGCCAAGGCAGTTTCTTTATTCATTAATGATAATCATGGCACACAGAGGAGACTCCTACACCACCTCCCCTTTTCTGTTTAAATAAAGTGACATATAGCAAAACAGGTATCAAGCAAGAATTACAGTTACAATATTTATATCTACTTTATCTTTTATCATAACTAGGGAAGACTATAACTATCTATCTATTCTTCAACTCTATCAAAGACTCCAGAAGGATATATTATTACCTAAGTAAGCAGGAGGCACATTGTTAGCAACTTCCAAAACTCTAGAATTGACAGAGATATCTCACTGCCTGGACAATCACCCAAAGTTCTTCTGTACCACTGGGGCATCCATCTTCAGCCTACAGGCCCATAATATCCACCAGACTTTTCCATGAATCAGGAAATTTCAAAGACAGTTCTGCCTATATTAGCAGTTTTCCAGTCACTTACTTCTGTATCCGGCAGAGTTTTCTTGCTGATTCTTTCATGAAGCAGGAACACTGAAGGATTGTCTCAACTTTAGTCAAGTTCAGAAGTCATTTTTCTGTGAATCCTGCATATCCAGTTCATCTAACAAACTCCATAAGGAGCCTCTTTGAAGCCCATCTTCCTCTTGAAGTAGCTTGGTGCTGCCAGGAGCAGATGTGTCTCATGTCATGAAAAGTCCTAAGTTATTAAAACATTTTAAATGCCATAGTCTGAAGGTTTCTGAAAGATCTGAAGAATACCTACCTATCTGAAATGCATCTCTATACACCTAGAAAATCTGACTAACATGACTACAAGCTTGACTATTACAAATGTGTATCTATTAACTTATATTTCTTAATTATACATTACATTTTTAAATGAGCTACACAAACACAATACCTTAATCAAGATCAGAAATACATAAACATATAACAAATTGACCTTAAATTTGTATCAATAAACCAAGGTCCATACCAATGCAAATTTCTATATTCCCACTTAAATGTAAACAAACATTTATAGACAATATTTGGGGATATGGGCATAGTTATTTCTTTCCAAACTGCTTCCTGCTTGGACAAAGTATTTTCTTTGTGAGGGTGTTCACAGAAGTCTTTCATGGGGTCTTGTTCTATGAAATCATATTGGTCTGGAATCTATGGATATAGGTTCTCATCTTCTGTGAAACAAGAGAAGTACTTCTTTTCCAAAAAACCATATCCTTAGACCCAAATTCTGAAGTCAAGATACCTTTATAATATACATGCTGGTTTAGCTTAGTAGCCTATAAAATGAAATGTTTGTATTTAGCTCCTTCACAGTTAAACAATTTAAAGAAAACACAATAATATACATAATCCAGACTCTCTGTGAATTTTCCATCTTTATGTGGCTTATTTTCCTTTATTCCTTTTAATCTATGATTGTCTATACTCTGTCTCATTAAAGACATTTTTAAATGATATACTTCTTTTTCAGCTCTCTATACTCTTTTTCTTCTACATTTATTTCTACATACATTTGTCCAACACTATGACACATTTAGAGTTCTTTTATGTCTGAATCTGTCATTATTGCATATCTTTAATTATTTTCTAACCAGAAGCAGCATTTCTTTTCTTTTTTTATTTTATTTTATTTTTTGGTGTTTTGAGACAGGGTTTCTCTGTGGTTTTGGAGCCTGTTTTAGAACTAGCTCTTGTAGACCAGGATGGTCTCGAACTCACAGAGATCCACCTGCCTTTGCCTCCTGAGTGCTGGGATTAAAGGCGTGTGCCACCACCGCCCGGCCAGAAGCATTTTTTAAAACGCTAAGCAGCTTGGTCTCAGTGGTCCTGGTTGCTGGCTCTGCCCCTCTCAGACTTTAAATATGGTAGAGATAGTCCACCTCAGCTTTAGAACTGCCAGGTAGGAGCCATCCTCACCACCTAAACTCTAAGCAGTACCATGCAGCATATAAACCCCCACTTTTTTTTCTGAGTAAAAGCTAAATCCGTCATGCAGGACATTGCATGGCCTGGAAATATCTCTGTGTATGGTGGCAGGAATACGCCATGCGCTCCTGCTTGTGCATGCCTAGCAGTCCTGATCCTGCTGCCTGCCCAGGCAGTTGGGAGGGAGGCACTGAACTGGTCTCAGCTACTTTCCTTCCAACCCCAAGTGGGCACACAAATGCCATTGAAATGCTTCATAGCTGGAGTTTGCACTGGCAGCATGGCCCAGGAAACTGCGTTTTAAAATGGCATGGCTTTTTTCCGGCTAAGGCTGAGTCAGACAAGCTTCTCTATAAGGAGCCTTGCCTCTGCTTGCTTCTAGCAAACAAAGCCCATCCAAGAAAATTCTGCTAGTAAACCATGCTTGACTCTGTTCTTTTGTCTAGAATTAATTTTTAAGCTTTCTCTGGTTTTACATAGATTTAGTCCACCACGTTGACACATCAAATGTTGCAAGGAGCCAGCTGCTTGTTTGCCCTGACTGCCCAGAACTGAAATAATCACAGAGAAATTATATTAATTAAAACCCTGCTTGGCCCATTAGCTCTAACTTTTTATTGTCTAACTCTTACATATTAATTTAACAAATTTCTATAATCTATGTATTGTCACATGGCAGTGGCTTACTGGCAAAGATTTGGCATGTCTGACTCTGGCTGTTCCATGGTGTCTCTCTGACTCTGCCTTCTTCCTCCCAGCATTCAGTTTTGTCTTTCCTGCCTACCTAAGTTCTGCCCTATCAACAGGCCAAGGCAGTTTCTTTATTCATTAATGATAATCACACCACACAGAGGAGACTCCCACATCATGTCTGTGCTCACAAACCCCAATGAATTAGCAAAATATAAACCACTAAACCAGTGGTTCTCAATTTTCCCAGTGCTGTGACTCTTTAATACAGTCTCTCATGCGGTAGTGACCCCCAACCATAAAATTATTATTGGTTATTTCACAACTGTAATTTTGCTACTGCTATGAATTATAATATAAATATGTGTGTTTTCAGTGGTCTTAGGTGACCCCTGTGAAAGGGTTGTTCGACCACCAAAGGGGTTGCGATCCACAGGTTGAGAACCACTGTATTAGAGCTACAGAAAGACTTAAGCAAGGTCTCAGACTATAATATCTTACTGATGCAGTGAACCCCTGTGTCAACTTAGGGAGCGATGAAATCTTTGCTGGGTCAATGGTCTGTGATTCCATCTGATTCACGCTTCCTTTCATCAGTGTTCTGTGGTTTATTAGCATATTCCTCTTTAATAGATAGCTAAGTTCTCTTTTTCTTTCAGCAGTTGTATGAAGCATTATGGTTGAAATATTTGTTTCAAAGTGTTCATTGCTGGTTTATAAAATTAAAATGAATTTTGGTAAATTTGTGAAGCACACTTAACAAAAACTCAGAAAGAGAAATTGGGGTTCAATCTGAAGATCTGAAAAGCAAAGCAGCCAACCACTGGCTTTTAGTTTGACCTCATCCCGAAATGGCAATCCTGCCTCCAGTAATCTCAGAATGAGACTGTGTCTGAAAGCTGTCTCTTCCCATTTTACAATCTTCTCTAGATCTTGGATTAAAGGTCCGCACCACTAGGATTAAAGGTATGCACCACCTGGTTTTTATGGCAACCTGTGTGGCCACTGGGATTAAAGGTGTGTGTTACCACTGCCTGGCGTAAGGCTGACCAGCGGGGCTGTTTTACTCCCTGATCTTCAGGCAAGCTTCATTTATTAAAATACAAGTGAAATGCCTCTACAAATTTGTCTTATATTCCACAACCTTGCTAAACACATTTTAGTTCCAGTATTAGGATAGTTTTGTGCAATCTGAGTGAGGTTTTCATGTAGATACTCATGCCATTTGCAAGTGAGAGAATCTTCTAGCTTTTCATTTTCTAATGTCTATGGTCTTGTTTCTTTGCTTTACTTGACTGTGCTGACCATAACGCATGGAGCACTGTGAAAAGCAGTAATGTTCCCTGGGTCTCGGCCCCAGCAAGGAGACATTACATCTCATCAGAAACAGCAGGGTTTTCTTGGGTATTGAAACTGTTAGTATTCTCTAATGGTAAAATCAGGCTTTAACATTTTAATGTGCCCATCACCATAACATATAAGAAACAATATTAAATTTCTTTTCTGATAATGATTTCCTTTTTCTGGCATAAATGCATCCATTGCAGGACTGGCAATATATCTTCATGGTAGAGCCTTCACCTAGATAAATGATGTTATTCTCAGGAACACACACGCACACACACACACACACTCACCAAGTGCATTTAAAAATCACTTAGAAAAATAATACAAAAATTGTAATTTGGGAAAATTTTTACGGTAACTAAATTATTTATAATTAATTTTTACCTTGTAATTATGTGAAAATTAGTGATCACATTCATAATTGCTTCTGTGATGATCTCTGCACCTTATTTTGAGTTTGATTTTTTTCCACCCATGTTGTAAAGTTCTCATCTTGAGGGAAATAAAAACATCAATTCTAGTTTGTCCTTACAATTGTATTTGAGGTAGAATTGCAAATCTATAATCATTTTGCCGAACCCTAAGCTCTCATCTGATTGTTGATGTGCAGTGGACGGTATGGTACCTTCACAATACCATTGCATTAGTGAAATCCCACCCTTCATAATGGTTGGCTTAGGCAATCTTAGGGTATTGGAGCTAGTGTGATTGTGAACTACACACACACAGGTACCACATGAATTTCTTGGGAGACAAGACCTAGGGCTGCTCATCTGACCACCCTGTGCTGGATCTCAGTACCGAGGAAAACATCACATAGAGGGAACTGGCATTCTTTGTATCTAAAGGCTCAGTCAAGTCTGGGCCTGTCCATGGACTTCTCAATGGACTTCTCAACATGCATGTGGAAGCGTTTGGTAGGACCATCGATGGATTCATTCACTAACATGTCAGAACTCTTGTTCATAGTTGACACAGGAAAGGACAAAGAACTGGAAGTCAGTGCTGCTTAAGATTCTGTTGTTTCTCCAGATACTTGGTCCGTCTGTATTACTGCTTTTCACCCAGCAGGTGGCAGTATGTGATTATGAGAAAAACAGTAACAGGCATCTGCGCTAACTCCAAAAGCATGCTGAATATTCTATGCCATCTGGTTAGAGACTTTGATTTTGATTTGGATCTCAGGCTAACTTCTCTTTTAGTTGGCACCCTAAGGTGGTGAAGTATCACATGATATCTGAGCATAAACAAATTTACACTAGAGATAAATTTGGTCTTGCTGCCGGAAGTCACACTTTCTAATGCCTTTCAGTACAGCCACATTTGGGCACGTCGAATACAATCTCTATTTTGGATTATCTTATCATTGCATGTTGAATACAATCTCTATTGTATTGTTTTGGGTTATCATTGGGGGAACAAGTCTACAATTCTTGCTATTTACCTCCACTTAACTGCCTAGTCCTCTCCTCAGATTAACAACTTCCAACCAAAGAGTCCTGTGCTAGAGTTCTGTACTGGAACACTGTGCCAATTGGTGAACTGTCAGATGTGGCAAGCTTGTGGTCTTCAGATGGCTAGTCTGAAAGGGAAATCACTTGCAATACCTATATCTCACTGCCGCGAACTAATATTTCCCCCTACTTGAACAGGCTATGAAGCACTTCCCAATATTCCACTGAATCCCACATTCTTCCGTTCTCCCTTAACATGCCCCGTCTCCATGGGCACCATCCCACAGATGCACAAACCTTCCATTATTGCACGCCACGAAGCCCAGTCCAAACCCACCTGGTCCCTCAGTGACACAGAATGTAATCGCTTTGCCACAATTGCTTCTTCCCAAATGCGTTTTTATGTCATAAAGTTAAATACTCTTGTTCCATAGTGTACAGTTCTCAAAGGTTGCGTGACTAGACAGTGCTGTGTGTTCCTGAAGGGCTTTGCGCCCTAAGTCTGAAACAGGGTGGTGATTTTAGGGGTCATGGTAGTTCTTGGCACCTACTAGATGCTCATTAAATGCCTGAGGCCTTGATTTACTGCTGCAGAACAACTTCTCAGTTCTGGTATATTCTACCATCTGATTCCAACTAACTTATTAATATTATTTTTTATTTTTATTCATCTTGTTCTATTTGATGCATTTTACTGCACCCTGTGACCTTGGTGTGCCCTCTGTCTCCTTCATGTCTTCTCCACTCCCATCCCTCAGCAGTCTTCCATTTCTCTAGAGAACAATTTTCTCCAGAGCCTTCAAACGCTGCCACTCTAAGTAATCTGATCTTGCCAGGCTAGGAGCCTTTAAATTTGTCAATCAGCTTCTAGAGTTCCATTAAAGGGGGAAACTGAACTAATCCACTGTGGTTGACAAGACCGCAGGAGGAATGCTGGAGTTCATGAGGAATATTCTGGGGCTTGCCAAAGTTCCTCCCTTGTTCAGACCAAACAGGATCGTGATTGATGGCTAGAGATTTCGGATGTGGGACATGCTGAAGCAGGTCAGGCAAGTCTGTGGAGGCCTAGTTCTGTCTATTTAAAGTGGTTGTCTCTTTGGCAGCACTCCCCGGAGGCTAGTGGACTGTGTGTGCTCTGATCCCTATCAAAGGTGCCCTTGACATCCTGTAGTCCAGGTTTGTTAGCTTCCCTTATAAAAACCATGTTTGGAAAGGTATCTCTTGGGAGGAATTTTGGTTTGAAACTGGAAGAAAGGAGGCCTGAAACTTAATTGGAAGCGAGATAGATCAAGGAGGGGAAGGCAAGGGATCAGGAGGGGAAAACGTCTTGTGAGAGTAAAAATAGTGGGTTTTGAGGTGGCTAGTCCTTTCATTAGCTGACTTCCCGTGTGCACTGGCTTGGTCCCCCAAGGGTGGGTTGGAGTCATTGATGCTTCTCCCCAGCTGCTGTTACCTCTTAGGCAGCAGATTCCAGGAAGAGTGAGGAAGTTTGTTTTGGGAAAGCTGACCTAGCGATCATTTATCAAGAGCTCCTTGAGCCCTCTTGTGGACCAGGAGTAGCGGCAGACACGAGGCGGTGTATTGGGTGGATCTCGAGGCACATGTAAAGTTTGTGTCTTTGTCGTTGTTATTTTGGGTGATGTGGATAATTTTCATTGTTGGAGAAGTCAGACAGATTTAAGGAGAATGAGAAAAATTGTTTTCCAGTAAGAAGGGGACAGCCATGTATGCATGTTTTGCCTAGATCATTGGCTCTCAACCTTCCTAATGCTGGAACTGTTCAATATAGTTCCTTATGTTCTGGTGACCCCTCAACCATAAAATTACTTTTGCTTCAACTCCAAAGCTGTCATTTTGTTACTGTCGTGAACTGTAATGTGAATATCTGTGTTTTCTGAAGGACTAAGGCAACTCCTGTGAAAGGGTCATTCACCACCACCCCCAAAGAGTTGTGACCCACAGGTAGAACCATTGGCCTAGCTGTGTGTGCATGTAGTGTCCAAAGAGCCCAGAAGAGGGCCTTGGATTCCATAGTACTGGATGGACAGATGGTTGTGAGCCAACCATGTGGGTACTGAAAATCTAGTTGGGTTCCTCTGCACAAGAAGCAATTGCTTTTAATCACTGAGCCATCTCTCTAGAGTCTTAATATATTTTATAAATTAAAACTGTGAACTCATCTTAGGACTTGTCCACAGGTATTCTCCTCAGCCTAGCTCAGAAATACATGTCTCCAAAGAAACTTCCACATTACTTTAGACCAAAAGGCCTAGAGCATATAGCATTTTAGGAATAACTTTTATATTAATGCCTTGACTTAGGTTTCTCAGACTGTATAGGTAATACTATTTCAAAACTCAGTCTGCTTTATAAGGTGACCATAATCCTCCACCCCTGTTGGGAGAGGCTGTTTGTTCATTAGTTCCTGGCTGCCCAGACTTCCGAAATAACCACACAGAAATCTGTATTAATTGCAATACTGTTTGGCCAAAAGCTTAAGCATATTTCTGGCTAATTCTTATATCTTAAATTAACCCATTTCTATTAATCTCTGTATTGCCACATGGCTGTGACTTACCGGGTAAAGCTCCATCTCCAGCGTCTGTCTCCAGTGGGCAGCTACATGGCTTCTCCATGACTCTGCCTCCTCTCTCTCTCTCTCTCTCTCTCTCTCTCTCTCTCTCTCTCTCTCTCTATCTCTATCTCTTTCAGTCTGGCTTTACTCTGTTAAGCCATTGGCCAAAAGCAGCTTCTTTATTAACCAATGAAAATAAAACATATTCACAGCATACATCACCTTCCACATCACCTTCCCTTTTCTGTTTAAATAAAAAGGAAGGTTTTAACTTTAACAAAGTAAATTAAATATAAAAAACAGTTATCAAGCAAGGATTATAGTTGCAATATTTATACCTACTTTATCTTTTATCATAACTAAGAAAAGCTATCTGTTTTTTAACTTCATTAAAGACACCAGAAGGATATAATATTACCTTAGTAACAGGAGAAGTGCATTGTAAACAACTTTCAATACTCTAGAATTGATAGAGACATCTTGCTGCCTGGATGGTCACCCAAAGTTTTTCTATATCACTAGAGCATTCATCTTCAGCCTACAGGCCCATAGTATCTTAGACTTTCCCATGAAGCAGGAAATTTCAAAGACAGTTCAGCCTATATTGGCAGTTTTTCAGTCATTTTCTTCTGTGTCCTGCAGAATGTCTGACTTTCTGACTCTTTCATGAAGCAGGAATCCTGAAGGACCATTTCACCTTTAGGCAAGATTAGCAGTCATCTCTTTGTGGGTCCTGCATGTCCACCTCACACAGCACAACATCAAGCAGTTAGGACAAGAGCAATCTCTTGCCCAAATGGCTAGCAAACGCTATAAGAAGCCTCTTTGATGTTCATCATCCTCTTGAAGTATATTGGTACTGCCAAAAGCAGACATGTCTCATTGTCATGAAAACTCTAAGTTCTTAAACTATTTTAAATGCCATATTTTATCAGTCTTTGAAAGATTTGAAGAATATCTATCTAACTTAAATACATCTCTATATATCTAGAAATCCTAACTAATATGACTACAAACTTGACTACTATTGATGACCATTTATTAACCTGTATTTCTTAATTATACATTACATTTTTAAATGACCTGCACAAACGTAATACCTTAATCAAGAACAGAATATATATATATATATATGTATGTATGTATATAAATTGATCTTAAATTTGTATCAATAAACCAAGATCCATACCAATGCAAAGTATCCGTCTCTATAGCATATATATCCCCCATTAAATGTAAACAAACATTTATAAACAATATTTGGGAATTTTGGCATAGTTCTTACCAAACTGCTTTCTGCTTTTTGTTGGGTGAAGTATTTTGGGGCGTGTCTTTCGGGGGGGTCTTGGTCCATCAACCCACATTAGTCTAGAAGAATTCCACAGGTTCTCCTCTTCTGTGGAAACAAAAGAATATGCCAATTTGTTGGGAGAGGCTGTTTGTTTGTTAGTTTATGGCTGCTCAGACTCCTGAAATAACCACACAGAAATCTGTATTAATTGCAATATTATTTGGCAATAGCTTAAGCATATTTCAGTTAATTCTTATATCTTAAATTAACCCATATCTATTAATTTGTGTATCATCATGTGGCTTACTAGGTAAAGTTTCATCCCCAGCGTCTGTCTCCAGTGGGCAACTACATGGCTTCTCCCTGACTCTGCCTACTCTTTCTCTATATACCCCTTTCAGCCTGGTTTTACTCTGTTAAGCCATTTGCTGAAAGCAGCTTTTTTATTAACCAATGGCAATAAAACATATTCACAGCATACATCACCTTCCACATCACATCCCCATCCAGACCAAGCAATATTTCCCCTTTATTTGTTGAGTAGATGCTCTAACTCATTCTTTCCATGAAGATGTGGTGAAGCAGGAGTTCTGGCTTTATTGGAAGAATGACCATGGTGTGGTGGCTAAAGATTCATCTTTACCTGTTATACTTACAGTTTCCTATTCTCTGCTCACAGGAATGCTAAATTTCTTGTTACGTACACGGAAAACCTTCCAGGGTAGCCCCAGTGTTGCTTGGCACTCACAGTTACAGGGTTTTCATTATTTTGAAGGTACTGTAAACATCACATCATTCTTTGAGAGCTCATGATGTTTAAAAATTATTGATTATATCTTGTCTGCCATATCTAGACTTGAGGTTTAAATCTGTTCAGTATATCTGGAGCTCCAAAATGAAGTCCATCCAGAAGATGTATAATGCTAAAGTGGTCCTTAGCTCTACCCAGCATCAGAGTGGTGACATATGTACTTCCCTAGTTATTGAACCTTTCAAAGAGTCAGACACACATGATGGAGTCCTGCCTGAGTTTCTCTGAGACAGAAGCAAGCAATCTATTTCAGGGATGTCCTATATCAAAAGTTTTTACTGTGCAAATACAAGTTAATTTCTTGGTTTTCTGTGCAATCACTTTAGCCCATTTGCATTTGTTAAGCTGAACCAGCATCTCTTTTTGGAGGCCTTGCCTTCTCCTGCAAATCATTCAAGAACTTTTCCAAAAAATTCCTTTGTCAAATCCTTTCCCAGCCCCAGCAGAGAGCCCGAAATTCCTTCAGGGCAGCTATACCAGTCTATGCCACCTGGCGTCACTGTTGAACATAGGTTCTGTGGGTTCAGGAGCTAACATTTGGTGTTTTTCTTTTATACTTGGAGGCAGGTTCATTCAGATAAGCAAGGTTACACTTCCTTAGTTCAGTCCAGATTTCCAGCAATTGTATCCTAAGGCTACATCTGTATAGCTGGTCCCAAGGGCCTTTTGGCCTCAGCCACCCACAGTGCCAAAGGATCCCTGTATTAGTCATATTCTCTTTCCTTCTTGCCATTCAATAGAGTTTAGATTCCCATACCTCTGTGAATATGAAACTTTCCCTGTCCTTCTTTCTTCTTTCTTAACACTAATTAAAAACATTCATAGATAGTTTTTATGGATAATGCCTTACCGTTCCACAATGGTTCCCCATGTGGGAAGCAATGGAGCCCAAAAGGAAAATGACTTTCCCCAAAGAGTTCTACAAGTTGATAAAAGAAACTTGACTGTCTGGAGTACCACCAGGCCTTTGAAACCCAGGTCTTGCCACACAGTAAGCAGTTAGGTGTAAAAAAAATCCTCCTATGTATCTGCCTACATCCTTGCCCATTCAAGTGTGGTTCCCCACAGATGTTCTGCAGCACTAAACTAATCTTGGTTTTGAAAGTGTCATCAGTATCAAACACACCAGTGATTCCCTAGTGTGCTCCCTAGACCCCCAAAGTATTGGCCATATCAACAAGGAATGCAAAATCTCAGATTCTATCCAAGAAGCATGGACCTCTGTGGGGAGGTGGAGGACACTCATCTTCCTTTTAACAAGCTGTCCTAGGATTTGGGTGAGTAGTTAAGTCTGAAAAACCCTTCTAATACAAACAACTTCTTACCAATGGTTCTCCCTGGATGCAGTGCCTATGGTCATTAGATTTTTCAAGGTACTATAGTTTTCTGCAATTTGAGAAATAAAGTAAATTCTCTGAGAAATAAAAATAAAAATACTTAGTAGAATCAACAGTGTTTTTTTTAATGTGGTATACAAAACATTATTTCAATTGTTCAAGTAATTTGAATCCTTCAAATTATCTGAAGTGGGTAAAGCCTTTGAAAGTAAGTATACACTTGGTTTCTGTTTCTTAGTTCTTCATTCAACTTCTCTGATGGCAACTCTGTAGGTGTGGGTTCAAAGTGTGAGGAAGACAACACAGGCATTTCAGAGCCACCTTCAGATAACTATGAGATGCCAGTGGAATCTATGAGAAAGAGAAAGGGATTCTGTTGCATCAGATTTTTAGTGAGATTCCTTTAAAACTAAAGGTATATTACATAAAATGAGATAAACAACTCCCAAAAGATATGTAATCCCATTTGTCTTTTGTGACAGTGTTGTATTTTATTTCTATTTGCTTAAAAATGTATTTATTTGTTGTGTGTATTAGTCTTTTATCTGTGTATGTATGTGTAGCTAGTGCATAGCTGATAGAAGTCAGAAGAGGGTATCATATCTGGATCCAGGCTTCAGATAGTTGTGAGCCACCATGTGAATACTGGGAATCCAACCCAGGTCCTCTGTAAGAGACATAAGTGTTCTTAACCACTGAGTCATCTTCCTGGCCCCATTTCTATCTTCTTGTTCCTGTTCTCTTCCTTATGTGTTCACTAATATAACAAGTTTAAATACCTGGGAAACATAAGGTGGAAACTTAACACCAATAATAACAGTGCATTTACTGAGTGCTTGTATCAGCTCTTTTGTTTTTGCCTCACACATAAGAAAATGCTTAAAATAACCCAGTAAACATAATGCAGAATTTGATATATTGATTCCTAAGGCATTCGTTGTTTTTTCTTCTACATATGAGTAAACTGAAGTTCAGGAAGTGTAGTTTTCTCACACTCTGGTTACTGTGGGTCCAAATTTAAATGTGTAAAGTCAATGAAGTAGGAGCTATTGACTGTTCCCATTGCACGACACAACCTTTCTGAGAGGTAGCACTACTAGTGACTGTTGTCTTTGGATGGCTATTGCCATGGAAAGCATATTGGTACCCTTGCCTACAGTTTACAGTTCTGGAGATTGGTAAAGTCACTCAGGCTTCCTGCCAGTCCATGTAGGCACACGGTTAATACAATTATTCCTTGGTTATGAGAAGTCCAGATTTGCTATATTTGAATTGAACTTAAAAGCTGACATTTATGGGGAAAGTTTTCATATAAGAGAAGCTATTTTGGGAATTTATTAATCCCTGTTCTCTTGTAAGACTTAAAGTGCAGGGAGCCCTGTTGATTTATTTGGTCTCAGTTGCTTAGAAGCCGTCGATGGCCAGCGCATGACTTCTCAGCTATACAGTTGCCTCCTCAAATTAATATTTATTGCTTGGTCATGAGCCCATGTGATAGATGAACCCACAGACACTATTGGCATTTAGTCATCTGTTTTTGTTACCTCAGTGAGGACTGGCACATCAGGAACATGAGAACCTGTAACCACTCCTTTCACCCAAGCTCTCGTCAGAATCCTTTACCCATGCCTTATTCAGGATCTGAGGATGAAAGCCACTTAAGATAATATACAACATGCAGTATACTCGGTAATCTGGTTGTCCCAGCAAATAAGGAGTCCCATTTTTTAATACTAATGAGGACGTTGATAGAAAGCTTTAGATGCAGCAAGGTGTTGTTGAGGTAATGAGAAGTGGGAAAAAATGGTCATCAGATACTTTACACACCATCTAACCAATAAAAATAATAGGAAGCAGCCGGGCGGTGTTGGTGCATGCCTTTAATCCCAGTACTCGGGAGGAAGAGGCAGGCGGATCTCTGTGAGTTCGAGGCCAGCCTGGTTTACAAGGCTTCAGAGAAACCCTGTCTCAAAAATCCGAAAAAAAAAAAAGGGAAGCTAAATGATTTATATGTATATAAATAGCAACCTGAAACAGTATTGCTTGACTATTGAAATAGGAGTCTTATGTAAAATTTAAAACCTTTAGAACTGTCATTAAAAATAGGTAAAATTAATTACAATGATTTACTTTATATATGTACTTACACATATTTATAATTGTTTTGTTCATGCTTAAATACAAACTCTACCACTAATAATGTATTTCATTATGTTAATGATATATACGATATGTTAGAGATAGGTTTTATTTAGTTCAATCCAATATTATCTCAATACATAGTCAGAATGAACTTATTGATATTTTTATATATTTTTAAATAATCAATAATGAAAATTTGGCACATATTTTGCATTTATAACACACCTAAATTTGAGCGTTAAATTTCATAAAACTATTTTACACATATTTATAATTTTGTATGTTACTAATAGAAAACATATAGTAAAATACTGTTATTCAAAACTTTTTCAACAATTTAGTTATGACCTGTTAAAGTTATATGAACTATAGTTATACAGGTTTGATAACTCAATTCATGAGTTATGCTGGATGCACTTCAGTGCTCCTGTGAGTGTTAAAGTTCTGATGCAGGGGGAAAAAAAACAAAAAATGTTTTTTCTTGAATTCTCAAACTGGATATTGACCAGTTCTCAGGAACTCCTAAAGAAGTTCCTGTTCCTGAAGCTTGGCTTGCTCCAACACTTTTTTCGATTGCCAGGCTCTTTCCTGTGTCAGGATCAATTACTCTGTGCAATGTCATAAATGCTGCTCAGGACCCTACTCCCTTGGCTGTGCACTACAATGACTTCTAGATAATATTATCATGTCACATGACCTCCTCTCTTCATGCCTGGTCTGGGGTGTGGGCTACATAACAGGGGCCTCTTTCTCCATCAGCGTCTGCTGTGATGGGCTCTGCAGGATTGCTTCAACCTGCTTCCCGATCTGCCTGGGACGGGAGTGCATGACCGTGTGTCCTCCGCAGAGAACTCTCTCCAGAAGAGTTCTTCAGAATGGCTAAAATCAAAAACACCAATGATAGCCTTTGCTGGAGAGGCTGTGGAGGAAGGGGTACACTCATCCATTGCTGGTGGGAATGCAATCTTGTGCAACCACTTTGGAAATCAGTGTTTCGGTTTCTCAGGAAATTCGGGACCAACCTACCCCTGGACCCAGCCATACCACTCTTGAGAATATACACAAGAGATGCCCGATCATATGACAAAAGCATTTGTTCAACCATGTTCATAGCAATATTATTTGTAATAGCCAGATCCTGGAAACAACCTAGATGTCCTTCAATGGAAGAATGGATGAAGAAAGTGTGGAAGTAGAGTACTACGCTGCGGTAAAAAACAATGACTTCTCGAATTTTGCATGCAAATGAATGGAAATAGAAAACACTATCCTGAGTGAGGTAACCCAGACCCAAAAAGATGAACATGGGATGTACTCACTCATAATTGGTTTCTAGCCATAAATAAGGGTCACAGAGTCTACAATTGGTGAACCTAAAGAAGCTAAATAAGAAAATGAACCCAAGGAAAAACATATAATTATCCTCTTGCCTATGGGAAGTAGACAAAATTGCTGGGGAGGAAAGTGGGATCTTGGGGGTGGGGTGGGTTGGGGGTAAGGGGAGATGGGGAGAGAAAAGTGAGAAGGGGAGGATGGGGGGAACTTGGGGAAACAGGATGATTGGGATAAAGGAAGGCTGGATAGGGGAGCACGGAAGCACAATTCTTAGTTAAGGGAGCCACCTTAGGGCTGGCAAGAGACTTGAACCTAGAGTGGCTCCCAGGAGCCCAAGGCGATGTCCCCAGTTAGTTCCTTGGGCAGCTGAGGATAGGGAACCTGAAACAACCCTATCCTATAGCAATACTGATGAATATCTTGCATATCACCATAGAACCTTCATCTGGTGATGGATGGAGATAGAGACAGAGACCCACACTGGAGCACTGGACTGAGCTCCCAAGGTCCCAATGAGGAGCAGAAGGAGGGAGAAGATGAGCAAGGAAGTCAGAACCACGAGGGGTGCACCCACCCACTGAGACAGTGGGGCTGATCTATTGGGAGCTCACCAAGGCCAGCTGGACTATGACTGAAAAAGCATGGGATAAAACCGGACTCTCTGAACATGGCGAACAATGAGGGCTGATGAGAAGCCAAGGACAATGGCACGGGGTTTTGATCCTACTTCATGTTCTGGCTTTGTGGGAGCCTAGCCAGTTTGGATGTTCACCTTCCTAGACATGGACGGAGGGGGGAGGACCTTGGACTTTCCACAGGGCAGGGAACCCTGACTGCTCTTTGGACTGGAGAGGGAGGGGGAGAGGAGTGGGGGGAGGGGGAGAAGGGTGGGAGGAGGGGGGGGGAATGGGAGGCTGGGAGGAGGGGGAAACTTTTTTTTCCTTTTTTCAATAAAAAAAAAAACTTAGTGAAAATTCTCAAATGATGAAATAGCAATGGTTGAGAAACATTTTTAAATCCACTGAGCCTATACATGTTGCCTATATACACATAGGTATCAGATCATCCACTGGGATACTGGCTATCTACCATGGGCCACAATACTGAAGAATAGTAACTGTCCCTCCATCATATAGCATTAACTACCAATAGTCATAAAGACTGCATTCTCATGAGTGTCTCCCCACCCATGCGGCAGAGTTAACTAGCTTCATCTTTTGTAGGGTTTGGGCAGGCAACAAAGCTATTATGGGTTCATTTCAAAAGGACACCAATTTATAATAATCATTCCTCTCATAATTTATCTGACTACTAACAACAATGTTCTCTGAGCCTTCAGAGGAAGAAATTTGATTTTAACATCCCATGTAGGGATAAAATCTCTATAAGCATTTAATCACTGCACTTTGACCTGTTATGGGGTCTCAGTATTAGCCTCTTTAATAAAAGAAAATTTGATGAGGGATAACTAGAAAAAAAAAGAGTTCCTAACCATGAGCATGCTGTACCTCATTAGCTCTGAGATCCCAGTCTGCTTGAGAAAATCTCATCTTCACAAGATGGAGCAGGGATAAGACAGGCCTTGGGGTCAGACTCAAAGTCTCGATCCTTCTCCATTCAGGCATAATTTTAAAAGTGAAAGACAATATATTTACCTAAAAGTAGGTTGTGAAATTCTCTTTCTGGGATTAGATGAGGAGACACCCCTCTATCATAACAGACAACTTCAGAAAATGATTTTTACTGATTTTGATTAGAGGATTTTGCTTCAAAATCAAAGTAAACTGGTGCTCTGCAGGCCGGGTGAACTTGATGACAGATGAGAAAAATCGGAGGATTGAAATGCTCCATCCCAGTGGGGGAATCTTCAATTTCCGAGGTCACAGCGTCAGGCATACGCATGCAAGGAGTGAGAGTAGAGAGTGGAATGTTATTTGACTCTGGAGACTAGAAATATTGCTTTACTCAGGGAATCTGCCATGATTAAGATTTGCTTTGTATAAACCAGACCAAGAAGGGAGCAACATATCAGCAAGGACAAACTGTTTTTCCGAAATCAACTCTGAAAGTCTTCACTGGAATGTCAGCTGAGGACACGCCGATGTCTGAGGGAGGAAGCCTTGGGGCCACTCAGTGAAGGAAAACTTGAGTGAGGAACTGGACTGGAAACAACAGAGGCTCTTGAAGAACATAAGAGAGGCCAGGTGGCAGCAGTGCACACCTTTAATCCCAGCACTTGGAAGGCAGAGGCAGTGGGATCTCTGTGAGTTCAAGGCCAACCTGGTCTACAAGAGCTAGTTTCAGTATAGGCTTCAAAGCTACAGAGAAACCCTTTACTGAAAAACAGAGAGAGAGAGAGAGAGAGAGAGAGAGAGAGAGAGAGAGAGAGAGAGAGAGAGAGAGAGAGAGAGAGAGAGACGGAGGGAGGGAGGGAGGGAGGGAGGGGAGAGGGAGGGAGGGAGGGAGGGAGGGAGGGAGGGAGGGAGAGAAGGAGAGAGAGAAGGGGAATTGAGGTGTCATTGTGAGAGTTGGATCTCATAGCATCAAGAAATAAACCTGCTCTTCAGAAGCCCCCGCCACCAGGAGGCCTCACCTGGGGACTCCTTATTACTCGTCCACATCCATCTTATTTAGTAAGCCTCCCACACACTATTCCCCCTTATTCCTCCCTTACCCCTTGGGTCCCTTGCTTTCACTCAGCCATCTCACTCACTCTCTGACCTTTGGACAACACTAGATATGGAATTTTGTTTCTTTGCAAGGATACGTTTGCCAGGATCCCATTGAACTTCTGGGGTGCCTTTTACCTCATTTAGAATAGTTCCTGAATCAAACATTCTTTGAGCTGCCATGTCTGTTGGGCAGTACGCATATAGGTCCTGGAACCTATGAGCTCTTCAGAGACCAACACAGGTGTCTGAGCCTTTTATATATGTGTGTGTGTGTGTGTGTGTGTCTATATATATATATATATATATATATATATATATATATATATATATATATGAAATCATATGAGAAAATGAGAAAGTTGAAAATCAATGACTCAACTAAAAGCCTACAAATAAAATACTTTACCAGCTCTATTAATCGTCAATTTTAGCATTCACACAGATTTTATTACACTTTAAAACTATTTTGGAAGCTGCTGAAATTACTTATTTTGAAAGAATTTCTAAGTATACAGGGTGATAAATTATAAATAATAGCCAACAGAAACCAAATGCTACTTGGAGCCAATTAATTTTCAAAGCAAAATTATAAACATCTGGGATGGAGAGTTTCCTGATAATTTGACACAAGCTAAAGTTATCTGAGAGGTGGAAACTTCAATTAATAAAATGCTTCCGTAAGATGGGGTTGTAGGTAAGTCTTTAGGGCATTTTTATAACTAGTGATTGATGCGGAGGGCCCAGTCCATTGTGGGTGATGCCATCCCTGAGCCAGTGGTCCTGGGTTCTGTAAGAAAGCAAGCTGAGCAAATCAGAGAAGGCAAGCCAGAAAGCAACACTCCCCCATGGCCTCCACATCAGCTCCAGATTCCAGGTTCTTTCCCTGCTCCTGACCTGAATTCCTTCAGTGAAGAACTATGGATGTGGAAGCATAAGCCAAATAAATCCTTTTGTCTCCAACTTGCTTCAGCTCATGATGGGACATCATAGCAATAGTAACCCAAACTAAGAAGCACCCTCCCCAAAAACCTCAAGTCAGAATTATATTTAATGTAGAATGAAGGTTTGTTTTGATGTTTTATGTGATGCAGAGGGGGAACTTCCATTATAAGAATACTCAAGACCTTAGTAGGTCTTGATAAATATTTGACTAAGGTCTAATCCTGAAAACCCATTTCCACCCAGGTCATATTAGGCATTCATTCCTGTGGGCAGGGTAATTCTATCTGGTGGACACTGAGGTACTCTGGGAAGAGTCAATGGACTATCAATGGACATGTAAATTTGGCTGGCAGTGAGAATGTTGGCTCATCAATCCTTCCCTTTATTTGAATATGCAAATATTCCTGGAAGTATTACGGTAGGTGACAAATTGGTATTGTACCGAGTAGACTGATGATAATTTAAAGATACATATATTTTCCATCCTTGCACACAGTGGGAGGCTGGACCTAAACAGAGGGACAGGATTGAATTTAGAATGAAAGACTTAGTTCAGAAATTAAAATGTGCAGGAAGTTTCAGAACACCATACCTACTGTGATTTAAATAGTGAAGATGTTTGAATACTTGGACTCCTGGTTGGTGACGCTGTTTGAATATCTATGAAACATTTACGAGGGAGAGTTTTGCTGAAAGAAATACTTTACTGAGGGCAGGCTTTGAGGTTTCATGTTGGGAGCCGTGTGGCTTAGTTTCAGACCAGTATGTGAGTGCTTGTTCAATGGGTCTCCACATGGGCATAGTCTCATTCTGCAAGGACCAGTGGACTTTGGGACAATGCACGATACGCGGTTTTCGTGTCATTTTGCAGGCATGCGTGGAACCGATGTGATCATTCCTGGAAATCCCCCTTTTTTTTTCTCAAATATTTTCCCCTAAAATTCTTTGTGAGTTGATGCTTCTCAGGTTTCTTGTCTAATGATGTATGCCGTCACTCCGGACCCTGGGAGCTGTCCTGATTCAGAACTGACAGGATCTGAGGCATATCCCCCCTATTTCTGTAAATATGTTTTGAATAAGACGGTTGTTAATCACCTTTTAGTTTTGTAAAGACAGGATGTACCTGGCTTGATATGTGGTCAAACTAGCAAAATGGTATGTGTTGTTTTTAGTTTAAAGAGGTTTTGATGTAAAAGTTGGGAGAGAACACATTCAACATACTTGTTTTTGCCAAAGGTTAATGTTAGAGGGTGGGAAAAACTTGCTTGTCAGTAGGGAAAAGCATGCCTGTTCTGATGTATAAATAAAGACGGTTGGAGCTATTCAGGCCTGGCTGCTTGTTTGAAACTCATCTGGTAGTCGGGCAGTTCATTTCTCTGTGCCAATGCCTAGTCACCATCTCAGGACCCGAACCCAGGCTGTGGTGGGACCACAGCAGTTTCCTGCCATGGTTTCCACTTCCTCTCCTCTCTTGCTTCCCGACTACCACTGTAATGTAACACTCAGTTCTGCTCCTGCCACCAAGTCTTTTCCACCTTGATATGTCCCCAGAGGAACTGGAAGCCGAAATAAACAGTTTCTCCTTTAAGATGCCTTTGTCAGTATTGCGTAACCACGGCAACAGAAGTGAGGCAAAGGCAGCCAGATAAACCAGCCGCATAAATCAGCTCGAGGAAAGATGCTCTGAAGATGACCTTACTAATTGGTAGGTGGCACTGCTCTTCCCAATTACCCTTCCAGTTCTTCATTCCCTGCCCTTCGAGGGCATCGTCCACTAGGACACATTATAATGTGACTTTCAGAGGCCCGCCTCTGCAAAATAACTTCCTGCTTCATACCTACCTGCATGTGACTTGTTTCTGCCGATGGAAGAGCAATGATGCCACGTCTAAGTATTAGCGTGATAGACAATGGTGCTCTAGGCTCTCACTCTTGCTCCTCATGCCTTAGACAAGGGTCATGTCCCCAGTACACTGAACAAGACTGTGGTAATGGAATCCCAGTAAATAGGCAAATGTGTGAAAACCAATGTTTTTCTAGTCACTGAAGTGTAGGCATAGCCATGGGAAAGCTAAGTAATACTGATTTTCATGAAGAATATTCACCTTGGTGAGAAGCCCATTCCCATAGGTTTTTTAAATTGATGTAATTTGAAAAACATTTTAATATCAAGGGGCAGTCAAAACAACCATCATGCTGATGCTCCCAGAATATAGCATATAATAAGTTTGATGTTATAAAGTATGCCTGAACAGAATTAAGAGTTTTAATGAAACGGTAATCCTTGTACCACTTGTGTCCCAGTACCATGTCAGGATGCTGGGAGTGAGGTCATGGAGGTATTTCAGAGGCCAATAAAGTTACTTATTGGTTCCTAATGACACTTGCTGGAATTTACTGATGTAGGCATTTTACATTTTCAATTACGAATGTGACATTTTCTCTTTTGCCAGTTTTGTCAGAGTTAGGGATTCTTTACAAGAAACTATGTGCACTTCATAGAAAATCAGTGTTAAATAAATCAGCTCATTTCCCAATGGCCCAATTTAGCATGATATTTATTCCTACATAGTGTGATTCTGTTCTTTCTTCTCTGAGTTCTCAATAAAGCACCTTGACTCAGAAAAAAATGCAATCATTTGGAACATTTCTGCATTATCATAATATGTACTTGTTCCCTAATTGATCTCACTATATATCCTTCATTTCACTCACACAAAAAATGTATGGCTTGCCTACTACCTGTCCAGAACCATCTTATACCTTTCATAAATAAGGAAATGCTGGGGAACCTCCTTCAGCCAATGGCCAGGTTGGCCATGGCTGTGGGTACCAAAAACCATGCACACTTGCCTGTCCACTCTCTCTCTTTCTCTCCCCTCTCACCTGGCTGATTCGGTTCCTGTTTCCCCATTCATGTAGGACTGTAATCTGTGAGTCCACCCTAAATAAAGAACCCTGTATTATGCTCAATTCTGAGCTAGTGTGGGGCTACTTTTTTCACGAGGGAGAGCCAAAGAAATCACATATTGTTTTCTTGTGTTTAACAACCTTACCAATTCTTGGAAAACATCTGCCTGGGTAGAAGAACCAGGAAGTCTTAAGGCCATGAGGCAGGATTGAGCTTGCAACAGAGGTTGAGTTCAAAGCAGAGTATGGGGAGCTGAGGCTGTGGGAATGGAGTCTAGACCTGAGTTCCTGTGACCCATACAGTCATAGTCAATAGCTCTGCTGTGTAAAGAGATACTATGGCCAAGGCAAGTTTTAGAAAAGAAGACATTTAATTGGGGACAGGCTCACAGTTTCAGAGGAACAGTCCATTATCGTCATGACAGGGAGCGTGGCAGCAAGGGTAGAGCTGAAACAGCAGCTGGGAGCTACATCCTGAACCATGCCTAAACCAAGAGTGAGACTGGGCCTGGCAGTCTAGGCTTTAGAAAACTCAAAGCCCACTCCCAGTGACACATTTCCTCTAAAAGACCTTTCCTATGCTCACAAGGCCACACCTCCTATTGCTTTCATAAGCTCTACTTCTTGTCAACCAAGCATTCAAATATATGAGCCTAGGGAGGCCATTGTTATTCAACTAATACACATACTAAGAAATTTAGATTTTGCTCTAAACATAAAATGAAACTTAGAAAGTATTTGTGGTTTAGAAAAAATAGTTCCAGTTGCTGGGTTAGGGATATGAGAGGAGAAAAGAGGAGAAAGAAGATTTGGGGTAGGGGCAGGAGAAAGGGACAGAATGACTTGGGCTGCATTATGGGAAGGAGAAATAGTCATATTCAGGATGTATCTGGGATATAGAACTTGCTGACAGGTTGGCTATTAGGTGTGAGCCCCAAGAGTATCCAGGGTGTCACCTCAGCATTTAACTTGCATGGCTGGAAAAACTGTGGTGCTTTATTGGCTGACATGGTGAACACTAACAATGAAGTAGATTATTTGGGCACGGAGAGGGAGATTACAAGCCTTAGCAAGTGGAAATGCTGTTCTACAGGCAAATACTTGTAACTGAGGCTGTCATTGGACTCAGGCTTGCTGCAGTGAAGGGTACCCATCACCTTTCCTCTTGGGTTGCATACATCTATCATAACCAACTGGACTCTGTAGGCCATTTAAATTTAAGACCAAGTAAACTTCAGAAAGAAAAAGACTAGCCCAAAGGTCTTAGGCTATGATAATCATCACAAAAGGGAGAAATATAAACACTCACAGAAGCATGTCTTTTGTGCATGCATTGCGTGCATAGTGGCCATTTATTATTATCATTTTTCTTGCCTGACTCACATCCTGGTGACTGTATCCAGTGTCTCACTAGTGTAGGAGTGGGTAAGATTTGGTCTATTGGCTAATCTGAACTTCCTCATGATTTTGTAGCTGAAATTTCATAATAGATATCTATGCCTGTTTATTGATACATTGCCCATTGCAGCTTCTAATCTACAATGGCAGAGTTGAATAGTAATACTTTATGCCCCTCCCAATAGCTAATATGCACTACAGGGTCCACTCATGAAAAGATTGCCAAGCCTTGCTCTGTAGATGCTTCCCAGCACCTATATACTCTAATTTTCAAAGCTGACTCCATGCAAGGGCTTCAAGGCTCACTTAGAATAAGTTTTCTATTTTATCAACTGGAACAATTGATTAGTTCAGGGCACTCATTCAGTCAAGCTTGTGCCATCCCTGAAAACTCAGGAAATTTGTTTGGAATTCTGGGATACAGTTCTAGATTTTCATGCACGTTCTAAGTTTAGAAGAATGCCTCGAAGGTCATGGTGGAAGCCTTCTAAGGATGGAAAGTCTCACTTATCTTCTGTATTGAAGTTACAAGGCACATTTCTGGAGAAAGACAGAGAGAAAGAAATCATAGTGATGTGTTTTAGCTTCCTTCTTCTCGCCTCCCTTCCAGTCAGGTCATCTTGAAGGCCACATTGAAAAGGGGAGAATTGATAGCCGCTAGGGAACCATTGCACTTCTTTGAGTGGATAAATGAGTGGAATAAGAAATACTAATAGGAAATTAATTAGTAGACTTCTACAAGTAGGAAAATTAACTAGTGGACTTATAAAAATAATGCTGTTTGAAAATGATGAAACCTACACCAAGATTGATGGAAACATGGAGCAGGTTGAGAAGAGACTTTGAGTTTAAAGGTATGTGAATGTGTGAATATAGATTGGTACTTGTTTCTTTTCTGGAAAGTTCTGCAGATAGAATGGCTTGCTACTTATCTTCAACCATTAGCTGGAGAAAAGACTTTGGTACCTTAGAATAGTATAGGGGACACAAAACCCAATTTCAGCCCTCTGAAACCTCTCAGTGAATAAAAGGGAGACCCTGTGCTTTCCTTGCTCACCGAGGCATGTGACAGACTGTAGGCATGCAGCAGCAATGGAGAGACCTAGTGACGGCCTAGAGCTTTGGGAAATCACACCTAAGGAGAAGTGTAGACAACTGTCTAACTATGAGGTGTGTCTCAATGAAGGAAGGTGATGGGCTAGTGCTGAACATCATCCAATGAAACAAAGGCCAATATTTAGACAAAATCTTAGCAATCGTCTCTAACAGCAGCCAGGTGACCAGAGGGAAAGCAAAGAGAGTACCCGAAGAGATCACATGGGTCCAGATGTGTAATGTGACAGCTTTTGCCATCTCTCCAGTGCCTTTCTTGAGCCCTAGTGACCAGTCACCGAAGAAGGTGACCTATAGTCACATGCCTGTGGTGAGGGGGTTAAGTACATGCTCAAACAGAGTTACTTTCTGCTCTCTCTAGTCAACTGATTTATTGATACCACAGCATGGGAGAATGTCTTTTAGTTGATAAATAATTTTAGAGAACCTTTCTATGTGTTAGAATGCATATATGTGTTTGTGTGTGAGTGAAGTGAATGATGACCACAAGACAACAGATGAGCAGGAGGAAGGAGGGGCCTTCTTATTAAAAGACACTGAATGAAGTGAAGTGATCACTGCTGTAAAAGCTAACCTGGATCAGCTAGAAGTGTGCCATCCGAGTATTAGAGCAAACCCTAACAACAGCTTCAAGGCATAATTGGTGTTCTAAGAAAAGAGAGAGAACCAAGCATAGACAGTGCTCAATGAGTGCCACAGCAGACAAAATATGCAGATGACAAGAAAGAGGACCGAGAAAAAGGACGACACAGTGCAGCAATAAACAGTACAGATGACAGCTCAGCTGTGCCAACAAGCCCTTTAAAATCCAATTATCACAACACACCAATATAAAGAATGTCATGGGTAGATTGAAAAACAAGACGTAACCGTCTCCTGTCCACAAGAAGTCCACTTTAAACGGGTTAGCTTCCGACAGACCCACAACAGGTAAAGCCCCACTAGAGCAGTTGCTTCTGCACGCAGTTTTGTTAAGAAAAACAGAATTCTGCACTCTGTTTGTTTTAACATGACTGTTTTCCTTAACCTCCTTCCTGGACCCAGGGGTAATTTTTCCCTGTGAAGACACGGTAGAGCTCCTGTGGGTAAAACTCCCCAAAGTGTTTTGGGAAGGTCAGGGGGTTCCTGGCTCCAGGACCACTGTTTACCTGAATAAGTTTCCAAAGCAGACTTAAAATATCTGCATGTGGGTGAGAGAGAAGCCAAAGCATCACGAATAATGGAGAGTTTCCACCTGGGCAGCTCTGCTATTAATACTGCTATTAATAGACACACAGGATCACATGGACGCCCAGGTTTTGAGGGAAATTATGATGCTCAGTGTGAATGGTAATAAGATTTTCTCTAAAATCAAGGGTGAGTCACCTGCGCATGTTTCAACCAAATGACAACTGAAAGAAAAACACCCTTCACCCAAAAAACTCCCTTCGCATAGCTGGTCCACAGACCTAGTTCTCTGTTAGATATACCCAAGGAAGCTTCTAGGCAGTGAACTCCCAGTGGAGCCTTCTGGCTATAGCTTCTGGCAATTGCAGCTTCCAGGAGTTTCTTTCCAATGCTGGTAATCAAAGGTCGCCATAGCAGTCACTTCCAGAAGCCCCTCCCACTGGCTTCCATCTTTACCAACAGTACCTAAAGCAGTTCTCTGCCATGGATACTTCTCTAAAGGGTCACCACTTGCTCCTGACTCCTACGCCCCTGGAACATTGATAGATTCTGAAAGGCTTGACTGAATAGCTTCTCTCCCTAACACGAGCAGAAACCTTGCCTAGAGATGTGGGACTTTCAGTGTGAATGACTGAAAAGGCATTTTCTCCTTGTGGACTCCTCTATGTCAGCGGTTCTCAACCTCTGCATTGCAACCCCTGTGGTGATGGAATGATCCTTTCACAGGGTCACCTAAGACCATCAGAAAACACAGATATTTACATTATGATTCATAATAGTAATAAAACCATTTATACAGGAGCAATGAGGATGATTTTATGGTGGGGTGATCACTACAACACGAGGAACTGTATTAAATTAATTGCAGCATTAGGAAGGTTGAGAACCCTTGCTCTATCTATGTGCGTGGCCAGCAATTTGTATCTATGAGAGGTCACCAAAGAGCCATGTCCAGAAGAGTACAAGAGAAAAAAAAATTACTACAATAGATAGAAAAAGGACAGCCCTGACAAAGAGTTTGAAAAATCATTGAGAACTGCCTACATGTGTCGGAGTGGACATGTGTGGTATTATTTCAGGGTCACATTTCTGGTTGCTTTTCTGACTTGCTTCTCTGTTGGTCACTAAGGCACTAAGGTCAAACCCAATGCCACACACTGAGCTCCTAAGGTCACATGAGAAAGCTGGTCATTCTTTTTCCCAAATACCCCCAATTTAGGGAACTGCGGTGTTGGCCATTTCCCCCACATGACTCTCTCTCTCTCTCACCACATCCTGACATTGTGGCATCTATGTCAATAGAATTCTGGGAAATGCCCCAGACCTCCCAGTGCCCCTTAATATAAATATATAAACTTGCCCAATAACCCTGTCTTAAAATTACAATTCCTGCCCTGAGATCCATCAGCCCAAATGATGGGCTAAGTTTAAAAGCACAAATAAAGGGCTGGTCAGCTGACTCACAGGGTAAAGCACCTCATGACCTTAGTTCAATCCCAGGAACCCCAGGTGGTAGAAAGGAACTGACTTTTCAACTTTACTCTCTGGCCTCCACACACGCCGCAGCATTCACAAACCTGCACACACACGCTCATGATCTGCACAGAACAAACTAATTAAATTAAGCATTTGAAAATGTAAATAAGTAAAATAAAAGCCAATCAGTGTTGTTGAGAGCACTTCCTAAGATCTTGAACTGAATGTCGTTTTTGGTGCTCAATGGCCCTCCCTGCAGAGAGTATAATAAACACGGGGCAAAGCTGACACACAGCGAAAGAATTTAACTGGGGAGGATTTCAGATTGTGATGAAAAGGGAGTTTTTGTCTGTTCACATAAAAAAAAATCCTCTGGAATGACATGAAAGAATATTTTTTAAAGTATGAAAATAGACATTTATCTTTAATTTTTTATGGTAGATGTTTCAGTTTTAGAGGACTTTAGTAACAAACAGACCAGATCAGAGGCACTGGATGAAAAATGAATACAAGTCAACATTGTGAAAGTGGATGAAGGGTTTTAGGTTTGAAAGACGGATCAAACATTTTCAACACAAATTGCTTTTTAGGTGCTCGGATTACGCATGCTTTGTATCAGATTCAACTTTGTTTCGCAAGTTCAGATTGCTTTGTGTAGCACCCAGCACATTGGCGGCTGTATTAGAGTGCCTTGTGAGATACTCTACTAAGGATGATGGTATATCTAAGTAACCTGGAAATGCAAAATGAGGAGTAAAGACCACCCTCAACCAGCTTTCCTCAAGAATCTTATTTTCCTAACTTTGTCTTTATAACATTTTGGATAAAAATGGAAACTTTATGTGTTTTGTTATCAACAACCTTCGCAGAGGAAGGACTTAGAAACTCTATGGGGCATTTGAGCCCTTTTTTTGTATAAAAATGTTTATACAGAATATTTTTAATAATATTTATACACATGTAAATACAGATGATTGAAAACACTACTTTGTTTGGCTCCTGTTCTAGAATGCTTTTAGTTTTTATCTTGTTAGTTTTTGATACTTTTTTAATTAGATAAAAGGAAAGCAGATAAGAATCTTTTTTTGTTGTTGTTTTTTTTGAGACAGGGTTTCTCTGCCATTTTTTTTAAAGTGGTATTTTCTATCTCTTTTCCTACCAGGATCCTAATGGAATATGTTTGCAAATAAATGTTGAAAACTACTATTTCTAAATTGAATTGCACATAGCAAGACACTATTTTCAACATGGGACTCCAGAAACCTTAGAACCTGGCTGTATTCTACAATCAAATGAAGTTCTTCCCATCCCTTAAGCATAAACCAAACATATAATTTTGTAACTTCCATTCATTACTTCCTTTTTGAATTTATGATTGAAGGGACAGAGCTGATAAGCAAATACAAAAATAAATGCTGAAGAGATCGAGGTGTTGTGTAAGATTTAAATGAAAGTTGGCATGAGTCCCCCAGATATTTAATCAGACGTAGCTTATCTGTAAGAGACTTGCAACTTGGGACTTTCTCAAAAGTGCTCCCAGGATAGAGGTTTTACACTCATAAAATGATACATTTTATTTTCCATACATATAACACTGTAGTTAAACATGTTATAAAGACTATGTGCTATCTTTCAAGAAATCAGATGAGATATTAAAAATTGCTTATTTTTCTGACTAAAGAGTAATAGCTATGCTGAGGGCCACGTCTGGGTTCAAGATATTGATGTCGCTGGGGTCTGTGATGATGTCCACGGCCGTGTTTCCACAAGGGGGTCATAGTACTATGCCTGTTGAAATCTGAGGGATATGCTGAGCTTCCTGGTCTTTCACTGGCCTTGGGATAGCTGGCCTTGCCCCTCAGGGGAAAGCTGCACCCCCCCCCCCCCCGCCCCCCACCACTTCAGGAGAAATGCCTCATCTCTTCCCACAGGCAAGGGAGAGCTGACCCCTATGGAAAGGGTCTAGGAGAGCTGACTCCACCCCTTGCCTGAGCGGGGAGTGGTCCTTGTGGCCCAGATTGACTAGCTTAGTTACCACCCAGACTCACATTCTGGGCCTTGTATTGGCCCACCCTAACATCTATGATCTGTCAGAGTGCATGAAGGGACTGTTCCTGCAGAATGATAGCAATAGCAACAGGATCTCCAGGACCTTGGGGCAACAGCAGGATATTCAAGAGGAATTTCAAGCATGGTCCAGGGATATGGTGTACCAGAGGCTTTGAACCAGACCAATGACTCATTGCAATGAACCTTTGTGGGAGAGGCTGCTTAGACAAAAGGATCTAATACGTGACACACTGCAGCTCCCAAGCTTCTAGGATAAATGAAGAGGTGTTAGAGAGACAGGAAAGAGAGAGGAGCAAGATGTATTTTTTTCTTCATTTTTTTTCTAGTTAATTTTGAGGGGCCTTTTCCTTTTAGGAGAGAGACACTGAAGTGGTGAGGGGTAGATATAGAGGAACAGGGAGGTGAGAGGGATTGGGGTGAATAACGTGAAATTCCCAAAGAATCAATCAAGAATTATGTTATATAAATAAAGATAAAATTATAGCTGTTCTTTGTGGATAATTTAGAAAATAGAAAATATAAAGATGAAAAAAATCACTCCAGATAATTCTTTTGAGTGTTATGACAAAATTATTGAAAGTTCTTAGATGCATTTTTTCAAAGCATCCAAGGCTTTTTAAATAGAATGCATACATTTGATAATTAGGTTCAAGTTATTTTATGTTCTGCCTCCAAAAGTAGCTATAATGCTGACTTCCATCACTGTTCATTAATTTTGCTTATTTGGTCTCATATAGATGGAGTTGTTCAGTTTATATGATTTTATGCTCAGTTTATGTTTTTCCTGAAATAGCATATTTAGTTTCTTTTCTGTCACTGTGTAGTATACGACTGGATAAATGTCCCTTATTCTATCTGTTCTCTTACTAAGAGACATTTATGTATATTTTTCAATTTGTGGATGAACAAATTTGCTTTGAATTTTTCATATTTTTTTCATTTTTCTTACAGAAATATTAGGGAGTGAAGATTTATGGTATCATAGACGTACAATGTGGTAGTTTGAATGTAATTGGCTTCCATAATCTCATAGGGAGTGGCACTATTAGGAGGTGTGGCTTTGTTGGAGTGGGTGTGGCCTTGTTAGAGGAAGTGTGTCACTGTGGAGGCGGACTTTGAGATTTCTTATGCTCAAAATACCACCCAGTATCTCAGTCGACTTCCTGTTTCCTGCATGATGTAGGAATCCTAGCTACTCCTTTGGTACCACATCTTCCTGTATCCCACCATGTTCCCCATCATGATGATAATGGACTGAACCTTTGAAACTGTAAGCAAGGCACCCCAATTAAATATTTTCCTTGTAAGAGTTGGTGTGGTCATGGTGTCTCTTCACAGCAATAAAAACCCTAACTAAGATTTACGGTTAGGGTTTACATAAATTGTGCATGTTAACTTTGATAGCAAAATTGTAATAATATTTGCTGGCTAATGCAACCTTAATAACTTTTACACTTATTTATTTAAATCCTGTTTGCTACCCTACTGGTGAGTTTGAAAGATTTATTTATATTAATTTATGTGTATAAGTGTTGCCTGTTTGTATGTCTATGTTACGTCTGTGTTCCAGGCCAGAAGAGGGCATCAGAACCCTGGAACTGGGGTCACAGATGACTGTAGCTGCCATATAGATTCTGTGAACTGAACCTTGGTCTTCCATAAGTGCAGCATGTTCTCCTAACCACTGAGTCACAATTCTAGCCCTCCAGTTTACACTCTTGAGATGTAACGGCTTCTGAATCATTGCCTTTCTCCCCGTCTTACCTCAGACTATTTTTCTAAACAACTAATACAGAAGATGGATCCACATGTCTTTTACCTTGGATCCTATATTTAGATTGGGGACTGAGTATTTTAAGAATGTTTTTACTTTGTTTACTTTGTTCTTAGTCTTGGTAACAGTCTATATATAATCGGCATGATTCATGAGGTAAAGAATAGTTATAGGTTTGTGGAGGAAAGTCCATGGAGACATGAGGCAAGCAGATAGAGTAGACAAGCAACACATGCCTGGATAGTTAGAGGATCTGGGTCTCTTTGGCCATAAGCTAATTGAGATATGCTAACTTGAACAGCTGAGCCATTTATTTATTTATTTTTGTGAACTGTTTATCAAAATCCCAAATTGTGGCAATCTCCAACAGTTTTGTTATATTCTTTGTTATTTTAAATGAGGAAATGAGATACATTTTTTCATTTCCTGTAACAAAATATTTGCTTACTTTTTGAATTTGTAAAACTACACTATAGATGGTAAAAAAGACACAAATTTTTTAAAACAGAACATCATGAAGTAATAGTATTGAGTAAGAAAGTTTCCTAGGTTATTTCTGGGCTTGGTCCATTAGGGACTAATCTCCTCTGAGGTACTATATAAGACATGTAGTATACTACAAAAAAATGACATAGTAGAAAAATTTTATTTTGTGCATTATGATGCTGTTCAACTGTCTTAGACATGTTTCTGTTGTCATGACAAAGACCTAAGGTTAGTGTTTTTTAAAAAATAAATTAGATTTTATTTTAATTTATATGTATAAGTATTTTGTCTACATGTATGTATGTGTAACATGTGCATGCCCAGAAAAAGACATTGGATCCCCTGGAACTGGAGTTACACATAGCTCTGAGCCACGTTGAGGGTACTAAGAGTCAAACCCAAGTCATCCAGAAGATCGGTCAGTCCTCTTAAACACTGAGGCATCCCTCCAACCTTAATGGGTTCTTTCTTAATTTTTTTAAGGGTAGGTTGGCACAGTTTTGAGGCTGAATGTCCAAGTTTCAATATTCTCATTGAGTCTCTGCTGCATGCATGCCTTCTGGTCACGTTGCAGTATGGAGGATGACATCTTGACAGGAATGAGTGAAAAAGGCAAAGAATAGTGATGTGCTGAGACCAGAAGCAAGAAGGATTCAAGGGACATGCTGCATTCTTTTCTAGCCATTCATTCTTGTGGCACATAACAGGCTCCACAAGAAGCACACTGATGCTCTTTGAAAATGGTGCCCTCAGTTATCTTTCCATCTTTCTCTAGGCTTCCCCCTTTTAAAGATCCAATACTTCTACTTAGAGTCAACTACTACCAGAAAGTCCTTGGTGTTTTAGTGCCTACATTTCATTAAAACCTGCGCTTAGAAAGCCTTCATTGCTAAGTTCTCATTCTGTGGATGCTTTTGCAGTGGACAATACAGAGAAGAGGTATGTATATGTGCATGTGTGCATCTGTACTTGTGTGCATGCACACTTTTAAATTTAAAGAGCTTTACGCGTATGAGCATTTGCTTGCATGAATGCGTGGTGGCTTGTGTGTGCCTGGTACCTGAGAAGGCCAGGAAATAACCTCTGATGCCCTGATACTGGAATTACAGATGGTTGTGAGCAGCTGTGAAGGTGCAGGAAACTGCACTCAGGTCCTCTGCAAGAGCAGTAAGTGCTCTTAGTTGCTGAGCCATCTCTGCAGCCCCCATGTGCACATTTTAAAGGGGACTCGCTGATGCGGCTATTTCCAAGTCCAGCTCAGGAGAGAGCTTGTAGTTCACCCCTTTTTCACTGTGGCTGGGTTTTCTGTCTTCCTACTTCTGCATTCTGCTTTGTGGAGCACATGCTACCTTCATTTTCTGTTTCATCTTTAATGGCTATTCTTTCTGTATGCAGCCACCGTAGGCTGTGTTTTCCTCCCTAGAACTTTCTTTTCATCTTAGTTCTAAAGATAAGATGTGTTCTTATCCCAGCCGAAATGGTTAACAATGAGGACAGGACAATCAATTCTGATGAGGAGTCAGGAAAAAAGACAGTCTCGACACTATGTGTGGGAATGAAAATTAGTTCAGCTGCTCTAGAAGTCTATGCTGTGTTTCCTCAGAAAAACAAAAAGGGAACTAACATACAACCCAGCTAAATCACTTCTGAGAACATACCTGAAGGAATCCCAAGTCTACAGACTGTAAAAATACATGCACATTCATTTTCTGCAGCATAATTTGCCATAGCCAACTTATGGCTTCGGTCTAGGTAGGCATCAACAAATGAAAATGTGGGATACATACACAATAGCATTTTATTCAGCTCTAAAACAAAAACCCTGTCATTTGTAAGAAAAGAAATGGAACTGGAGACCATTTGTTTTCAAAATACATAAAGGTAGTATTGTATATTTTTGCTCATATCCAGAATGTAGAGTTATATCTCACACAACACACGCATGCACACACGCATGCATGCACATGCATGCATGAGATAAAGAAAGGGGAAGTGTTTGGGAAGAAGTAAAAGACAAGTAGAAGATAAAGGAGAAGGAAAAGGGTGGTGGGTAGATATGAGCTAAGTCCATGAGACACATGAAAATATATCAAAACAAAAACCTATTATTTTGTGAAATGACTACACATTAAAAGTTTTTTTTAAGGATCTACTTTATCATTGTGATTGACAAGTTCTTATATTGACATCTCAAACATGTGGTTTTGGAACTGGCTCACTAATACGTTTCTTAAAAACAGTTCATGGGATCAGTATGCCTTTGAGTTATTAAATGTTTTTAATGGTTTGACTGTGTACTTTGTACATTGCTTTCATTTTTTTTTCAATTAAAGTCTTTTATTGTGTTCAAAAACATACCAACTTGTTCATGGAATCCAGGATCTTTTTCTGTAGCTGGATAACTCAGATCTTAGTTAGCAATAACATCTTACTTATTACTTACTTACTTATCTGCCCTATCATTTCTTTGGCAGAAACATAGCACCATCCTCTAAGGTTTTTCACTGTTGTGAACTTGTTGAATCTGAGCAACTGAATCTGAGACTAGTTTAATATTGTTTCCTTGACAAATGAATCATCTTTCTGGGTTCCCAGTTCAGTGTGATGGTTAGTGTTCAATGCCATCAGGTCCAAGAGCCTACGGAGAGAAGGACTCAAAAATTGTGTCTTATGTGCGATTATGTTTGCATGTCTAGTTGACAAAGGATAGACTTATGGTGGCTAATATTGTCAACTTGACAGCATCTAGAATCATAAAGGCAATGCCATAGTGAGTTTCAATGGTCAAATTGGTTTACCAGGGAAGGGGGAACCTTAACTGAGGAATGTCCTCCATTGGATGGGCCTGTGAACATATTGGTAGGAGTTTTCTCGATAGCTAATTGATAAAGCAGGGCACAGATATTATGGGTAGTACCATTCCAGGGCGGTGGGTCTGGGCTGTATAGGAATGGTAAATGAGCAAGCCCAAGAATGCAAGCCAAGTGAACAATGTTCCACCAAGGTCTCTGTTTAAGTGCCCACCTCTACGTGTCTGCTTTGAACTCGTTACTTGGCTTCCCTTAATGATGGACCAGATACTATAAACTGAAATAAACCTTTGTTTATTTCAGGTGTCAGTGTTTTTTTTTTTTTATCACAGTAACAGAAAGAGAACTACAACAATAAGCCTCTGGGTCTGGTTAAGAGAAGTTGTCTCTATCAGGTTAATTGAGATGCTAAGACTGAGGGCCATTGCCTTGCATCGGATGTGGTCCAGCCCTCGAGTGAATAAAACCAAGAATGCTAGCTGAACACTCGAGCATTTCTACCTGTCTGCTCATTGACTGAGGATGCACTCGGACCAGGCACCTCAAGCTCTTACCATTCTGACTTCCCCTCCACGACAGACTGCGTGTCATTTTATCTTTGGCACAGTGCTTGCACCTTAATCTACTGCTACCTCTGCCAGAGATTGCAATGCCGCAATTAAGGGCCTGTTTCTCTAGCAGCAGCCTGCCAGGCAGAAGCCTGCTGAAAATTCTGCTCCCACAGGCACCAGCCCTGTTGTTGCCACTAAAGGTCTCTTTAACTAAATCTCCATCATTATAATGAGAATAAGACTTGAGATTCAAAGGCTGGGGTGAAAACCCGTGAGCTCAGGCTGAGTAGCAACTAGCTGACTTTCTCAACTTTCTGGTGAGATGGTAGATGGGTGATTCTGCTTCGCCAAATGAGAAAAACCAAACTCCACCCAGGACGAACAAGCTGGCCTTTCCTCCAACCTTCTACTACTTCTGGTGCTTCTCTATCTCTCCTCTCTAGCTCTATGGTTGCTTTCTGTCCATTAGTTGCTAAGGCAGCCTTCTGATCCAAGGTTAATTTTATTTAATCAATGCAAATGCAAATTTGGGTTTCACAGTGTGATCCAATAGCCCCCAACACCTGTGTCCTTCAACTGTGTCCCAAATTAAGCCCTTCCTTCCTTCAGTTGCTTTTGCTAGGGATCTTGTCACAGCAGCCCAACAAGCACTTAGGACACTTAGTCTCCCAAGTAGCTGGGATCACAGGCCTCTGCCACTTGGTCCAGTTTCCTATTTTTATCTCAGTCTTCTTTCTGTTGCCCTGACAGGCTCTATTTTGATTCCATTTTTAAGTGTGTGCATTTTGTCTTGGAAAGCAGCCCTGATTATAAGTTGTATTGGAGTCACCCAGCCCCCCTCCCAACTCAAGTCAGCACTGTTTTCAAGCCAACCAGCTGTAGTTCTAGCCAGCACTTGCTGGTTCCTTGGGAGCTCTCTTGTTCTCAAAACATCACATGTCCCCTTGTTTTTTTTCTCTTTTCCCACGTCTGCTGATACAGCTCAGGCCTTTGGGTGGTTGGTGATTTGTCTTCATTCCTATCTTGGGGTCAAGGGGTGTCTTGTCTCCTAATTTTATTACATGGGAGTTTGGTTATGCAATTTACTTACTGTTTCTGTGTGCAGATTTGGAAATCCTTTCATCCACTCCAGCTTCTGGTTTTTTTCAGAATTCTCTGATTCCCTTCGGAAGTTAGGATCTTTTACCATGGCTCTTCATCTTTGCAGCTGGGCATCAGTTGACGGAAAGGAAGTGGGAGCCAGCAATGTACTGTTTATGCCCACTTGGGCAATGGCTGCTACTGCAAGCATTGCCTGTACCTGTGAGGGCACACTCTAAAGCCCAGTGTTGCGACCAGGAGTCCTGTCCTCATGGGAAGTTTTTCATTTGGTTTGTGGTGTGGGCACTGTTTGTAGCATGTCTCCACCTCCGGGTGTAATTTTTGTCTCTCAGAGTGACTACAAGATTTCTAACTGCAGGACAGGTTAGTCTGTCTGCAATGCTTTTTTCCTCACTGAAATCCACAGCTATCCTCCTCTAGGAAAAGAAAACAGGTTTTTAATTGCCTTTAGAGTGTTTGTGGGTCTCTCTTTATCACTGTTCAGCAGAAGCCGGGTGTGTCCAGAATCATCTCTACATCAGGGTTCTTGATAGTAAGCCACATTGATAATTAGGATATGTTGATTATAAGGTCTGATGCAGCCAAACATTTGGGACAATAGTGTGGAATCATTTTACAATGAAAACCATTTCCATTAATGTTAACAAATGGAAAATTGTCTTATCCTGTCTTTTACAGTTGTCATAAGTTATCATGGCAATAGGAAAACATAATTGTGCACAATGAAACATGGATTTCATTTTAATGTGCATGTTATTCTATACTTTCTATTTAAACGGTTGATAGCATCAAGTTCAGAAACAGCTGTAGCTGAACACGCAAGATAATATTTTAAATATTTTATCCATGCAAGGCACAGACTAATTTGTGATGTGCAAGATTAGAAATTAACTCCAAAGTCCAGAGGTACCGGTGTGAAGGGGACTGAGTGGACTATCACAGGGGTCAGTGGAGCCTAGAGTCATCTACATAGAACTGAATTTAAAGTGCTCCTTAAGCAACTACATATGCCTGTGTATTCAACATGATGTGCATATGTGCAATCCTATGACACTTCCTTCAGTGCAGAAGATGCTTATGCAAGATTCTATTGATTCCTATTATTCATATATCCCAAAGGTATTTGTAAACTCCTAAGTGAGTTACCTTAAGATAAATCGGAACTTCCCATTTCCATGCAGGAAAACTCAAGAAACGCTTATAAGAAAAAACAGTAAAGATCTTCATATAAAAAATATATACTTTATTTTCAACTAGAAAGGTGCAAACATGTAACTTTTGGTCACACTCTCAACAAATAAACTGCCCAAAAAACAGTCATAGTCAAAGCTGAAGCAAACACTTCCACATGGGAATCTGACCAGCTCCCCCGAGCCAGCTACTTCTTAATAATGGCCATTTGTTCACGGACAGTGAGGTTACCATATTTCCCACCAGAAATCTGACCTGCGAGGTGTTGCTTCACCGTCAGCAAACCTCCATCACTCAGGGTGCCATTTCCACTTCAGTATCTCCTTGGTTTTGAATCACAGACAATCTTTATGTCTTATCTATGGTGTTCAGAATTTGAGGCTATCAGTTTAAAATACCAAAAGCATTTAAAACAAAAATAGGCACAGACAATTTTAAATTAACTTAGATAACTGTACAAATATATATATATATCCACAATATTTACAATATCAATAAAAAAATCTGGCTTGTTACAGGCAAATTCACTTGCCACAAGCTGTCCAGTCTAATAGACAAGATTCCGACTCCTGACCACCGTCATTCGAATCAGAATGTCAGAGCTGAATCTGCTGTTATCAGTTAAAGAACAGCTGGACTCAGCCTCCTCTAGGAGGAGGATACACTGCCCAGCTGTTGCTAGAGCAGGTCCATCTGTAAGCATGCTATAATTTTCCTCCCCAATTACACTCCAAACAGCAGGCACATTGCTGCTTTTAAGATGACCTCGGATAGCACCAGCCTTTCTCCCGGTGTCTCCATTGTTCCTGGAGACACACCTCAGTACACATACATTCTGGCGCTGTGTGCTAATGAAGTCCAACTGTCAAGTCTAAACTGTCTTCAAACCAGTGTCTGAGATTGGCAGACTATTAGTATGACAATGGCATAACGTTCTCACTATTGGTGGGAAGTTTTCTCCCCCAGCAGTTAGAAACACAGATTTAAATTAATGTGCTACTGTAATGGTTTTTTACAGAAAGATGAGATGTAACTCAGTTCAAGTTATAGTCTAACAAGTCCATGTCCCTTACTCCCTGGCTTTATGCCATGTCTCCATACATCTTCCTATAGTACAGGGACTCAAAGATGTCATTGTCCCCAGGACAGTTGTAATGGCAGGCACAGGTCTTGATGAACATCATGTTCTTTTTCATGATCTCGCCGTCGGGACATTTGAATTCCACGGGCAGGGTGGTGGTTCTGTGCGGTGTGCAGCATCGGCCGTCCGTGCACACGCCACAGAACTTAGCCCGGTAGGTCTTCACGCTGCTGCAGCCGGAAAGTTCGAACTTGACAGGCTTGGAGATTTTAGGGGTACGGATGCACTTTTTGCCCTTCTAAGGAAGACAAGAAGTGAAACGGCAATTACTACAAGGGGAGTGGCCCTTCCTCAGCCCTCTCTAGTCTAGCCCTATGTCATCTGACTTGTGTTTATATTCCGAGTGGAGAGACTGGGAGTTTCAGTTGCCAGTTTTCCCAAAATAGCCATAACCTCTTTTGGAGTGTCTTGAATTAGCTAACACCGTGGAGAATTTTGTAGTGGAGAACCAGTGGCTGTTCTTACACAATCTCTCATTCCAGCCAGACAGCTCCACGGTTAGATATTTTTGGAGATAACAGGCCTATAATTACAAGGGAGTCGAGACACCTAACTTTGCTTCTCTTCATTATCATTCCGGGGAAAATGAGGGACTGAGGGCAGAATATGTACCTTAATGTTCTCTTCCAGATCAGCTTCACAAGGCCTGACCATGCAGAGGCGACTCTGCTTCTCCAGTCTGCAGAAGGCATTGTCGTTGGTAACCCGGGTGGAGATGCCCATCCCACAGGTCTTGGAACAGGCACTCCATTCTGTGGTCTGGACCAGGCAGTTGGCTCTCATCATAGTTGGGTCTGGGCCAAATGTGTCTTCCAGTCGGTAGGCTGTGAGAGCAGGACACATAAACACAAGGTAAAACACCCAGATAGGACAATTTTCCCCCTTCGCTTGGTGAAGTTGGGCCTGGGCCCTGAGGTAGGGGAGAATGAATAACAGAAACTTAGAAGACGAGAACTCACCAGCTAGTGCAGGGCCAACCACGGTGCGATCCTTGGGCTCATCACACACCCATTCCTCACAGCATTTCCCGGGCAGCTTAACTCTTCTTGGGAAGGGGCAGTCAGGGCTGGGCAGGCGGACGTCCATGCTGCACAGGGGCACGCAACCCACAGCCCCGTCCAGACAAGTGCATTGATATTTGCAGCTGCTTTGGAACGACTCACCGCTGCGGTACACCGACCCGCCAAAGACACAGGGTGCACCATCTTTGGCTGCAGGAGAGCAAGAGAAATATGTAGATGTCAGAGGGTCCCAGAGATCAGAACAGCTGTGACACTGTGCCTGTCAAGGCAGTGAGCTAGGGTCAGGACTGGAAGCAGCTGTAGACAGGGACTTAGGTGAGCAATTCCCTTTCTAGAGGGAATCATGGTGGGCTTGACAGAAGTGGTGGTTCAACACCAAACAGGGGCTCTCTCTTGCCAGGGGCCTGGGATTGGGGGCTGCGGGTCTTACCGGTGCACACGCCAATCTTGCGGTTGGCCGGAGAGCCGAAGTCGCAGTAGAGGCCCTTGTGTGGGTCGCAGGGGTCACGCTCCGTGCACAGCTCTCCCAGCTGCTTGGCGCAGACGCGGCAGCAACCGCATCCGTCCAGCACCAGGCTCACACCAGCCGGGCAGCGCGGCGCCGGCTCGGTACACTGGCACTGCGCGCCGCAGTCCTGGCCGGTAGTGGGCTGCGGAGAGGAAGAGGAGGGCGGTTAGTTTGCGATCGCGGCTCGCTCTGCCCTCCCTCCGTCCTTTCCGTCATTCTAGAAGCTTACCCGACTGCAGAGGGCGAGGAGGAGCACCAAAGCGAGGCTGACAGGACTCTCGATCATGGTCGGGACGCGGCGGGAGGACGCACAGCTACGGGGCGCAGAGGCGACGAGGGGCGCGGCCGGAGCCTGGACACGGACTCTGGGCGGAGGTTGGTGTCTGGAAGCTCCAGGCGGTGGCGTCTGGGACTGTCGGCTGGGGCGGCTGCAGTCTGGAGGAGGTCGGTCTCCTGGGGTCGGAGCTGGAGTGGCTCTGGCTGCCTCTTCTTGGAGGGAAGAGTTGTGTGAGGCTGGGCGGGCGGCGCTGGCTTTTATACTCTCCCAAGCCGCCGGCTCGCCAAAGAACTGAATGGAGTCCTACACAAACAGGGACATTCCTTGCATTCCTCCCCACCTTCCTGCCTCATCAACTCACACCGGATTGATCCTGACCCCTTGACACTCCGCATTCCTCCGTCTGAAAAAGCTGGCACACTTCAGCTCACTAGAAAAAAAAAAAGGGCGCTGTGTTTCCAGCACAACACCAAGTAGATTTTTTTCCCCCACCGTGTCCTCCTTGAACCCCTAGTGATAATATCATTTAGAAATACATGGACAATGATTATTTCTCGTGTTTCTTCTTTTTAAAAAAATCGCCTTGCCAGTTCTATCTACTAACATAAAAAAAAAAAAACTTCTCAGAACTGAGGTAGTTGAAGAGCCACTAAGAGAAAAATCCAAAATTATTTCCTTTTCATTATTTTTGCATTTTTTTCTTTAAAGAGGCTCTAGTCTCTTGGAGTTCTACTGAGAGTAGAGGGGTGCTTATAGCCATATGAAAGCCCCCTCCCCACCCCGGATTTCAAGACATCTCTGTGCAAAAGTAAATTCTATATCTGAAATATAGGCATTTGATCTTTGGTCACTCGAGATAACGGTTTTAGTGACTGATAGCCAGACTGGGGGGGGTGTTGGGGGGTTGGAGGAGGAGGGGGGAGAAGGAAGAGGAGGGGGGAGAAGAAGGAGGAGGGGGGAGAAGGAGGAGGAGGGGAAGGAGGAGGAGGAGGTGAAGGAGAAGGAGGAGAAGGAGAAGGAGGAGAGAGGACAAAACCAGGGTTTTGAGTAAGAATGGAGGTTCCTGGGGGAGAATTTCAGCCCTCTTTATAGTTGTAGGGACCTTCTTTTGGAGGTTCAGGGAGGGAAGGAGAATGACCGAAAATCATTAGTAGGTCTATATGATTTCAGAGCAAGTGGCTATGTGTTGGGTGGGTAGGTATCAGGATGGGACACAGGCTGGGAGAAACAGGAGGGAAACTGAACGGTTCAGTTGGGGCATTTTAAACACTGCTGTCCTGAGGTTCATCCTTGGATTTTACTTACACTAAACCCCATAATCTAATGATGTTGACCATTGTTTGGAAGTAAAACATTTGTTGACATCACAAAACGACAACCAGTTGGTTTGTGTCTAGTTATAACCTGTCTATAAGCTACAAGTGTCAGCGCTTAATATATTTTTAGTGACTCCCCCAAGGGTCTATGAATAGTGATGGACCTCATACTACCCAAGTAGCTTGCAGGCCGGGGGAGGGAGGTAAATCCAGGAAAGATACGTTTATTCCCTGTTTGTGTGTTGATGTTAAATTTAAACAATGTGCCTAAGCCTGTCTCCATTTCTTAACATCACTATTTAGCTACACTAAGGACCCCTTTTTATAAAATACTGTGTGGTCATTTAGGACCTGTGTTATTTATTGGCTTCTTTTGAGAATAACTTCAATAATTCCCATTTTATGTAGAGAGATTCTGGGACCATGACACTCTTTGCCCTAATGCCACATCATTTACCGCGGCTGATACCCGAGGATGACTTCCTCTGGTTGCTGATGCTTCTGAGTGGAAGTTTAAGGTAAGTGTACCTTCATGGAGTAACTTCAGAAACCCTGTATAGATCTACAGCGTGAAAATAGTCCGTTTAAATTGGTCGCTTTTATTTCTTTAATTTTTTAAAAATTTTCAATTACTCTATGGACAAACAGCGCAGGGATGAGGGCTAAGCACTTCAACCTTGGCAATGACCGCATCATCTGCACACAATTACCTCGTTAAGCCAGCCACATGCTGTACGGGGCAGTTGCATGTCAACAGTGAACAGTGAGAAGTGGCTGGAAGTGTGAGCGGCCTCTGAAGTGCAGGAAGAATTTTCATCGTTGTTAGTGTTCTTTCCAAACATTCCTCAAAGAGAAGAGGCCGGGGAGTTCCTATTTAAAGAAAGAACATTCCAAGTGATGAGAATAGCCACATGTCATATTAAAGGCAGCCTGGCCCCTAACTTGCTTTCCTCATTGATGATTTTTGAAAAGCCCCAAATATGTGGGAAGCCACAGTGAAGTCTTTCAAGTGTTAACCTGCCAATCATGATCTGTGCCACCAATGGTCAGAATGGTGGGCTGGGGGAGGAAGGGGCAGGATTGAAGGGCGAGTACCAGCTAAGGTGGGATGTGGACTCTGAGGTGAGCTCTCTGGCTTGCTATGTGATGGGGGGTGGGGCAGGAGAGAAGGTGGAGCAGTCTTGGAAACCACAAGAGCATCCGAGGAGCCACCAAGGGCTTTCTGCAGGCAGGGAGCAGGCTCAGTCATAGGGGTAAGTGGCTGGGCTTTTTATAATTGAGGAACTTTGGTTATGTGCTTAAAACTGCCATTCCCAAATCTCAGGAAAGTCACAAGGAGAAGCTCTACTCCAGGCTGTCATTTATAAAATAAAGATAAGAAATTTCAGATATGCAGCTTTCAGTGGGGATAAGTTATGCTAAAATTCTCATAAACAGATACTTCCTGTTTTTTTGCTTGTTTTTGTTTGTTTTGGTTTTTTGAGACAGGGTTTCTCTGTGTAGTTTTGGAGCCTTTTAATCGTAATTTTCATCTCTTTAGCCTTCCTTCATTTTTCCCCTCTCTCGCTTCACCCCCCCCCCTGCTTTCTTCTTCTTTCCTGCTGTTAAGAGTACATTGCCCCTCTATACTGCGGTTAAAATATAGCAGCATTATAACTTGTGGTTTTGCCATAAAATTCACACCTCAGATTCTCAGTAAGTCCACGATGAGTTCCAAATGAATGGTTTTAATACTAAGTAGGGGAAGCTACCTTGTTGAAATGTACAGTCCATATAAAAATCTCAGAAGAAATGTACTATTTGAAATGTTTGAAGCTTTCTGATCAAAACACTAGAAGAGGTGAAAACAAAAGACTATTTCCACAAGAATCACACAGAGAAGAGGGGGAGGAGGAAGGAGGGAGGAGGGGTGGGGGCGGCAGAGGACATCCAAGACATTCATAGACGGGAAAGTATGTTTTTATTATGATACAGGTCATTAAGTGCCAGGAAATCCAGAAGGAAAGGCTGACACTCCAGCCTCAGACCATGCCATGGCACCTGAATCCTTTACACTATTATAAATGACTCAGCAAATGTTTGCGTGCACCTGGGCGGTAAACTGGAAATAGTGGTTTCTTACAGCTTCATCCAACTCTGCCCTATCCCAAACTTTTTGACTGACAGCAGGTCAGAAATGGGAGAGAAAAATCCTTGAAATGGTACGCAGAATAAAGATGCTTATTTCAACTTGCGAGCAAGGGCTTAGTTAGTAAATGACTTTAAGCGAACATTTTTACCCAGAACCCCAAGTAGATAAGGAATTCACAAAGGTGGTCACAGAAAGTACATGTGGATAAAATGGGGAATCCTTTATGCAGGTCTTTTGGTTGAGTCTTGTGTGACGTTTGACTGTGTTTGTATTATGTTCCTTCCCATATGTTTTCTGTTGTTTCCCCTCCTCTTCTCCCACAGAAATGTTACTTGATCAGTTTGATCAGGTAGGCGAGAAAGAGAGAGAGACAGACAGAGAGAGAGAGAGAGAGAGAGAGAGAGAGAGAGAGAGAGACAGAAAATCCAGCATGACTACAGCAAAGTAGCCAGACTTAGAGTGTTTGTGTACTTAAAGAAGGAATCTTGCAAAATTTCAGCTTTCAGTTGTAGACGTTTTCTTATAAGAGCAAGCAGAAGTCAGTGCCAGCCCTCAAAGAGGAAATCAAAAGTCCCAATGTGACTCAAAGCCAAAACCCAAATGCAATGCATACACTGAGCTGTCAGGCTTGTAGGAAGTCTGTCCCTAGCTGTATAAGGCATCTGGACATTCTGGTGATTTTTTTTTTAATAGTTTGGGTAGGGAATGGGTTTCCCAGTGTTTCTGGCATGTCCTAGGTTCAGTCATTACATTGAATTCCACCAACCTTCCCCCTAAAAAAGAACAAAAACAAAAAACCAAACCAACTAAACGAAAACCAAAACATGGGGCAGGGAGCATGCCAGAGTCTTTTTGAAAAATAGTAATAAATCTTATTCTAAAACTCCCAGGAACCCTAGCTGGGTTTCCATGGCCTTCTATTTGCTTCAGTTGAAGGTTAAGGAAAGTGCCTTCAGCCCCCCCCCCCCCTTCACCCAGCCCAGTCCCCCCCCCCCCCCCCCGGGAGTCACAAGTGGAAGGAAACATGGATGTTTGCTATGTTGCTATGAAAATTACATTCGTTGCCTTCCTGCTTTTCCCTTTTTTATAATGAATTCTCTAACTTAGGATATTTTCGGATTCCAAGGTCCAGGCAATGGCTCTGTGTGGTTTGTTTTGCGTTTGCCTGTTCATTTCCTTGCTTGTACCCAGAGCTGTGGGGCGAGGTGGAAGGAGAAGATGGTTTGTGCTTTAATGAGATGCTTCCCACACCGTACCAGTTGTCTCTCTTTGTTAGTTTTCCGGGACTTGTGTGTTAGCTGACTCAGAAGCCTGTCCTCGTTCTAGGATTCGGCTAACAGGAGGTGGCGCTAGAGGGCACAGTGTCGCCAGGACCCAGCTTTCTCAGGTGTTGAACTCAATGTGTTTATAACTGAGAATTTGGGAGCATTCCCCACCCAATAAAAAATGTGACATGTAAATTTTAAAAGGGAGATGCTCATTTACTAAATGGTGTTGTTTGGAGGGACTAATCAATAGATGTAAGAGGAGAGAACTGAGATAGACTTTATCCATGCCAAGGAACGGGAGTCAATGAAAGGGTAGAAAGAACTACTATGAACTATACACAAACATGCCCCAGATTTTTGGTGGAGAGTGGGATAAATTTAGACAGAACCCCATCAGCCAAAACTTGGAAATGTGCTTCCATCTCAGCTTGCTGCCCCTCCCCCTGCCCATTTTGCAATGCCAGGGGCCCTTAGACTTGGGGTTGAAAATCATCAGAGAGAAACTAGAGGAAAAAGTGAGGAGGCTGAAGGGGTGAGTTTTATTCCCACCTGATGGAACTACTTCCTTGTGTGTGAAGGCCTGTGTTAAGATACCAGCACGTTAAATAAGGCTTTTAGAGAAGGTATATTATCTCAGAACCAAAGCTATTACCATACGTAAAGAGGAAAATCATATTCTGCTTGAACACTTGGCATATCAGGTTCTAAGTAACTGAAGTAAGGCCCCGTGCTAGGTTTCATCTGAAATTCAAACACATGCAGATTTTATTCAATCAATTTAACTAGAACACTCCTTAAAGTTCTGGGTGCCTGGAACAGTTACTACACATGTACAAAACCCTTTACTTATGGCGACAGTTCAGTTTGCTTTGTGACAAAGTCTGGCTACATAATCCAGGCTGGCCTTGAACTATTATTGGTCTTCCGGCCATAGCCTCCAGAAATGCTGGGATGACAGGCATGGCCAACACCTGGCTTTATATATGGCATCTTACTTCAGCTTCATTGTAACTCTATGAGGTATTAATCTTTCCAGTTTGTAGGGATGGGAATCGAGGTGCAAGGGTGTTCACACAGCAAAAGTGTAGCTAGAGGTGGTGCAGCAATGTGTGAAGTTGAATTTTGCTTTTCTACAAACAATACCCTTGTCTTTGCTTCCAAACTTGCTTTCTGTCTCATTCTTTATACAGTGTCTGCCCTTCAGATAGTTATCTCAGCTCCTCTTCAACTCTGGAAACACACACCTTGAGAGGCATGTGAAACACCCCAGGCTACTTGGCATGGAAGTCTGTTACTTTGGTGTGTCTGATAAATGTGACGTTGAGAGATCATGGTAACTAGCCTATATTAGAAGAGAAATTTGGACTTAAGGATGTATTTTTCTTTATTTGTTTCTATTGTTACCAATTAAGGTTTGGTGATTTTGCTGGGTAGACAGATGTGTTGCATCTTGTCTGCAGATGAACTGATCCAGCTCAACCAGGAAAAATGAATCAAGATGATGGCTGGAATCCCAGAGGCTCACGTCAGGGTGTGCCCCGCTGTGACATCAGCTTTATCCCACGCTGAAAAGGTCCATGTCCAACACTGTGCTGTCTTGTTTAGGCTGAGAATTGGACCAACCACAGACATCATAAAAGGTTTCTTGAATAACTGCACCATTCACTGATAAGCTGCCCTTATGAATAAATATGAAAGAGTCCGTGGCAGGCTTATCCACACCCAGGTGACAGCGTCAGTAAACAAGGGTTTTCCGTGAATGACCCTCAATAGACATGTCTCAGGATGGAATAAATTCTAAGTATGTTTTATGAACTTGTCTTCTTTGAAAATGCACATTCCTTAAACTAGGTACCTTGAATGCATAGCTGCCTCTGTAGCTCCTGCTCTCTCCCCTT